>NC_141699.1:389139165-389876776 GCF_964263255.1 Lissotriton vulgaris | reverse complement strand
ACCCCATCTCCGGGACATCATTAACTGCTCATTCGCTTCCGCCACCTTCCTGGAGAGCTGGAAACATGTCGAGCTCAGCGCCCTCCTGAGGAAACCCACTGCGGATCCCACTGACCTCAAGAACTTCCGCCCCATCTCGCTCCTGCCTTTTCCTGCCAAAGTCATCGAGAAGACCGTCAACAAACAACTCTCCGCCTTCCTCGAGACAAACGGATCCCTCGACCCCTCGCAGTCCGTCTTCCGAGCAAACCACAGCACCGAGACTGTCCTCATGGCAGCTACCGACGACATCAGGTCCCTGCTCGACAAAGGGGAAACAGCCGCCCTCATCCTCCTAGACCTCTCTGCAGCCTTCGACACCATATGCCACCGCACCCTAGTACAGCGCCTCAGCAACACCGGAATCCAAGGAACGGCCTTGGAGTGGATCATCTCGTTCCTCGCCGGAAGAACCCAGAGAGTCCGCCTCCCCCGTTCCGCACCGCGGCCACCGAAGTCATCTGCGGCGTTCCGCAAGGATCCTCGCTCTGCCCTACCCTCTTCAACGTCTACATGAGCCCCCCTTGCAGCCATCGCACGCCAACACAACCTCAACATCATCTCCTATACTGACGACACCCAGCTGATACTCTCCCTCACCAACGACCCCACCACCGCCAGAACCAGCCTCCAGGAAGAAATGAATGATGTCGCGGAATGGATGAAGCTCAGCCGTTTGAAACTGAACTCAGGCAAGACGGAAGTCCTCATCGTGGGACCTTCCCCCTCTGTAATCACAAAGAAGGGGCGAGGGTTAAAGACAATTTATACTCCGCCACCCCGAACCCCCCGAGAGAACACTAGTGTACACACGAAAGGGGTGGGAAGAGTAAATAATAATACCGTATATACTAATATGGTAAAAAAAAAGAGTCAGCCCCAATAGGGCAAATCGCTCTATTTGGAAAAACTGCCCTCACTCACATACCGAGGTATGTGACATGCTTCATCATTGGGCCTGCTTGCAATACGCCCTGGTGTACCCCACACAGGACGGAGCATAAGGGAGGGGGAAAAATAATAAATTCCACTTAACACAACATATAGTCAAACAGACTAGACAGACACAACACTTAACACATCCACTGTGGTGAAAATAGTGCAAACACCTTGTGTTTCCAAACCGAAAAGTGCGACAAAGAAATTGTGCAGTGTGGGGAGTGATTTAAGACTGATTAAAGGTGTCAACTAGAAAAACAACTTTATTAAACGTTACTTGGCACCTCTACCAGGATTAAAAAGATGAAAAAACAGAGGATGGGAAAATGTCTTCAGGAGATAATTAGGAACCTCAAGGCTTCCCTCCTACCACTGCCAGAGTCAACATGTTTCGACCGCTCTTGATGCGCCTGTATGGTCACTCCGGTCTTCGTCAGGATCGTCGCATTCGGTTTCTCTCGGGGTCCCCCCGTAATCTGGGGGAAAGTTATTACCCCTACAGGGAGGTAGGTCCAAGAAATCCTTACCAATCCTGTGTAATCTATGGAGAGTGTCCCCTTAAGTGCGGGAAAACAATCACGAGTTTATGTGTTACAAACACTCGCACTGGTGTCCGGTGTACAGGACGCCAGAGAACGCAATCGTTCTGAAGGCTTGTCCTCCGCAAGTCTGGTACGACCCGTGGCACCGCGTAGATGGGGTAGATCCCCCTCTGCCTGGGACGACTACTGGTGGCCCCCCGCCCTGGGCTCCGCCCCCAAGCCAACTGACCATGCACGCAACCTGGGCTTCATCCTGGACTCCTCGCTCACAATGACCAAACAAGTCAACGCCGTCTCGTCATCCTGTTTCAACACCCTGCGCTTGCTCCGTAAGATCTTCCGGTGGATCCCCACCGAAACCAGGAAGACGGTCACCCAAGCCCTCGTCACCAGCCGACTGGACTATGGGAACACCCTCTACGCGGGAACCACAACCAAACTCCAGAAAAGACTCCAGCGAATACAGAACGCTTCCGCACGACTCATCCTGGACATCCCCCGCCACGACCACATCTCGGCCCATCTGAGAAACCTGCACTGGCTCCCCGTCAGCAAGAGGATCACGTTCAGGCTCCTCACCCACGCACACAAGGCTCTCCATGACACGGGCCCCAAATACCTCAACAGCCACCTCACATTCTACACACCCACCCGCCAGCTTCAATCCGCCAGCCTCGCCCTCGCCTCCATCCCACGAATCCGCAGAACCACCGCCGGAGAAAGATCCTTCTCCTACCTGGCGGCCAAGACATGAAACTCCCTCCCCACCCACCTTCGGCTGACCCAGAACCATCTCTCCTTCAGGAAGCAACTCAAGACCTGGCTGTTCGAGCAGTAGCGACTCCCCCCTCCTCCCAGCGCCTTGAGACCCTAGCGGATGAGTAGCGCACTTTACAAATTTTGCTGATTGATTGATTGATTGAAACCCATTACTAGTTATCTGCCTTATGTCCCTGCATGCCAGTAGCTTCCGAATCAGTGGGTCTATGTACAGTGCGAAGAGTATAGGTGAGCAGGGACACCCCTGGCCTGTCCCCCTTGAGATGGCTATCTTCTCCGAGCTCTCCCCCATTAGCTGTACCCTGGCCGGCTATACATAGCTTTAAGAGCCTTTAGTATTTTTGGGCCGAATCCCCTCCAAGCCAAAACTCCCCATAAATATTCCCATCTAACGCGATCTAATGCCTTTTCGGCGTCTAGGAGGATCATGGCCATCCTTCCCCCCGTGGCAGCATGGTAATCGAACAAACAGAGTGATCGCACGTCTTATATGGTCAGTTGTTCCGTGGCCTGGAATGAATCCATGCTGCCAAGGGGAGACCAGACCGCCCAAGACCCTCCCCAGCCTCTTGGCCATGATCTTAGCGTAAACCTTAGTGTCCGCATTTATCAGGGATATTGGTCTGTAAGATTCGGGGTTAACCTTGGCTTTGCCTTTTTTATGGAACACGACAATATTAGTCTCTTTCCATGTATCAGTGATACAGCCAGTGTAAATTATTCCATTAAATAGGTCTAAAAGTATTGCGGGCTAATTCCTTTGAAAGGTTTTTATAAAATTCAAGGGGTATACTATCGGGCCGTGCCACTTTACAGTTTGCCAGCTCTTGAAGTGCCTCACATACCTCATTCATGGACACATCATGCTCTAGGGATTCTTTATCAACCTCATTAAGTTCATGGCCTACTTCCTCCCCTTCATCATTCAGTTCCTCCGACACCCCCTCTTTCCGGTAAAGTGTCTGATAAAAGTTTTTAAATACTTTTAGGATATCTGCTGGCTCCCCATAGTCACATCCGTTCTCCCGTATGCAGACTATTGTGTTTTTATTAGCTCTTTGTCTGGATACGTAGCCCCAGAGCTCTACCTGCTTCCTCCCCTTGTTTCATACATATTGCACCTGTGGGCCCTATATTCATTGGCAGCCTTTTTCGCCATATGTTTATTATTCTCTGCCTTAGTAGACATAATTTTCTGCTGACTCCCTTTCCCATCCCTTCCATGTAGGATGTCGCTCCCGTGTTCCTCCTCAGCGATTACCAATAAGCCCAGCATCCTATTGTTCTCTGACCTTTCCTGTTTCCTCATGCTGGCAGCATAACTCATTGTTTCCCCTATCAGGGCAGCCTTAAAGGCGACCGAGCACTAAGGTCGATAGGAGCGCTGGTGAGACTGGGCCACGTCTCTCCTATATCCCAGACCCATGACGATATAGGAAGAATCCTTCAAAGTGCTGATTAATGGGATGATGGAACAGCACGTCTAAAAGCATTTTGTGATCCATGCGATCCGGTTGAGAAAAAGGGAGAAAAAAGAAAAGGAAAGGTGTATCCCCGCATGCAGTCGAGGCGAGGACTGCAATACAGACTCTGGGCTGTCTGCTCGAGGATAGCGGAGCGGGCAGTTGGAGATCGGCTTTCTCATCTTCTCATCTCCCTGACAGGGTCCGGTATGGCACCGAAGCAGGCAGCGAGCACCGGGCCGAAGGCAGCGGCATCGGCAGCGGCAGCTGCTGCTGCAGCGCGGAGACTGCGGGGAGAAGCAACTATGGAGCGGAGATCAGCGGGGGACGGTACAGAGACTCGTCCGCCATCAATCACAGAGCCCGTGAGGAAAGGCAAGGGGGGGGGGGGCGCATTGAAAAACCGAGTAAACGAACAGACTGTGGCAGATTTGTTTAGGCGGGGGAAGGATCAATCTTTTCAGCCTAAGTCCACCCGCAATGAGAAAGTAGTCACAGACAATACAGGCACTGTAGACAGTATCACAGACAGCACAGTGACCCTAGATACCAGTAAGCAGGCCCCAGGATCCGGCCCCCTGGTCGAACTAGATTCTCCAGTAGGGGAAAGAAAGGTGCTAGACACCACGAGCTCGAGCTCAAGCACTGTGGAAAAAAAAACTGATGCACAAGAAGAGGCCCCCCCGGAGTCAAGAGACAATTGTGAAGTGGGAGGAATCCCCACAGGCGGATGCACCCCAGGAGAAAATAAAATAATAAGGGGTGGAAGCAACATCACATACACTACAACCGCTAGCAATTTAGAAGCCCCGGGGGAGACGGCAACTACCGAAATAAAGGTACCCTTCATACCTGCTGAGAATATGGCCACGATAACTACGGCGGGTTGATATGCCTACCAGGAACTGATATTGATCTAGACAAGGAAACTGATCCCAGTGATTGCTTCTTGTCATTTTCTGAGGGGGCAGAATGGTGTGATGATGTGAGCTCATCCCCAGGGGGATCGGAAGGGAGCGATACGGACCCCCCAAATACTACTAAGAAGCTAGATCCTCTGGCAAATTCTTTAACGCGTAATAAAAAGAACTTAAAATGGGACTATTCCTCAGCAACGCCTCTTGCTGGCAAAACTCCATCAGACGCCCTCACTCCTACCTCTTCAACTACGTTAAATGTTATACATCAGGCTATCCTCTCCCACAGGGAGGAGACACGCCAGGACAGTAGAAAGGCACAGGCAGCTATGAGGAAGATGCAGGGGGTGGTGAGGAAACTCTACACGGCCTGCACCCATATTGGCGAACGAGTGACTAACCCGGAGGAAAGGATCGTTTCAATGGAGGCAGAGGCATCCAATGCCTCTCAGCAAGCAGAAGCGCACAGTGCCCAAATCAGTGATATCAAGTGGAAGCTGGAAAACAGGCAGAGGAGGAACAATCTCAGAGTCCTAGGTTTCCAGGAAGGGGCAGAAGGGTCAGACGCTAGTACTTTCATCATCGAGTTGTTTAAATCTGCCTTCCCTGAGATATCTGGGTGGAACTGGGCTGTCGAGGTTCAGAGAGCGCACCGCACCCCATTTAAAATTCGAGACAATGCAAGGGGAGATGGAAAGCCCAGAGCCATCCTGGTCTTCCTAGGCAATTTCTTGCTACGTCAGGCAATCGCAGAAAAGGCTAGACCCGAATCAAAGAGGTCAAGCAGGCAGGGGTCTCATTCTTTGGACGCCCTGACTTTTGCCATGCAACGGTCGAGAGGCGTTGGAGGCTAAGGTGATTATTCAGACCTTTTCTGGAGAAAAAAGTTCAGGTGTACCTTATCAACCCTGCACAGTTAAAGGTGATACATGATGGCCGGACCCAATACTTCTCTTCGGAAATCAAAGCCAAACACTTCTTGGGGACATTATGAGTCTGTCTTATATGGTTTAGCTCCAAGATAAGCTGGCAACGTGGTGGGGGGAACCTTTCATGATGTTTATTTGATGTTTATTTTTCTTTTTTTTTCTTTTGCTGTGGCACTTTTTTCTTTCTTCAAGTAAATGCTATGTGGGTTCAGGGAGTGAAATGACACTTTAATATGACCCAGTCTACCACCGCTCTATCCATCACATGCACAGACTGAGGTCAGAGCGCTCTCAGGGGGTGTTGAGCGGGGGGAGGTGGGCAGGGGAGTGAAGTGGGTGGAGAGGGTGGAGAGGGGGAGGGTAGGGGGGGCAGAAATTGGGAAAAAAAGGAGAATATACGGTACTAAGACCTGGTTATTATGTCCAATACAAAATGTCTCACGATCGCACACTGGATGATTGAAATGTATAATCAAGTTGCTAAAAGTATAATGAATAATGGCCAATCTTAATATATGTACCCTTAACGTTGGGGGCTTAAACAACTGGAATAAAAGGCAAAGGCTGACGCAGTTTGTAAGATCAACAAGGCTAGACATACTATGCCTACAGGAGACGCACTTACCATGGGGGAAAAAACACTGGCTGAACATCAAAGGGTTTGAGATCTTGGCCTGCTCCTCCCAGACTTCGACAACTAGAGGGGTTGCAATCCTGGGCAAAACTTCACTAGGGGGTATAAAACGGAATAAGGCTGACCCACTGGGGGGATGGGCTCTGGCAGAGCTCTCTTGTGGGGTTACTATGTGTGGGATCTATGGCTCCAATCAGGATGACCCCGAGGTTTTCAACACACTAGAGAGCGAGCTAACCAACTGGCCTACTGCCATTGTTATCTGTGGGGATCTGAATATCTCAGCTGACTTTATCAGTAAAGCTCCGTATATAGGTCGGAAGCCCAGGGTTTTTAAAGCGCCGAGTTCCCTGATTAGCTCACATGGACTAGGGGACGTGTGGGGAAATAAAAAACCTAATAATCCAGGGTTCACTTATTTTTCATGTCCCTATCAGAGGAACACAAAACTGGACTATTTCTTGATATCCATGCCTGAGATGAGGAAAGTTAGCATAACTAAACTACCCAAGGTGATCTCTGATCATAGCCCTCTCATATTAAGTTACGACAAGACTATGACAGCGGTAAAGAAATTGAGAGGGACTTTTGACAGAAAGCTGATAGGGGATAACGGGTACTTAGAACACATAAGGGAGTGGACGGTGGCATTTTTTTATATGATCCTATATAGTACAACAAGAAATCAGCAGATGTCTTATGTGTGCCTGCTGGCATCCATGTTGCCTCACTCATGATAGCAAAGACTCCAAAAAGGAGAGCAACCTTAACACATGGAAACCCATAGGTTCTCATTTATGGGACCTTAGCTGCCTCCAAGTCTTCAGCTCTGCATTTTCCACCAAAGGCCAGCAGCACTGATCACCAGGAACTACCACCATATATAGGTGAAGGGTCTCCCTATATTGGACCTCCTCAGTTTTTCCTCCTCCCACAGGCAGTGGGAGTCACCAAGAGAGGTTCTGCTATGTTAGGTCCCGGAATCATGCCGGAGGTGAATGGTGACCCACAATTGTTGGTCGCTATCTTGCTCAGTCACTAGCTGCCTGGCCCGAAGTTTTCTTGTCACAGCATTTCCAGCTCTTCGGTCAATCACTAATGCCTGGTAGTTCACCACAGTCACCCTCCTCTCCCATCCAACACCATCCTGAAAATCGTATCAAAATCAAGTGAGGCAATGCCTGACACTGGCAGACCCACACACAGGAGATTCACTTCAATCCTCACTCCATGCTCACCTTGTTCAAAGCCACAGTAGGGCAGTTTTGAAAGAAGACAGAATCAATAGAGGAAGTGCTGAGGGACTCGAAAAAAGTGAGCACTATCAAAAGAAGCACTGTGATAGTTGAGTATATGGCATATTTTTGGGCTGCATAAGAATTTTGTTAGATACTGGTTAGTGTGTGTATTGGCTGTTATTGGTAATGTGTTGCAGTTGCATTTATACAGTTTCACAATTTAAGAGGGGTAGCATGCTACTTCATGGAAGTGTGGGTGTCAAGTAGCTTAGTTGAATAGTGTTTTAATGTCATGCATGAGAACCCTAGTTATGTTTTTATGTTTTTTATTGATGCTGTACCTTAGCAAGACCACTCCATAGATAAGGGATGTCTCCCCACACCCCGTGCCTCCTCGAGACTGATTGAGTCCTCTTCAGCTGCTCTCCATTTTTTGACTGCTCCCCTCCAGGCCGCTATCGGGGGTCCCTGGAAGAGCGCCACTGTAGTGTAATGTGCTTACCAAGGAGTAGGGCCAATATCGTAAAAAGAGTCTGCACCTTCCTATGCTTTTTCACTCTAAGAATCCCCAGGGCTCTGGGCTTCCCAGGAGGCAAGGCCTCTCAGACCCGTGACCATCAATTTGCGGCATGCATCTCTGCCCAATAGGGCTGCAGGGTGGGGCAGGACCAAAGCCTGAGAACGAAGGGAGCCTCTGGTGTTTGGCAGTGCAGGCATTCAAAGTGTGTTGCAACGAAGAAGCGTTTGAGCCGTTCTGGGCTGAGGTACGCACGGTGTAGTATGTTGAATTGGATGTTTTTAAAGTGTTGGTTACATGACCCTTTTTTATGATGTTTTAGGGCTGTTAATCATTCCTTATCATGTAATGCCTTGCCAAATTCCTCCTCCCTCTTGAGTGGTAATCTTGTTAATGGTGCAAATGAGAGAGCTATGATTGATTTTTAGATCCAAGTGATAAGGTGTCTCCCTGCTCCCATATTCAATATTGAGTGTAGTGTCGGGTGTGTTTTGGGTTCTCCCCCTATCAGAGCCCATGTCCTTCTACAGTCCGCTATTAGTTGTCTATGAAGCAGGAATTCTCCTGCTGGAAGCCCGCTTCCCTCTGCTAGACCTTCAAACGAGGTCAATTGGCTGTCGGTGAAAAGGGTATCCATCTCTGTGAGTGGATGTTCTGTCCAAGTTTGTAAATCCCTAGATGTGTAGTAGCTATGACCCCTAGGTAGACCGGCTAGTGGCAATAAGGGGGGGTACATTGGCGTTGTTCACGAAAGACGGTTGATCCACACTATACAGGATCTGGCTACCTACACCAAGACAGAGTGGGGGGGATTTTGTATAGTCCCCGGGAGGTGCATTTGGGTGATTTCTGGGACTAACACTGTCTCCGCTGATGTTTCAGTTTCCTCCATATGACACCCCGCTGTCCAACGCGAGGTCCACTGCAATTGTGCTGCAAAGAAGTAGGCCTCACAGGATGGAGCTCCCAGCCCACCCCGGTCACGTGGGAGCTGTAATGTCGTCAGAGCCACTCTGTGACGACCTCCGCCCCAAACCAGGGCCAGCAGTAAGGAATTTAGCTCCTGAAAAAAGGCCCATGGAGGGATCTCTGGGATATTCGCAATAAAGTAGAGAAGACGGGGGGCTACGATAATTTTTGATGAAGCCACCATCCCTATTGGGGCCAATGAAAGCATTTGCCAGAAGGGTACCAGGGTCTTGATCCCCCTCAGGGCCCGAAAGTGGTTGCCCTCACTGAGATCCCGCTGAGTATGGTACAGCCTGATTCCCAGATATCTAGGAGCAGTCCTATACCAGGCTAACCTAATTTCACCGAAAATTATCTCCCATTTGGGGGTGTCTGGATGAAGGGGATAAATGGTAGATTTGCCCGAATTCACACTCAAGCCCAAGGCTCTCTCAAAGTCTTCAAGTGTGGCCCACAAAGGTGTGAGGTCTGCTGTGATGTCTCCCACATATATTTGGAAGCCGTCTGCGTAAAGAGACACACTGTGAATTCGTCCCTTGAGTGGTATACCCCAAAGCTCGCCCCCTTCCCTAAGTCTGATCACCAGCGGTTCCATTGCAAGGGCGAACAGCAACAGAGAGAGTGGTCATCCTTGACTCGTCCCACAGTCAGCGGAATAGGTGGAGAGATATGTTCTATTTCAAGTAGCCTTATAGCTGCTACCAACTGTGCCTGCCATGGAGAGCCACCCTCTTCTAAAATTGTTTTGATTTGAGCTTTCAGTGAGGATGCAGAGGCACACAGAGTACTAATATAGTATTTTAATATGTGCCCTGAGCAAGGGATATCCAGGCAGATGAGTCCCAGCTCCAGCCTTACTCTGGCTCTCCTGGCCTTTAGTGGGAGAGCTAGAACCTTCTTGTAGGCGGAGATTTGGAGGTTCATGGGGAGCCTATTGAAGGCACCGGGAAAGACTAAATGACCATAGTAAAGAGAGGGAACAAGTTTTGCTGTTAGAACTTTCAAGATGGATTCTGCTGTCGGACTGTGAAGTCGCTGGTTTAGGCGTTTCAAACTGTGAATAATGCTTGCCCCCTTGCTTCTTATATGTTTGAACTGGACTGTTGATTTTGCCCCTTCCGACAGCCTGATGCCCAGGTAGTTATAACTTGTGCATGTTTTAATTTGCAGATCGCCTAGGCGCCATTGTGCTGTTTTCTTTCGGTGGTACTTCCCAAAAATGAGTATCTGGATTCCTGGTCTTCTCCTGGTTAACCAGGAGGTGATTTTTTCGATTATACCTGTGTTGGGCATTTAGACCATGTGTGATTCATTATGGCAATATCGTCGGCGTACGAGGGAGGGAGATGTGGTCTCCTAGATTTATGTGTAAGAGTTTCCTTTCTATTTCCCTTTGAATTCTTGTCGGGGGTCCTGTAATTGAAAGTCTGTTTGCTGGATCCATTTGTGACATAATGAGGGATGTGGTGAAATGAATATCTGTCATTCAGAAAAGTGCACACTGAAGTAGAAGTACTAATATGCGTGCCTGCTTTTCTACAC
The DNA here is from genome assembly GCF_964263255.1 of Lissotriton vulgaris. Classification (NCBI taxonomy): domain Eukaryota; kingdom Metazoa; phylum Chordata; class Amphibia; order Caudata; family Salamandridae; genus Lissotriton; species Lissotriton vulgaris. Next base: position 389,866,267 of record NC_141699.1, on the reverse strand, counting down.
AAAAATTCCCATTTGTGAAACAAACCAATTGAGCTTACTTCAGGGAATAGCGGATTTTACAAATTGCATTAAGAAGCAATTAAACTAATCATTATTAAGGTCTATAAGTTGGACAGAGTTCTGAATCCTCTTATCAAGACAAAGAGCAGACTTCACTTTTAAGAGTGACATATCAAGACCAGGAATGGAAGAATGGATACTTGGATGATGAGCCTCTATGCTCAAGGCTGCACTGAAAATTCACATATAAAAAAACAGTATCCTAGCTACTTAAAGAGGAATGAAAAGCAATGATTGCAATTTGACAAAACTGAATTGTAAAATATGTTTGTTAAATTATGGTGTACATTTAAAAAAAAGTAGAAATGTTTTACAGAATGACCATCTTGCAAAGAGACATACATAAGGCTAGCCTCTCTCTTCAGGAGCATGGCATTGTTTCAGCCCCTTTTCCTTGCAGTCTTCCATGCTCCAGCCCCTGCCCTTTATTGTTGGTATTCTTCGTAGGCCACGGAGCACCACTCCAGGGGACCGTGACTGCGGACAGGGCAATGCGGTCTGGGTGGCGACGGTGCCCATCTGTGTCCTGAGCACAGAGGCCAGAGAAATACAGCTTGACCAAACAGCTAGAATACAAACCAGAGACGCGCTGTTTTCCTCCAAAGGTAAACCACCTTGAGCAAGTTTGTTGCACAGTGTCACACCCCCTAGGAAAAGAAGAACTACTTCTTTCCACCATATGTAGCAGTCCTAAAGCACTGAAGCCCAGTAGTAGCAGTGTTTGGACAGATGCCTAACCAGATTGGACAGACGTTCACGTGCTGAGTCTGGTGTATGCACTGTAACTGTGGGAGGCATTGAAGCCTGCATGTGCAGGACCCTGAAAACATGGCCTCTTGGGGCTTCACAGGGCTGGGGAGGCCTCTTGAATAACCAGGCACACCTCTGAGTCTTTTTGAGTCAGGCTACTGATAGGCTGCTTATATGGAATATATTTCAGGTACCCATCATGTCTTCACCGTCACTGCACTCTCCTCAGCTGGGATGCATTACATTTTATGAAGCAACGTCAGCACTTAGCATTGCTGGTGCGATACTCTTGCCAGTACTGGCAGTTCTTAGCAGCACTACCAAACAAGTAATGATGCAGGACAAACTTTTGTCACCAGGTGTGAACAGATATTTTCTGACTAGAATCTCCTGCTTATAAAGGAGTATAAAACATATGATAAACTAATAGATTTTCATTTATAAAACACCTTATAATACTTATCTTAGAACATAATTGTAAAGGTAATTTGATACATTTAAGGTTCAACAAACACTTGTGGATATATATGAGTTGTTAAGCTGTAATGACTTAATGTGCTTGGGTCAACCTTTGTAGATACCCTGTGCATTTCATTTAGTAGGCATATAACATGCAATTCGTCCCACCAAACTTTGCCCCCCCCCCACAAAAGGCACTATACAAAGTGAATGGTCTTCACTGCGTAGTCTTTATTAATTCTCTCAGATAACGCCCTCTTCATTTGTTGATGCATTGTCAACATTAGACTAACTTTATTTAAACAACCCAACACACATTGATAAACATAGGGTCATGCAGTATTCGTTTTCACCACAGGTTACAATTGTATTTACAATTCAGGATCTCCAGATCCACCTTGGATGTGGGTTGTACCAGCAGGCCACAACCCATCTCCATTGCTTCCAATCCATTCCAGGTATCTACCCGTCGTCTACCCCTAGACGCGGCCACCTGGTACAGCTTTGCGCCTTTCCTTGCGCCCCAGCTTTCCCCAAATTGCTTCTTCCAAGCACCTGCATCTCGGGTAGGGCCGGAGAGTCCAGGACCACCAGCAGGATGGCCCCCTCTCCCGCCAGCCCGGAGCTCCATTGACTGCCCTCCTTGTTCCACGATGAGCCAGTCCCCGCCAAAAAAGGAGTCATCGACATTTTTCTTGTCCGGGACCCCGCCACAGGACGAGGAGCCAACTGGCGCTCTCGCCCTCCCCCCCCCCCCCGTCGCTGCTTCCTTTCCAGATCTGGCGCTAAGGCCCCCAGTTTAGTGTGGATGAATGATGCCAACCCAGCATTCCTTATCACACAAGACTCCTGCAAATAACCATTTTGGTACTCGCCAAATTCTGTTATTGTTGGCTTATTTATGGGGAATGCAATCCTGCTGCAATGCCATGCATATGTTTTATATCCCTTGGTGAAGGCACCCGCTCCCAAACTGCCCCCTGTTGCTAATAGGCGACCTTTTCGCCCATTAAACTAAGCAATGGCATCACACCTCCTAGAAAATTATGCGACCAGGTAACCTGTGTGAAATTGATCAGGACCATATCAGCCCCCTGTACGGCGTCTTCCGCCCACTGTACTACTACCTGGCTGGAAATTGGTGCCCAATAAAATTAATCTGGCCTGTAGGACCGAATAACTAGCCTATGCCACATCCTGCACCCACCTGCACCATGAATGCAGCGCAGCTGAACCATTAACACCACAGTATAGGCAGCACTGCTTAAAGCCGGGAGAAATTGCAATTGAAGTGCAAGTGTTACTGATACCTGCATTATCCTTGGTAAATCCCAATCACCAACACCAGGCTAACTGAGCCTGCTTCCCTCTCTGGGCCCCAAGGTAGATTCCCCCCCCCTCCCCCCCCTCCCCCCCCAGTATTGTCCGCACAGAGCCGTTACTGTGTCAGCGCCCAGGGGGAAGCTTCCTCTTTGTTCTGTATCCACCAACTTCTACCTACATGTGGCTATGGCCCAAGTTATTACCTTACAAAATTCCCTACAACGTTGATGGTAAGCGCTACCCTTTGTTCTTTTGCACCCTTGGGATGGTGAACTGCACTATAGCCTAACCCATGACAGGACATATAATAACTGTTAAAGCACTACGGCACCGAACACGCAGTCCTCCATCCTTGTGTGCCGGTACTGAATGCTGGCTATCCTGAAGGTTCTGCCAGTTGCCATCCAGAGATCATGTACCGCCATGTCTGTGCCATGAGCCTTCCACCAGCATGTGGAGAAAAGAAAACAAACAGTTATCGTTTGGAGATCCACCATTTTGAAGGCGTCCTTATAAATATATAGTAGACAGTACATTCCTATAAACCCATGAGCGGCTCCCTGGCAAGAAAGCTGTAGTTCCAGTACACTCTGAAGCTGTTCTTCCCCAAGCGTGAACTATGTAAGCACCTCCTGGCTCACCCACACCCGTGCTTAAATCGTGCCTTTGAAGACCTTGCCCTGCATGTTTAGTATGCCTTCACATCTGCAATAATTGTGCCTCTTGTATAGCAGCTATTAATTCACTCGTTTCCAAAATGCCAGTGGCCCCAAGTCTAACCTGCCGGGCTGTCAGCCATTTAATGTAACTGCCCCAACTGATATTTGGAGTAATCTGCCGACCTGCCAGCTATTTAGTGAAATTGCCCAACCTGTTTTGGGGAGTAACCTGCTAACTAGCCCGTCGTTTAATGCAAGTGCCCCCTTTGGCATTTGAGAAAGAAACCACATCTGGAAAAACCTTTACGCGCGTATGAATACATAACCAAACTGTTATTGTCGAGCAAATAAAACTCGACTGAACCTTTCAGCTTCCTCCTGGCAAACAAGGGACATGTTACTTGCTGTTTAGCCACCTGCCCAATTGATAATGAAGTGGAACAAAATCTAAACGTGCATGTTTTTTTTTTTTTTTGGACTTGTTGAAGAATCCAGTGAGTGAATATCCATCCATGCTCAAAAACCCAAGAGCAAAACAGTTCAAACTATTTCTTGACGCCCCAGATACTGATACTGGAACAGTGCCCCTTTCCCAAATGCCCTACGTTTTGTTATACACTGAATCCAATTATCAATGGAGCAACACGTATTACCACGCTACTCCACTAGCAAATACTGACCGATCTGCTGTTTGTGGCCAGCCCTGTTCTTCACCTCGAATAATAGAACCTAAACCTCTCCAGTCTGGGTGTCAATTGTGCCGTAAGATACACCAGTAAACATTAAGTCAGATCTGACGGCTCCTTGAACCAATACCATCCCGACGGGTCCCCTCAGCCTTTCCTCCACCTGAGGTCGACAACATGAGTACCCTTAAGTTGGGTAACAACAAACCGCTGCTACTCAGTGCCAAAATACCCACAAGTGAACACTAAAGATGTCCGCTTATCATGCAAACACATTCTTGACAGTTCCACATCCACCTCAAACCTACATAACTCTCAATTTGGTGTTCCTCAAGGCTCGATTCTTAGCCCCATCTTGTTTAATGTGTACATCAGTCCCCTTGCTACTATAGCGGAACAAGCTGGGTTGACGATTTACTCATACACTTACGACACCCAGCTTATCTACTCACTCTTTGCTAACACACACTCTAACCCGTCTTCCCTCTGCTCTGGCCTTAGCAACATTGCCAAATGGATGCATGTTAACAAACTTAAACTCAATGAGGAAAGACTGAATTGCTTCTTTTTGGCAAAAATACTGCCCTGTGGGGTCCCCAACACTGTCCGCCTCAGATGGGACCAACACCCCTTCCTTCCAAAACTGCTCGCAATCTTGGCATCATCTTTGATGACCAAAAGTCCATGAAACAACAAGCGGTTAGAGTCGCTGCCACTTGTTTTACAATCCTCAAGTGGCTTAGGAAGATCACATGGATGCTTCCCCAAGACACACAAAAAACCGTAGTCCAGGCTCTAATCACATCTAGATTGGACTACAGCAACATCTTGTACCTAGGAGCCTATAAGGAAGTCACGAGGAAACTTCAGACAGTACAAAACGAAGCCGTGAGGCTACTTTGCAAGCTGCCCAACAGATCCTCCACCTCCTCCAAATTACGTAAGCTTCACTGGCTTCGAATCGAAAGCCGCACTAAATTTAAAGCCATGTGCTACATGCACAGAATAAAATCAGGCAAAGCACCATCCTGAGTACACTTGTTCACCAGTACTGTCCTTCAAGAGTCCTTCGCTCCTCAAGCCAACATAAGTTTCAGGTACCCAGGATCAACCGAGCAAGAACGGGTGGTCGTTCTTTCTCATACCTTGCCCCTTCCCTTTAGAATTCTCTCCCCCTCTATCTTCACACAGACCCTTGTTACCTCCAATTGCGCAGGAATTTGAAAACATGGTTGTTTAACCAATAAACTTCCTTAGGCCCTTTGTCTCCCCACTGTGTTCTCTCTCAACTTGTCCTTAGCGCCGGGAAACCTCTGGGTAGCTGCGCGCTCTATAAGTATAAATATAAATATAATAATAATCATAATATTAACAGAACCCCCCAACTCAGTTTCCAAAGGCAGTGATAAGCTGTCATGCTATCCCAAAACAACAGCAAAACCAATTCATTGCCACCACTGATGCGTGCAGCAGATTCTAAATAGAATCCGTAATCTGACGCTTCTTACAATTATTGCACTACCGACCATGCGGATGTGTGCATAACTATGCATCCCGAACCTCTGTTTGCTACACCGTCCTTACGGAATTTTCTTTGTTCATAACATTGTAACCAGCAACCCCTTTTTGACGTAATATGGACAGTGGGACCTCAAAATGACAGGATTGGAACACATAACTTTGGAGTAGGAATTCGGGACCTTAACCACGAGGCCACTGTGACTCCTTTGACCACTGTTCATTAATTTTGCAATCGTCTGCCACCCCAATACGACTGTCCCCAAACAGTCAACCTTTCAACTCTGTTACCACTGGTGGCTGTTATAAAGTATCTTGCTAACACAGAATGACCTCCCAACCAATTAATTGAGACAACTGAGAAGTGCCGCAGATCTCATATGGCATCTGGAATCTGCAGCCAAGCACATGCCGATGTGCATCTAACTATGCACCCCCAAAACCTTAGCCCGCTACACCATTCTTTCAGAAACTTACTTGTTCCTAAATTGCCACCAGTAGCCCCGTATTAAAGACATACCGCAAATGTGAACTCAAAAGGACCTTATTTGAATGCATAATCTTTGGAGTGAGAGTCAGAGACCTTAACCACGAGACTGCGGTGACTCATTCACACCCTGTTCATTAAATGTGAGATCGTCTGACACCAATTTTTTGGACTGTCCCTAACCCGGCCACCTTTAAGCTAGTTTACCACCTGTGACACCTGTTGTCACATCTGCAGCTCTGGTCCAAACTCGTACACCACAGTGTAATATGGGGGTTTGGGGAAACGTATTTGGACATTCTCCATCGATTTTTTTTTTTTAAACGGGATTTATGCGTTAACATGCATCCCTTGAAATGTATATGACTACACACCCAGTTAAGGCTTTATTAATGTTATGAACTTCCTAATTCCTGTCCCTGTCGAACAGTGACGCCATTCCCAGTCCACTGCTAAAATCCACCTTACTGGTAAACATTGTATATTGCTAACAACTGTCTGAATACGTACTAAATTACATATGCCAAAGCCCAAAAGAGTTTCTTGTCCTTCAACATTGAATAAAGGACCTCTAACCAGTTGTAAATCGGACTTTCAGAATTTGGGAACGGTTTATTTATTTATTTTTTGAGTATTATGTAGCGCGAACTCGACCAGAAAGCATCAGAGCGCTTTACATGAGCACCAGCTGTGTTACAGTAGACAGACCCGTTCTGTTTTGTTAGGCATTGGGAGATTAAGTGAATTAACCAGAATCACAGGATGTTTGGCATCCCTGCCGAACACCAGCCCGGTTCCCCAGCTTCAAATTCAACCGTTCTAGCCCATAGGTCACCTCTAAAATTCTTATAAAATAATTTCCTTTAATTTAAAGTACCTCTCTGTGCACGTTTTCCTCAACAACGTGATTTGTGCATACTCGCAAAATAATTCGAAGCGTGGGACGTGTTAAAGCAAAATTGCCCTACCTTTTTAACCTTTCCGTTCCGATGCATGGAAAAACACTGCCCCAGAACAGACGCCATAAAGAAACTCTCATAATGCCAATATCGGCCCGCACACCATCCCCCCAAAGACTTGATCCCCATCATAAATAAATGGACAAGACAACTTGTTGTTGGGAAAAAGTAGTCACAGGTTTATTAGCATAACATTGCCAACACATGGTGGGTTAACTTACAGATGATCCAAAGGCAAGCCGCCCCTCGCAGCTTGCCACCTGATAGGCCAAGTAGCCCGCGGCCTTGGCCAAACGGTGCTTAGCGGTTGTGGTGAGAGGATAGCCCCTCGCCTGTCCGGTGAACTATTGGTCCACCCTCTAGCTCACACCCCTCCCCCCTACGAGGGGCAGAGCATTCAAGCAACCCCCGGATGTCCAGGTAACCAACCGCCCGTAGGATAACGGGGCGCCGTCGCACCCCCAGGGTCCACCGCACGGATCTCCCAGGGATATTAGGCCGCAGCACCCTTTGTGCTTCTGCATAGGGTACTCCTGAGTACCTTTCGCCTCTGGATCATCCTGTAACTCCTCCTGCAACACAAATAACAAATATTAAAAGCATCGCACCCCCGCCACCTGAGATGTAGGGTAAGCGGCAGGGAGGGCAACATCGAGGGCAGCAAGATCACAAAGAGGCCGCTCGGAGGGAGGGGGAGACATAAGTACCCCGTCCTCCCCACCCCCCAACGAAAGTGCACTGACGTCATCGCAGCGGCCGCCAGCCGCTGGACCAGAAGGCTGGTGCGCTTGCCATCTTGTGGCACTACGGTGACCGCCCTCTTATGAGGGTCACCTGCGGCGACGTGTCGGGCGGCCTGCATTACCGAGGACGTGTTCCCTGGAAAACCATAAAAGGGGGAAGCGTGGATTAACAATATTAAACGTGGGCATCTGCTGTCAGAATTGTGTGGTACTTGACTGGAGCGTTTGTCACACTGATGCAGATGTATTTCTGTTTATGTGAATACATTTACATCAGAGCAGAGCGTAATGAGTAGCAAACCGCTGTTGCATGCTGCCCCTGTGATCCGATCAACACCCAGTGGCCGGATCCCCACATTCGGTGGCTTTTTACCCCCGAACCTCACCCACTGTTACCAATGAACGTGAACTGTACCTGGCATCCAAGGTCCACGACCCTGTAGAGAGCCACCCGGACTCTCTCATACTTTGTTGCCACCTTTCACGCTTCCACGCATACCCTGGGGCGGGCTCGCGCCGGGGTATAAATAAAGTAAGCGGAAGACCGCTCGGGATCTTTCCGGCTAACTCACACTGGCCGTGTCTACGTGCATTATTGTGGTGCTGAGTATCACGTGCAAGGCTTAGTACCGGCCTCTCACATTGGCGACAAGGCGGTCTGAATCCACGCCTGCCTGCTCGCTGCCCTGCCTGGTGTGGCGCGTTGCCAGAAGCCCCTTTGCAACGCTCGTACCTGCTGCGAGGCCCGTCGGCCCGCCTGCGCCCAGGCTCGAGACCCGCCCAAGCGCTTTCCCGTTTGGAGCGTTTTTGGTTGGTGGGACTCGCCGGGCCCTGCGGAGCGGTGGGGTGAGTCTTGCGCTTGTGCCCCCACACGCGCTCCAGGCTACGCTCCTGATCCGGTGGTGCGCCCCTGACGGGGCGAAGACACGTGCGCGCCCATCCGCGGCATGATCCTGCTAAACAGCCGAGGCCCCTGAGGGAGGGGCGCCCTGACGCAAAGCGCGTCGCAGCTTTCCAGGCGAGGCGAGGCAGCCCTGCTCACCTCGCAGTCCCCGCGAGCGTGTGAATCCTGACAGGGGCAGCGGCTGAAGCCCGTTTGCAGGCAAAAGGGCGGTGAGCCCATCAAGCATTGGTTCAACCAATACATCATACTTCCCAACACCAATACAGTGCTGCACTGCAACTCAGGGGACATCTACCCCACAGGACACTGAGAACAGCCTCACTGCCCCACACAGCGCATGGTCGCCCCCAACCTTCCCGAATCCTGGTGGGAGAACAGAGAAGCACTGAACGTGGAGGAGGGGCCCACATGCACAGCTGCGGAACATAGTTAGTGCGCTCAGAGCCACGCGCGGAGAAGCCAGCCCAGCACGCCCCCAGCTGCCCTAGTAGCCCCGAGAAGCTCGCAGACGAGGAGAGGAGAGATCATGTCTGTCACAGCACCGGGAGCTGGTCAAGCGGGAGGCGGCCAGAACCAGGCCGCGCCACCCGCGCCACCGCCTCCTGCCCAAGTTCAAGCACCTGCCTAGAATCAAGCTGCCGCGGCCGCGCTGCCGCCACCCAGCCACCTACATGTCGGCGCCGCTCCGATCCCCCCATTCAGCGAGGCGGCGGATCCAGCTACAGCCGCATCGAGGTGGAAGGCTTGGGTAGGAAGGCTTAACCTCTACTTCAAAGTAACTAGGGAAAACAATGGGACGGTCAAGAGGTCGCTCCTCATCCTATATGGAGGGCCTGAAATATATGATCTCTTCGAGACACTCCCCAACACGCGGTGGGAAGATGACTACGACGCAGCGGTTGCTGCGCTTGACGCACATTTCGACCCACAACTCAACCACGACTTCAAAAAATTTAAATTTAAGAGAGCTTGGCAGACGGACTCGGAATCGGTGGACATGTTCCACGCAAGGCTGCGCCGGCTGGCACGCTCATGCCCTTTCACCAACCCGAGAGAAGAGATTAGAGACCAAATCATAGTGGGGTGTCGGTCCAAACTACTGGGAAAGCTCATACTCCGACAACCCGGAATCTCGCTAGATGAAATCTTGGTTCTAGCGCGCTCCCACGAACTCTCTGACGCAAAAGCAGAGGAAATGGATGTGGCCTTGAGAACACCGGTGTGTCGGGCGAAGAAGTGTCCAGGCAGAATCTCCTGTGGCAGCACCAACCCAGGCCTGAACACAGCCGATGATCAAAGAGGAAAAGGTCGAGGCGATCCAAAAGAGACCTCCAGGGAATTGCCAGCGCGCTGCAAACACTCGAGGAAATCAGTGCGACTACTGCGGCGAAGATCACCCCGCGACTGCAACCTGTGGGGCAAAAGGAAAGACATGCCTGAAGTGCGGTCGGATGAATCATTTTGCAGTAGTATGCCGCGGCGGGTGGTATCAGCCAGCAGGCCCGAAGTCCAAAAACATAACACGACGAGTCCGACAACTATCGATAGACCTGGAGCCGTATCCCCCGGACAAACAAGCACAGGAGAGACGACTGAGGTATGAAGATGACAGTGATGACGAAGTGTACGTAATCTTGTATGTCAGCAGGGTGTTGACGCGGAAGAGGCCGCCTCCTATGTGCTCTGTCTCCATAGAAGGCACTGAAGTGAGAGCTCTTATAGACACAGGAGCATCGGTGAATGTCATGGATTCGGACCAATACGACAAGATGATGCCAAAACCCCCTCTTGCGGCCTCCAATGCTCAGATATGCACCTACGGGGGTACGGACCCGCTCCCACTGAGCGGAGTCATAGAGACAACCGTTGTGAATGGGGAGTACTCCACCAAGACAAGTTTCCACATCACTGAAGGGAAGAAGGGCACTCTACTGAGTTGCCACACGGCAGGAGACTTAGGACTGGTATTTTTCGCAAACCAGGTACACCAGGCACACGCAGACACTCTGCTGAAAGAGTTCCTGGAACTATTTTGCGGCCTAGGGAAGCCAAAAGGAAAGAAAGTCAAGCTTCACATTGACGCGTCAGTGCGGCCTGTTGCTCTGAGGCATAGGCGGGTACCCTTCAATTTGAGACCGCAGGTGGAAGCAGAACTCCAGAAGCTGGAAGACCCAGGGGTAATAGAGAAGGTGTCGGGCCCGACACCATGGGTGTCCCCGTTGGTAGCCGCACCTAAGCCAAAACAACCAGGTGCCATCAGATTGTCTGTAGACATGAGGCTACCCAACGTAGCAGTAAATAGGGAGCGACATATCACTCCAACCATGGACGATATAGTGGCCGACCTGAACGGGGCCAAGTGGTTCTCGAAATTAGACCTCAACTCGGGATACCACCAACTCGAATTAGAGCCCGCGCGCCGATACATCACCACGTTCTCCACCCATGTCGGATTACGTCGGTACAAACGACTGAGTTTCGGGGTGACCTCGGCTGCGGAGGTATTTAAAAATGCCATACGTGAAGTGCTGTCGGGGCTGAATGGAGTGATTAATTAAGCGATGACATCCTGGTCTATTCTATGACCCTCGAGGAACACCATGCACACCTGAGGGCAACCCTAAAGAGACTAGTAGACAGTGGCCTGACCCTACATCAATCGAAATGCTCCTTCTACCAAGAGTCCATAGACTTCTTTGGATACACCTTCACAAGAGAAGGCCTGAGGGTCGATCCCAAGAAAGCCGAAGCAATCAAGACCGCCAGCACTCCACGGAACCCCACTGAAGTGCGGAGCTTCCTAGGCATGGCCACTTACTGTGGCCGCTTCATCCCGAACTTGGCCGCTCTAGCAGAACCCCTAAGAGCGTTCACGAGACAAGATCACAAGTGGGAGCGGACAGTAGAGGCCAACAAGGCATTTCAAGACATAAAGGCAAGTCTCCTCGACACAGCGGTGATGGTCTACTTCCAACCTCGCCGGAAAACAGAGCTAATAGTTGACGCCAGTCCGGTAGGATTGGGAGCGGTACTCCTGTAAGAACACGGACCGGAAGTGTGGAAGCCAGTGGCTTATGCCAGCAAAGCTCTGTCAGACACTGAAACCCGATACGCGCAAATCGAGCGCGAAGCCCTTGCGATAAAGTGGGCATGCCGGCATTTCCACTTATATCTGTGCGGTCAGGAATTCAGTGTAGTGACGGACCATAAACCTCTACTGCCTCTTTTCACGGGATCTGCCAGGCTTGCACCCCCTCGGATAGAGCGCTGGGGTGTCCAACTGCAAGGATACAACTTCAGGATCGTCTATCGACCCGGAGCACACAACCCCGCCGACTACCTCTCCCGACACCCAGACTAGCCCAATCCGCCCGCTAGAAGATGGAACTGGAGCTGAGGCGTTCATCCACATGATCTCGCATGCCGCGTGCCCAGAGACAATGACACTGGCAGAAATCGGAGAGGCGACTGCCCAGGACGAAACGCTGTCCAGAGTCCGGCACGCCCTAGAAGGAAACAGATGGGCACACTTCCTGGATGGGGCACAAAGCCTGAGAGCAGAAGTTAGTCATACACGCCAACAACTATGGCAAAAAAGGAATGAACTGAGTGTGGGGAATGAAAGAATCATCCTCTGGGGCATCTAATTGTAATACCCGAAGCCCTCCAGACCAGAATCCTGGAGCTTGCACACGTGGGCCATCAAGGGATGGCCAAAACAAAAGCGCGCCTGAGAAGCAAGGTTTGGTTCCCAGCCATGGACAGCAGGCAGGGTAGATGAGATGGTGCGATCGTGTCACACCTGCACCATTACCGGCAGCCATCCCGCACCAGCGCCGGTGAGAACGGAGGAGGCCCCCCAGACCCCGTGGATCCACCTCAGCATTGACTTCGGGAGCCTCCCAGACGGCCGACACACGCTCATCCTAGTGGACTCGTTCTCCAAGTTCCCGATTGTGGAAGTGATATCGTCCACGGCGTTTCTCCACGTCAAGAAGGCCCTGAATCGCATATTTTGCTTTCATGTGGTTTCCCGAGGAAATCAAGTCAGACAATGGGCCACCCTTTCAGGGCAGGGAATTTCAAAACTATCTCCAGAACCTCCAAATCACACACCGGAAAATCACCCCGCTATGACCCCAGGCGAACGGGGAAGTGGAAAGACTGATGAGGACCCTCAATTGAGCTCTGAGAATTAAGGTGGACTGTGGAGAAGATCCTGAAATTGCCCTTGATCAATTCCTGGGAGCCTATTGGCAAACGCCACATAGCACCACGAAGTGCGCCCCAGCGCACATCTTATTTCAAAGAGCAGCTTGTGACAGCATCCCGACAGACCGCACCTGGATACCGGAAGGCAGGAATGAGGAAGCGATTCAGGCGCGGAGGCGAGAGACGAATCGAAGAGCAAGTGAGGCAAGACATGCCCAAGAACCGAGCCTACAAATGGGTGACTCCGTTGTGGTCCGAGATCGACACCCGGGATCGAAGTTTAAAACCCCGTATGAGCCAGAGGTATGGACGGTGGAGGAAGTTCGGGGCACCATGGTCACCGCCCGACGGGGTGGACAGGTGGTTACCTGCAACGTGTCGTGTTTCAAGAAGGTGAATGGACCCGCTGAAGCCTGAAGAACGGCTGAAGAACACGATGCGGAGGACTGGGTGGGTCTGGATCTGGAAACATCCCACTCTGGATCGGCGGAGCCCACGCAAGATCAAGGAAACTCGCCACTGGCGGCAAGCCGAGATAACAGGAACACCCCAAATAGACTCCACGGGGATGGCAGAGATGAAGGTCTGGATGCAACCCCGGCCGGGGTATTGACATCCCCGTGCACCCACAGTCAAAGATACAACCTACGGCCTAACCCGGGGCCCAGCCAAAGGTTCAGAGACTTTGCATGGACATCTCCTTGAAACACAGGCTGGGTTGAAGGGACAGACTAAATTGAAGTAGGGATGTAGAGAGCCACCCGGACTCTCTCATACTTTGTTGCCACCTCTCACGCATCCACGCATACCCCGGGGTGGGCTCACACCGGGGTATAAATAAAGTAAGTGGAAGACCGCTCTGGGTCTTTCCGGCTAACTCACACTGGCCGTGTCTACGTGCGTTATTGTGGTGCTGAGTATCATGTGCAAGGCCTAGTACCGGCCTCTCACAGACCCCACCACAGGAACGTTCGCAGCCCTGCCTGCCGCCCCCGCACTCCCCACATTCTTGCCTTTATTTTTCTCACAGGCACTCGCGCCTTAGATATTCGCCTTTGCTCCCCGCTTCCATTCGACTGCTAAAACGCGCGCTTCGCGCCACTACCACCCCAGAGTGTGTCCAAAATGTCCCCTTAGGCTGATTGCTGCATAGAATAGGTTTTCCATTTTTAGCGTTTTTATATAGCGCAGATTTTTCCGAAGTTGTCAAAGCGCTTCACCATAGGAACAGTAAAGATACCTCAGGAGAAAATTAACTAATGGCCAAACACCAATATAATTTGGAGAATCATCCCACCATACATGGTTTACTATATATCGAATGTTAGCGATTGTCCAAATCGTCTAGTTGTCTCTGAGCCGTGAGAAGGGCTTCCTGTGGGAGGGGGAATTAGGGGGATTTTCCTAGTAACGTGAACAATATATTTTGCCGTTCATGCTGTAGTGTAGCGCTCTAGCTCTCCTGGGGTGCGCGTGACGCAGCACGCCCGAGCTAGAGCGCGAAACCTGTGCTGTGCGCATGCCTGAACGGCAGTTCGCGCATCAGAGCGGCTCGGAGCGCGGCACTGATAAGACGCCCGGCGCTCTTCCTTAAGATAATTTACAGTTTAAATAAATAACTCTTGCCTGCAATAAATCGGCCTGTTGTCCTCATTTGGGTGCAACCAGTAACTCCACAGTGGCGACGAGGAGTGGGATCTCCCACAGACAGCAGCCTGTTAAAAAAAATACAGAACTAGAAGGAGTGGAGGAGAAGGAGAAGCCAGGACAGCACCACGAGGCATCACCCAGAGAAGGTGGAATCTGACAGCAGGAATTACAGGAAGGGCGCGGCAGAGGCACATAGTCAAGACAAAGTCCACCACGTGTCCAGGAGCCAGGCAGTACAGCGTCCTGCACAGAAGCACGGTAGGAGAGTGGCAGTGCCCCCACTAAGGCCCTGGCGGAAAGGGGAGACCGGGGTCAAGGGGGAGGAGGAGAACCCCGACCCAACACATCACAAGAAGGGAACACCAATGCGCCAGGTAGCCCCAGGAACCAGGGAGGAAACACCAGCACGCAAGGCAGCCCCAGGAACCAGGGAGGTGAACCGGAAGGACAGGCCAGAATGAGTAACCAAGCTTCATCACTCACAGGGCCGATTCCATTTCTATCCAAACCAGGTGAACCCCAGATGAAATGGGAAGACTGGAGGGAGTATTTCAAGAATTATCTTGAAGCCCTGGAAGATGAAACCGGAGAAGAATTCTCCAGCGCGAGAAGGAAACGAATACTCCTACATAACCTGGGCCCGAAGGGATAAGAGTGTTCACGAACATAGTTCCTGCACCTCGGCAAGCGGACGACGTGGACGTCTTTAAGCGTGCCCTAGAAGACCTCGACACTCACTATCGCCCAGCGGTGTGTGTCTCTCAGGGGCGGGTGGTGACATTTGAAAGTGGTGGGGCGCAAAATGATTAGCATACTGCACCGTAGCGAGCGAGCACAGCGAGCGAGCCCAAACCCCTTTAAGGGGGGTTTGGCGGGATAACCCCCCCCAAGAAAATTTCGAAAAAAAAGAAGAAAATCGTGCATTTTCCAAGCAAATTTGAGAAAGCAGGAAGGTTAATAAAGCAATTGTGAAAGTGCAGTTATTACATTAATAGATGGCATAACATAGGTAGCTGCTCTAAGAGTAGAAGAAGTTGCACAGCAGTTGGGAGACAGCCTTTACAAAGCCCTCTGTACCACTTGTTTTTTGTACCTTTCTGCCCTCTGTACTACTCATTTTTGTGCCTTTCTGCCCTCTGTCCCACTCGTTTTTTGTGCCTTTCTGCCCATAAGGGGGGTTTGGAAAATATTGAGAAAAGAGAAGAAAAATCGTGCATTTTCAAGCAAATTTGTGAAAGCAGGAATGTTAATAAAGCAATTGTGAAAGTGCAGTTATTACATTACAAACACACGCCCACACACAGAGACACGCTTTCACATACAGACTCACACACACACCCACACATCAATCCACACACACACTCACACAGACACCCCCCCCCCACACACACACGCTCACACACACATATCTAGATAGATTCCACTCTCCACAGTCACTACATGAGGTGCTAGCTCGCTACCACACATGCCTATTCTTTCGAAAAGGCAAATAAAGGATCTAGCATACACACACAGACACACACACACAGACACTCACAGACACACAAAGACACACACAGACACACAGCAGATTGTGTTCCTGCAGGGAGATTGCTGTCAGGCTGTTTGAGGCCTAAGTACTTGCAGCCAGTTTTTACAGTCCATCTTTGTTTACATGTTAGATGTACCCCAAAAGCGAGCACATCCCACCAGCAAAACCGCAAAACCATAAATATTGTAGCAAGGCCAACTCTTAAGCAATGTAGTCTTACAGGCTAAAGGAAAGATGGAAGCAGCTGGGCCCACAAAAATATGGTGGCACTGTGGCAGCCATTGTGTGCTCTTTAGTCACATTAAAGTGCTGTAACATTAACATAATAGCGTTTAAGTGTATTTAGGTTCCAACAGGACAGGATGTGAGGCTGATGCCAGGCTTCCAGGAACAGGGTGCGTGTAACACAGTAACCCAGAAGACGGCAAGGCGTAGAAAATTGCTGACATGAAAATTAAAATTAAGCTACTGCTTCTCCCTAGCCCATGCCATCTCAACCCCTTCATGGAATTCACACTGGCTTCACCTCTGTACTGTATAAGAGGAAACAGCCCACAAACTGTCCATTTGAATCCCTGAGGTAGCCATAGTGATTTCTTCATGTTAGCTACTCAAACACCATTGCCTAAAACTAAATCAGTAACCCCGAATGTCCAGACGGCCTGTTCCTGGCTCATTCATACCAGTTGTGATATACCCCCAAAATTCCTGTATGTGATCGTTGAACAGGGCACTTGATTTACACAACACGACAGTCTGTGACGTTATGTGTCTGCCAAGTCACACACCCACATCTCCCCTGCCTTATATTGGTTACCTATTGGTTACAAGCTGCATGTATATGGATCACTCTGTCTCTGCAACAGCTTCAGAGCTTCTCTGTGAAGTATGGCAGACGTGGAGAAAACTACCAGGGCTGTTGTACATGCTGCTAAAAGTCCCAATGAATTTCGCCTTAACTATTACATTCTAATCAGCAATGGCAAAGACAGCAGGGAATTGTTATAAATGAAGCTGGTCTTTATTTATTGTTTCTGTATGGAGTCTTGGATGCCTGTTTTGTGATTACCAAACCGCTGTAGCACAAATAAAGAAATACAACACAGAAACAAAAATCGATGCTCGAAGATAGCCTCAAATTCCTTCATAAACTTTACGAGCTGGATTTTATAACTCACATTATTCTGTTTCTTCGGGGGCCCATTTTCATGCAGGGTTCTTAACTATTAATTTCTGGATTCCCACAGCACCAGCACCTTTGCCAGCTCGTTATGCTATAGCCTCAACTGAACCTGACCTGATTTTACTGCTTTGGCATCGGTTCTGTTTTTCTAACAACTTTCCACCTATTAACTTTTAATAAGCAGTCTCTTTCACTCACACCCAAAGCACCGCCTATTCATAGCACATTCACTGCAGAGTGTGTACAGGTGACGTTTATCAATAATCTGAGCAGCCCAATAAAACAGGAGGAGCGTGAGCATTGCTCTCACTTACAAGCTGAGTATAGCATCCTCTGGCCCAAAACAGTTGAAAGCTATAAAGAACGCTTGTGTTTGAAAGAAATGTGCAGCCCCTTTGCACACCAAATGAGTCCTGATCCAGCTAAACTTGGCATATAAATGACCCAAGAGAAGCACACTTCCTGTTGAAAGAGAGCATGAACCCACTCATCCAAAATGATGGGGGCTCCCTGCAGTGTGTCATGAGGGGCCTCGAGTCTCCCAAATCTAGCTTTCGGCCAGGGCTGGAGTGTACGTGTGCAGTTGTGTACCTACAGTGGGTTCAGGGGCCTGCTCTACCCCCCTGCACTCCTTCTGGAAGTCTGCACAAGTTTATCCGACACAGTAACCAGAGTACAAAACTGTGAAAGCAGTTTAAGAAATACAATAACTGCTGTTTGAGAACAGGGTCTGACTAAATATGAATAGATCAAAAACAAACAATTTCATGACCAGAAATTAATCATTGCGGCACAATGTTTGAATTACATTTAAGCAGGCAATGTTACTGCTTCCTACTGCAGAGAAATCTGTTATTTGTGAATGTTAATGTCACCCAAGCAAAAAAGTGTCACCACTTTAAATGCCTTAATAAAACCATTCGAAAATGGGCTAGTTACTTTTCAAAAAGCATTTGATGCACCCAATGTGTGGTATGTTTTAGTAACTTTAAATGTGTTTAAGCAAGAATACTTTTGCTGTTGAAATCTATAAATTATGCAAGACAAATGCCAGATCAATGCACTGCACCCATTTTATACTTGGCATCTAAAAGTACCTCATACAGTAAAGTGAATTGGAGTGTGAAACTCATTGTTACATTAGCAGTTTGCATCTTATTGCTACAGTTGTAATTCTACTTGTTATGAATGTTGTGTAACAGATCAAATTTTAAAGCATGCATGATCATATAGAGGAGCTGCCATATTAATACGGAGTAAATTATAGAAACTTATTTTTACTAAAGATATCTCACTTTCTACCACCGCCTTGAGAAAGATCTATAGCATCCGACTTGGACAGATCGCCCTGTTCCAAACTGGACGGATGGTGCCCAGGTGATGTAACAGTGATTTGAACTGAAAGGTGAAGGAGCATAAATGACACCCATGAACTGGTCCCTAAAGCTTAAATTCCCCATTTCTTATTCATTTTTGCTTCATACATGTAGACAGGCCGAAAACCAAAGTAACATTGTTTACAACTTTGGCCCTCAAGCATCATATATACTACACATGTAGTCCAGAGAGACATTTCTGCTTCTATATTTTTCAAGAAAACCACATAATGAACCACATAATGATCAACTCACCCACATTTTGCAGGTGACACTCTCTTCGCTCAGTCACTCTCATGACAAACAAAATGACCCCATAATCATCAAAGTGCTCACATTCTTTTCAAACCCATATCACCTTCCAAAGAAACAATGTATTCACCTTATTGGAATCTCCCTCTTAAACCTCAAACGTCACCCTAATTTTACAGGCAACAGATATACAAACAGCTCACAATATCGGTGAACGCTTTCCCACCATTTTTGCATTGAATACCTTTACTGGGAGAGACACTGCCTCAATACGCCCCTATCGTACAAGTGGCTCCAAATCTCCCTCTCAGCTTATATTGTAATCAGTTCTGCAGTTTTATAAAGCGCTAGCACTAACTGAAAGAATTAGACTGCTTTGTATGAGTATCAGATGGTATTACACAAGGCCAGATTATTTTTTTTAAAGGCATGTGAATTTAAATGATCTGCCCAGAATCACAGGATGTTGAGCGGACGCCGGGATTTGAATCGGGTTTCTAATCCAAAATTGGCAACTCTGGTCGTTAGGTTTAATTTCCTTCTCTTTTACCTGTACTAATAGACGTGTGGCGTTACTGCTCCAGCTAACGATTTCTTTCTAGCTCTCTACAGACACCTGCCTTAATACCCTCGTTGCGAAATGACCTTTGTACTGAATCTGAAACGTTCGCATGTTCTACAATATCTACAATAAATCAATAGAGACTGTTTTCTGCTTTGTTGGACAGGCCACATGAAGGGCCGCTCTCCCCCGGCCCAACCAGGCCTGAGTCCAGTCACGCACGTACCACACACCACCATTGCACGTCCTCCGTCCCCTCAGGGACCCCTGCCCTCGAGCATATTGACCTCGTGGGTCCGATCCACTGCCGGCCCACGCGCCCAGCCTGGGGCGCCATCTTGGACACTCCACCACGAGGCCGCCTGGCCCCCGATCGACCTCAACCCTGGGCCTGGCCGGCCTCAGACATTCCGGCACCACCCTCCACCCAGGAGGTGAGCGGGCTACTTGGCAAGTCAATGGGAGAAAGAGGTGCCGATGGCTCTCCCCCGCCAAGTGCCGCTCGCCCATCGCCTCCCCGGGCGCTGGCTCCACCCCCCTGCTGGGTGTCTGGACTCCCTCATCCCGGACCTCCCGACCTCCAAGTGCGAGGGTCCGGACATCAAAGCCCGCCAGCCCTATAACTGGGGCAGCTCCAGAGAAGGAAGGCAGTTGTATCTTGGAGTCGAGAGACGTAAAGAGGAACTCATCCTTGACGGACTACTGGCGCTGCCGTAGCTCTGTCTTGTGCACCATCGTCCTGCCTGTTGGCGCTGCCACAGCCTTCGCAACCTTCATATCCTTCATCGTCGTCGGGACCTGCTGGCGTGGCCGCGGACCGTTGTAACCGTCATCTTCACCGGGACCTGCAGGCTCCGCCGCGGACCGTCGTCTTCCTTCGTCCATCTCGGGACCTGCCTGGCTCCGCCGCGGCCCGATCATCTAGAACGCCGAGCTCGAGGATTGAGAGCTATTTTCCACTCATTGGTAACAAAGACTGTCCCGCTACCCCTTTCCCAAGCCAGAGACTAGAACCGAGGGGACCCCTGAGTCCAGACCTCCTTGTATCATATCATCGTAACCTAAGAATTGCCTATAAAGTCTCGTTAATCTTCAATCTTGTGTGGTGTCCGTCTGTGGGGGGGAAGTTACTTGTCTGTACAGTCGTTGGAGACGGCTCTCCCCGGAGACCTCTCCCCGTAGTCTCGGCCGACCCTCCCGGTCCGTCTAACATTGGTGGCCAGCGGCGCGATTCGAATCACCGCATAACGTACAGAGAGTAGCTCACCCCACGACGAAATCACAATGACAACTAAAGAAAGCGGATCAACCGAGAAATTCCAAATGGAGAAACTGGAAGAGTACAGCCATCGTGAACTAAAACAATTCTGCATCGAACTAGGTATCGCTACCACCGGACTAAGCACCAAAGACGATTTCAAGCATGCCCTAGAAACTTGGGCAGAGACCGGGGCTGCCGGAACCCCCGATCAAAGCACCGCAGAAAAAACCACCACGGCCCCTGAAGGGCAAAGAACGGGTCTCTCGCAAGACGAGATCCAGGAAAGAGAAAGAACCCGACTACACGAGCTGGAAATGGCCCGACTCAAGATGGACATTGAACTCAAGCTGGCCGAACAAAAAATCAACTTAGAGCACCTGCGTCTCCGAGAAGAAAGAGAGGAGAAACAGAGACAAAGGGAGCTCGAGGAAAAGAAACTGGCGTACGAACACGAACGGAACCTAGCCGAGATCAACTTGCGCAAGCAGAATAAAGAAGCAGGGGTGCCCGAGCGACCCCACACCTCAGGGACCACAGAGAAAAAGGTACACATCCCCAAGGATGTTGTCCGAGAATATTTCCGAGAGGACGACATCCAGCAATGGTTTAAGGCCTATGAAATCGCAATGACTGCACACCGGATCGATAGAAGCGATTGGGGAGCCGGTCTATGGGGGAGATTCCTCAATGAGGGCCGCGACACCCTGCTACAGCTCCCGGACCACCAGATGACCTCCTATGACCATATGAAAGCGGCACTCCTCACCCGCTATGGCCTCACACCCGAGATGTACCGTCAGAGGTTCCGAGACTGCACCCGCATCCCGGGTACAACTTGGGTGGACTATGTAACCTACTTCAGCCGAGCCTTCGAGGGCTGGATCAGAGGAAGCAACGTCACGACCTACGAACAACTGTTCAATCTGATGGTATGGGAGCATCTGTCGAACAATTGCTTCATTGAACTCCGCCAGCACCTCCTCGACAGCAAGTTAACAGATCCCCGGCAGCTCGCAGCAGAAGCTGACCGGTGGGAGATCACCAGAGTAGGCCGGAATGGGTTCTACGAACAGAACCGGAACAACAATGGTCAGCACCGACCCAGAGGAGGAGGAGGGGGCCAAGGACGAGGAAAAGACAACGCTCCGACCGCCCCCGCAACCAGCACCACCCCCCCGGCCAACCGGGGCAGCACCCCGGCGCGACCGGGGTACAGAGCCAATGTCACGTGTCACCGATGCCAACGAGTCGGCCACTACGCGAACGACCCAAACTGCCCGCAGTACCAGAGCCCAAGACCCCGCCAAGTGGCCGCCGCGGCCCTAGGAGAAGACCAGATCTCCGAGGAGCAGGAAGAATACGAACAAGAGCATCAGGAGTGGGAGCCAGCCGCCATGGCCCTAGCATGCTTAGGGGGGAAAGACATGGTCCCGCGGGTCCCCCTACCCGCTAACACCCAGAAGTACAGCCAATGGGTGAACATCAATGGACGCCGGGCCGAAGCCCTTCGTGACACCGGGGCCAGTGTAACAGCAGTCCGCTGTCACCTGGTGACCCCAGAACAGTATCTACCGAACATTCTCTGCCCTGTACGATCAGCCGATAACTCGGAAAGTTTGTGTCGGATGGCCTGCGTCCCTTTCGAATGGGGAGGGGTCTCCGGCATGTTGAAAGTAACAGTCCGAGACGACGCCCCCGTAGACTGCCTCCTTGGAAATGACCTGGAAAGCTCTCCGTGGGCAGCCGTGGAGCGAAGAGAACACCTGGGGATGTTAGGCGTCCCAGACTGGGCGTGCGTCACCACCCGGTCCATGGCCGCCCGTGCCAACCACCGCCCAGAAGAACCCGAATGGCCGGCGCCACCGCCTCCGGTCGCCCCAGCCGAAACCACCGACCAAGACATCCCCCTCGAAGCCGCTCAACCCTCCGACCTCGCTAACCTCGACCAGTGGCCTCAAGAGGGAGGGCCCACGCAAGAACAATTTCGCCAAGAACAGAAGACCTGTCCCTCCCTCGAGGGACTCCGCCAGCAAGCGCTCGCCCAAAGCGCAGGGGATACCCCCGGAACTCATTGGGTCTACTGGGACAATGATCTGCTGTACAGCGAGCAAAGAATCGCCGAGCTGGGGGCCAACAGAGTATTAGTGGTGCCCCTCCGTTTTAGAGACTTTCTGCTAAACCTGGCCCACGATGTCCCCCTGGCAGGGCACCTGGGACAAGATAAAACCTACAGTCGCCTAGTGACCCACTTCTTCTGGCCCAAAATGAGGAACGATGTGCACCAGCATTGCCGATCTTGCCCCACGTGCCAAGCCAGTGGAAAGAGCGGCCGCAAACTAAAGGCCCCCCTGCAACCTTTCCCTGTGGTCACTACCCCATTTGAGAGGGTCGGAATAGACATTGTGGGGCCCCTGGACCCGCGCACAAAACAAGGCCATCGATTCATCTTGGTGCTAGTGGACCACGCCACCCGCTACCCTGAGGCTGTTCCTCTGCGAACTGTGACAGCCCCGGTAGTCGGCCGGGCTCTGATGGGGATCTTCTCCCGTGTGGGCTTCCCCCGAGAAGTCGTCAGCGACAGAGGCACGAACTTTATCTCTAAATACATGAAATCCCTCTGGCAACAGTGCGGGGTCACCTACCGATTCACGACCCCCTATCACCCCCAAGGGAACGGACTTGTTGAGCGGTTCAACCGCACGCTAAAGGGGATGATCGGGGGGTTGGAAGAGCCCCTCCGTCGCCAGTGGGATGTGCTACTGCCGTGCCTCCTCTTCGCCTACCGAGAGGTCCCTCAGAAATCCCTAGGCTTCAGCCCATTTGAACTGCTATATGGACACCCAGTGCGGGGACCGCTCAGCCTAGTCAAAGAGGGCTGGGAGATGCCTCTGTTAAAGAACCCTCCAGATGTCTTCCGGTACCTCCTCACCCTCCGCAACCAGACCCGGCGGTTCAGAGAACTAGCGAGAGCCAACCTAGAGGCCAGTCAAGAGGACATGAAAAAATGGTATGACCAGAATGCCTCATCCATTGAATTCGAACCTGGCCAACAGGTATGGGTGATGTCCCCCACTGAGCCATGCGCCCTACAAGACAAATGGACGGGGCCCTTCAAAGTAATCGAGCGCAAGGGTCCTGCCACCTATCTCATCGACATGGAATCCTCCCGGAACCCTCTCCGGGTCCTCCACGCTAACAGACTAAAGCCCCACTTTGTGCGAACGGAGCTTAGCCTCCTGATGGCCACAGACAATGGGGTTGAAGAAGACTCCGAGCCTCTCCCTGACCTCCTCCGGACTCAGGAGCAAGACGGCTCCGTGGATGGGGTCCGGCTCTCGGAGGCCCTCACCAGAGAACAACGCCAAGAGTGTCAAGCCCTCCTGTCACAGTTCGCCAGCCTGTTCTCACTCAACCCAGGGGTCACTTCCTGGTGTGTGCACGATGTGGACACCGGGGACAGCCCCCCTATCCGCCACCGGGCCTACCGCGTGCCAGATCGGGTACGGGCCTGCATCCAGGAGGAAGTAGCCAAGATGCTCACGCTCGGGGTCATCGAGCCCTCAGACAGTCCCTGGGCCAGCCCTGTCGTATTGGTCCCCAAAGCAGCTGCCCCCGGCACCACACCAGAACTCCGGTTCTGCGTCGACTACCGGGGCTTGAATGCGGTCACCCGAACAGACGCACATCCCATCCCCCGGGCAGATGAACTAGTCGACCGAATGGGAGCTGCCCGCTACCTCAGCATCTTCGACCTGACAGCAGGCTATTGGCAGATCGGCCTCACACCCCGAGCGCAAGAACGTTCTGCCTTCTCCACCCCCGATGGCCATTACCATTTCACGGTCATGCCCTTCGGCATGAAGAATGCCCCAGCAACATTCCAACGACTCGTCAATCAGGTCCTGGCGGGGCTCGAAGGATTCAGCGCCGCCTACCTAGACGACATCGCTGTATACAGCCACCATTGGACCGAGCACCTCCACCACCTCCGAGCAGTGCTGCAAGCCCTTCAGCGAGCTGGCCTCACGATCAAGGCCAGCAAGTGCCAAATTGGGCAAGGGTCTGTAACCTACCTCGGACACCAGGTGGGAAGCGGCCTAGTGGCCCCTCTGCAGCTGAAAATTGCCGCCATCCAAGCCTGGCAGCCCCCCATCACCCAAACCGAGGTACGAGCCTTCCTGGGCCTCACGGGCTATTACCGAAGGTTCGTGAAAGACTATGGTACCATAGTGGGGCCCCTCACGGAACTCACGTCAAAGAATCAGCCCAAGAAAGTCAACTGGACCCCAGAGTGCCAAACTGCATTTGAACAATTGAAGGCCGCCATGTGTTCCGCCCCGGTGCTCCAGGCCCCAGACTACAGCCGGGAGTTCGTCGTCCAGACGTACGCCTCCGACCAGGGCATTGGGGCAGTCCTGTCTCAAATGAACACCGAAGGCCTTGATCAACCGGTGGCCTTCATCAGCCGGAGACTCCTGCCACGGGAGCAACGCTGGAGCACCATAGAGAGGGAAGCCTTCGCTGTGGTATGGGCCCTCAAGAAGCTCCGGCCCTACCTTTTTGGCACCCACTTTCGGGTGCAGACCGACCACCGACCCCTGCAGTGGCTGATGCATATGCGGGGGGAAAACCCAAAGTTGCTACGCTGGTCCATCTCCTTGCAAGGTATGGACTTCACAGTCGAACACCGGCCTGGGCCAGATCACGCCAACGCGGATGGCCTGTCCCGGTTTTTCCGCCTCGACGAGGAGAGTCCCCAAGAGGATGGGTAACTCTCCCCGCCTTCAGCTGGGGGGGACGCATGTTGGACAGGCCACATGAAGGGCCGCTCTCCCCCGGCCCAACCAGGCCTGAGTCCAGTCACGCACGTACCACACACCACCATTGCACGTCCTCCGTCCCCTCAGGGACCCCTGCCCTCGAGCATATTGACCTCGTGGGTCCGATCCACTGCCGGCCCACGCGCCCAGCCTGGGGCGCCATCTTGGACACTCCACCACGAGGCCGCCTGGCCCCCGATCGACCTCAACCCTGGGCCTGGCCGGCCTCAGACATTCCGGCACCACCCTCCACCCAGGAGGTGAGCGGGCTACTTGGCAAGTCAATGGGAGAAAGAGGTGCCGATGGCTCTCCCCCGCCAAGTGCCGCTCGCCCATCGCCTCCCCGGGCGCTGGCTCCACCCCCCTGCTGGGTGTCTGGACTCCCTCATCCCGGACCTCCCGACCTCCAAGTGCGAGGGTCCGGACATCAAAGCCCGCCAGCCCTATAACTGGGGCAGCTCCAGAGAAGGAAGGCAGTTGTATCTTGGAGTCGAGAGACGTAAAGAGGAACTCATCCTTGACGGACTACTGGCGCTGCCGTAGCTCTGTCTTGTGCACCATCGTCCTGCCTGTTGGCGCTGCCACAGCCTTCGCAACCTTCATATCCTTCATCGTCGTCGGGACCTGCTGGCGTGGCCGCGGACCGTTGTAACCGTCATCTTCACCGGGACCTGCAGACTCCGCCGCGGACCGTCGTCTTCCTTCGTCCATCTCGGGACCTGCCTGGCTCCGCCGCGGCCCGATCATCTAGAACGCCGAGCTCGAGGATTGAGAGCTATTTTCCACTCATTGGTAACAAAGACTGTCCCGCTACCCCTTTCCCAAGCCAGAGACTAGAACCGAGGGGACCCCTGAGTCCAGACCTCCTTGTATCATATCATCGTAACCTAAGAATTGCCTATAAAGTCTCGTTAATCTTCAATCTTGTGTGGTGTCCGTCTGTGGGGGGGAAGTTACTTGTCTGTACAGTCGTTGGAGACGGCTCTCCCCGGAGACCTCTCCCCGTAGTCTCGGCCGACCCTCCCGGTCCGTCTAACATGCTTGATTCATTTTTTTTCCTCCCACCGGCTCCTCAGGGCGGGGGGTTCCTTGCCAGCCCTGTGCCTGAGCTGGGGGCCACCTACAGAGCATCTGTAGGGGGCAGCAGGGAATTCAATTCAATTAAATTTAAAAAAGAAGGAAAATTAAGAAAACTTACTCAGCCGGTCCGCACCACTGCTGCAGCTTGGCGCCTTCACGATCACGAACGGCCCTGGAGGAGTGGCCCCTCTCAGCCAATCCTGACGCTGCCAGGAGTGCCAGGCATGGCAAAGGCACGGCTCATTTTCGCCCGAGGCACGCCCATTAGGAGCCCGAAGGGCTCCTAATGGGCATGCGCAAACAAAGGACACCAAAGGGAAAACACAAATGCGCATGAGTGGGCAAGTCGCCTCCGTCCCCACTCATGTGCACTTCTGGTTTGCTGATGGTACCCCTGGTGACAGAGTCATGGATGTCAGTCATGACGCCAGACCGCCCACCCCCTTCGTGGGCGGTCCGATGACGTCATGCTGACTAGTTTAGATCTCCATCGGCGTCTTTAGCTTGAACTTAAGTAAACTGTTTACTTAAGTTCTAATGCCGAGGGAGCTGCGGCGCGGGCGGGGGGGCTACGCCCCCACGCCCCAATGGACGCACCGCTACTGGTGTCTCTATTGATCGTTTCAACTTTCAACAGAGGAAGCAAGGTGAGGGTGAGTCGATTGATGACTACGTAGCGGCTGGCAATCACGTGCAAGTACGGGACACTCCAAGATGACTTTATCAAAGATCAAATCGTGATGCACACCACCAACAAGACAGCACAGGATAAGTTGTGAGCTCACGGAGAAGCGACGCTAAAGGAAGTAATTGCGATGGTGAAGAAAGCCGAGCTCTCGAAGCGTTGTGCTGAAGCAGCAAAAAGAGAAAATGCAAAAGATCATGGTGAACAAGGTGGATGACGCCAAGCCCTCAGGAAGACACAAGATGGCGCCTGGAGACAGTAGAGCGGCGGTACTCAAAGTACGGCCCGCGGGCCATTTGCGGCCCGCCAGACCTCTCCTTGCGGCCCCCCATGGAAAAACAACAACAGTCATGGACTTGGCGCCATTACTGCTGTTGTGATTCCTCGGGGGCCGCATTTGCCCAGATAAGGGCATGTGCAGACAATTAGTGTCTTGCATGCTGACCTGCTGTACCCCCGCCCTCACCTGCCAATGTGCGTCGCAGCAGGTGAGGGTTTAAAAAGAAAGTACGCCTCGCCTACCTACCGTGGCAACAATTACCTGCTGCATCTCCTCGCCTCAGAAAGAAGTACCTGTGTGTAATTTCCATCAGTGTTATTGCTGGCCCCCATTTTTTTTGCTTCTCTGTGTTAGACCTTGTTAATGAATCATCCAAAATGTAAAGATATCCTGGGGTTTAAACAAAATGTGCAGTTACCTTTCAGGATTTTCGAGGGGGCTATAATCTTTTATGCATGTTTAGTGCTAAGTTTTGCATATTTATTTATGTGCATGCGACAGTAGATGGCGCTGTTGCCGCATTCTATGGACAATTCCGTGTTAGTCATCGGCTTAAATTCTTAATGCTCACAGCACCAAAAACCAGGGACTAGTGTGCCACTGCGTTACAACCCGCGATTCTCTAATAAGGAATACAAGGCAATGTTTATATGTTGAAAAGTGTCTTATTTTTCAAAGAGTTGCAGTTTATTTGGCAAGACTAACATTTCAAACTAGCCTGTTTTAAATGTACTTCATTATATAGATGTAGAAATGCACGCACTCTCTGGCCATCGCTGCTTTCGAGGTGTGAGGAGAAAGTGAAAGGAGAAACAATATTCGACACAAAAGAATGAGGGAGAGGAGGGAAAATGAAGAAGTACAAATAAAGAACAGGGAAAGAGACAAAAAGTGGTGGACAAAGTGCTAAGAGAGGTAGAAAGGAAGAGAGAAATTGGGGTATGAGAGGAGAAGAGCAGGTAACCCATGATGGGTGTATGGGCTGCCTGGCAACCCAAAATCTTTTTAGAATGTTTTATCGCTGCCCCTTCAAACCTCAGGCTATTAACCACATAAAACTGTGTTGTTAAAAGCATCATTTACCCCTGCCAGTGTCCAAAATTCAGCCTCCACGTCACCACTACCCGTTCACCATCAAGAAAATCAGTAAAAGAAGCCTGCATCATTCAGTCCCATTCAAGGCAGATTTTCAAGAAGCACAACGTTGAAAGTTCACCACTTGCCACTGGCTAATGGTTTAAATTCTGGTGGACACCAAACATCTATTATTCAGTACCAAGGTGCCCCAAAAACTTTTAGTCATTTGTATCTGTAACTTGGACTTGCACATACAAATGGGCTTGCAAATTGACCTCATATGGTTTTAAGACTTACAGATTCCTCAGAAACCACCTAAAAAATAATTAATCTAATGATTAACAATCAGAAGCCTTTTCTGCAAAAGTTCATAATTGCTTTTTTGAGGCTGTGATCATTTTCTGCTCAAAGGAAAGTGTAGCATCCAGCTACAATGAACACGGACACATATCTTAGTTATTAACTGGAGCTTTATTCAGTATGACTTATCAGTTCCCTGTCCCTACTCTAACTAACCCCTTCCTGTCCTGTCCCCACCTCTTCCCCTCTGCCCACCTAGCTCCGCCCACCCCAGCTACTGGACTGCTAACTCCTTTACATCTCCCCCTTTCTTAATAACGTAACAAATGAAATAGAGATTAGTCCATCTCTACGATCAGTCTCTTGGGGGGCTGCACATGACGTCGGGGTCTCGCTGGTGTGGACACAATGTTCTCAGCAGACGATTCCTTTGCCGATGAATGTCCGGTGTCGGATGCGACAGACTCAGGATTGTCTCGACTCTCAGGTGTGGGGATTGTGATTATGTTTTCGTGGTCCTCAGGAGGACATTTCTTGAA
The DNA here is from genome assembly GCF_964263255.1 of Lissotriton vulgaris. Classification (NCBI taxonomy): domain Eukaryota; kingdom Metazoa; phylum Chordata; class Amphibia; order Caudata; family Salamandridae; genus Lissotriton; species Lissotriton vulgaris. The sequence continues at coordinate 389,836,911 of NC_141699.1, read as the reverse complement.
GTGAGAAGCGTTGCGGGTGACTCGACGATTTTCCGATTCTGCGGTCACCATGGTGCCCTTTTGTTGTATAATTGTGAGAGGCTCATCCTTGAAGCGACAGTCAGTCTTTTGGCGCTGTTCTTGCTTGACAAGGACTTTGTCGCCTTCCTTGAGGGAGGGTGACCGGGCCCTTCGCTTGCGGTCAGCATATTCTTTCATTTTCTCTATGCGGCACTGATCCGTTGCGACCATGTCTCTGTGTTGCTGATCCGAGAGGGGCTCCCTCAGTGCTCCATCCCAGGTTGGGATCCTATTTCTCATTGTCCTCCCAAGCATGAGAGTGGCCGGGCACTGGCCCGTCGTGGAGTGTGGAGTGGTTCTATAGGCACAAAGGACTTCATTCAGGGCTGACCTCAGATCTTTCTTCTCGGCGGTGGCTTGCTGGAAAGTTCTCTTGATGGTGGACATGAATCTCTCTACAGTGCCGTCGGCTTGGGGCCAGAGTGGCGAGACCTTGCGGTGTTGAAAGTCCATGTGCTTTGCAAAGTCACCGAATTCGTGACCGTTGAACGGGGGCCCGTTGTCCGTCTTGATGACCTTGGGGACGCCCCATGTCGCGAAGGTTTCTTCAAGCACCTTGAGAGTGCAGGCAGCACTAGTGGATGATATGAACTGGGCCACTGGGAATCTGGAGTACTCATCCATGATGACAACTACGTATTTCCCTGATTGCAGGGGTCCATAAAAGTCCATGGCAACTTCCTGCCACACTCCGTCGGGCAATGGGGTCATCTGCAGAGGTGCGGGTGGGTTGCTGTGGCTGGTCAGTTGACATGGATGACAGTCTTTCAAGGTGTCCTCAACCATCTGGTCGAGGGCTGGAAACCAGACACGCTCTCTCAGTGCCCTTTTGGTGGATACGACCCCTCGATGGCCTTCGTGAGCGAGGTGGACTACTCCTTGTCTCAGTGTCGCCGGGATGACTAGTCTGTGATCTCTCAGGAGGAGGCCATCACTGGTTACGGAGAGTTCGTCAGAGACATGTCGGAAGGCCTGAAGTTCTTTCTTGACGGCGGGGTCCTCCTCTTCCTCCTGCGGGTGGTACCTCCACTTGTTGGATTGTATGCGCTTCAGTACAGTCTGTAAGATGTTGTCTTGGTTGGTCGCTTCCCGAATGGTGAGCATGGGGATAGCTGGTGGACGAGCATGACCGGTCACAAAGTGGATGGATTCTTCCGCGATGGAAGGCGCAGTCTCTGAGGATTCACGGGGGTGGCGGGACATGTAATCCGCCGGATTCTCTGCCTTCCCCGGTTTGTGGACGATCGTGAAAGTGTACTCTTGTAGCCGTAAGCCCCACCTTTCGATCCTGGGGGGCATCTTGCATTTGGGATTCCCGTAGATTGTGACAAGTGCCTGGTGGTCGGTTATGAGCGTGAAATGTTTCCCGTATACGAAGATGTGGAAGTGCTCACATGCCCACACAACGGCCAGGCTCTCCTTCTCAGGTTGAGAATACTTCCTTTCGGGGTCAGTCAGGCTCCGACTGGCGTAGGCGATGATCCGCCTCTGGTCCGATTCATTGTCGTACTGAGCCAGGATGGCTCCTAGGCCTACGGGGCTTGCGTCTACAGTGATTTCTGTTTTCCTCCTGGGGTTGAAATAGGAGAGGCAGTCGGCCGATTCCACGGCACGTTTGATGGCAATGAAGGCACGCTCACACTCCGGGGTCCAATCAAAAGGCTGACCAGCTTTTGTGAGCAGTCTCAGTGGGTGACTTACGGTGGCGTAGTCACGAATGTAGCGGGCACAGTAGCTCGCCATTCCTAGGAAGGAGCGTAGGTCGTTGACGTCAGCTGGACTCTTGGTGTTGTTGAGCATGGCGATCTTGTCAGGGTCCGGTTTCATGCCACTGGACGAGAAGATGTGACCGAAGAATTTCAGGGTCGATTGATGAAATTCGCATTTTCCTTTGTTGAGGGTCAAGTTGGCGTCCATCAAGGCGTGGCAGACACGGTCAAGGGCGATGTCGTGCTCTCGCATGTCAGATCCGTAAACTAAAATATCATCGCTATAATTGAGTGCGTTAGGTATGTGTTGGATGACAAGACGTATCGCCTCTTGGAAAATTTCGGCAGCCGATGAGACGCCAAAACTGAGCCGTTTATAGCGGAATAGACCAAGGTGCGTTGCAAAAGTAGTGATGGAGCGAGAGCTGTCATCGAGTTCGAGCTGATGATAGCCCTTGTTCAGGTCCAGTTTAGAAAATACTTTCGCCCCATTGAGCGCTGTGATCATGTCGCTCAAATGTGGGCCGGGGTGTCTCTCCCTTTCGATGGCCGTGTTCGGCAGGCGCATGTCCACACAGAGACGGACCTTGTTGGGGGTCCCTTTCTTGGGAACAATGACCACCGGGGACACCCAGGGGGTGGGGCCCTCCGTGCGCTCGATGATGTCAGCGTCCAAGAGTTCTTGCAGTTCATCTTCAACCGCAGATTGCAAGTGGAAGGGCACCCGCCGTGGATGTTGGGCCACTGGCTTGATTTGTTCATTTATGTGCAGATGAATCTGTCGGCCTTTCAATTTACCCAGGCCCTGGAATAGCGATGGAAATTTCCCAACATAGTCTGAGCTGTCGTTCACATTGAAGAGGACATGCACCAAATGAAGGCGTTCAGCGGTGGGGAGGCTCAGCAGACAGTCGGCATCGGGTCCTTTAATGACATGGATGACTGCCGGGATGGAGATGCTGCCGTGCGTGAGGGTGGTGTCGAACTTGCCGAGACACGGGAGTGGTTTCCTCGACATCCAGGTGTACACACGGACAGGCGCGAAGCGCAAGTGAGGTTTTGGGTTCATGCGTTCATGTTCAGCAACTGAGATGTAGTTGAGCGACGCGCCACTGTCCATCACGAATTTGGCTGCATGGTTGCCCACCTTGATGTTGAGACGTGGGTAACGTTTGAGCTGATCGTTGTCAGCGATGTTGATGTACTCAGCGGTGTATGAAGACCGCCTGGACGAAGACGATCTAGATTCTCTTGACGGAGAGCGACGGTCCCATCTGGAGCGTCGAGACTCGTGGCTGGAGTGGGAGGACGCGGGAGATCGAGTGGGTTCACCCTGAACCGCTCTGATGTGGTGACGTTTGGTCTCAGATCTCGAAGGCCTCCGCTGGCTATCACGTCTGTCATTGTCACTGCGTCTTTCTCTGTGGTATTCACCACACATGGCCTCAAAGTGGTTGGACCGTCCACATTTTCTGCAACGTTGGCCCATGGCAGGGCAGGAGTCGATGTGAGGGTAGTCGTAACCGCACCTGAAGCACCGCCTCGTGCGATCGGATCGCCGATCCCTCCTCTCTGGTTCTATCCATCTGTAATCCGGGCGACGCCGGGGCGAAAATCTGGAGCGACGTGACCTGTCACGTGGGTTGCGTCTGCTGTTGTCACGATGATCTTGTCTACCAGGTCGCCGGTCAGAGACGCGGTTGGCTTGTTCATTACTAGTACTGGGACCGGTTTCAATGTCCGCTGCATTTTCTTCAGCCTGGTCGTACAACCGGGAATTCTCCTCGATTTCTGCGAGTTCTTGCGGTTTTCTTAGTAGCCGTCGCCTCAGCGACTCCGAATGGCATCCAGTGATTATTTGGGATTTAATGGCTGCATCAGGCGAGAAATTTGTAAAGTCACAGTATTGGGACTGTCGTCGCAGGCGATGTATGAAAGAGCTCAGGGGTTCTTCTTTTCCCTGACGCTGCTGGTGGAACTTGTGTCGCTCGTAGTCGACGTTTCTCTTGTGCAGAAAACGGTTGTTTAGCACATCTCTCACTTTGGCATAGGTGTCACCGTCTGTGGTTGGGATCTCTCGCACAATCTTGCCTATTTCACGCCCCCCTAAATTGCGAAGGGCTATTATCTTGTCTTTGTCCGGCTCTATTTTGGACCCTTCAATATAGTCCTCGAAGTCCTCTAGCCATTCCTGCCATTTTAGGCCCATGCTGCTTCCAGTTGTGACTGTTAGTGGCTCCGGTGCTCGTAGATGCGTTCCTCCTTTGACTTCCTTTGGTGCGGGAGGGTTGGACATCTTGACGGTGGGTCTTCGGTGCTTGTTTCCGACTTTTCTTTTCTTTTATTTTGGTTGCCGGTGAATGTCTCCAAGAGTTGTTATTGTTTTAGCTACCAATGCTTGTTCGGTTCTTGTTGCCAGTATTCACTTGTCGAGATTCGTTGGGTTCCCTTGTCACTGCTTGTTAATGTTACCTTTACCAATGTTTATTTCTTTGTTTTTGCTAATATTTGTTCGCTTTTGCCAATGCTTGTTCACTTTTGCCAATGCTTGTTCACTTTGCCAATGCTTGATGACTTCTATCATTTCTTTGTTTTTGCCAATGTTTGTTCACTTTTACCAATGCTTGTTCACTTTTGCCAATGCTTGATGATTTCTTGCTGTTGCCTGACTCCAAGATGGCCGCCCTATGACAATCAAGGGGTCTGTCCTGACGAGCGCCTGACTTAAAGATGGCCGCCGTCAGTACCGGTACACGAGGCTTTCTCTCTCAGTTCATGCACTGCTAGCTCACTCTGGACTCACCGTCCGGCGTCTTTGGGGGCAGCACACATCAGGGCTCACTTTTCTCTGGCCACCGCATCTACCAGGTGAGGTTGGGGTGGGCTCCCGCCTTGCTCAGCACGTTCCCGCTTTTTCCTTCGCGGCGGCCTGCCGACTTACACGCATCCCGCGTGAGGATTTCACCGACGGCGGGGTCTCAGGCTCGGGTTTACCGGCGCTTGATCGCTCTCGCTGGGCGGTCGGGGCGGACGTTGTCCTCGACACTGGGGCACTTTTCTTTCACTGTGGGGCACGCAGCAGAGTCGGAGTAGGCTCCCGATCTCTGCACTATCAATGCTCACGCTTCTGGCGGGGTCGCGTGTCGGCGCGCTCCACTTCTCTCTTCTTCGAGCCTGTCAGCGCTCGGATGTACAGCTCCTCACGGCTCCCTCACAAAGGGGAACAGGCTGCCTGCGGCTGGCCTCTTCTCCTGGGGCATCAGCGGCTTGCACTTCTCTGCGGCGTTTTCTTTCTTGAGGCTGCCGGGGACAGGGCGTCTCTTTAAACTTTCTGCAGGCAGTGGGCTTGACTGGATCCCACCCTCGTCGCCAGTTGTAGCATCCAGCTACAATGAACACGGACACATATCTTAGTTATTAACTGGAGCTTTATTCAGTATGTCTTATCAGTTCCCTGTCCCTACTCTAACTTACTCCTTCCTGTCCTGTCCCCACCTCTTCCCCTCTGCCCACCTAGCTCCGCCCACCCCAGCTACTGGACTGCTAACTCCTTTACAGAAAGGTTTCCCAAATTTCACATTAGCCAACAGTGGGGCAACCAGCTTTTTATATTTTTATCAGGGGGAGACTGGCTTGTGCCGTGTTGCTTGATATTAGTGGTCTACTTGGTTGGCAATACCAAATTCTTGATTGACTGTGTCGTGTCTTGAAAGCACAGCGGTAGATAAAGGCTGACATAAAATGTATTCATCTTTCTACTTGTTTCAGATGTGGAATGGTGTGTTTTAGTGTCTGTGATTGGAAATTGACTTAAGTTGAATTTATGAGGCCTCTAATGAGAGTCTCTTCACGTCTGCAAATAGCCAGCATAGCCCACAGGCAATAAAAGGGAGGGAGGGAAAGGGAGGCACACAGAGGGAGAGCGAAGGAAGGAAAGGGAGGGAGGGAGGGAAAGGGAGACAGAGAGAGGGAGACAGAGAAAGGGAGACACACAGAGGGAGGGAGACAGACAGAGGGAGGGAGACAGACAGAGGGTGACAGAGGGAGACGGACAGATAGAGACAGAGAGAGGGCGACAGAGAGAGGGAGGAGGGAGGCAGAGGGAGGAGGGAGAAAGAAGGAGGAGGGAGACCGAGGGAGGAGGGAGACAGAGGAAGGAGGGAGACAGAGGAAGGGAGACAAAGAGAGGGAGACAGAGGGAGACAAAGAGAGGGAGACCGAGACAAAGAGAGGGAGACAGACAGAAGGAAACAAAGAGAGGGAGATGGAGGGAGTCAGACAGAGGGAGACAAAGAGAGGGAGAGGGAGGGAAACAGAGGGAGACAGACAGAGGGAGACAAAGAGAGGGAGAAGGAGAGAGACAGAGAAAGGGGGAGGTAGAGGGAGACAGAGAAAGAGAGAGGGAGGGACACATGGAAAGGGAGGGAGGGAGACAGAGAAAGGGAGAGGGAGAGAGACAGAGGGTGACAGACAGAGTGAGGTAGGAGGGTGACAGACAGAGGGAGTAGGGAGGGAGGAGGGTGACAGAGGGAGGGAGGAGGGTGACAGACAGAGGGAGGGAGGAGGGTGACAGAGGGAGGGAGAGGGTGACAGACAGAGGGAGGGAGGAGGGTGACATACAGAGGGATGGAGGAGGGGGGCGACAGAGGGATGGAGGAGGGGGGCGACAGAGGGAGGAGGGTGACAGAGGGAGGAGGGCGACATAGGGAGGAGGGTGACACTGAGGAGGGCAACGGAGTGAGGGAGACAGAGAGGGGGAGGGAAGGAGAGAGAGAGGGAGATGGAGAGGGAAGGAGAGAGAGAGGGGGAGAGAGGGGGAGACAGAGGGAGAGAGAGATGGAGACAGAGGGAGAGGGAAGGAGAGAGAGAGAGAGAGACAAAGGGGGAGGGAAGGAGAGAGAGAGGGAGACAGAGGGAGAGGGAAGGAGAGAGAAGAAGGGGGAGACAGTAGGAGAGGGAAGGAGAGAGGGAGAGAGAGAGAGAGAGAGGGAGACAGAGGGAGAGGGAAGGAGAGAGAGAGAGGGAGACAGAGGGAGAGGGAAGGAGAGAGAGAGAGAGAGGGAGAGGGAAGGAGAGAGAGGAAGACAGAGGGAGAGGGAAGGAGAGAGAGAGAGAGGGAGAGGGAAGGAGAGAGAAAGGGAGACAAAGGGAGAGGGAAGGAGAGAAAGAGAGAGGGAGACAGAGGGAGAGGGAAGGGGAGAGAGAGGGAGAGGGAAGGAGAGAGAGGGAGTGAGACAGTCTGAGTGAGACAGAGGGAGAGATGGAGGGAGAAGGAGAGAGAGATGTGTGTATGCCGGGTCTGGTGGCTCAGTGGATGAAGGCGTTGCTGCAGGGACCTGTGTTCAACCTCATGGTCACAGTTTCTTTGGTGCTCTAGCTCCGCCCCCTCCCCCACTGACCCCGCCCCCACCGGTGCAGCCCTCGGACACAAACCACACTGTAAATTTGGCCCCCAAGACAAACGCTGCCCGGCTTTCCGCGCCAAATGCATGTTCTGCGGGCTGATAGGACACTACGAGAAAGTATGTCGAAGAAAAGGGAAGAAATCAATGGTAAAATACATAGCACAATCGCAACCAGAAGAAGAAGCAGGCGAGGAATCGGAGGAAGAAGACTTAGTGTTATGCATCGAGGAGCAAGAGTTAGGCATAGACAGCAAACGCTCTGATAAACCGCGTGCGCACATGCTGATAGGGGGAGTGAAGATCAGAATTGCGATAGATTCAGGATCCCCGTACACCATAGTTCAGAGGTCGGTATGGGAGGAAGAGTTCAAACCCAGCCTGGGTCCCAAATTGGAACCACCTGACATACAGCCGATATCGTACACCAGCAACCCGATCCCCATGGTAGGATACCGGAGTTTGAAATTCGAATTCAGAGGGAGTACAGCAACATGCAAACTATACGTGGCAGAGAAAGGCCCCTCAGTTTTAGGATGGAGAGATCAAGGAGACCTTGGAATTAAGCTGGACTCAGGAGGCACGGAGCAAGTACTGCTGACGGAAAGTGAAAATTGGCCGGACCTGGAGAGAGTAAGAAGAGACTTCCCCAAAGTGTTCGGAGGGAAGGTTGGAAAGCTGGAGAAATTCATGCATAAGATCCTACTTAACGAGAACTCCCGGCCAGTGTCCCACAAGGTCCGAAATGTGCCCATAGCAGTGAGGGAGGCAGTACAGCACGAACTGCGTAGGCTAGAAGACCAAGGAATAATTGAGCCTATAGACAGCTCAGAGTGGTTGGCCCCCTTAGTGGTCGCCAGGAAACCCAATGGCAAAGTACGTTTGTGCGTGGACCTGCGCGAGTTGAACAAGTGCCTGATAGTAGAGAAATTTCGGCTACCCAGGATCGAAGAAATGTTGGCCAAAACGAGAGGAGTGAAGTGGTTCTCCACCGTGGACCTCACCTCCGCTTATCATCAAATTGACTTGCACCCATCTAGCAGGAAACTCACGTCCTTCATAATGCCCTATGGATGCTATCAGTTTCGCAGGATGCCCTTCGGGCTGGCGTCCGCCGCAGCGGTGTTCCAAAAGCTCATGCACCGCCTGTTCAAAGACGTTGAAGGCATCCAGTACTTCCAGGACGACATCTTGGTTATGGGGATGGACCGTGAGGACCATGACAGCAAGTTGAACAAAGTACTGAGCATGCTACAAGAGAAAGGTCTCACGGCAGAATGGGAAAAATGCAGGTTAGGCATGACGTCCGTCACCTACCTGGGACACGAGATATGTGGACAGGGGATCACCCCTAAAAGAGGAAATGTGCAAGCAATCTGCGATGCCAGAGCTTCGGTCAACAAGGACGAGGTGCGGTCATTCCTGGGAATGGCCGAGTACTACAGCAAGTTCGTCCAGCACTTTGCCACGGAAACCCACAAATTGAGACAGCTAATAAGAGACAAAACAGCATTCCAGTGGGACGAGGAAGAGCAGAGAGAGTTTGAAGAGTTGAAGAGAAATATCAGCCGCGCGGTGCCCCTACATGGACACGATCCCTCGGGGAAAACAATCCTTACCACCGACACCAGTGAAAAGGGTTTAGGAGCGGTCCTTGCACTGGAAAGAGCAGACAACAAAGTTGAAACCCTCAGTTTCGCTTCCAGAGCGTTATCCCCCACGGAACAGAAGTTCAGTGTCATCGAGAAGGAAATGCTGGCAGCCACATGGGCCATGGGAAAGTTCCGGCAGTTCCTGTGGGGCACGAGGTTTCGCTTGCAGACTGACCACAAACCATTGGTCAAGGTGCTCACCTCGAGTGGACATGCCACGGCCACCCCGCGTATAGCCAAAATGACTCTTAAACTACTGGAATACACATATGATGTGGTGTACATACCGGGGACGCGCAACAAAGTGGCAGACTACCTTAGCAGGGCCTCATCCATGGAGGAAGCGCCAAACCCAATAGCAGAGAATGAGGAGATGGTAGCTGTAATGGAGGACACGGAAAGGGCTATCAGCAAACAAGAGTGGGCACAAGCATATGAGGAGGACGAAGACATAAAGGAGGTCAAGGAATATCTCATCAAAGGGTGGCCGGAAAAGAAAAAGTTGAAAGAGATGCTCAGAAAATTTTATGAGGTGCGAGAGAAACTATCAATGAGCGACTCTGGGACTTTTTTGTATCGCTGCGACAAGGTAGTGCCCCCGGAGAATTTGATTTCAACCCTGCTGAGCCAACTGCATGAAGGGCATCTTGGTATTGTAAAAACCAAGTCGAGGGTGAAACAAATGTACTGGTGGCCGGGAATGGACATTCAAGTGGAAAGGCACGTGAGGGACTGTGCCCAGTGCCAAGGAGCAGACAAAGGGCCAGATGTAGGTAAGTTAATTTTACTGAATCATAAATACCGAATTTTACCGATTCTGTATTTATGAATCGGTAAAATAGAAGGGGGGAGATGTAGGGAAAATCGGTAATTGAATTACCGATTCTGTAGGAATCGGTATTTACCTATGGGCATTGGAATCAATGGGCATTACCGAATCGGTATTTACCGATTCGGTAAATACCGATTTTTGCAAGGGTGCAGGGGGTGTCACTTTGACACCCTCTAGCACCCCGATTTAAGGCATGTGTGACATGTGGCACACGGACATGCCTTAAGGGCATGTCCGTCTGTCACATGCCATAGGTGTGCATGCACACATGTGCATGCACACCTGGAATCGGTATTTTACCACCCAATTGGATTGGGTGGTAAAATACCGATTCGGTAAGGCCTGTGGGACTCAAAAGAGTCCCACCTACATTTCAAAATTACCGAATCGGTAAAAATACCGATTAGGTATTTTACCGATTCAGTAAATTTACCGAATCTGTAAAATAGGCCACCTACATCTAGAATAGCCATTTACCGGTCGGTAATGGCTGAATCAGCCGTTACCGGTCGGTAAATGTCTACCTACATCTTGCCCAAAGTACTTAAACCGTTAAGACCAGTGCTAAGGAGGTTCGACCAGCCCCGCAACCCCTGGGAAGAGGTTGCAGTTGACATCTTAGGGCCGGTATTGGACAACCAAGGAACAGCTAAATACCTGTGCGTTTTGGCAGACAAATACTCCAAGTGGCCAGAAGTTCAGGTGCAAGAGGAGATGGACTCGGACCTAGTAATCAAGGTCCTCACATCGGTGTTCCTAAGAGAGGGAATCCCCAGAACAATTCTGACCAACAATGGCCCACAATTTACATCGGAAAAATGGTACTGATACACAGAAAGAAATGGAATCAAACCCAAGCACACCTTGGTGTACCACCCTGCTAGCAACGGGCAGGTGGAGAGATTTAATCGGGTCCTTATGGGGTCCATACAAGCTGCCATTATGCAAGGCAAGGACTGGGAAGCAGAAATCCAAAGAATGATGTGGGCGTACAGGATCACCCCCACCTCGACAGGGTATAGCCCCTTCCAAATATTAAGAGGCAGGCACCCTTTCACGAAAGACAATGTAGTTTGGAGAGAAAAAACTATCACCAGTAAATGGTCACCGGCTGTAGTCCAGCACAACCTGGAGAAGGCCCAGAGAGTGTACACCGAGCATTACAACAAGAGAAGAAACGTAAAAGAATCAGCTCTGGAGAGAGGAGAGTGGGTGAGAGTCAAGCAGGCGGTACTGAGAAAGAAGGGAGAAAGCAAGTACAGCCCACCCCTGCAAGTGGAAGAAGTGTATGATAGAGCTGCGCTACTCAGTGACGTTAAGGTGTGGTCCCAGGATCGCATGGCGAAAATCAATAGAATTGTGAAGTGGCCGGTGGAGGAAGGAAGTAATCCACAAGATCAAAGACAGAGAAGAGATGTAGAAGGAGAGACATTAGATGGCGAAGACAAAAGAGGAAAAGATGCGCACGGAGAGAGAGAAGATCTGGAAAGGCTGAGTGTGGAGGGGACACCAGCATGCAAAGAGGTGACGCCCAGGAGAACAAACCGAGTCTGCGGAGAGAAGAAGTGTTGAGTCCCACAACGGAAGGTGTGCGAGAAGCCTCCACACCGATAAGGCGTAAACGTGCGGGAAGAGTGGTAGTCAGGCCCGCACATCTCAGAGACTGTGAATGAGAGGACTATTGAACTTTGAACTGTAGTAAAATGTTGTATAAAAAGGAGGAGATATGTAGTGTAGCACTCTAGCTCTCCTGGGGTGCACGTGACGCAGCACGCCTGAGCTAGAGTGCGAAGCCTGTACGCATGCGCAAACGGCGGTCCGCACATCAGAGCGGCTCGGAGCGCGGCACTGATAAGACGCCCGGTGCTCTTCCTGAACATAATTTACAGTTTAAATAAATAACACTTGCCTGCAATAAATCGGCCTGTTGTCCTCATTTGGGTGCAACCAGTAACTCCACACATGCCGCGCTTGAAGTGATGTGCCACATCAGAGACCCCGTTCGAAATGTTATCTATTTTTGCTTCCTCTTGTTGCAAAATAGTCATAAATAATGGCTATGTCAAGCCAAATGCTAAAAAGGGCTTAATGCGCTCTCATCGGAGACATAGCTGACAATAGCCCTGATCGGCGCAGTGCCCACGATGCCATGAAATCGTTACGATCTCCTCAGGGACCTTTATCGGACCAAAATTACTGAGACAGGTCAGGCCCTGGCATCGAACCCCACGCCTACCCAATTCTACATTAGCAACATAATATCAAATATGCGTCGACAAAAAACGGCCGTAAATACGAACCTTGCCTGCTTGCTACGCTGTGAGGCCCCCTCACCCCGGTGCCCGCCGCAACTTCCAACTTCCTTTTCGCTGTGACCCGCGGCGCCTGAGGCAAGAGGACAAAGAGGGCTTCTTTCTCGTGGTCAGTGCTCTTATCCCTTTGGGGAGGGGTCGCCTGCGTACCTAGGTGACGCGCTAAGATCGTCCTCCCTCCTCGCATTTCCTGCTAACCCCTCCCACTCCCCTTGACCACATGACTACTGCTGGCCCAGCCTCTTCCTCACCGCCTCTCGCCCATGATGCCACTAAATGCCCCCCACCCCTAGGCGCGGGGGGCCTCAAAACTCTCGTAATTGAGCCTATTTTAATGTAAAACCATTTGTATAGAAATATTGAAACTGATTTCATTGAAGATTTGGGAATACTGAAGGGAATATTGCAATGTGGAGTGGGAGGGGCTTACCATCAGCACGTGGACCGTCTCGGCTCCCAGTCCACCCGCTGCCCTGGCCCAGCTCCTGGCGACTGAATGCAGCCCTCAACGAGGCTCATGCCCCCTACCTGAAGCGGAAGGTGTGGGGCACCTGCGGGGCTACTCCGATCGCCCCTGGTGCCGCTGAAATGGCTAGATCTGCGAGGAGACGCGAGGAGAGGACGTCAGCGGGCAAAATGGCGGCCGGAGCCCTGACGAGAGCGCCGATGACTTCAACCCTCAGTGGGAGGTACGCTTAAAGGGTGAAATTTAAGGGACACAGTGGCTGCCTCTAGTTGAGGATAATCTCGGGGGCCTCTGTAGCGGCAAGACACCGGGGGCGGCCCCCGTCACAATCTGCCTTCCCACACCTGCCTGACCTTGAAATGCTGGCCGGGTGTGACCCGCAACTACCGATCGGCGCCTCTACTTGACCATCTGGCCCCAGCGCTTACTGCCTCTCCCATAACAAAAGCTGCATCTGTTGCCACGATGTGGCGGGGCGGCAGAGTAGCTGTAAGCGACGCCGCAAGCTCTCTCTGTGTCTCATGCCTGCGGGGGTGAGCCCTCTCCAAGGATCCTTGGCGGTGACTTGTGCGGAGTGCTCTGCTTCTTCCCCTTGCCTGCACCCCAGCGTCACACCATGCCCCAACAAGCCCCAGCTTTGTACCGGCCAGCCTGACTCAAAAATGGTGGCGGTTGAGGAACCAGCCAGCGAGATGTGAGAGGGTATCAAGAGGGGGTTTACCCAAAGAAAGTCACTGGGACCTGGGTCACATTAGTACTGAGAGGGAAGGGGTTCCAGTGAAAAATAACTAATTACCACAATTTACAAAGTAATAGTAGTACACTTAATGAATCTACAATATTTTATTCACAATGTAGATATAACCAGGATATAGTATCCAACAATAATCATTTCAAGAAGGTTGAATAGTGCCCCTGGGAGTAAGGGAGAAGTGATAAAGTGAGGATGGTGCAGGTAGGGATTTGTGACAATAAAATCAGGCAGTAATCTGACACATTTATAAGTCAATTGAAATGTACAGACGATCATGAATCTAAATATATCACTTGAAATGACCACATGCCCCACGTAGTACATAAATGTAACAATTATAGAAGAGGGGCTGGTAGATGGAGGACAGTTGTCGACGTTTCGACCCTCAGATAGTGCAGGAATTAGTGGAACCCTTGCGGCGGGGTCTTCATCAGGACAGGATGGGGACTAGCAACCTATTAATATCAAGGATTGGTTACAGGTTACTAAACCTATTTAAATCATACCATAGTTAAATTAATTAGAATAGCACACAATTGGTGGGAGCATACCTATTTATTCGGTGCTCATCATCATTTTTCATTCTAGATAATCCATTTGGGGTCAGTGTGAAGAACATGAATTCCTGAGGGGGTTGAACAAACAATTTCATGTATATTAAAATGTGCTGAGAATGGAAAATAAATCACATTCACAGCATGGACAATTTATGGACATGTATAGAAAGTTGAAAAACTTACATCTTAATTATTACCACTAGCGTTATGGCGGGATTTGAAAACAGGCCCGGGGACGCTGGGCACTGGGACACCGAATATTTATCTGGAGACATAAGGGAACTTTATTAAGTACTACAAAAAGGACCCAGACAGGTATCTGTGACAAATTGCGTCCGCAGAAGCTGACCCAGGAGGTTTTCGTTACAGTCGTCCCCACGTTGTAGGCAGGTGCTGGGAGCAAATCAGGAGTCACCCGCTGGGGAGAATTGGAGCAATACGATAATTGTTATTATGCTCGTATTGGGATTATGCAAGATTGACTGAGAGGCATAGAAGTAAAACGCCGAAGCGTCGGGGCGCTTACCGAAGTGTAAGTCAATCCGGCGTCTTCACGGCAGGTTCGGTAATGGCGAGCTGACTTCCTATTTGGTTAGTAACCAAGGGAACGGAGTCATGTGACCCTCCAGTCCCGAATAGAAACTGTAAACAGACTTGGCGCGGGCCAACCATTATGGGGGTAGTTAATCAGAATATTATAGCGGCCAAATGGGGGGTGTTAATCAGAATATTATAGCGGCCAAGGGGAACCCAATCATAATATATTAATTAATGCCTCTCAGTCAATCTTGCATAATCCCAATACGAGCATAATAACAATTATTGTATTGCTCCAATTCTCCCCAGCGGGTGACTCCTGATTTGCTCCCAGCACCTGCCTACAACGTGGGGACGACTGTAACGAAAACCTAACTCCTGGGTAAGCTTCTGCGGACGCAATTTATCACAGATACCTGTCTGGGTCCTTTTTGTGGTACTTAATAAAGTTCCCTTATGTCTCCAGATAAATGTTCGGATCCCCAGTGCCCAGCGTCCCCGGGCCTGTTTTCGAATCCCTCCCTAACGCTAGTGGTAATAATTAAGATGTAAGTTTTTCAACTTTCTATACATGTCCATAAATTGTCCATGCTGTGAATGTGATTTATTTTCCATTCTCAGCACATTTTAATATACATGAAATTGTTTGTTCAACCCCCTCAGGAATTCATGTTCTTCACACTGAGGTCCAAATGGATTATCTAGAATGAAAAATGATGATGAGCACCGAATAAATAGGTATGCTCCCACCAATTGTGTGCTATTCTAATTAATTTAACTATGGTATGATTTAAATAGGTTTAGTAACCTGTAACCAATCCTTGATATTAATAGGTTGCTAGTCCCCATCCTGTCCTGATGAAGACCACGCCGCAAGGGTTCCACTAATTCCTGCACTATCTGAGGGTCGAAACGTCGACAACTGTCCTCCATCTAACAGCCCCTCATCTATAATTGTTACATTTATGTACTACGTGGGGCATGTGGTTGTTTCAAGTGATATAGTTAGATTCATGATTGTCTGTACATTTCAATTGACTTATAAATGTGTCAGATTACTGGTTGATTTTATTGTCACAAATCCCTACCTGCACCATCCTCACGTTATCACTTTTCCCTTACTCCCAGGGGCACTATTCAACCTTCTTGAAATGATTATTGTTGGATACTATATCCTGGTTATAACTACATTGTGAATAAAATATTGTAGATTCATTAAGTGTACTACTATTACTTTGTAAATTGTGGTAATTAGTTATTTTTCACTTGGACCTCTTCCCTCTCAGTACTAGCGAGATGTGAGAGGCGAGAGTGGCGAGGAGCGCCACGAGATCCGTGACAAACGTGGTGTCAGCGAGGAGACTACCACACTGATGTCACACTGCTACCACGATCTGCCTGACATTTGCAGTGCCTTAATGTGAGGTGCCCACCCAACGACAACAACCCACCATGCCATGGCACCGGTGGTCTTTCTTCTCATCTCCCACCTGGGCAACATGCTGCTGGTGGGTGACGGGCAGCCGTACCACACCACCACCTTCTCTCCTGGACTTCTTTACTTTTTGTTTTGTCCTGGCCGCCATTCTGCTGCTGATTTCGGACACTTTTCTATGGACTCTGACCCTCCATCCATTCCCTCGTCCTTTAACCCTTTTCCCCATTGATGATCCTCAAATATTTCTTCCCTTTTCTGCTTTGCCTTTTATCCATACCCTTGCATCCCTCCCACCCTCCCTTTGTGCTGTGACTGCATCCCCCTCCGACCCCACTTATGGAACTCTGCTTTTCTGTATACAGAGATAACTCTAATCACTAGTATATGCAGTAGACCTTTGTACCATCTACCATTCCTATGTGACTCTTAGAGTATATCCAGTCATATCCCTTCGCTATGTATATAGAGATAACTCTAATCACTAGTATATGCAGTAGACCGCTGTGCTCTCTACCATTCCTTTGTGACTCTTAGAGTATATCCAGTCAGATCCCTTCCCTATGTATATAGAGATAACTGTAATCAGTAGTATATGCAGTAGACCTTTGTACTATCTACCATTCCTATGTGACTCTTAGAGTATATCCATTTGTATCTCCTTGTGTGACTTTACATCTTGTACATTTGCAATTTTTTTTCTGTTTGCATCCTTTATGTAACGCATGTAATCCTAAATCCTTATGTTTTTCAACTGGTCCTTATGTAAAGCGCTCTGACACCTTCGGGTAAAGTTTGCGCTATATAAATTCGCATAAATAAATAAATGGATATTCTAGACACAGTATTGGTATTTTAGCATTATTGGTTCAGGAGGATGAAAAAGACAACTCTGCACTGGTATTCAATCATTTGTCAGCAAGTCAGTTACAATTTCATATTTAGTACAAACACTTTCCAGTAAGGCTGGGCCTCCCATAAGCTTCTTGGATACACTGACATGTCTTAGAAGTGGTGCTACTGCAGTTTATGGAGAGCGTGTTTTGCGCTCTAACTGCTCCTACTGACGGCTTCATTTGGAGGATGCAAACTTCAGCCTGAGACATCATCTCTCTTCGACCTCCTCTCCCCACAGCGGCATTCCCGTAGTGCAGGGTTTACCTTGAGTAGCTTGCGGCCTTGTGAACACTTACTGCTGCCAGGGTGTGAAGCAGGCCGAGATGGAGCTGGGAGGGTCAGGCTCTCGGGCCTTTGTTATGCTGAACCTGGGAGAGGCCCATTCACACCTGATTCTCAGCCGCGGTCATGACAACGGAGGCTCTCCCCCACTAGATCACCCTGTGTTTGGGGGAGGGCTGCCACAGAGGATGGGGCACTGAAGGGGTTCTTACCTTCAAAGAAAACAAGCATTAGAAATGCAATAGGTCTCGCAGCATTAGAGTTAGTGCTTTTAGAATTGTTTATGGGTTTTTTTGTAAATCTTTAGCATGAGGTTGAGGGTGAGTGAGGGTGAGTGAGGGTGAGGGGTTGAGGGTGAGTTGAGGGTGAGTGAGGGTGAGTGTGGGTGAGTGTGGGTGAGGGTGAGGGGTTGAGGGTGAGTGAGGGTGAGGGGTTGAGGGTGAGTGAGGGTGAGTGAGGGTGAGGGGTTGAGGGTGAGTGAGGGTGAGTTAGGGTGAGGGGTTGAGGGTGGGTGAGGGTGAGTGAGGGTGAGGGGTTGAGGGTGGGTGAGGGTGAGTGAGGATGAGTGAGAGTGAGGGTGAGTGAGGGTGAGGGGTTGAGGGTGAGTGAGGGTGAGTTAGGGTGAGGGGTTGAGGGTGGGTGAGGGTGAGTGAGGATGAGTGAGAGTGAGGGTGGGTGAGGGTGAGTGATGGTGAGGGTGAGTGAGGGTGAGGGTGAGTGAGGGTGAGTGAGGGTGAGGGTGAGGGTGAGTGAGGGTGAGGGTGAGTGAGGGTGAGGGTGAGTGAGGGTGAGTGGTTGAGGGTGAGTGAGGGTGAGTGAGGGTGAGTGAGGGTGAGGGTGAGTGAGGGTGAGGGTGAGTGCGGGTGAGTGAGGGTGAGGGGTTGAGGGTGAGTGAGGGTGAGGGTGAGTGAGGGTGAGTGAGGGTGAGTGAGGGTGAGGGTGAGTGAGGGTGGGTGAGTGAGTGTGAGTGAGGGTGAGTGGGGGTGAGTGTGGGTGAGTGTGGGTGAGGGTGAGGGGTTGAGGGTGAGTGAGGGTGAGGGGTTGAGGGTGAGTGAGGGTGAGTGAGGGTGAGGGGTTGAGGGTAAGTGAGGGTGAGTTAGGGTGAGGGGTTGAGGGTGGGTGAGGGTGAGTGAGGGTGAGGGGTTGAGGGTGGGTGAGGGTGAGTGAGGATGAGTGAGAGTGAGGGTGAGTGAGGGTGAGGGGTTGAGGGTGAGTGAGGGTGAGTTAGGGTGAGGGGTTGAGGGTGGGTGAGGGTGAGTGAGGATGAGTGAGAGTGAGGGTGAGTGAGGGTGAGGGTGAGTGAGGGTGAGGGTGAGTGAGGGTGAGGGTGAGTGAGGGTGAGTGAGGGTGAGGGTGAGTGAGGGTGAGGGTGAGTGAGGGTGAGGGTGAGTGAGGGTGAGGGTGAGTGAGGGGTTGAGGTTGAGGGTGAGGTGTTGAAGGTGAGTGAGGGTGAGGGTGGGTGAGTGTGAGTGAGGTGTTGAGGGTGAGTGAGGGTGAGGGGTTGAGGGTGAGTGAGGGTGAGTTAGGGTGAGGGGTTGAGGGTGGGTGAGGGTGAGTGAGGATGAGTGAGAGTGAGGGTGAGTGAGGGTGAGGGTGAGTGAGGGTGAGGGTGAGTGAGGGTGAGTGAGGGTGAGGGTGAGGGTGAGGGTGAGTGAGGGTGAGGGTGAGTGAGGGTGAGGGTGAGTGAGGGTGAGTGAGGGTGAGTGAGGGGTTGAGGTTGAGGGTGAGGTGTTGAAGGTGAGTGAGGCTGAGGGTGGGTGAGTGTGAGTGAGGTGTTGAGGGTGAGTGAGGGTGAGGGGGAGTGAGGGTGAGTGAGGGTGAGGGGTTTTGGGTGAGTGAGGGTGAGGGGGAGTAGTTGAGGCTGAGTGAGGGTGAGTGAGGGGTTGAGGGTGAGTGAGTGAGGGTGAGGAGTTGAGGGTGAGTGAGGGCGAGTGTGAGTGAGGGTGAGGGGTTGAGGGTGAGTGAGGATGAGTGAGAGTGAGGGTGAGTGAGGGGTTGAGGGTGAGGGGTTGAGGCGAGACCTAAAAACCTGACGATCGTAGGGTTTAGCAAGATTTTGGGGGTGAATGTAAAGAGGCTTGATGTGTGCATAAGTGCCTCTCAGGCAATACTTAGCATGAGCCCCTTCCCCTCCAAGAACACACCCCCACAGAGTTATTTTAAGTTTGCACAGCTGCATTTCATGTCCAGATGAATACTGAGAATGATAATTTTTCATCACTGTTCTGTTTATTTACTGCACGTGCTCACATTTAATTGGTTATTTCAAGCACTTAATAGTGGAATTCTCATGTTGTATTTAACTGACGTCAACTCCATATGTTGGCATTCCGACTTCCCTTCTACTCTGCGTTGCCACTCCCCCTTATCTTCCCCAAGCTCGTTTGTCACAATAAATACTTGAATTCAAGTAAGCAGATTTCTCTACGTTATTTAACCGTCACTACAAGCATCTTCCTGTACCACAGAATTATAGATGTCTGTAAGAGTATATTAGATCAAGTAGCTATATGTCAGAAGTAAATTGTTTAAAAATCAACCAGTGATGTTCTCCATAACATTATAAGAATTTCCATATCCTTTTTCAACCTTCAGTTTCATAATTGTTAAATAAGGCGTTTAATGATGTTTTAATACAATATGTACCAGTACGTTTTCAGGATTTATGGTTTAAATATCGCTGATAATCCTTCTGGAACCAGAGGCGGTACACTGTAATTAACAAATTTGACCTTACAAGATGGCCGCATCCTTAACCACATTACTCTAAATATGAACCACGTTGTTTTTAAATGCCGTTTTCTTTCTCGATGGCTTGTTATAGAGAAAGAGGGACGGAAGGCAAAAACTACTACGGGGCAAACACACTAGTTTGCCTGGCCACGGAAGGACCTGTTAGCCAATGGAGAGCTAAGTTTCCACTCGCATTAACCAATCAAACTACAGTATATTTTCCCCAGCCCCTGTGATGGGTGGGAATTTTGGCAGGGAAGGCGGGGTTATACTAGCAGCATGGTAGTGTGGCTCTCACATGTGTAAGTGTGCTGTGCAGGAACAGCTCACAGACGAGTAGCAGAGAAACGTCCAACGGCAAAATGAAGAGGAAAGCCGAGCAGCCACTCGCTGCCAGGAAGGTACAGTGTCTGAGTGCTGATAACGCTGTAGATCTTGAGTGCTGAGGTGGCCCCGCTGCACACACGTTGTTCATAGTGCAGGGTCTGTCCAGTGTTTTGGTCCTGATGGATGTCTGCAGAGCAGGTCGGGTACTGGGTGACGGTGAATTAGATGCCTGGCATCTATGCAGATGATGTAAAAAATGTACGGAACTACGTAACCGAAAGTAAAGAAGAGTTCGATAGTCCGAGTGATGGGTCTTTACAGAGTGTCACTGCTTTGTATGTACAGAGGCCGGGTGTGATGAGAAGGCACAGAGAGGCATATAAGCAGATTGTAGAGGAGGTACAGAAAACCAGGGTTGAGGTGTAGAATCAATGCATTCGCTGTGTAGAGAGAGCCAAAGTGTTGAACTGGGGGAGGCTGTGAGAGAGAGTAGGCAAGGCTAGCGGCAGGCAGGCAAGGGAGGAGAGGAGGAGGGGGGAGGAGAGTAGGGGAGGCACGGCCTAGCGGCCGTGCAATCAAGTAGTGAGGGGGCGGAGCTGGGGGAGGCTGTGGAAGAGAGTAGGCAAGGCAGGCGGCTGGGGGCATGTGCACGCGCATTTAAGCTCAACATGCGCATTGAGCTTAAATTTCTCGTGCACTGCAAGGAATCGCCACGATTCCTTGCAGTGTGGATAAAGAGCGGATAAGTGCCAATACTCTCGCCTTGCTCGATGCGCATGCGCATCGACAGGCGAGACCTAAAAAGTCTCTGTGGCGGTAGATGAAATGAATGTGTTCTACTCATATGTCATCCTTTCCCTGCACGGTATCTGGTTAGCAGAGCTGGCAGACACTTCCATTCCCAGACTTATAAAACGGGCATTTGAGCACTTTTATGAATGTGCTTCGAAATACAACGTAAAATCAAGAACTAACTGTAAGCCACTTTTAACAATAGAAACCAGTTTACATCCCTAATTTAAATAGACATCGCTGGTGAAAGTTAACTTCTTTGATATCATATCAAGTAAAAATAATGCTACTTTTGCACATGCATTAATGAGAGGACTGATTTTTAAGTAGATGCTTTAACCATGTCTTCTTTGCTAAAACGAAAAACTCAATCAGCTCAATCAGACCCTTGTCCCTTTGCTTTTCACATTACGAATATGGGGCTGCAGGCGGCAGAATGCAAAAATAAGTTCATGTTGATACTGAATATCTTGATCTCAGTATGTATGTGTGCCCAACCGCGAAGGGCATAGGGTGCAAACTGGAACTGAAGTAAGTTGTAATATATGTATGTATGTATGTATGTATGTATGTATGTATGTATGTATGTATGTATGTATGTATATATGTTATGTATGTATAAATGTGTGTATGTATATATGTGTATATGTTATGTATGTATGTATATATGTTATGTATGTATTCAAAGGCAATACGTATAAGCGCAGATCACTTACTTGGTGGTAGGATGGGCAGATGGGTAACAAGAGGAGATAAATACATGTCTAATCCTCAATGCCCATAGCTCTAACAATTTGGCAAATGTTTTAAAAATCACCACAAAGCAATCTTTCATCCATCCATAATCGCTCAATCCTATGGTTTCAGGATCTGTTTATGTTCATCAAACAAAAGTGCTTTCCTGCCCCCATATTCAGTTGCCTTTAGATCCTTGCATCTCAAAACACCTGCGTACTACTGTCATCTAGGACTTCTATGTTGTATTTATCACTGGACTAGAAGCCCACCACTCCGTCTTTTTGGATGCGTGAGATCTCCGTAGCTTAAAGTAGGTTATTATTGGGTTTCATAATCAGTTAAACATTTGTTCCATATGTAAGATGCAATCTACCAGCTTCTCAGGACTCAGCAACCTCAATGCTTTCTGCAGCAGTAGTTTTAATATCAGGATTTGGCCCTACTGAACAAGGACAGGATCATTTGTTTAGGTATCAATAAGCGATGCAAAATTGTCTCGTCCTGAGTCCTGACTAAATGTAGCAGATATTTTGCTGTTGCCAGTAGCCTAATATTATTGTTTTGGTGCATAACTGCACAACACATCAAATTGCTTGTATGATTCTCCCTGGAACTTCCACTCAATTAGGTTCCAACCTTTGACAGCCCAACTTCTTAGCCAGGCTAGTGTTCACCTCTTTGCAGCCTCTCTAACATTGCTCCAACTTTGTGTGGTCCATTGTTTGTAACACCCTCCTACCATAGTGATGGAGTTCATGACCATCCTGGGGGATGACCTCCAAAAATATTTGGAGGTCTTCACCTACCTGGCATAGATCTGTGTGCCTTCAGAGACTTTAAAAAGCCAACTGCCAAAGCTTGTGCTGGTTTTAGGGTAACAAAGAATATTAACCCTGACTCGCTGGGGCACTCGGGGTAATTTTAACTTTCTACCGTTTGAGGCCTCCAGGCTTTTTCCCAACTCATTATGTAGAAGCTGACCAATAGTGTGGTGAACATGGTACTCCTCCGCCAAACTCTAATTCAGGCCTTAAGTGTTTTCAGGAAAATAGCATCTGGATAAATCACTCAAAAGGTGTGGGATCTCTTCTGAAATACAAGATGTAGAGCACAATGTTTCTGTGTCCGGAATCCCTTTCTGTCTCTTGACTTCATCAAAGGAAAATCTTATTACCTTTATGAACCACCCCTGGTGACTCCAAAACTGAAATCTGTATGGTCCCTATTACGAGTCTGGCGGTCCTCGGACCCCGCCAGACTCATGATGTTGCTGCAGTGGCGGATCCAGCCACCGCCGCACCAGTGGTCCGACCACCCCATGAGGAGTTGGCTGATCGGACCCCCAGGGATTAGGTATAATAATGGGCATACCCCAAGATTATGAAATCATATTAGATCTGGCTACATTGAACACGCTGGTGAGGATGGGGCTTGACAGATCTATTGCTGCTTTAAAGACACCAACTGGGACCCCATTGGGTCCTGGTGCTTTTCCCCCTACACTTTCTTTCAGGGCTAACAAAACTGTATCAATCATAATGTTCAATGGGAGAGGAGTCCAGCAACAAGGCATCTCGTTACGTTTACCCCCACTCATCATATCAGACTGTTTGAAGATATCTGAAAAAGGGGCCACCTAGGCATCACAAATAAGGTAGGATAACATCTCTAAGATTGAGTCACTCTTTCGAAATATTGAGTTCACTGTGTCCCAAAAGAGTTTATTATGCCATTTATATATGATCTAATTTTTTTCCTGGGGCAGATATTCAAGGGGTGGCCCAGCCTCTTCCGGTCAATGGTGGGCCCACCCTTCGCCAGGGCTTCACCCGCGTAGCGGGACTAGAAAAGGCACTTAATATGGCAGAATAGAGCATGGGTGAGGGCAGCTGCAGGACCTCCTCCTGGGGCCCTGGGAATGCTGGGAGTTGAAGTCCCCATCACAGTATACAGCAGACGAGTGTAGTAAAATACTCATTGCTGCTATTCTAACTGTAACTACTATCTTCATCAGAAGATCCCTAGCATTGGACGTTGTGGAGCAAACCTGGGGGAGAAAAGGACAATTTTGTGAGTTATGAAAGGTCTGTGCTCTGTCACCTTCACTGCTCCTGACCCTAGAGGAGGGGTGAGGGGTGCTTTTATGTTCACAGTCAGTCAAGTCCTGGGTGATTATCATAATAGTGATCAGCCTGTGAACACAAATATTCCTTCCTTCTTTGGACCCGAATCACCTATTCAGGTGCTAAATTGGAGATGAGAGACCATAGGAGGGGACAGGAATGAGAGAGATACAAATGAAGAGTGAGAAAAGATTTATTGAGAAAATGAATTTCGCTGGCAGCTTGCAATAACAAAAATAAATAAAAGTAGGCTGTTAGCTCAGTTCATTGTGTGCCCCCCAAAGCCTAGCTCGCCAATGTGGCCCTGCTCAGCTCATGGTGCTGTTGGAACCTCAAGCCCATAATAAGCTGAGCTTTCATGTGGCTTCTGCCTGCTACCCTCATCTCTACTCAGAATGTGGCATTATGGCCAGAGCTGCAAACATTGGAACTGGGGAACCAGATTGATGTCTCAGGCCGGCTCAACATCCCTGATTCTGGGCAAATCACTTAATCTCCCCTTACCTATAAAAAATGAATGTGACCTTATGTACTGTAACTGGTGCTCAGGTAAAGCACTCCTATAATTTTGGGCTGATTTTACGCTATATAAAAACTGCAGAAAAATGTACTAAGAGGTAACAAAAAAGCCTTAACAAAAAGGAAAGAAAACTGATTTGTACATGGTGAAACCGGAAATCTGGAATAAATCACTACTTCCCTGCATAAAATTGTATGATCTTAGGCAAGTATTGTATTTCACCAAAACTCCTTTGTTTCCAATATGGAGCATAAAAGCACGTTTAAATATGTGAGTTCAGAATACCAGTTGTACAAAAACCTATTGTGTTTGGCTTAATAGACCATAATGTTGCTCGATAATAATCAGAGCAACGGATATTTTACATGACAACTGTCTTGCCTCTTGTTTAAAATCAATCACTTTTAATTAGTAATTTTCAGCTCACTGTTATAATGTGCTGTATTATTCAGACCCCCCAGGATATAGCGGTACAAAATGGGGTGGGGATGGACGGAGCATCTGAACCAATCAAACACTCACACCCAGTCAAAAGATCTGGGTTTGATCCATCACCGTTCTTTAGCCCACTCTGCCACCCCAGTTCAGACATGGCTATATGCAAATCAGTCTGACCCTGTGCCTCATGGGAACAGTCCAGCCCGAACTGCCAAGCCATGCCTTCCCTGGACCGGAAACAAGCTTCCGAGGACCGGTTTCTGGCATTTCAGCCGTCTTCAGCCCGGCTTGCTTGAATCCAGTGGCAAAGTGAGCAAGGGACTCACGTCTGAGCATACCCTGCCACACTTAAGGCGGACAAAGCGGTACAAAAGGGGGTGGTGATGGACGAAGCATCTGAACCAATCAAACACTCACACCCAGTGAAGTAGTGTGGCTCACTGGTTAGAGGCGGCAGACCCGAGAGCAGAGGACGGCCCGGGACCAGGGTTCGATTCCCGGCGCGGCAGGTTTCTGGACCAGGGTCAGCGGACTCGATAATTCTCTCGCCTCGGTGCCCACTCTGATCAGCGATCACACTCGGCAACTCTGGGCATTAGCTTGCCTCATCTTCACTAACGGCCCCACCAGACCGCCGGGGATGCCTGGTCTCACCCTGGAGATACCCATTAAGGGACCATCTCTCAGGGAAGCCAGGAAGGGTTTCGCAGCGGTCGAAGCGCCTTGGGACCCTACGGGTAAGTAGTGCGCTATATAAATGCCAATACATTTACATTTACATTACATTTACATTTACCCAGTCAAAAGATCTGGGTTTGATCCATCACCGTTCTTTAGTCCACTCTGCCACCCCAGTTCAGACATAGCTATGTGCAAATCATGGCTATATGCAAATCAGTCTGACCCTGTGCCTCATGGGAACAGTCCAGCCCGAACTGCCAAGCCATGCCTTCCCTGGACCGGAAACAAGCTTCCGAGGAGCGGTTTCTGGCATTCCAGCCGTCTGTGGGCTTGAAAAGTTACCAACTGAACATTAGCGCGACGCGGGGCACTACAAGTCCCATAAGTCCCATCTAGGGCGTGCATCTAAGCAAGAAGGGGTGTGGTGCCTCAAGCGCTCCTTCATAACTGCCAAAGCCTCTGAAGAGAAGTGGGGACACTTCGAAATGCATCAGGCATCCAGGGCAGTTTGAACAGTCAAAGGATATCGTGGTGATGGAGGCGTGCTTACCATTTAAGGCTCCTTGTGTGCAGCTGAGGTCCGGGTGCTCCTGTGTACGTTGGGTAGCTCAAAGCTGGAATATTTACGCGGCAGCCCATGCCGCGGAAGAAGCACCACCCTGAAAGAACCGGGGGCCTGTAGTCTTGACTACGGGCCGAGAACATGGGACAGCAGCCTATGGATTCTGCACGTATTCCACACAGCGAGGCCCATCTGTGGGCTTGAAAAGTTATCAACTGAACATTAGCGCGACGCGAGGCACTACAAGTCCCATAAGTCACATCTAGGGTATGCATCTAAGCAAGAAGGGGTGTGGTGCCTCAAGCGCTCCTTCATAACTGCCAAAGCCTCTGAAAAGAAGTGGGGACACTTCGAAACGCGTCAGGCATCCAGTGCAGTTTGAACAGTCAAAGGATATTGTGGTGCTGGAGGCGTGCTTACCATTTAAGGCTCCTTGTGTGCAGCTGAGGTCCGGGTGCTCCTTTGTACTTTGGCTACCTCGGAGCTGGAATATTTACGCGGCGGCCCATGCCGCGGAAGGAGCACCACCCTGAAAGAACCGGGGGCCATGCGGTCTTGACTACGGGCCGAGAACATGGGACAGCAGCGTATGGATTCTGCACGCATTCCACACAGCGAGGCCCATCTGTGGGCTTGAAAACTTACCCAACTGAACATTAGCGCGACGCGAGGCACTACAAGTCCCATAAGTCCCATCTAGGGCGTGCATCTAAGCAAGAAGGGGTGTGGTGCCTCAAGCGCTCCTTCATAACTGCCAAAGCCTCTGAAGAGAAGTGGGGACATTTCGAAACGCGTCAGGCATCCAGCGCAGTTTGAACAGTCAAAGGATATCGTGGTGCTGGAGGCGTGCTTACCATTTAAGGCTCCTTGTGTGCAGCTGAGGTCCGGGTGCACCTTTGTATGTTGGGTACCTCGGAGCTGAAATATTTACGTGGTGGCCCATGCCGCGGAAGGAGCACCACCCTGAAAGAACCGGGGGCCATGCGGTCTTGACTACGAGCCAAGAACATGGGACAGCAGCGTAAGGATTCTGCACGCATTCCACACTGCGAGGCCCATCTGTGGGCTTGAAAAGTTACCAACTGAACATTACCGCGACGCGAGGCACTACTAGTTCCATAAGTCCCATCTAGGGCGTGCATCTAAGCAAGTAGGGGTGTGGTGCCTCAAGCGCTCCTTCATAACTGCCAAAGCCTCTGAAGAGATGTGGGGACACTTCAAAACCCGTCAGGCATCCAGGGCAGTTTGAACAGTCAAAGGATATTGTGGTGCTGGAGGCGAGGTTACCATTTAAGGCTCCTTGTGTGCAGCTGAGGTCCGGGTGCTCCTTTGTACGTTGGGTACCTCGGAGCTGGACTATTTCGCAGCGGCCCATGCCGCGGAAGGAGCACCACCCTGAAAGAACTGGGGGGCATGCGGTCTTGACTACGGGCCGAGAACATGGGACAGCAGCGTATGGATTCTGCACGCATTCCACACAGTGAGGCCCATCTGTGGGCTTGAAAAGTTACCAACTGAACATTAGCGCGACGCGAGGCACTACAAGTCCCATAAGTCCCATCTAGGGCGTGCATCTAAGCAAGAAGGGGTGTGGTACCTCAAGCGCTCCTTCATAACTGCCAAAGCCTCTGAAGAGAAATGGGGACACTTCGAAATGCGTCAGGCATCCAGGGCAGTTTGAACAGTCAAAAGATATCGTGGTGATGGAGGCGTGCTTACCATTTAAGGCTCCTTGTGTGCAGCTGAGGCCTGGGTGCTCCTTTGTACGTTGGGTAGCTCAAAGCTGGAATATTTACGCGGCGGCCCATGCCGCGGAAGAAGAACCACCCTGAAAGAACCGGGGGCCCGTAGTCTTGACTACGGGCCGAGAACATGGGACAGCAGCCTATGGATTCTGCACGTATTCCACACAGCGAGGCCCATCTGTGGGCTTGAAAAGTTACCAACTGAACATTAGCGCGACGCGAGGCACTACAGGTCCCATAAGTCCCATCTAGGGCGTGCATCTAAGCAAGAAGGGGTGTGGTGCCTCAAGCGCTCCTTCATAACTGCCAAAGCCTCTGAAGAGAAGTGGGGACATTTCGAAACGCGTCAGGCATCCAGGGCAGTTTGAACAGTCAAAGGATATTGTGGTGCTGGAGGCGAGCTTACCATTTAAGGCTCATTGTGTGCAGCTGAGGTCCGGGTGCTCCTTTGTACGTTGGGTACCTCGGAGCTGGACTATTTACGCGGCGGCCCATGCCGCGGAAGGAGCACCACCCTGAAAGAACTGGGGGCCATGCGGTCTTGACTACGAGCCGAGAACATGGGACAGCAGCGCATGGATTCTGCACGCATTCCACACAGCGAGGCCCATCTGTGGGCTTGAAAAGTTACCAACTGAACATTAGCGCGACGCGAGGCACTACAAGTTCCATAAGTCCCATCTAGGGCGTGCATCTAAGCAAGAAGGGGTGTGGTGCCTCAAGCGCTCCTTCATAACTGCCAAAGCCTCTGAAGAGAAGTGGGGACAAACGCGTCAGGCATCCAGGGCAGTTTGAACAGTCAAAGGATATCGTGGTGATGGAGGCGTACTTACCATTTAAGGCTCCTTGTGTGCAGCTGAGGTCCGGGTGCTCCTTTGTACGTTGGGTAGCTCGGAGCTGGAATATTTACGCGGCGGCCCATGCCGCGGAAGAAGCACCACCCTGAAAGAACCGGGGGCCCGTAGTCTTGACTACGGGCCGAGAACATGGGACAGCAGCGTATGGATTCTGCACGTATTCCACACAGCGAGGCCCATCTGTGGGCTTGAAAAGTTACCAACTGAACATTAGCGTGACGCGAGGCACTACAAGTCCCATAAGTCCCATCTAGGGTGTGCATCTAAGCAAGAAGGGGTGTGGTGCCTCAAGCGCTCCTTCATAACTGCCAACGCCTCTGAAGAGAAGTGGGGACATTTCGAAACGCGTCAGGCATCCAGGGCAGTTTGAACAGTCAAAGGATATCGTGGTGCTGGAGGCGTGCTTACCATTTAAGGCTCCTTGTGTGCAGCTGAGGTCCGGGTGCACCTTTGTATGTTGGGTACCTCGGAGCTGGAATATTTACGCGCTGGCCCATGCCGCGGAAGGAGCACCAAAGAACTGGGAGCCATGCGGTCTTGACTACGGGCCGAGAACATGGCACAGCAGCGTAAGGATTCTGCATGCATTCCACACAGCGAGGCCCATCTGTGGGCTTGAAAAGTTACCAACTGAACATTACCGCGACGTGAGGCACTACTAGTTCCATAAGTCCCATCTAGGGCGTGCATCTAAGCAAGTAGGGGTGTGGTGCCTCAAGCGCTCCTTCATAACTGCCAAAGCCTCTGAAAAGAAGTGGGGACACTTCAAAACGCGTCAGGCATCCAGGGCAGTTTGAACAGTCAAAGGATATTGTGGTGCTGGAGGTGTGCTTACCATTTAAGGCTCCTTGTGTGCAGCTGAGGTCCGGGTGCTCCTTTGTACGTTGGGTACCTCGGAGCTGGTCTATTTACGCGGTGGCCCATGCCGCGGAAGGAGCACCACCCTGAAAGAACTGGGGGCCATGCGGTCTTGACTACGGGCCGAGAACATGGGACAGCAGTTTATGGATTCTGCACGCATTCCACACAGCGAGGCCCATCTGTGGGCTTGAAAAGTTACCAACTGAACATTAGCGCGACGCGAGGCACTACAAGTCCCATAAGTCTCATCTAGGGCGTGCATCTAAGCAAGAAGGGGTGTGGTGCCTCAAGCGCTCCTTCATAACTGCCAAAGCCTCTGAAGAGAAGTGGGAACACTTCGAAACGCGTCAGGCATCCAGGGCAGTTTGAACAGTCAAAGGATATTGTGGTGCTGGAGGCGTGCTTACCATTTAAGGCTCCTTGTGTGCAGCTGAGGTCCGGGTGCTCCTTTGTACGTTGGGTAGCTCGGAGCTGGAATATTTACGCGGCGGCCCATGCCGCGGAAGAAGCACCACCCTGAAAAAACCGGGGGCCCGTAGTCTTGACTACGGGCCGAAAACATGGGACAGCAGCGTATGGATTCTGCACGTATTCCACACAGTGAGGCCCATCTGTGGGCTTGAAAAGTTACCAACTGAACATTAGCGTGACGCGAGGCACTACAAGTCCCATAAGTCCCATCTAGGGCGTGCATCTAAGCAAGAAGGGGTGTGGTGCCTCAAGCGCTCCTTCATAACTGCCAACGCCTCTGAAGAGAAGTGGGGACATTTCGAAACGGGTCAGGCATCCAGTGCAGTTTGAACAGTCAAAGGATATCGTGGTGCTGGAGGCGTGCTTACCATTTAAGGCTCCTTGTGTGCAGCTGAGATCCGGGTGCACCTTTGTATGTTGGGTACCTCGGAGCTGGAATATTTACGCGCTGGCCCATGCCGCGGAAGGAGCACCACCCTGAAAGAACTGGGAGCCATGCGGTCTTGACTACGGGCCGAGAACATGGCACAGCAGCGTAAGGATTCTGCACGCATTCCACACAGCGAGGCCCATCTGTGGGCTTGAAAAGTTACCAACTGAACATTACCGCGACGCGAGGCACTACTAGTTCCATAAGTCCCATCTAGGGCGTGCATCTAAGCAAGTAGGGGTGTGGTGCCTCAAGCGCTCCTTCATAACTGCCAAAGCCTCTGAAAAGAAGTGGGGACACTTCAAAACGCGCCAGGCATCCAGGGCAGTTTGAACAGTCAAAGGATATTGTGGTGCTGGAGGCGTGCTTACCATTTAAGGCTCCTTGTGTGCAGCTGAGGTCCGGGTGCTCCTTTGTACGTTGGGTACCTCGGAGCTGGTCTATTTACGCGGCGGCCCATGCCGCGGAAGGAGCACCACCCTGAAAGAACTGGGGGCCATGCGGTCTTGACTATGGGCCGAGAACATGGGACAGCAGTGTATGGATTCTGCACGCATTCCACACAGCGAGGCCCATCTGTGGGCTTGAAAAGTTACCAACTGAACATTAGCGCGATGCGAGGCACTACAAGTCCCATAAGTCCCATCTAGGGCGTGCATCTAAGCAAGAAGGGGTGTGGTGCCTCAAGCGCTCCTTCATAACTGCCAAAGCCTCTGAAGAGAAGTTGGAACACTTCGAAACGCGTCAGGCATCCAGGGCAGTTTGAACAGTCAAAGGATATTGTGGTGCTGGAGGCGTGCTTACCATTTAAGGCTCCTTGTGTGCAGCTGACGTCCGGGTGCTCCTTTGTACGTTGGGTACCTCGGAGCTGGAATATATATATATATATATATATATATATATATATATATATATATATATATATATATATATATATATATATATATATATATATATATATATATATATATATATAGAGAGAGAGAGAGAGAGAGAGAGAGAGAGAGAGATAGATAGATAGATAGATAGATAGATAGATAGATAGATAGATAGATAGATAGATAGATAGATAGATAGATAGATAGATAGATATATAAGGTGATCAAAAACAAGAAGACTAAATCGAGGGTCAATATGGACACTTTAAAAATGACTGATGATTATTGGTCCATTTGTATTTATTCATTGTCCGTTTTAATGCAAAATGTGCATTGCCTACATTTAAAACATCTTATTCACACATTTCATTTGTTTTTCCGTCTCTTAATGCCCGGACTGTATCATTTAAACAAATGGCTTCTTTTTCTCAAGTTTCAATTGTGTTATGAGCCCTTCCTATTTCTATACTCACATAATCCGGGGGAGCGGGGGTTAGGGGGGGCTCCGTCCTTGTCCATGCTGGTGCCAGTGTTCCTAAAAATCCCAGCTCCTAGAGTAGCAAGCTCTGTAAAAAGGCATTTGGTTAGAGTGTGACCACGTCAGAGTCACATCCTACTCAGATCACTAAAGCGTGGAAATGCTTTGAATGCAAAACAGAATTCCTTAGCAAATATATTCGGCCCCACACACAGTCTCTTTTATCCCACTTAGAAACAAGCATTTGCAATGCAATAGGTCTCGCATTATTAAAGTTTGAGCTATTGGTGTTGCATTATTTAGCAATGCCAATAGCTCAAACTTTAATAATGCGAGACCTATTGCATTGCAAATGCTTGTTGTTACTTCCTTCCAGTATTAGTGAATATAATTACACTCCCAGAAATGAGAAAGGAGCCCACTTCCCCACATCCCCTTGCACAATATTGAGATAATCCCTGGCCCTATTGGTGTACTTATGTCCAGGGGCGGTGGGTGAGATTTTAAAGTGGTGAGGCGCAAAGTGATTTGCATACAGCACCGTAGCGAGCGAGCGCAGCAAGCGAGCCCGAACCCCAAAAGGGGGGTTTGTGGGGGTTACCCCCCCCCCCAGAAAATTTTGGAAAAAAAGAAGAAAAATCGGGCATTTTCAAGCAAATTTGAGAAAGCGGGAAGGTTAATAAAGCAATTGTGAAAGTGCAGTTATTACATTAATAGATGGCATAACATAGGTAGCTGCTTATTCAGTATAACCACAGAGCTTCATACATTCCGTCCTATTATGCTCAGGTGCTGAATTCAGACTATAAGACTTTCATGGAAATCTCAGCTCTAAGAGTAGAAGAAGTTGCACAGCAGTGTAATGGTTGCCAGGCTCGTTCCGCAGGAGCTTGAAGAAAAGTCCACAGTCTTCCCCTACGGCCTTCCGACTCTATTAGACTCTAGAGCAGAGGTCTTCAAACTTTTTGATGCCGAGACCCCCTTGTAAAACCTTTTTAGGGTAAGGACCCCCTTCCGACAAAAGTTTCTAGAAACTGGTACTCCTCATCATCACCTTTTGACAACCATAAATGCGCCAGTTAGACCTTATCACATCCATCCATCATTCATCCACCCACACGTTCACACATTCATCCATCCTTTCATCCTTCCATCCATCCATCCTTCATCCATCCACCCTTTCATCTTTCCATCCATACATCCATCCTTTACCTATCCACCCTTCCATCATCCACCCATAATTCACCCACCCACCTTTTCAGACATCCATCCATCATTCATCCATGCAACCTTTTATCCATCCATACATCCATCCACCCTTTCATCCTCCCATCCATACATCCATCCTTCATCCATCCACCCTTTCATCCATACATCCATCCACCCACCCTTTCATCCATCCATCCACCCATCATTCATCCCCCAACCTTTTCACACATCCATCCATGCATCATTCGTCCATGCAAACTTTTATCCATCCATACATCCACCCTTTCATCCATCCACCCTTTCATCCATACATCCATCCACCCACCCTTTCATCCATCCATCCATCCACCCATCATTCATCCCCCCACCTTTTCACACATCCATCCATGCATCATTCATCCATGCAACCTTTTATCCATCCATACATCCATCCTTCATTCCATCCACCCTTTCATCTTTCCATCCATCCATCCTTTATCCGTCCACCCTTCCATCCATCCATCATCCCCCCATCTTTTCACACATCCATCATTCATCCATGCAACCTTTTATCCATCCATACATCCATCCACCCTTTCATCCGTCCATTCATCCACCCTTTCATCCATTCATCCACCCTTTCATCCATTCATCCATCCTTTCATCCATCCATTCATCCTTCATCCGTCCACCCTTTCATCCTTACATCCATACATCTATCCTTCATCCATCTATCCTTCACCCATCCACCCTTTCATCGTTCTATCCTTCATCCATCCACCCTATCCATTAATTCACCCATCATTCATCCACCCATCTTTTCACACATCCATACATCCATCATTCATCCATGCAACCTTTTATCCATCCATACATCCTTCATCCATCTACCCTTTCATCCTTCCATCCATCCATCCTTTCATCCATCCATCCACCCTTTCATCCATCCATTCATCATTCTTCCACCCACCTTTTCACACATCCATCCATCCTTCATCCTTACATCCATCCATCCACCCATCATTCATCCACCCACCTTTTCTGTGCCTCTCTCATGGGGGGGGGGGGGCAGTATCTCTCTGCGTCTTCTTCCTTCTTTCCTGATCATGGGAGGGCATCTCTGTGCCTCCCTGATGGGGGCGGGGGACGTGTCACGGGACCCACAGCTCCAGGCGCGCAATATCCATTGACCTCAAAGGGCTACACTACAGCCTGCTCCCCCACTTCCCCTGCGGCCCCCCCACTTCCCCATCTCCCCCAGCTTGAAACGGCTTCAGGGACACACACACACAGCCACACCCAGTACTTGACAGGTCTTTAAAAGACCTTTTACTTGTTAATGAGGCTTTGATGTTTTTCACCCCTCTGTGTGAATTAGGCCGCCACCGTGGCACCCTCGATCAGCCCAAACCAGGAACTGCACTCTGACAGAATCTGCGACCCCCTTCCAAGGACTCCACGACCCCCCTGGGGGTCACGCCCCACAGATTGAAGACCTCTGCTCTAGAGTAACGAATGGCACGCAAGGGGAAAACAGTGAAACAAAACAAGGAAAGGCGGGGGAAGAAAAACATGTCTTGAGCGTGGGAACCTCTTCGTGAATTCTTGAAGAATAGGCACTGGCAGGCTGTAAAGGAAGATGTTACACTCTATTCTTATCTATACCAGAGAGAGTATGAACCAGCACACACTTGTATATACAACCTACACAGCTTTCAGTCTTGGTTCTATTAGACAAATGGTTAACATAGGTTGTACCCCTGTGCAACAGAAGGATAAGATTATGAGCACTATGGTCCAACACAATGTCAGTATATACAATGATAAGGTATGTATGGCTCACCACTCTATTCCCAGAGAGGAGTAAGAGGAGTGCGTATTCTTCTGTAGGTTATACGTTCAAAGAATAATCTGCCAGGAGAGAGTGGTCATAAAGGTCACATGAAAGTCTTACAATATACTGAATATAAAAGAGGCAGCGCAACGCGCTGTTACCGTGATTCTGGTTGAGCTGAGCTTTGTACACACACTTCACATAGGTCCACGTAAGCACCCCAAACATAAATGGTATAAAGGTTTTCACAATTTGCCAAGGGGAAAGGTTTGATAGGCAACAGAAGCAACAAATCGTTCACCCTGCGGGAGACAGGCCCGGCCAGTGAACAAAGGTGAGCAAATCTGTGTAGTCTCCAAATAGAACAAACACTACAAAACTTTTAAAAACAGAGATAACACTGCATTTCTTACCTCAATCAATTTTTTTGTATTCAACAAACAAGTAGCAGCATTCACTTTTTGTAAATGAAATCAGCACGTCTGTCTTTCAGTGTAGCAAACTTGTCAATTACTTTCATGTTGAAGTCCGGTATCTTTTGGACTAGCTTGCTCTCTACAGATAGCATCGCCAAAGCATTTAGTCTTTCCTCTAGCATGGTGTTCCTGAGGAATGTCTTCATGCGCTTTAAGGCTAAAAAACATCGTTCAGCTTCTACTGTTGTCATCGGAGTCGTAATCACAATTTTTAGTAAAGTCACTGTCTCTGTAAGTGAGTTTTCCAAATGCAGTTTATGAATTAAACTCAGCAAAGTCAAGGCGCTTGTGGCCTTCCAGTACACAGGCATTCCGTAGAGTACAGTTAACTCAGTTCTCAGCTGATCTTTTTTGAGCATAGGATATGCTTCCACAGCCTGATTCAGAGCACGCTCAGGGAAGGATTCATCATATTGTGGAAACTCTTTACTTTGCAATAAAGTGGCACTCACCAAATGTTTTGTGAATGAAAAACGTTCTTGTGCCTGCACAATTACAATGTCACATATCTCCTTTCCAATTCGAACCAGAGAGGTGATGTTTTGTCTGCGGTTTGCAAAAATAGAATGCTCCGGCAGTTTTCTCTCTAAATCGTCAACCCCATCTCTCACTTTCATAATCTTTTGTACAAATGTAGATGTTTTGGCTTTCACAGAGACAGTATCTATGTCTTTTCTTTGCAACTGATCGTATAACACATCAACATGACTCATTATGCATGAAATCAAAACAGTAAGAACTGAAACTCTTTGTCTTGTAGTGTTCTAATAAAGCCATGGGCTTCATTCTTACTTGTGTGATCAAAGTCTTCTCTGAATGCTATGGCGACAATATTAACAACAAAGGAGTGACTGTGATAACAAAAATGAACTAGTGAGGTGTAGTGATAATCCGCTGTGTGCCGCAAATGCGATCAATGCTCACCCACGTGCGTGCACACAGCGAATACTCTCCCTGTGTACGCCCTGTTAGGTCCTCCTCAAGGGAAGAAGCCTGGTGGGCTTGTAGGTCACCCAGTGTGAAAGGGAGGGAAATAACCTTATTGATTAGAAGGACCCTCACTCACCACTAGTTGGTGACATGCTTCATCATTGGGTCCCCGCTGGGGTGACCGAATGTCTCCCCAGCGTGCTACAACTCCTGGTTACAGCGGAGCAGGATGTGGTGAGTGCAACAGTGCCCAAATTAGGAGGTGACTAAACGTGAATGTGTGAGTGTATTAAAAAATGCAAAAGTTGTGCCTTTACAAAAATCTTTAATAATGGCCAACTTGCACTAGATAAAAACAAAGTGGGCGGACTCCCCAGGTTCTAAGTTAAGGAACCGGAGTCCTAATTAGGATCAAACATTGGTCAACATGTTTCTGCTGTTAAATTGCATTTAGCTCAGCATTCTTCAGGACCTAAGCAAAAGTCCTCCGGTGGTTTGCGCGCGCTAAGGCGTACCCTCCCGGGAGGCTCTAAATGTGAAAAATATAAACAATATATACAGTGTGGAATGATCAGAAGATTTCCGTCAATAACCCCCTACAAATTCAGTAGGGATATAAAAAAATCCTGTAGGGAGAGAGAAGACAGACAAAAAACATACATGAGGAGATATTGCATGGTTAATCTCTTCAAAGAGATGCAGTTTTATGTATGTGCAGGTACAGGCGTAATACTACATTTATATCACACCAACTGTGAGGTGCTGCCCCAGACTCTGGTTATGGGTGCACCCCGGTTGACTAGAATGACTGTTCACATAATAGGACCGGTGTCAAGTAATTACTTGGCTATGAAGTCATGGTAAAAATGTGCTAATCCTTTCACAGTCGTGAAAGGTTAGATAAAGAGTTCAGTGCTTCAAAGACGTTGTGTATTAGTCTTTCACGCAGGATAGAATGACCAAACACGGAGTTGGCAGGGAACTCCCCTCTAAAGACGGGAGAGATACAGAGCAAACAACGTTCTCATGCAAATTCTCGGAAACTCACTTCATACGAGGCATGAATCACGCCCCTTCGGAAAAGACAGCGTGGGACATCTTCACGCAGTGTACATCTAATGGGAGAAAGCAGGGGGGCCCGCTGGGTGTCAGTACGGGTCAAGTATTCTGAGGTTCGAAGGATCGCGGGGGGAGCGGCAGAGAGGACTTACTTGGACAGCCGCGGCTCCCCTCAGTATACCTGCTCTCTCGGCTGCTGTCTTCCGGGAGTCCCGGATCTGAGGGGGAGGTGGTTTAAAAGCAAGATTGCTGATTGGTTGGGCGGGCCCTCGTGGGTCAGTGACGTTATAGGCAAAGAGATGCACCCAAATACCTTAAAGGTGCAAGGACCCGGAAAATGATTGTGGATACTGGATCGAATCCCGGTTCTAATCCAGATGTATCGTGGATTGAATCGCCCTTTATAATAGTACAATTAGTCAGATTCTTATTGCTAAACAGGTAAGAAAGAGAAGGCTAGTTACGAGCCCTGTGACGCGCAAGACGTCTTCAGACCCGAGACAGCCTGTGATTGGCTGGGCAGGCCCTCGTGGGTGGATGACGTTGAGGGCTGAGTGACACGCCCAAATGCCTAGCAAGTACGGGGACCCGGCAAGAGGATTATAAATGCCGGTTCGAACCCCGGTTCGGGCATAGATGTGATACGGGTTAATTTGCCCAAATGAATTCTAAAAAGCTAGGCTTTATGCTGCTGCACGGGTGAGGTAGAGTGACTAATTTCGAACCCTGGGTGACACGCTCAGACGTCTCAGACCCGAAACAAAGTTCCAAAAAAATGGGAATTAGCAGCTAGACCCGCCCTGATTGTTGGTTTTTCCAGAGGGCTTTATGCTGTTGCATGGGTGAAGGTAGAGTCACTAATTTCGAACCCTGGGTGACGCGCTCAGACGTCTCAGACCCTAAACAAAGTGGGAATTAGTAGTAAGACCCGCCCTGATTGTGGGTATTTCCAGAGGGAGAGTTATCCAAAAATGGTTGTGATTGATATCAGACTCAGATAGACTTCAAAGAAGTAAGCAAGTAACGTGGGGCATGCAATAAAGTCTTGGAAGACATGACTGCTGTTCAAGGAGGGTAACAGTCCCATATTCTGGAAATATTCAAAGATAGACAAATGGGTTCGTCACCTCTGAGAGAAAGTATGAAATCCAGATGGGTATTATCATATGAGGACATATGTCAGCCTTTCCGATGCTGACTCTATCTCTATGGGTGGTAGGTTGGTTACTAAGTGATCCCAGAATGGTATTCAGAAGTAATAATCGCAGGCGTAGAGAACCAGTAGATAGGGTGGTGGGGGTGCTGTAGAATTTAAACTTCTCACTTTAACACACTGCCCCATGTTATCTCATCATTGAGGCCCGTTTTGTTAGTGCCTAGGCGATACACCCAGCGTTGTTCCTTCTCGAATATTAAAGATTCAGAACTATTTTCCAGGTGTTCAAGGATTGTCCATTCTAAATCGTTTGGTGTATGATTGGTTTGTAGGAAATGGGACGTCAATTTTGTTGTTGCTTTTTTGCACCGTATGTTGCTACAATGTTCGCATATTCTGATTTTTATGCGTCTGGTTGTCATCCCCACATATTGTAATCTACATCTACAAGTAATCAAATACACTACGTTCGAGGTATTACAATTGGTGTGACCGCGTTGTTCCCAGTGTGTGCCATCTGTCAGATCAAGGAACTTGGTATGTGAGGTAAGGTGGCAGATATTACAATTCCCACATGGGTGGTGTCCTGTAACTGGTGGTAATCCCCATGCGTTGAGAACACATGGTGTTTGGTTTTTGTTCCTTTCTTCCCTCTGTCGCGTATGGACCAGGGAGTCCTTGAGACTCGTAGCCTTTTATATGAAAAAAGAGGCTTCTGCCAGTGTGTTTTATTGCTGGTAATGATTCTCCAGTTTCTGGATATGCACTTGCTCACTGCATTTGACAGTGAGTTAAACGTTGTCACACATGTTAGAGGGATCTCACCATTTTCTGTTGGGGGGTTATCTTCCAACAGAACATCCCTTTGTTGGTTTCTGGCCCTCTTTTGACTTTTGTTTATTATCCCCTTCGGGTAACTCTGTTATCCAATTTGACAGTCAACGCGCTAGGCATGAGCGGATTTTGCGGATTGGCAATCCGCGAATTTGCGGATTTGCGAACTCGCAATCCGCAAAATCCGCGAATTCCCGCGAATTTGCGGATTTTTTTTTTTTTGTGTTCGCCCGTGTTTCTGCCAGTTCGCGAGGGTTTTTACAATTTCGCAATTTGCGAACTTACCTGTCGGGTCGCAAGTTTTGCGAACTTGTTGTTTCTACGTGTCCAACCTGTTTGGGACACTCTTCTTCATCACTGCCACTCTCTGTCACCACTGCCACTCTCTGACTACTCATGCCACCCTCTGGCCCACCCATGCCACCCTCTGTTTCATCACCACACCCTCGGGTTGTCCAGTGTACATTATTTTCGGCAAAGCAAAGCACACCTTCCCTGCCTCAAGTGACCTGAATTAATTTGGGGCTGATTAATGTGTCACAGAATATTTTTTTAGCTGGCACCTGCTTCCTTAGTGCGCCCTGATTAGTGATCTTTTGCACTTGCTAAGTGCTTTCATTGTTGCAAAATTAGTTACAACACCTGCCCTGCCCCAACTGACAATAATGAATTAGGGGCTGATTAATGGATTTTAACTTCCAGCCTGGCTCCTGCTTGTCTCCCTTAGCTGTAATTCATGACCTTTGTGGCATATGTGTAACTATTCTGAGGTTCAGAGCAGGGTCACATAATAGTTTCAACTGGCAACTGAACTCTGGAGGGGCCCCTCAGGAAGCACTACAGGAAATGGCTACTAATGATGTGCCTGAACTTTTGAACCTGGTAAGTAGTTACTTTCAGTTTTGCTTAGATCGTATTTCTGCAATTTCGCACTTATTCGCGGGGCGCGAACTCACGCGAACAGTGCGAGCAGTGCGAGCAAAATCCGCTGCTCGCGGATTTGCGGATTTTGCAGGAAATTCGCAAATCTCGCGGATTGCGGATTTCCCGAAAATCCGCAAAATCCGCGAGCGGAACGGATTTGTTTGTAGGTGGACAAGTTACTGCAATTTCGCCGTATCCTCAAATATTGCCCATACGGAAGATTTTCGCGTAGGGCTCGGGAGTGGTAACTGGTGAAATGCAGTAGATTATTTTTTGCAGTTGGCTTGTAAAAGGTTTCAGTCTCAAGCCGGTTGCCTTCCCTCTTGATGGTCACATCCAAGAATGTTAGTTCATCCTGGGAGTGTTCGTGGGTAAATCTCAGGTGGTCATTGCAAGTGTTGATCCAGGAAAAGAACTCTAGCAGTGTGGTCTCATCTCCTTGCCAGATCATAAACACGTCGTCTATGTAACGACGCCATACGGCAATGTTATTGCCGTATGGGTTCCTTGGGTTCAGGATGTGTTTGGACTCAAAATCGAAAACGTAGAGCCCTGCCACCGATGGGGCAAAAGTGCTGCCCATCGAAGTCCCTGTTGCTTGTAGATAGATCTTCCCATCATATTCGAAAAAATTGCGTTTCAGGGCAAGGGTGGCGCAGTCAACTACGAAGTCGCGGGTGGTGTTAAAATTTCAGTCCACTCCGTCCAATGCTTCCTTGACCACCTTAATGGTCTCATCCTGCGGGATGCAGGTATACAAACTCTCGATGTCCATCGAGACAAGGAAACAAGAGTCATTGGGCAAGGTGATTGTGCTGAGTAAAGATAGAAAACTCTTTGTGTCTTTAAGATAGGTACTGGTGGATTGCACAATGGGTCTTAGAAAAAAGTCACAGTATTGTGAAAGGGGCTCCAAAAGTGAGCCCAGTCCGGAGACAATCGGTCTTCCAGGAGGAGGTAGCACGTTCTTATGTGTTTTCGGTAACACGTAGAAGTACGGTACTCGTCCCTCCGATCTTGTCAGGAAATCTGCCTCCTTTTTAGTGATCCAGCCATCCCTTTCTGCCGTCGACACAAGCTCACAGATTTCATCTCTCAGGTCATTTGTTGGGTCCACTGCAAGGGGGATGTAATTAACGACATTACTGAGAAGTCGTTGACACTCCGTTTTGTAGTCTTTTTTATTTAGGACTACGATCCCTCCCCTCTTGTCCGCACTCTTGATGATGATGTCCTTGTTCTTTTTTAAGGACTGGATGGCCTTAAATTCCTCAGCGGTTAGGTTCTTAAAAGGGGTAGGTTCTTGTAACTGTTCCACTTCTTTGAACACGGCTTGTTCAAAGGCCAAGATCTCTGGTGTGACAGTGTGTGGGGGTGGTGTGAAAGTCGATTTGAGTCTGAAATCGGTATCACTTTCAGTCTCTTCCGTTTGGTCATTTTCAGTTGTTTCAAAGAAATTTTTTAAGCGCAATTTCCTAAAAAATTGGCTCAACTCGCAATGGAGTTTAAAGCGATCGAGCTTAGGAGTAGGGATAAATCCTAGTCCTTTTTCCAAGACTCGTGTTTCAGGTTGGGAGAGGCTGTGAGAGGATAAGTTAACCACTAGGGTCTCGCGTTGCTGGGCCCCGGTCTCTGGTCTATTGATGTTGTATTGCTGAGATCCCCTGTTCCCTCTTGCATGTCCCAATGTACTTGGTTGGAGCCTTTCTGCCTCCCCCGGTTCCCCCGCCTGCCTCTGTCCTGAAAAGGATGCGGGTATCCTTGGGGATTGAAATTTGGATATGGCATGAAATGTGGGTTCCAACCCATCATGGGAGGAAATGGTGCCTGAAATAGGTTGGGATAATACGGGCCCATTGTTTGTTGAGGGAATGGTGGTCTCCAATTTGGCGGGTGATACTCGTTTGGAAATTGTTGTTGCCCTCGCCCCCGTCCTTTTCCTCTGCTCCTCCCTCTAGGTCTTTTCCCAGTGCTCTCAGAGCTGGAGCCACTGGTATTAGAATCTGCTGAGGTGTCAGAGTTGTATCCTGCACTCATAGCAGGGCTGAAGTCAGGGGTGGAGTAGGGATAGACTTTGGCATAGGACCATCTCATGAGGTCTTTCTGTAGCTTTTGTGATTTGGATTGGGCCAAGTTCTCTTTGAACTCATTCTGCTCTTTGGTGAGCTCATCAAGTCTTTTTTTGTACCCTGTAATAGTGGTTTTAAAATGGGCTTCTGTAGTCTGTATTTCCACCAGCAGGGCATCAGAGAGGCGCAGTGCGGTCTTAATAATCAAAATGCCCCAGTCCCTGGTGCAGTGCCACGCTATCTGCGCCCACTCTTTGCGAAAGACTGCATCCTCAAGGAAAATTCTAGGTGCATTTGTAACTAATAACCCTTTCGGTGCTGCGTTGTTATTTAAATATTCTTTTATCATAGTTCCATGCAATATGGCCCTAATCCTGCTACGTTTCAGTTCGCCCAATTTTTCCCAATCCCCAGTCTGCGAGATGGCATGCGCCAGTAATGGGTCGGAAAAACGGTAATCATCCCCTAGTATGGCATCTGCTTCCTCCCTAGTGAAAGAAAAACCCTGATCCTCCATGTTATGAAGATAACACTGTGACACTGCAGCAAATTATTATATTTGCAATAGAAAGCAAAAGCAAGAGAACTCTCACAGCTGCACGCTGCTCGATACTGGTCAATATCAACAAGAGAGGTAGGGCGTAAATAGGCACTCCTATACCCCAATGAATCTATATTAACAACAAAGGAGTGACTGTGATAACAAAAATGAACTAGTGAGGTGTAGTGATAATCCGCTGTGTGCCGCAAATGCGATCAATGCTCACACACGTGCGTGCACAGAGCGAATACTCTCCCTGTGTACGCCCTGTTAGGTCCTCCTCAAGGGAAGAAGCCTGGTGGGCTTGTAGGTCACCTGGTGTGAAAGGGAGGGAAATAACCTTATTGATTAGAAGGACCCTCACTCACCACTAGTTGGTGACATGCTTCATCATTGGGTCCCCGCTGGGGTGACCGAATGTCTCCCCAGCG
Organism: Lissotriton vulgaris; assembly: GCF_964263255.1. Taxonomy (NCBI): domain Eukaryota; kingdom Metazoa; phylum Chordata; class Amphibia; order Caudata; family Salamandridae; genus Lissotriton; species Lissotriton vulgaris. Next base: position 389,793,940 of record NC_141699.1, on the reverse strand, counting down.
TGCTACAACGCCGGGTTACAGCGGAGCAGGATGTGGTGAGTGCAACAGTGCCCAAATTAGGAGGTGACTAAACGTGAATGTGTGAGTGTATAAAAAATGCAAAAGTTGTGCCTTTACAAAAATCTTTAATAATGGCCAACTTGCATTAGATAAAAACAAAGTGGGCGGACTCCCCAGGTTCTAAGTTAAGGAACCGGAGTCCTAATTAGGATCAAACTTTGGTCAACATGTTTCTGCTGTTAAATTGCATTTAGCTCAGCATTCTTCAGGACCTAAGCAAAAGTCCTCCGGTGGTGTGCGCGCGCTAAGGCGTACCCTCCCGGGAGGCTCTAAATGTGAAAAATATTAACAATATATACAGTGTGGAATGATCGGAAGATTTCCGTCAATAACCCCCTACAAATTCAGTAGGGATATGAAAAAATCCTGTAGGGAGAGAGAAGACAGACAAAAAACATACATGAGGAGATATTGCATGGTTAATCTCTTCAAAGAGATGCAGTTTTATGTATGTGCAGGTACAGGCGTAATACTACATTTATATCACACCAAATGTGAGGTGCTGCCCCAGACTCTGGTTATGGGTGCACCCCGGTTGACTAGAATGACCGTTCACATAATAGGACCGGTGTCAAGTAATTACTTGGCTATGAAGTCATGGTAAAAATGTGCTAATAATTTCTCAGTTGTGAAACGTTAGATAAAGAGTGCAGTGCTTCAAAGACGTTGTGTATTAGTCTTTCACGCAGGATAGAATCACCAAACATGGAGTTGGCAGGGAACTCCCCTCTAAAGACGGGAGAGATACAGAGCAAACAACGTTCTCATGCAAATTCTCGGAAACTCACTTCATACGAGGCATGAATCACACCCCTTCGGAAAAGACAGCGTGGGACATCTTCACGCGGTGTACATCTAATGGGAGAAAGGAGGGGGGCCCGCTGGGGGTCAGTACGGGTCAAGTATTCTGAGGTTCGAAGGATCGCGGGGGGAGCGGCAGAGAGGACTTACTTGGACAGCCGCGGCTCCCCTCAGTATACCTGCTCTCTCGGCTGCTGTTTTCCGGGAGTCCCGGAGCTGAGGAGGAGGTGGTTTAAAAGCAAGATTGCTGATTGGTTGGGCGGGCCCTCGTGTGTCAGTGACGTTATAGGCAAAGAGATGCACCCAAATACCTTAAAGGTGCAAGGACCCGGAAAATGATTGTGGATACTGGATCGAATCCCGGTTCTAATCCAGATGTATCGCGGATTGAATCGCCCTTTATAATAGTGGCTATGGCGACAAAACATATCTCAAGGCCCTCCCTCTGTTCAAAGATTAAGTTGACTGTACGAATGTGAAAGTTCCAACGAGTTGAGGATCCCCTTCGTACGCTTTTGTCCACAATCTCATGAAGGGCTTCTGTTCTTTTGGGGGAACGTGTGAAGAATGTTGCTATGCAGCCGATATCCTGAAAGAAAACTCATGTCTCTCTGATCTTTGATACCGCCTGTTGCATAATAAGATTGAGTTGGTGGGCGTAACAGTGCACAAAACGAGCATTAGGGTACACATCTCTAATTTGTTTCTGTACTCCACTAAGGCTTCCACTCATTACGGACGCACCATCATAGCTTTGTGCGATAAGTTTTAATTTTTGAGGCAGGACCCGAGAAAGTTAAGTCCAGTTGACACAGTATAGCTTCAGTGATGGTTGCTGCACTAGAATCTCTTTAATGCGTGAAGCCATAGAACCTCTCCGCAACGTTTCTGTCACTGTCAAGGTACCGAAACACTAACACGGAATGTGTTTTAGTGGCCACATCAGTGGTGTCATCAGCCTGAATAGCCACAAAGACTGTGTTTCGCAACTCTTGCACAATATGGCTTCTTATAATTTCGAGCATACAGTCAAGGAGTTCATTTTGTATTGTATTAGAGGTGCCCTTAAAGACTGTAGCACGTGCTAAATGTGTTTCCAAATCCTGGTCTATGGTTGACATTAAATCCATTAGGCCGAGGAAGATCCCAGGTTTTGAGGAAGTTTCTGATTCGTCATGGCCTCGCAATGCCAGTTCGAAAGCACCACAGAAACTAATGCAATCAATGATCTTGGATAGATTTTGTCTGTTCTTATCAACAGCTTCATTGTGTGTTTTTTTTTTTTTGTGGAAAACCTTTATTTACAACACAGTAGTACACAGCTATTCAGCCATACATCCCGGAGGCTAGGCAGCAAGGCATTATGCAGCTTGAATGGTGCACACAGAATAGAATGCAAATTCGTATAAGGTCTATTTTATTTTATATAAAGGAAAAACAATGTAATAAAAAGAAGGCACCTAGCTAGTGCAAGAAGGCAAGGCAAAAGAACATGAGTGCGACATCGCCCCGTTCCAGGGGAAGGCTGGGTCAGTATCTTGAGTAGAAGACCATACGAGCAAACCATGTAAATAGATAACGGGGGGAAGGAAGGAAGGACAGTTGTATCTCAATAATTTGGCCGGGGTCAAGAGCTAAGGGGATAGGCGCTCCTCCAAGGGCGTTGTATCAGGTGGAAGGCAGATGTCACCCCTATACTCATTCCAGGGCCCCCAAATCTTATTCCATTTCTTGGGCCTGCCTCTGGCAACATACACTGTCTTCTCCCGGAACATGCACCAGTCCATGTTAGCCTTCCACATCTCAACTGTTGGGGGCAAAGCCGCTCCCCATTTCTGAGCAATGTCCCTCTTAGCTACCATGTTACCTAGAGTGACCCATTGAGTCTGTGAACTGTTATAATCCGTGGGGCCCCACACATTTAACAGGCAGCGCCGGGCTTCTGCCAGCAGGTCCACCCCGGTTACTTCACCCATCACTGCATGTATTCGCCTCCAATATGTAGCCACCGACCTGCACTCCCATATAATGTGCATGAAAGTCGCTAAGGAACCGCACCCTCGCCTACAGAGGCCATCCACCGAATGGCCCATGTGTATCAGTCTGGGGCCAGTGACATACACCCTATGCAGGATTTTCAATTGCACCAGCCTCAGTCTGGCCGGGATTGCCACCTCCTTTGGAGACGAGACCGCGCACTGCCAATCGTCATCCAACTCAACTCCATCATGGATCCACTGATCTCGCACCCCCAGGAGAAGGTCAGCGCGGACATTAATCAATTTTTTATAGGTCAATGAGATAGCACTGTCGGGCATATGGCCGTCCAACAACCTATCCTCCAGCGGTGAAGATTCAGGGATCTTTCCACCCTCCGGCATTACTGCCAGGAGGGCATGTTTCAACTGGGCATATCTAAAAAATTCCGTTCCCCCCAACTGAAACTCCCTTTGTAACACTTCAAAGGATTTGACCTGCCCCTTAGCTATCATGTCTTCCACCCTGGAGATGCCTATCAAGTCCCAGCGGTCAAACCCCTTGGTATGCCACAGTTTGCCCAACAATTCAGAGTCATAAAGTGGAGTTGCCATTGTGAGTCTGCCTTTCCACCCCTGTGCCTTCATCACTGCTCTCCAGATGTGAACCGCTGTCTTAGTGGGACCTGTCATTCCTCCATCCAGAGACCTCGAATACAGAGCCCTGTAGTATTTCCCGTCGTCCAGGAGCCACCGATCCATGGCATATCCCGGACTTATGGCTGGACCATAGAGGCCGTGGTTAAGGGCAGCCAGCTGCGACGCCCAATAATACCTCCGAATGTCGGGCAGCGCAATCCCTCCGTCGTACCGCGGAAGGGTCAGTTTAGTAATGGCTATGCGTGGCCTGCCATCCCAGAGCAGGGTCCGCTGTAGGCCCTCGACCTCTCTAAAGTACCCAGACGGGACCGGATCCTGGGTGTTCTGAAGCGCGTGCAGGAACCGGGGCAGGGACATCATTTTGAACAAAGCCGCACGTCCAAGCAGGGAAAGCGGCAGCTTCCGCCACCCCTCCACATCACGTCGAAGGCACGCAAGAGGGGGAAGCAAATTGTTCGCATAACGTATTTTGGAATCGACCGAAATGTAGATACCCAGGTATTTAAACCCCTGACTCGCGACCTGTATATTACAGTCCCGCAGGAGCCTCAGGACCTCACCCCTCAGGACGTACAGGTGGGACTTCGACCAATTGATGACAAGGCCAGAATGTCTGCTGAAAGTGCGCAGTACGTCGCATACAACAATAAGGGACTTACACGGCGAGGTGAGTTAGAGGAGAATGTCATCCGCGTACAGAGACACTCTATCCTTGAAACCCGGGGACCATTTGATCCCACTGATGTCTTTATGCCCTCTTAGCCATGCCGCCAGTGGTTCCAATGCCAGTGCAAACAATAGGGGCGACAGGGGGGCATCCCTGCCTGGTACCCCTACCGAGAATAAACGAGGCCGATGCGCGGCGATTAACCGCCACGTTGGCAAGCGGGCTGGCATGTAACAGCTTGACCCACCCTATGAAACCCGGACCAAATCCAAACTTCGCCAGCACCGCCCACAAGTATGACCACTCAAGGTAATCGAAGGCCATTGTGGCATCCAAGGATGCCAAGATGGCCGGCTCTCGGAGGGTGCGGACCCTCGCAAGGGCTCCGTGAAGTCTTCTCAGGTTGAGGGCGGTATTACGATGCGGGTTAAAGCCGGACTGATCCGGGTGCACTAAGTCGCTAATCGCTCCAACCAGCCGGTTAGCGAGCAATTTAGCCAAGATCTTGGGCTCAGCTTTCAGCAAGGAGATAGGACGATAAGATCGACACAAGTCTCTGGGCTTCCCTTCCTTGTGATTGACCACAATGGTGGCCAGCCTCTGGTCTGGGGGTCGTATACCCGTCTCCCGTGCCTCAAGGAACATATCTCGCAAGGGCGGGGCAACGGCATCCGGCTTAATCTTATACAGCTCCACAGGGATGCCGTTGGGGCCTGGAGCCTTGCCAGATCGCAGGGAGCGTATCGCTACAGCGATCTCGTCCACCGTGATGTCCCTATCCATGTCCTCTCTTTCGGTCTCCGACAAGCACGGTACCTCTATGTCTCGAAGCAAGACGCTAGAGTCTTCCTCCGATATCTCGGAGACCGAGGCATAGACGGACTCAGCAAAGACCACGACGATAGCACTGGGGTCGGTAACAGCAACGCCGTCCTCCTCCAGCACCTCTGGGACCACGCGGCTGGCTCTCTCCTTCTTATCAAGCCAGGCATTAAGCTTGCCCGCCTTGTCCCCGACGTCGTAGATTCGCCCTTGCTGTTCTCTACCCATAGCCCTCGCTGCGTCCGTGACAATGGCCCGGTACTCCGACTGTTTAAGGGAGAGAGCATGTAGTAGGTCCGTCGTCGGGCCGACCTCCAACTGAGAGTCTATCTCCGTTAAATCTGACTCAATCATCACCACATCCGCGTCCCTGCGCCTCCGTACTTCAGCTATTAAGGAGAACGCATCCCCCCTCAGGACAGTTTTAAAGGCCTCCCATAAGGAGACAGCGGAAGTGACCGAGCCCGAGTTTTCAGAAAAGTAAAGCTCAATGGCTTTGGCCAAGAGTCCACGAGTCTTGGGATCACGGAAGTACCACGGGTTAATCGGCGCCACCCTCTCGGCTACCACGATATCGAAGTCGAAGGACACCCAGACCGGAGAGTGGTCAGAGATGCCCCTTGCCATCAGTCTGGCCTCAGAAACCGCCGATGCGTGGGCCGCCAGAGCCAGAACATAATCAATTCTGGAGAGACTACCGTGAGCCCCTGAGTGAAATGAGTATTGGCGCTGGGCAGGATGCAAGAGCCTCCAGCAGTCAATAAGTCCCATTGTGTCCAAAAAGTCGGGAAGCAAGGTCTGCGAGCCTCAAAGATCTCTGGATGGATACCTATCTAACATCCCTGAACCTACAGCGTTAAAGTCTCCTCCCATGATAAGCAGCCCCTCGGGAAGACCTAAAATGGCGCCCCAAGGTCCTTGAATGTGGCCGTCTGCAGCCCAGGGGGGACATAGATCGAAACTAAAACCAGGGTACGCCCCTCCCACCTCCCCGTGACGGCGACGTAGCGTCCTCTCTCATCGACCACTCTTGAATCTATCTCCAAGGGGAAGGTTGAACGCACCATAATCCCCACCCCCCGGGAGCCCGAAGAGAACCCCGAGTGTGCCACCATCTTGAAGCCCTTCCTATTGAGTGCGTGACACGTGTTTCCAACCAAATGTGTTTCTTGTAACAGTATCACATCAGGTACACACCTCTTGAACATTTGCAATACAATACCCCTCTTAATACAATCCCCCAGCCCATTGACATTCCAGCTTAAAACATTCAGTTTCCTACGCCCCATCATCGAAATCCAAACCCAGTCCGTCCCCAGCGGGCACAGTCGCTACATTAGAAGTGTCCAACCACCAATTTCCTTGCAAAAAAGGGAAAAAAGAGAAAAAGGAATCCAACGAAAAACAGGAACAAAGAAGCCACCCACCCTGCACCCCTGCATTAGACTAAGAAGCCCCCCCAACTCGCAGTGTGCCTGTCGCCCCTAGAAGAAAAAACTAACCTACAAGAAGCCCCTGAGGAGAAAGGAGGTGACCCTATCCCCCCCCCAACCTCCAGATAGAAAGCTATTGGGGAAAGCCCCAACAAGTCACAGGATTACCAAACCGAGCTGCTTAAGGTAGACCCATTGTCCAAAGAGTTCTGTAGTCACCCATCACTCTTGCTGGTCGTGGCCGCCTGTAGTCCCTTCCGACCGCTCCTCGTGTTCGTCACACCGTTGAGGCAAGGTGTCGAGCCAGTCCCCCGCCACCTCCAGCAGGTCGAAAAACAGTGCCCGGCCGTTATGTTCGATTCTCAGTTTTGCAGGAAACAGCATAGCATATTTCATGCCCATGTCTCGCAAACGCCGTTTCACTCCCATGAAGCTTTGTCTCCGTCTCTGCACGGTCTGAGTAAAGTCTGGGTAAAAGTTAATGTCAGCGTTCTGGAACTTCAACGGCCCACCACTCCTCGAGGCCTGCAAAATGGAATCACGGTCCCTGAAATTGAACACCCGGGCGATGATGGACCTCGGAGGGGCCCCCTCCTTCGGTCGGCCCCCAGGCAGCCTGTGCGCGTGTTCCACAGAGAAGAACTTGCTAAGCCCCTTGGGGGCAAGATGGTTCTGGACTAGATCCTCTACGAAGAGGTCCGTGGCCGACTCTTCGGCCCCTTCCGGCACAGCAATAATGCGAACGTTTTGCCGCCTGGCACGGCCCTCAAAGTCCTCAAGCCTCCGTGCAAAGAGGTCGTTAGCCGACTTCAGGTTCCGGACCTCGGTCTGCAGGTCCGAGACGTCCGTGGTGAGGCTCGAGGTCTTGATGTCAAGCGACTTGACTCGCTCATTCGTTTTGCCCAAGTCCGCTCTAATCAAATTCACTTCGATTGCCAGGGTGTCCACCTTGAGTGCCATCACTTCATGTTGTTGGTGCATATTGGCCTTCATGCCTTCAATGGCGCCCATCACGTCGCGGAGCGTAGGGTCCTGAGCCTCAGGCGACACTTCTCGATGCAAGTCTTTGGGTCTCGCTGAGACTCCAGGCGAGCCCTTCGGCTGGGCGTACCGCTCCATATTGTTGGACTGCGAATACGTGGATTTTTTGCTATTCCGAGGCTTCGATCTATCAGGGTCTCCCCTGCCAGCCATGGTCAGGCACCAGGACACTTCTTCCGTCCACACACCGGGCCTCACCGGCCCACCGATGCTCGGAAGCTGCCGCCTCAGCCGCTGCATTCCGTCTGGTACACGCGCACTCCGCAACTCCGCTGGCTCCGCTAGGAGACGGATCAGCCAACCGTGCACCTCGTCACCTCTGTCCGACTGTGTCTCATATGCCAGCCCCAGCCTGGGCCCTGGACCCACTACCGCCTTAAAACTTCCACACGGTGTAGCTGCGCCAAGGAACGTCGGATTTTAATTCGGACAACGGGTCCCTTGTCAGCGTTGGTTCACGGTCAATATTCCACAAACGTGGACCAGGATAAGTGACAGGATTGATGTGGAGGATCGGAGGGTTTTCGGAGCTCCGAGCTCACGTGGCCATCTTGGGTGCCCGCGAAGCTCCTCCCTCCTTCATTGTGTTTTTGAATAGATTTGCGATATGCATCATTTATCTGCTGCTCAATTGGTGCATCTTCCCCCAACATTCCCAGTCTTGTCAGGTTTTCCAGACGATTTCTTGTGAGCGCATGCTTCTTTATTTTTTCAGAGATGTGCTTCAGGTCAACCAAGCCTTGCCTTATCCAAGAAAAGTCACCGCCAAACAGCAAGCAGGGGAAGCAGAACAGAATTTTTTTATAGGGCACCCTGTAAGCCAATCAGCTTTTGTGTACCAGGCATTTGAGAATGTACGTTTTGACATTTTTCCTCTGTCCTGGGAAGTTTGCTGTAGGTTTATTTCAGGCTGATGAAGTCCTAATTGCTTTATCTGTAGTTTTTGTTCAAGTGGCTGTGACTGGAATGACCTTGCAATCAGCTCTTGTACTGTATTCATGATGGTGTGTTGCTGGCCTTACCAATATATATATATATTAAAGAAACCTGTCAATAATCAAAGTACAACATATAAGGTGCAGTGCAATGATATGAAATTTCTTTAAAAATACATATATCTTGTGCATCTCGTAATACATCTCCAACAGCTCCCCTTCCCACAAAATGACTGCTAAAATACAGCCGTACTGCCTCCTGCCTCTCTGTGCCATAGTGGTTGCTGGAGGCACTGAAAGAGACACTGCTTGAGGGCCTGGAGAGTGACCACATACTACATAGCCCTAACTCCCATGTAAAAAAATATATAGGATCAGTTTGCCTACCTTTAACACTGGTGTTTGCTGGGTGGTAGATGGGGTGAAAGAGCAGCAAAGGAGGTTGGGGTCCTCTTGTTGTTTGCTGATAAACCTGTCAATAATCAAAGTACAACGTATAAGGTGCAGTGCAATAATATGAAATGTCAGTACAAATACATATATCTTGTGCATTATCGTAATACATCTCCAACAGCTCCCCTTCCCACAAAATGACTGCTAAAATACAGCCATACTGCCTCCTGCCTCTCTGTGCCATAGTGGTTGCTGGAGGCACTGAAAGAGACACTGCTTGAGGGCCTGGAGAGAATGACCACATACTACATAGCCCTAACTCCCATGTACAAAATATATAGGATCAGTTTGCCTACCTTTAACACTGGTGTTTGCTGGGTGGTAGATGGGGTGAAAGAGCAGCAAAGGAGGTTGGGGTCCTCTTGTTGTGTGCTGATAAACCTGTCAATAATCAAAGTACAACGTATAAGGTGCAGTGCAATAATATGAAATTTCAGTACAAATACATATATCTTGTGCATTATCGTAATACATCTCCAACAGCTCCCCTTCCCACAAAATGACTGCTAAAATACAGCCGTACTGCCTCCTGCCTCTCTGTGCCATAGTTGTTGCTGGAGGCACTGAAAGAGACACTGCTTGAGGGCCTGGAGAGTGACCACATACTACATAGCCCTAACTACCATGTAAAAAATATATAGCATCAGTTTGCTTACCTTTAACACTGGTGCTTGCTTGGTGGTAGATGGGGTGAAAGAGCAGCAAAGGAGGTTGGGGTCCTCTTGTTGTTTGCTGATAAACCTTTCAATAATCAAAGTACACCGTATAAGGTGCAGTGCAATAATAAGAAATTTCAGTACAAATACATATATCTTGTGCATTATCGTAATACATCTCCAACAGCTCCCCTTCCCACAAAATGACTGCTACAATACAGCCGTACTGCCTCCTGCCTCTCTGTGCCATAGTGGTTCCTGGAGGCACTGAAAGAGACACTGCTTGAGGGCCTGGAGAGTGACCGCATACTACATAGCCCTAACTCCCATGTGAAAAAATATATAGCATCAGTTTGTTTACATTTAACACTGGTGTTTGCTGGGTGGTAGCCGGGGTGAAAGAGCAGCAAAGGAGGTTGGGGGTCCTCTTGTTTGGCGAAAAATTGGCCCAAAATGCGGTAATGTCTCAGGTTGTCAGGCTTGACCAGGCGCTGGAAATGAAAAGATGACAATTTATTTTTCAAACACTAGGGTAACACTAACTTTAACTAACTCTCTGAAAAATAGACATACTTTGACTTGCACAGTGGAATATCATACTTTACCTCACACCTCAAAAACAAATGAACAGATTTTCACTAAACCAATAAAAGGCACAGAATGACTGAAGCATCCCATGCCATAACAATATGGTAGCTGTCCATTCAGTGGTTTCAGAGTTAGATACAGAGAAAAAAATCCTATAGGAATTCCCATTGAAAGCTAAATGGAAAACGATATTGAGCGATAAATATAAATATACATGTCCAGCCATTTTAATAATTTGCACTAAAATTTGGCATGCTTTAACGTATCCTACTACATATTTGGTTTGTCAATGTTGGTAATGATTAGTCAAGAGGGTCAAAGGTATTAAGGGTGCAAACATTTGATTTCTTATTCAGTGTGGTTTCAACCTTAACCACAAACATAAATGATGGAAGGAGTGCTTGAAATGATATCTTTTACTCAGGGCAGAATTCTAGTGCTTTGGTTTCTGCCCACCACTCCCTCTAAACAAAGATAAGGCATATATACACATCAGTCGGTGACCTGATCCAATAGTCCAGCCTGAAATCCAGGCCAGGTTCCCTTCAGGTGGTAACACAAGAACCTATAGACCAGTGTGGCCTTTTAGGTCTTGTGAGGTTTACTTTGATTCCCATGGCACAGTGAGCATAGGGACCTACGTCTTGGTATACCCATCACACCGAGGGCATCTACTGCCTCACTGGATTTAATATTAGCAAACCTACACCCAGTGGAACAATATTTTTGTAAACGATATTTGCAGCATGATATTTATCTCAGAAGCACTTGCTGGCACAAGAGTCTTCCTGTATGACGACAATGCCCTCACTCGAATACAGAAGATCCTTGTAAAGGCAATAGAGTTAGACTGTTTCTGAAAACATGAGCAGGCTACAATACTTGCATAACATTGCATACAGACCCCAATGCCTCACTGCTGTTAACGTCAATGACACAATAGTAAACATCACATAGGTTACACTACACATGCACTGGGCCCAAGCAGCATAATAGACAGCATTTACTCAATCAATTGGAATTATTTTGAACATGGCAGACATTCCATGAACTCAGAGTTTACATTGTTAGGGTGAACGAAAAATGCAAGCTATAAATGTAAGACGCTATTTACAGACCATATAAACAAGCAATATGAGCAAGAGTTTATCCACCACGTTTGTACTTTGTTCCAGTGTTCACACCTTCTTTTTAAGGTAAAGGGAAGATAATTCCTGAGTGCAACATCGATTTGAGGGCCTTTGAGGGGCACAACGCAAGCAGGATTGTAGCTTAGTTCCTGAGAGTCAGGGGGAGGAGAAGTTGTGAATCTCAAATTTCAGTAGGCTGCAGGTGTGGAGGGGTGAGATGACAAGGATTTCTGATGATGGACTGTTTCCATGAGGAACAGGGTCAGTGTGATGTCAGGTCAGAGCAGCATGCCCAGCAGTGGGGTACCCAGTAAGTTAGTAGTAACCCAGCCATTTGTTGTTCGACTTGAGTCGTCACAGTGAGTGAGAGAGAAACGAGACCGACCGACGAGACCACTACTAGAAACCAAGCCAAACTGCATTTCATTTCGTGGGGATCGGCCGACGGCCCGAGAAGTGAAGAGTCAAGACAGAGTGGCAAGTGCTGTGATTTTGTGAACCTCCTAATTCCTACTTTCCTCAATAGGTTTCACTTTCAGGCCCCGGCCTGATCAGTGTGTGCTTCGTACAGCAGCCACTGCCAGTGTATTCACAGTACAAAAGGACTTCGGTAGTATGAGGCTGTGAGGCACTTATAAAAGCAGTTTCAAATTCTCAGTGACAGAAGGGCATATTATCTATTGCGTGCGATATATTATTGCAATGCATAATAATTTACATAAATCGCTGTTTTCATCTCATGAGAACCATGCGGCTTTTGGGGACGGTTAAAAAAACAAGACAAAAATGTGTGTGCCATAAAGTACTTAACGTAGGTCTTACCCGTTACCTGCTGGGGTGAGCCAGAGCAGACACGCACACCGGCTGCAGTGCACAGCCTTTATTAACTGACTAGCAGCCCGTCCCGACCTTGTCCGGGAGCAACAGGCTTCCCCGACGCCCGCCCGCCCCGACATTGTCCAGCAGCCTGGGCCCCCGCCCGGCCCGTCCCCCGCCTGCCCCAACCCCCGCCTGCCCCGACATTGGTCCCCTTACCTCAGCCGCCGCTCCTCCCGCCTGTCTGCTGCTCGCACCGCTGTTGGCCTGTCCGCTGCTCCTCACGACGCCGCTCCTCCCCCGCGCCATGTCCGCCGCTCCCTTACCTCAGCCGCTGCTCCTCCAGCCAGTCCGCTGCTCGCACCACCGCTGGCCTGTCCGCGGCTCCTCACGTCACCGTTCCTCCCTAGCGCCATGTCCGCCGCTCCTCGTTGCGCCCCTGGACGCTGCTTCTCCCCGCGCTCCTGACGTGAGCATGCACGTCGCGGCCGGCGCTACTTCGGAGGGACTACTTTTTTAAAAAAAAATTTTTTATTTATATAGCCTATAACCATCTACACACCCTGACGATTCCAATGGTGTATCGGGTGTGTGGATTGGTGCTGTGGTTCCCGAGTTTACCTGCCTCAAAGGCTGAAAGTTCTTCCTTTATTATAGTAGTATAGATTAGGGCTGGACGGGTGCTGCTGCTTAGTTGTAACAGACACAGAACTACCAGTAGTGGTTGATGCCATCACCGCGCCACGGGGGAATGGGGAGGGGTGGGGAGCTTCGCCCGCACATGGGCGGGGGCAAGCAGCATAGATTCATGGGGGATATTTGAGTGTGGGTTTGCAGTTCTGCAGCACGAGGGGGGCATGCAGCATAGATTAATGATGACGTTTGAGGGTGGGGTTTCTACAGCATGAGGGGCATCCGAAGCATGGGTTAATGGGGGTATAGCTGGGTAGACACTTCTACAATAGGATGAGCTCTGGAACCACACGACTATATTTTAAAGTGGGGGGGTTCTGCTACAGAAAAAGGGGGGTGTGCACCATTGAGTAAGAGAGAATGTGGCCTAACGGCTTGAGCTGCCGTTTTTGGAGCTAGTGAACCAGGTTCGAGCCTCCACGTGGGCTCAACATCCTGTGATTTTGGGCAAATCACTTAATCTTCCCGCGCCTACCAAAAAATGAACGTGTCCTCCTTGTGTAACGTAACTGCGTAACTGCTGCTCATGTACAGCGCGCCAATACCTTCGGGTCAAGTTCGCACTATTTAAAACCATAACAAAAAAAGTGTTATTAAAAGAGAGGGAACATACTGAACGGGAGAGACTGCGTCATAGACTTTTCAGTGATGGCGGCAGTACTTTGGAATTCTTTACCTGCCACTCTCCGCTCCATTTCTGATCTGCTCCCTTTCAGGAAGGCTTTGAAAACCTTGTTCTATTCGGTTTAGCTTTCTGCTTGGTCCACTTTTTCTGTGTTGTGTTTTACCATCTCCTGAAAGCGCCGGGACGCCTCTTGGCTGCGGCATCTGCGCGCTATACAAGCGATAATAACATAACTTGTGAGGGGGGTCAGAGTAATGCTTCATCGTTGGGCAGTGGCCAGTGGGAGCCTGGGTGTTCCTGTTCCAGTGGCGTTTTGGGTTGATATTTGGTTCTGACAGGTCAGAGGCGACATGCTGCAAAGATAAGTTCGAGGGAGTCGGCAAGAGTGCCCATGCAGGGTAGCACGGATGGGATCGGGGGTGAGGGTCCGTGAAAGCTCGCTGTGCAGCCGGAGGGGCATGCAGCGAGCAGTGAATGGTTAACTGGCCACGGTCGTCGGGTCGGGCTTTGGGCGGCCGGGGCCAGGGGCAGACTAGTTGAATGACTCGTCATGGCCATTACCCTTCCCTCCAGCCCAATTCTGTCGCAGCAGCGTAGCAGCAGCAGGCCTCTCCTCAGAAGCTCGGAAGGGCATGCTGGTGCCGGACCTACCTACTTTAATATTAATCGAACACCGGCACAAACAGGGAATCGACGATCTCTTCGTCTTCAGTCGGCGAGTGGCGAGTGCGACTCGTGTCTCACAGATGACTCCAGAGAGAGAGCGTCCCCGTTAAGGCAAGCATAAAAAACAGGTAACACTAACGGCGCGCATGGCCAATCACTGAATGGCTTCACAGGCTAAAGTCACAGTGATTGGCCAGCAGGATATAGTGCTGAGCGGCCTGCCTGAGCCACCCACGCGCGGCATCCAATGATGGATTGCCTGTCCTTGGCGCGGTGGACCAGCCAATCCTGGCGCTGCATAAGCGCCAGGATTGGCTAGGGGGGCACACACAGCACTCACCCTCTCGCCTCCCAAACGACGGGGCCGGCTAAAGCCGCACCCCCTGGCCCCTTCGGTCTGTCTCAGTGTCTACATGATGCTGACGCGCATGCTCAGGCAAGTTTCTGCCCATAATTCCACATGCGCAACTCCGACTCGGAAACTTAAACTGACACAGTGTTTGTTTAAGTTTAAATGCCAGCCAGCCAGCCAGCCCGACAGCCCACCCCCTGCGCACTCCCTATTCCAGCGGGTGTGTCCCGGCCGGAACCCCCGATGAAAGCGCTTTATATTTATATTTATTTGGGAGCTTGTTGTGCCGCAGCAGGTGCGTCCACCAGGCTTAGTGGGGCTACGCCCCTACGCCCCAATGGACGCACCGCTGCTGCTTATGTCCTGGAAGCATAGGATCTATGGAGGATTTGCAGCTGGATAAGACGGAACCTTGCCCTCACCGACACCTCATAAGGACTCTGCACTGCCTCCCCCCAGTCATCGTTCTCCATGAGTCCCACATCTAATCCCCATGCTCCCCTCAGTGGATCAACTGGGTTGGGAGAATTATATAAAATGTTCCTATATGTCAATGAGGTGGCTTTAGTTGTCATATGGTCAATTAGTAGTCTGTCTTCCAGTGGAGAATACTCCACCAGTGTATCCCCATCCTTGATGTGTTTACACTGGGCATTACTCAGCTGCAGATATCTGTACCTTTCTGTATCTGCCAACTCAAATTCAGCTTGCAGATTCTCAAACGTTATATTGAACTGTGACCCAATAAAACATGAATTAGTCATTTGTGGGCCTTTTCTGCCTGCAAACAGAATGCATTTAAAAATTAGTATGGGGACATCACGACAGGGGGGTGTGGGAAATAGACTTACATGCAGAGCAAATAAAATGGAGGAAGTGAGAAAGAGAACTGATGGAACAACGAAAATAGGGGATAACAAGGAGAGATGGAGAAATATAAAAGTGTGCATAAGAGAGAAAGGTAAGAAGAAAACGAAAGATGAGACAACAGATTGTTAGATGGAAAGAGGAAAGAAAGAACAGGAAGAGAAAGAGACCATGAAATAAGAAAGAAAAGGTGAAAGGTCGGATGAAAAGGTGAAAGAAAGGGTAAATGACTGACAGATGAATGAACGAATGAAAGGGTGGATGATAGGCTGAATGAATGGAAGACTGAAGGACTAGCTAGGGAAGAGTGAAAGGATATATGATAGGGTGAACGCACGGACGACTGGGATGGAGGGACGGATGGATGGAGAGGTGAATTGCTGGAAATGTGAAGTGAAGGATACATGGATGAATACATAGGCTATAGGATAGATGGTCATTTTAAGTGATTGACAGATGAATAGATAGAAGGGAGAAAGTATTGATTTATAGATGGAAAAAAGATGACAGGGTGAAGGGAACCCTCTTAAGTAGGGTCTTGTGTGCTCACTTTGCCTGTTTGGTGTGTTTAGAGGTATGGTTCAAGTGGGGGGATTTTAATTTTCTGGCTACTCCCTCCGGCACACTGACTATAATTTATACCTGTGTAACAGTCAACAAAGTCTCAACAAGTAATATTTGTAGGCAATTATGCAAAGTGTAAACATCGATTACAGCTGATTACGTCATGTTTTCTTAAAACTTTGATGTTTTGTAACCATTTTCTAAATTATATTTCCTGCTCCATTTTCCCTGCCTTGTACACTTCTGTCACGTGTGACTTGTGTCGTTCACTTCCTGCACGAGCACTGACGTACACACTCATGTTTGGGTCACATCTACTTACAATGTAAATAGCGCTGGTGCACGAGTTGTATTAAATTGTTCTCAATATAGACCTCTCTATTCAAGTTATACAAACTATTGGTGTCTCCTTGTTTCATTTCAGCTGTAATTAATGTTTACACTTTACATCATTGCCTACAAATATTACCTGTTGAGATGTTTGTGACTGTTACACAGTAACTACCCAGATCTCAACTGGGTTTATAGGTTATCTCCTGTGTTTTTTCCTGTATAGTTTATAAGTAGCATGTGCTGATATTATTCTGCCTCACAGCAGAGATAAAATGCATGTGCATGTTGCCAGTCATCCAGTCAATTTTCTCGCTGTCTTCCCCTGTGAAGTCGGATACAGGGGCTTATTTACAAGGCCCTTGTGCCGCCGGTGCATCACTTTTATTATGGAAAAAATTGACGTACCTGCAGCACAAGGTGCTTGTAAATAAGCCCCACGGTTTATTCCAGGCCGTAATGGATCGCTGGTTGTGGACTCAGGAGTGTCATGCGAAGCAGGACTCCTCTCCTTAAGACTGTGGGGCTTATTTAGAAGCACCTTTCACCGCCAGTGTGTCACTTTTAATATGGGAAAAAGTGTCGTACCGGCAGTGCAAGGGGCTTGTAAATAAGCCCCTCAGTTGCTACCATTGCGGGTACCTCTTTGCCGTTGCATATATCCACACTTAAATTCAAATGGTCCTGGTTTTTAACCCCTTCGACGCTCATGACGAGCTCAGCTCGTCATGTAACGCGGGTTTTTTTAAAACTCGACGCACAGCGGGAAAACGGCCCGCGCGCATGAGGTTAAGTGTGCTTCATTTATAGCTGTCAGAATGAGCGCACAGCTCAGATGTACTTACTATAACTGAAAGCCTTTCACATTGCAAGTGATATGCTTCCAATCAGTATATGTAAAAGTGGGTGAGACAACAAATTAACAGGGAGTTGGTTCTGGCTGTAAAGACCTGTGGACGAGCCGAGTCTTGAAAAAAAAATGGAATTTTGGAATGTACATCATCTAATCAGTATTGTGTTAGAAAGAATATTTCTTAAGCAAATGAAAGTGTTTCACCTTAGTTCACCAGATTTTTTGTTAAAAATGAGAGTTTGTAAACATGAACTGAGAAACATCCCTGATGACAATGCTATTAAAGAACTAAAAGGTAAGTCAGAGTCCAGGCACATCCTTCATGAGGCCTAGGTTCTCTTTATCCAGATGTAGCAACTTTATAGACTATTAAATCAAGCACAAGAGAGGTTTTGTACACCACATAAATTGATTATTTGAAGGTGCTCTCATATGTAATAATGAACAAGGAGACTTGTGAAATAAAGTACTTAACTGGGATCACATAATTTGGTCAAGCAAGGAAGCCAGGATTGATCCCAGATTTCCAGTTTCACACTTCAACGATTTAGCCATTAGATGGGTATCTCTTCCTAACATCAAAGATTAATTCCTTGTCCTTAATTCTTGGAGGGTAAGGTTACAAGAAACAGACAATGACGACATTTCTACACAGGGAGATTTTCTGGCCTTCACAGGATCCTAAACCAAAACCAGGATTTGAACCCGCTTCCCAGTGATATATGGTCTGCAGCAGTAGCCTCTCAGCCATATCCCCTCTTGTAAAAGCTTGGCTCGTTTGGACTTCAGGTTCACATAAAACTTCAGGAAGACAGAACCAGGCATCTAGCTCCCGCCTCGCTCGAGCTTTCAGTGCACTGGCACCTCTTTGTACAGGAGTCACCCTGAGATGCAGAGAGAGAGGGACAAGGTGCAAAGGGAAGGTAAGAGGAGAAATTGTGTTTGAGACAAAAGATCAGGAAAAAGTGAAGAGAATGAAGACAGGCAAATGAAGGACAGAGAAAGAGACAAAAGGAGCTGGAATAAGTTTTAGGGGAGCTGAGGGAGATATAACTAAATGAAGGCATGAGTACCATGAAAGAGAAGTTAAGAGGGAGGGATGTGGGAGGAAGCAAGACACACAATGAGACAAAAGAGAGGAAGAGATAAACAAGGAAAGAAGAGGAGAGAAACAGAGGGGCAGACAAAGGGAAGAATGGGAAGAGAACAAAACCAGGAAGATCCACAGGGATCCATCCTAAGTCTCACTCTTTTTAACATATATGTGGCTCCCTTGGTAAAAGTTATCTTTTATGTAATTTTGTATGCGGATGACACTACACTTGTCATCACTATCCGGCCAAATCCGGAGTCTACTAAACACCAATTCAGGGTTTGCATGACAAAGATTGCTTCCTGGATGACGGCCAATTTCCTTCAGATGAATTCCAGTCAAATGGAAATTTTGCTTTTTGGGAAGGCACAAGCAGTTTGGTCCAGTGATTGCCGGCCATCAGAACTGGAACCTATGCCGATCACTAAAAAAAAATTCAAAAACTGAGTGTTCTTATTGATAATAACCTCTCCAGGAAAGAGCAGGTGAATTCAATCTCGGGCATCTGTTTTGGTCTGATGCGTATGCTCAGGAAGGTTTTTGAATAGATCCCAAATAAAAGACAGTATCCAGAAGGAAATCCAAATTTGGTTTTATTTAAATACAACCACCGACATGAAACAGGTCTCAACTGCAGCACCTCCAAGGTCAGAATGCCACATGGCACACCATGAGGTAATGAGATTCTAATTCCATTACCAAGACATGCAAGTGTAATATAAACTCTATGGTTAAGCATGCAAGTAAATTACAACACATCCCCTTTACAAAAATAATGGAAATAACAGAACAGTAAACATCTCATTGCAATGGTCAAGACACAAGAAAAATAAGGAGCAAAAGAACAATGATACAATTCAACATAGCAGTATATCTATAAAAAAACTGAAATTTTGGAAGACACTAAATTCTAGTATAAAACATAATCCTTGAATTTAACAGGTACATGCCTGAGTCTAGTTGAACTATCATTGTTTGCACCCCTATCTAAAGAAGCACAACTATGGTCACTAGTTGTACGATGAGTTGTCTCAACAAATTTAACCAGTCTAGACATACTCCAGGTACAACCATTGTCCAAAGTTACCACATTTTTCTTAATTGCGGTGATGACAAAAGGGCCAAGAACATTAGACATGCCATTGTGACCATACTTTTTTTTTGTAATCAAAACACGATCACCCAGATTCCATTTCTTCTCCCTCGCTGACATTTTGTGATCATACCGCAATTTGTATTTCTGCTGATAGTTAGCAAGTTTAATTAACTCTTCAGTCACAACATTGTTCTTCCAAACAGGAAGCCATACTGGATTTCACTTAGAATTCGCTATCCTCCCTCTCAAAGCCTCAAAAGGCGATTTTTGAGAAATAGCATTAGGAACAATGCGGTGTGCCCACCAAGTTTCTCTTAACACGTTACTAAAGGAAACTTGAGAATCCTGTGCCCGTTGAGTACAACTCTTGACAACCCTATTCATCCTTTCTGTGAGGGGAATATAAAGCTGTCTTCTGATGAATTATGCCTAGAGCTTTAAGATAAGCATGCATCTCATGGGAGGGGAACTGCACCCCATTGTCAGTGAATACACATTTAGGAATGCCTTCTGAAGTAAAAACATCCTTTAAAAACTCAATCAATGACCTTGAATTAACAGTTCACATGAGACTTATCATTAATAGCACACAAATGACAGTCTTTGACAACACTTTCTACCATCCGATCCATTCCCGGCCACCAATAATTCTCTCTGACCCATGCTTTCGTAAGGCTCCTTCCCAAATGCCCTTTATGGGCTAAGTTGATCACCTTATCCCTAAGCTCATCAGGTGGAACCACTCTATCACCTCTCATCAGATTTCCCTGGCAAAAGGTTAAATCACCCCTTACTGTCCAGAAGGGTTTCAAATCAGAATCAAGGTTTTTGTAATTCGGCCAATCCTTAGCAATTATCTCTTTAAGAGAGATGAATACTTTATCTTTAGCAGAGCAAGATGACCATTCTTCCTTTAACAATGAATTCTCCATCTACCAATGAGCACACTCAAACTCATCTTTTGCATGTTCAAAATCCAGTGGCAACCTTGACAAGCAGTCAGCAGATTTGTTACTCAGGCCTGATTTGTACTGTACATGGTAATTTAATTCTTGCCTACCCTAACTCCATCTCTTAAGTCTAGGAGTCATCTCTTAAGTCTAGGAGTCATGTAGTCACTGTGATGACATGAGAAAATCTGAACTACTTGAAGTATTGTACTGCCCAAAACACACTCAGAGCTTCTCTTTCCATACAAGAGTAATGGACTTCAGCTTCTCTAAGAGCTCTGGAGGCAAAGGCTACTACTTTTTCTTCTCCATCTACAACTTGAGAGAGTACCGCCCCAAGTCCCTTGAAACTGGCATTGGTTGTAAGGATAGTTTTCAATTTGGTATCGAAGTGCCCCAATGTCGGCATCTTCCCAATATCACTTTTGACCAAATCAAAAGCTAACTTACACTCTGGTGTCCAAATAAAATGTGCCCCCTTTCATATCAAGGCTCTGATGGGCTCAATGACACTGGCAAAACCTTTCACAAACTTGGAAAAGAACTCTGCCATCCCCAGAAAGGACCTAACTTGTTCTTTGTCTTCAGGTGCTGGAGCCTTGATAATGCTCTCTCCAAGTTGTATCTTAGGTTGTATACCTTCTCCACAAATAACATATGGTTGGGATACCCGTCACCCCCTCCCAACACACTCCCCAAGAATGGGGAGACGGAAACGGTTCTTGAACTTTTGAAAGGCGGGAGGGAGTTACCCTCCCGGCCGTATTTATTAAAATATGAAACAAAATTAAAACATTAAAATAACAGTTTCATATCATGTACAATTTCATTTACACATTACGATGTTTCTTGGCTAACCTTAACACATCTCTAATACAAAGGTTCTCCTAGCCGATTCTAAAACATCC
Organism: Lissotriton vulgaris; assembly: GCF_964263255.1. NCBI lineage: Eukaryota > Metazoa > Chordata > Amphibia > Caudata > Salamandridae > Lissotriton > Lissotriton vulgaris. The sequence goes on along the minus strand of NC_141699.1, from coordinate 389,772,905 downwards.
TGTAAATGCATTTCTCAAAATTTAAATTGTACATACTAACATTACGGGCCAACGGCAAGGTCGTAACCGGTGTCAGATCCCTAAACCAGAACTCCCCCCTCACTTGTGAGGGGCGGGCGCACAGAGGACTGTCCCTCTGTGCCAACTTCCAATTTCCCTTGTCTTAACGGGGGCCCCTATTTACTCGACGCCATCTTTAGTGGTCGTCCGAGGACTCGTGTGAGGTGTCTAGAAGGTAGCGTAGACCCCCCTCCCACCCCACACTGCTTACCACATCTGCCGTCGCAGATGTCCTGGCCCCGGGAAATTCCCAGGACGGGCCCATAGCCCCTCCTCCCCAGGGAGGGGTCTATGACCGCCTTCCCTTTCGGCGGCCCCATCCTTAGAGGGGACCGCCTCCCCGTTTGAGGGGCCAATGGCCGCCTCCCCCCGGGCGCTCCCATCCATAATGGGTGACGCCCCCACCTCTAGGGATCTTCCAATTACTGCTCACCGATCATGACCTTACCGCCCGACCAAAATAAATACGACATTTTTTAAACTAAAGAGGATGGAAAAAGACAGTCATACTGAGCGATTCAAAGTATAAACTCCTACTAAGCACTACATTTAACTCTGCTGTCACTGCTTTGCCGACATACATGCTGAAAGAGCAACCACTTTATTACATACCAAAAAATTACCAACTTTAATCGAAAACAACCTGAAAAAGAAACAGTATCATGTCACTCGACTTTATTCCAAAACAAATCGCTGTCATCAGGGGCTGGTGGGTGGGTCAAAATTGGCTCCTTGTTCCGTCTCGAGCTCACGTGCAACGGGGAGGTGCAGCTTCTGAGCACAGGAACAAGAGGATGCTTCCTTGGATTGTTGCTCCTCTTATCCTCCTTCGGGCGGGCGTGCACCCTCCTCCAATCCGCCTACGGGGCGTGGCCAACGGTGTAGGTGTCTAGGACAACCCCTCTTGGGCGGGAAAAGGCGCGCCCCGGCTACGCCGCTTCGGGCATACCAGCCGAGACTCGCCTCCCGCCCAAAATGGTTTCCCGGGGGGATCGGGGTACTCCACCATACGTTCGGGGGGACCGAGCGGTCGCCCCTTTCCATATGGTTGGGATACCCGTCACCCCCTCCCAACACACTCCCCAAGAATGGGAAGACGGAAACGGTTCTTGAACTTTTGGAAGGCGGGAGGGAGTTACCCTCCCGGCCGTATTTATTAAAATATGAAACAAAATTAAAACATTAAAATAACAGTTTCATATCATGTACAATTTCATTTACACATTACGATGTTTCTTGGCTAACCTTAACACATCTCTAATACAAAGGTTCTCCTAGCCGATTCTAAAACATCCTGTAAATGCATTTCTCGAAATTCAAATTGTACATCCTAACATTACGGGCCAACGGCAAGGTCGTAACCGGTGTCAGATCCCTAAACCAGAACTCCCCCCTCACTTGTGAGGGGCGGGCGCACAGAGGACTGTCCCTCTGTGCCAACTTCCAATTTCCCTTGTCTTAACGGGGGCCCCTATTTACTCGACGCCATCTTTAGTGGTCGTCCGAGGACTCGTGTGAGGTGTCTAGAAGGTAGCGTAGACCCCCCTCCCACCCCACACTGCTTACCACATCTGCCGTCGCAGATGTCCTGGCCCCGGGAAATTCCCAGGAGGGGCCCGTAGCCCCTCCTCCCCAGGGAGGGGCCTATGACCACCTACCCTTTCGGCGGCCCCATCCTTAGAGGGGACCGCCTCCCCGTTTGAGGGGCCAATGGCCGCCTCCCCCCGGGCGCTCTCATCCATAATGGGTGACGCCCCCACCTCTAGGGATCTTCCAATTACTGCTCACCGATCATGACCTTACTGCCACAGGCCGGATAGTTGACCGGCTATCCGGACCCCCCCACAAAACTCCTACTTAAAGGTCATGGCTGCACAAACTCTTTAACCAAGCTACGAAGTCTCCTATGAGTAAAGCATTCCCCTCCCGGGACAAATGGACCCCATCCTCCAGATACATATGGTCCCCCCGGATACATCCATGAGGAATACAATGCAATGTACCTGTACGAAACAACCTACCAAGTTTGTTATTTACTTTCTTCACTGACTGATTTAAAGCTGACACAGAAATAGCCCCCCGCCACACCTTCCGCGGAATCATGTGTGACCATGCAATCGTGCACCCCGGAACCCTTCTCGCCAACCAACTTACTGTGGATAGGATTAATTCGAGAAGTACTCGTCGACCAGTGGTCACCAAATCATTGCTCCCAAGATGCACTATGATTACAGATGGCGGTGACCTTGTCCGCCCTAACAAACCCTCCATGAAATTTTGAAACTGGTCAATACAGAGCCCGCCCCTTTCGTAGAAGGTCACCCTGTACCCGTATTCCCCAGCCATGTGAATCATGTCACCTGCTTTGAATACGTCTGCGGCGCGCCTCACGTATGAGTGGCCGACGACCCACACCACTCTTCCCTCAGCCGGTGATCTTTGACCGCTGGTCCCCAGGTGTCGGGTCAACTGCACAGTCCGCCCCGCAAAGCCTGCTCGCGAAACTGAAAACCAAACAGAAAACAAGAAGCGTGAGTGCATGACATTAGCTTCACAACATGTGCAACTGCACATACCTCTTATAACAATTCGAGGACCAACGCCCCAACTGTTTCACTTTACCCACACTCAAACCCCTGGCTGTAGCCTCTGTAGCAGCACCTATCCGGAATGAGTGGGTCCCAAAATCGCCCGGGTTCAAGCCCGCTGCCGCGATTGCCATTGTTAACACCCGCTGAAACTGAAACCTGGTCAGTGGGGTGGCGTCGGTATGTCTCAGCAAGCTCCCCCCCCATGATGCCGCCCTTTGCGCTAAGTACTCCTCTACGCATTTCAGTGGGCACATGTGGGACCCTAGCATGCGCTGAACAACCACACTGTCTCCGATCGCTCCCTGATCGGTTTTGGACTTGGCTATAGTGACTACCATTGTGTCACCTTTAATCTGGATGTGTTCTCGACACAGACCTCCCCCCGTATCCTGCTTGTTCCTTGCTACCAGTTCACTTATCCGCATAGCCCCATGGAATGCTAATGCAAAGGCGGCCCGGAACAGCACTGTCTCTGACTGAGATGAACAAGTCGCAGGGAGTACGGACATTAACTGGGACAACCTTGCTAGCCCTATCGGGCGCCTCTCGTCCTCTCTACGACCCTCAAGGCGTTGCCACCCGCGCAGCGCCTTCTTTACTAGAAAGGACGCTGTGGGGTCCTGAATGCCATGAGCCTGCGCCATGAACGCAATGGCGGCTCGGTGTCTATTGGCTGTAGCCACTGATCGGCCTGCCTGATGCAATGATACTAGAAATTTCAGGACATACTCTTCCTGCCCCCAATGCTCCCCCCTAGCTGGACCCAAAAATGCCCAATAGGAACGGAACGCCCCTTCATATGCCTTCCTTGTCCTGGGGGCTAGACTCTCTCCCACAAGGTTTTGTAATCCGGGGCACCGAGAGACCAGAGAACTTCGGGAAATGGTGCCGCCACCAAGTCCGCAGAGGGCAGATGGCCCCGGAAGGCCTGCATGTGGGAACGAGAGAGTGCATCAGCCGCCTGGTTCAGTACCCCAGGCACATGTTTTGCTCTAAAGTGGTCGTTTAATTTCATACATAGCAGGACAATTTCTTTCATCAATCTCAAGATCAATTTGCAGCGTGCTGCCTGATTATTGACACATTCTACCACGGTCATATTATCCGACCAGAACACCACAGTGCGATCACGAAACCCCTCCGGCCATGTCTTCAAGGCCACTAGAATAGGGAACAGTTCAAGAAACCCAATGTTACCTGTGAGCCCACTCTCGTGCCACCATGCCGGCCATGTTTGTGCCGACCAATGATTACCAAAGATGGCGCCAAAACCCACACTCCCTGCCGAGTCGGTCCACAAACCCAGCTCCTCGGAGGAAACCGCTGGTTTGTTCCACAGGACACGACCGTTGAAATCCGCCAAGAACGCCAACCATATGCGCATGTCCTGGCGAACCTCTGCCGAGAGTCTCGTGCGGTGATGCCCTTCCTTAAGGCCAACCATGGCTTGAGCAATAGAGCGAGAAAAGGGGCGAGCCATTGGTATCACTCTAAGGGCAAAATTAAGCTGACCCACAGCCTGCTGCAACTGATGCAATGTTACTTTCGTCTCGCCAATACATGTCTCGAGCGAGGCCTTAAATTTCAATACCTTCTCCTTAGGCAAACGGAAGCACCCCTCTTCAGAATCGAGCTCAATTCCTAGAAACTCGAGTGAAGTAGACGGCCCCACTGTTTTGCCTGGTGCCAGTGGCACGCCAAATATTCTCATGAGATCACAAAATTTACTCAAAGCCTGCGCACATTCCGTGTCCCCGGCTGCCCCCATAAACAGAAAATCATCAAGGTAATGCATAACCTGCGTAAAGCCTGTGGCTCTGGTGAACGCCCATTGTAAAAAACTACTGAATTTTTCAAAATACGCACAAGAGATGGAGCAACCCATTGGCATACATTTATCCATGTAATAGCGTCCCTGGAACACAAAACCTAACAGACGCTGAACGCTGACTCGATATCAGATTTTGCCATCAGCGCTCCGGGCCCCAGGCGATTCAACATGGCGACAGCCTCATCAAAGGAAGCATACCTGCACCGAACAAACTCCCGGGTCATCGCATCATTCACGGAAAGACCCTTAGGAGCGGACAAATTATGTATTAACCGAAACTCACCTGGGTCCTTCTTGGGGACTACTCCCAACGGTGAACAAACAAAATTTGAACAGGCGGGTTCGCATATGGACCCGCAACCCGACCTCGGGCCACCTCTTTTGCAATCTTTGCCTGTACTACAACCGTATTCTGTTGAACCGACAGTTGGTTTTTACACAGTGCTTCCCCCCGAAAATCCCCCGCCGGGATGCGGAAACCACATGAGAAACCGTCCCTCAACACCCCAGCGGAGACATGATCAGGGTATTCGTTCAGCCAGGGGATCATTGCCATGATGTCGATGGGAGTAGGTAGCAGCGCCCCTCGGCCGTCATTAGACCTGTTTGGCGCCGCCTCTGCCCCCTGTATCTCCATTCTTGGCTCTGCATGAACTCTCGGGGTGTGAAGACTGTCCGCACCCTGCACACTCATGCCTGAACTTGCACGTCCCCTGCGGTCTAGTGCACTTGCCCCTGTTGAAGCTCCAACAGACCCCTTTCTTGCCAGAGTTCCCATTACTCTTTGTGTGCTGATCACTACCGGCGCCCGCTCGAAAGGGCACCGACGGGGAATGGCCAAACGAAGACGGCTTTGTCGGGTTTGACCTCACCTGTTTCTGCCAGTAAATGGAGTCGAAACAATCCCACGTCAGGGATGAGTCGTGCTCCTTGGCCTTACGAAATTTGTTATCATAACCCAACCATTTATCACCATCGTACGATTCATAAAACTCCATTATTCGTGTCTGGTAACAAGCCAATTCAGTCAATACCTCGGGCCTACGTTCCCCCATGATTGCAGTGAACATCCCAAAAGCCCTGGCCCAATTAGCAATTGTCTCATCAACTCTGAAACCCGCCATCTTTGCTCGCCATACACTTGGATGCAACAATTCCTTCTGATTTTTAACGTGTTCTATTTCATAATGATCAGTCAATAGCGAAAATATGTTCACGTATTTATCCGCCCATATCATTTCCTTTGTGGCCAACGGGATATGTTGCACCACCTTTTCCCTCCTTGAGGGTAACGACCCCTCCCCAGCCATTGGCAACGGCTTCTTACCCAAATCAGTAGCTGAACTCGCTGCTGCCGCTGTTCCAACGCCTGAAGACGGTTGTTCTGCGGGAACCTGAGGGGGAACAAAAGGACAAGGTGCCTTCGCAGCATCTCGTGATTGCCGCAACTGCTTCATTATTAGTTTGGCCTCTTCGGCCGTATCCCCTGGAGCTATGGCACCCTCATTATTCTTGCCCAACCACGCCGCCAACTCGGGTGGCATATCCCCCTCTTTCACAGGTGTAACTACGACAGGGATCGGCTGTCCTGCGTCCGGAATCGGAACTGGGGCCTCTACTGGCCTGACCGGGCTCGCCGGAGGTGACTCGGGAACCGGAGCCTCATCCCCTGCCGCCCTGTTCCTGGCCCTTTTACCTCTCCCGGCAGGGACTACCCCCGGCAACGCTGGTCCGATGACTTTCTTAGGCCGGCCCGTACCGTTCATGGCCGCCATCTGCTTTTTCATGTTCGCCATGTCCTTCACCAGCATACGAAGCATTTGGTCGGTGCTAACCTTCTTTCCGACCCTTTTGCCCGGCATTTTCTCACAATAGTCGACCGAAAGGTCCTGGAACCAAAGTTCGAAGCGCTAAAAGAGAAAACACAAAAATTACAATTTCTCAAAATTGGCTCCTTGTTCCGTCTCGAGCTCACGCGCAACGGGGAGGTGCAGCTTCTGAGCACAGGAACAAGAGGATGCTTCCTTGGATTGTTGCTCCTCTTATCTTCCTTCGGGCGGGCGTGGACCCTCCTCCAATCCACCTACGGGGCATGGCCAACGGTGTAGGTGTCTAGGACAACCCCTCTTGGGCGGGAAAAGGCGCGCCCCGGCTACGCCGCTTCGGGCATACCAGCCGAGACTCGCCTCCCGCCCAAAATGGTTTCCCGGGGGATCGGGGTACTCCACCATACGTTCGGGGGGACCGAGCGGTCGCCCCTTTCCATGACCGAGGTAAGTGACTGACTTCAGTTCAATACAGCATTTATCCTTCTTGACTGTGAGTCCTTTTACCTTCAATTTACTCAATACAGATCTCAGAACCTTCTCATGTTCACACTCATTTTTACCGTAATCCAGAATATCGTCTTGAAAAAATAAGACATTAGGCAAACTTCCCAGAATAATTTTCGTTATTCTCTGAAAGCAGGCTGCCGCCGAGGCTAACCTGAAAGGCATTCTTAAAAATTGATATGCCCCCAAGGGAGTGACAAAAGATGTAAGATGCCTGGAATCTTTATGAAGCATGATCTGCTGATAAGCGGACAAAAGGTCCAAAGCACTAAAAATGATAGCTCCCTTCCACAAACTGATAAATTCTTAGATATTTGGAAGGGGCTGGCGGTCTACCCAGATCCATTCATTCAATCCACGTAGGTTTACACACATTCTCACAGCAGAACCACCATCTTTAGGCACCAAAACCACCAGACTTAACCATTCCTTGGCTTCAATCTCTTCAATCACTCCAAATCTTAACAATTTTTCAAGTTCACATTTTAATAGTTCAACCATCAAATTTGGTACTCTCCGTACCTTATGTACGCAGGGTTTGGATGCACTTTTTAAAATAATTCAATGCTCAAACCCTTTTAAACAACCAGGGGCATCAGAAAATACTTCAGTCATTAAAATATTTATTTCCAACATCCACCTCCTCAATCGGCATGACTTGTCTATTTGGATTCTCACACACACTGTCCATTAATATGACTTGATCTTCTGGATTCTTGGCATTGGGATTTAAAATTATGCCCAAGTCATGTTGATGTCTCCAACCTAGAAGGTTATCTCCTCTCAAAGCCATATAAACCTTCCCCACAGTCTCCTTCCCTTTAAACACAATATTTGCTGTCACATACCCCGCAATATCCACAAAGGACCCACCATAACTAAGAGGAGAGATATCAGGAGGCAAAAGTTTTACATTTTCAAGTTCTACAACTTCATCCCAAATTTTGTTCCAAATTAAGGTAAATGGGGAACCTGAATAAGCCATAACGCTGAATTCATTATCATCTACAGAAATAAACATAGGATTCTTGTGAAAAACCCACCACGCTCCAAAACTACATTGATTCAAGGTCCAAAATATCGTTCTAACATTGTCATGGACATCTCATATACATCTGTAGGCTCGCCATCACCATTACCAATAGTTCTGAGGTCCATTCTGTCATAAATATTTCTGCCTTCCACACCTAATTTATGTAGTAATGTGGCTTGCTTCCTGATGGGTGAACATTTTTCTCCCCCAATTGCCACTATGTACGATTCAAATAAATTCCTCCACCTCTTCCAGGGAAGAATAGGTTCTCCTTTTTCAAACAAAAACGCTGGAGGTTGAGACATGCTGGTAGAAGTGGCCATATCTGCTTTTCACACAATAGTCTGAAATAAGAATCCCCAGTTACAAAATAAAGTTCTCACCGTAAAATAAAACTTGCAAATCAGTCAGAAGTGTGATGGCTGTGAAGATTGTACAAAATGGTGATCTTTCTCCCGTAGACCGAATCTCGCTGTCTTCACGATGTAAAAACTAAATTTTCAATCCAATCCACCTCTATTTTGAGATTTACCCGGTAAATCTGAGTAAATAGAACAAGGACCCCCTGAAACTACTAGAAGTTCCTAGGACAGGGAAACAATTCTTATAATAGTAACATTCCTAGGCAACTAGGGTTCTGGCGAAAGTCAGATCTTATACATACTGAATGATAAATACAGGCTCAGTGCACTACCCATGGGACTGTTAAAACCAATTCATTTTATTCGTACAAATTGTAAAAAATTCAACAATGACATTCATAGTGACAAAGCAGTAACGTCACAATCAATATAACACCACATGTAATAAAAATAGATACATGTACATTACTAAAGCCATTAACTCAACAACATCTACAACAAACATTCATTGTAAGATGGTAAAGACCAAAGGTGGCTAAGCTTTGTAGATATAAATAATATTCTCTACGCACATTTCGGCGTGACATATGCCTTCTTCAGGAGAAGCCACTTGAATCTCTAAGTAACAAGTAAAGACCGGGTACTGGGCAAAGATCTGTGTGAAGACTGGTGAGGCTGTTGAGCCTCTTCAGTCTACCTAGTCAATGATATATGAAACTCTTTTCCAGGCATTGAATGTGAGTCACCTGGACTATGGGAATGCCCTAACGGTCGAAATGAATGAAGGCCTAATTTCTTGTTGTCCAGACACGGTCGCCCACCTGGCCTGCAACCTTCCTTCTTGCGCCCCATCTGAACCTATATTATGATCACTTCATTAGCTTACCATAAAAAAGTGTGCTCTTTTTAAACTTCTTTGTTTAGTTTTCAAATCTTTGCACAGAAGCAGCCCATGCTACCTGAAAAACCAGTTGCAGCCTTACAGCCTGTCCCGTTATCTTAGATCTAGCGAGATACAGTAGTTATGTCCTAGATGTATCAATACAGCCAGACATGGGGCCGGTTCTTCTCCTTCCTGGCCCCCAAACATTGAAACCAGTTACCACTGCATCTATGTTTGCACTCTGATTTACCTTCATTTAAAAATCCTTAAAAACATGGTTGTTTCGCCTCAAATGTTATCCAAACTATGACCTGTGCAGGCTGCTCGAGTGCCAAGCGATCCTCTATAGGATGATTTGTGCGCTCAATACTCATATAATATACCATAACATTTGCAGAGAGTTGATGTGATGGGAGAGAAAATCAAAGAAGAGTATAAAGAGTAATAAAACGAGGAAGAAGGGAAGAGGGTGATACGAGAGAGCAATGAAGGGAGAGAAAGAAGAGCGTATCAAAGCAGAACTACAGAAGCAGAGATATGGCGACTGGAGAGAGAAAGCAATGAGAAAAAGGAGGGAGTAGGAGCAGATAGGGGTGTAACCCAAGCCCCTGCAGCCCTATGGCGCAGGCCGGCCCCACCCTGAGGGACCCTGGGACCCAAGACGCCCTCTTGGTACCTCCTGTAAGTCTTACTCAGATGGATTCCTGAGAGCTGGTCGGAGGCCCAGCCCCATTTCTCCACCTTTCTGTAAACATGACTACTAGCTAAAAAACCTTAGAAATTTACTGAAATACCAAAGGTTATAGGTATGCTATAGATAGGAAATTGAATAAATAAACATAAAAATTCACTGAAAAACAAAGGTTACAAAAACGTAGTTAGTCTGACATTTCACTTGTACAAAACCAGAGAAATTCAGCCATTATAGTTAGTGAGCTAACTATAACTCGCACCCCAGCAATGCACTGCTTATGACCTCACATATTACACCACTCATTACATGGTCATTGACATCATAGATGACATCGCTGATGGCATCTCAATTGACATCATTGATAACATCATCCACATAATGTCTGAGGCACATACTCACACCCCGATATATTCATTCATACACCCATTTCAACTACCACACTACCATTCTCAAACCCATTCCAACACACACATACCAGTACTTGCACAGCTACTCACTGATTCATAGATCAACATACACATCCACTCACTCACCCTTACAGCCAGTCACTCACTAATACAGCCACTGACATATCCACTCATACACCCATAGAGCCACTTACACTGAGTCAGTCACCCAAAGACCTACACACACACCTATTCACTCACCCATACAGTCAGTGACACAGCCACTTACTCACCTATACCGTTACACACACTCACTTACTTATCCATAAATATACTAACACATACTAATCTATACAGTCACTGACACACGCACACTCACCCATACACCCACTCTCACATTCACTCACCCATAGTCACTCACATACTCCATCACTCACCTATACTGCCTTTCACATACCCAATTACTCACCCATATACCACTGACACATGCGCTCACTCACCAACACAGACATACACACACTCATTCACCCATACAACCTCTCACACACACGCTCAGTAACCCACACAACCACTCACTCACCCACCCACTCATCTATATACCAATAGTCACCCACCCACACAGATGCTCACACACCCATACAGGTACTCAGACAACCAATCACCCATACAGCCACTCACATACCCACTCGCCAATGTATACAGCCACTTAGACACCAACTGACAAACTGATACAAACATTTACACAACCTAGTGACTCACCCATACATTCCCTGAGACACCTAATCACTCACTTATACAGTCAGTCATGCACCCAATGAACCACCCATACAAGCACTCATATACCCACTGATTCACCAATACACCTTGGTATATAATTTAACACTCAAAATTCGTAAAAACACTCACATTAAATTTATAATGGTAAGTACAAAAATATGCGAAAAAAATATTGATGTCATAATTATAGTTGTACAAAATATTGTTTTTTATATATACATATAAAATAAAATAAATATCAAAGATATTAAATAATAAAATGAATTTAAAAAATAAATTAAATCTAATATACATTTTAACAAATATAACAAATAAACTTAATTTAAAAAAGTACAAAATACATATATAATAATGAATATATAAATCAGTGATGTCATTTGAGATGTCAGCAGCGATGTCATCAGTGATGTCATGGACCCTGTCATGAGTGATGTAATATGTGAGGTCATAATCAGTGAATTGTGGGGGCATAAGTTATAGTTAACTCACTAACTATAACAGCTGAATTGCTTTGGTTTTGTATGAATGAAATGTTGGCCTAAATATAACGTCTCTGTAACCTTTGTTTTTTTCAGTGAATATATATATATATATATATATATATATATATATATATATACACACACACACATATACATATACATACACACACAGTTTTTACAACAATATATATAACAAGCAAGTCTTTACAATAAACACAAACGCATTTTTCCACTAGAGTTGGTATTTACCTATAATCAGCGGCAACCACGTTATGTACATAAAACAGGCCAAACAGTGTATATACATGTGTTCATACGCTGGTTGATATTAGTGATTGCATCTTCATAGGTCTTCTTTACAGTGAACACAAGTGAGTTTTACCACCAGAGTTTGACAACAGTGTTATGCGCATTCATCAGCCAGATGCTGCCACCCTTATTGGTTAGGTATTCGTAAGTGACCCTTGAGCTGTTGCCTTGTGATGTGCATGTGTTCCACGACCTAGGGGATACCTGCCCTGAGAATAAGCTTTCCATTAGTCGAGCTGGATAGTGGTGAACAGAAACCTACATGGTGTTTGGATGGTTATTACTCTCACTAGTTTCCATTCCTTAATATCCATTTATGTAGAAGATAAAGTGCATTTGGGAGGTGATTCAGTGTCCAGAAGGGTCTAGGTATCTATCTAGAAGTAGTGCTTTCACATTTTTCTTCAAGCTCTTTAAGGATATATTAGTTTGTATCTCAGGAGGCAAGGAGTTCCAGATTTTGGGTGCTTTCACTGAAAAGGGTCGAAATCTTTCCTTCATGAGTTTGGTCAGTGTCAGAAGTAATGTACCTGAGCTTCCTGGTGTGTGTGTGTCCATCCTGATCTTGATAGATTATGACCCAAAAGTATTTTGAGTTCTCCATGTTGAAGACTTCTTATGCCGAAGTAAATTCTGATGATATCCTTTTTGTGCCAAGATGTCCTTGGTGCCAGGAACTCAGACTATCTGGACCGGCTCTCCGTGCTGCTCTTGTGCTTGCCTCCAATATCTGACTCTTGACAGATTAATATGCACCTAGCAGATATCTAAGTTTTGGCTTATGTATGCCCTGCCTGTCTGTGGCCCACTTTATCCAAGTGGTTGCACCAGTATCTCTGCTATGCCAAAGCGATCATCATGTACGTTTAACCGTTCCTGTCTGCATATATTGACAGAGGTGCAATGAAGGGATCTTTGCTCTATCTGAGCATTATAAATATTATAATTTGCATCAGCATATTGCAAACATGGACATATCATAAATGAACAAACTAAAAACTTTACATCATGTGGACTGCCAAGGCTACATAGGGATGGGTCTAAACTGGAATAGCGTGGTGTGCAAAAAACAATGGCTTTAACCCAGGTCTGTGACTGAGGGTGAATGTTTGATTTGTTCAGCATTTCATCATCATCTGTTCTTTTTGCATTTGTCACCCTAAGTGGGAAAGGTATGCCTAGACATGTCTTCCATGCTCGCTACGTCACCAGATTCAAGCTAGCCTGGCTGATGAGGGGTGATACCCCGAAACTGGTCCCCAAATGCTTGTTTCTGGACAGGGGAGTACCTGGCCTGTCAGCTCAGGGTGGACTGTTCCCATAGGGAGCAGTGTCAAGACTGATTTGCATAGGGCTGAGTCTAAACTGGAATGGCAAGGCATGTAAAATAATGATGGATTTAACCCTGATCTGTGACTGGGGATGAATGTTTGAATTGTTCAGCATTCTATCCATCATCTGTCCTTTTTGCATTAGGCTTATAGGCCAGCAGTTTTCAACGGTGATGAAGTGGCAATTTCATATTTAATGGAGAGAAAAAAGGGCAAAATGCGAGATGGTATGAGTGGGCAATAAGCAGGAAGCTGATTTGAGGGGGGAGATAAGTGAGATGTTAGAAAGGAAGAGGAGGTAGTGCTGTGTGGATGAGGAGACACCTGTTAGACAGGTGCACTGAAAAAGTCACTGACATACTAAAGCTGCTTCTGCAGATGTAGCAGGATGCAGGCACAGACCATCTCCAGAGCGATGATTTATGTGGTTATTGTGGACATGGTGAACCCAAACTTGTGCTGCTGACTAGTTAAATCAGTATCAGACAAGCTCCTTCTGCAGTGCACGCACACATGATTTGACTGGAAGAGGAATGAGGCCTGTAACACACTCAGGAAGTAGCACATGTGATGCATTATGCAGATGTTTGGATCAGAATACAAGTAATGATCCAACGTCTGGGTTCAAATCCTGGTGGGTCCACTCAGTGTGTCACCATCCAAGGCAAATTAAATGAATACCGCTGAGTTTGATTTAAAAATGTATTATTCAGTGCCAAGCTGCCCCAATAGGTAAATGTGAGTTTTACAAATGCTAGTTATGTTATGTTATACCTATGGCCCTTAGGTTGCTGATATCACAGGCCCAAGCCACTGATAGACGAGGGAGGCAACAAATATTGCCTCAAAGAGTGCATTCACAGTGTCCCAACATATAAAGTACACATTACCTCAACACCGTTCACAGTGCCATTATATTTAAAATACATAGGGGTCGATTCCGATTCGGGAAAAACAGCTCCGAAGAACCGTTCGGAGCGTTTTTCCCGTACAAATCGTACCCTGCAACGTCCCCCGTACATACGACGAAGTACGATTTGTACCAGGAGCTGGACTCCATACGAATCGTACAGAGACCGTACAAATCAAATTCCCATATGAATCTTCCTCGGACCCCCGGTACGTGACATCTGTACGGTTCGCGGCTGCTTTTCCCGACCCGGCAAGTACGATTCGTGTCGTGTACACACCGTACGACCCTTTTTCTACGGGAGCTGAAAACAGCAGCAAAAGCAGAGTTTGCCCCGAAACAGGTACGGAACGGCCCCCCCCGGGTATGGTGCGTACACCCCTGTGATCACGGGGTGTACGCACCGTACCCCGCGATCTTGGGGTGTAAGCACCGTGCCCCATGTTCGCTGGGTATACGGTGCGGCGTACACCCTGTGATCGCGGGGTATGGTGCGTACACCCCATGATCGCAGGCGTTGGACTGTACCCCTGCGATCATGGGGTGTACTCACCGTACGGTGTGTAAGTGATTGTGTGCTTTTCCGTACGAATCGCACTTACCTGACGTGGACCGTATGAATCTTGTCCTCATACCCCGGTCCGGATCGTACTCGTCGGGTCGTACGGCATGTGTACGAGTCGTACGGTTCACCGTATCAGCCTTGCAATACGTACAGATCGCGACAATTCCGATGGATTTACGGAACACGGATCGTACTACGCGACTTGGACGGACAGGTACGAATCGTACGGCGATGGCTCCGGATGAAAATCGTACAGACGTTTTTTTTCCTAGATCAGAATCGGCCCCATAGTGGCATGACGGTATGACGGTTCACTGACAGAATATTCTTGTAAAATATCCCCATACCACAATATCGAGTTATAAATATTGATGTAAAAAATATCAACATCCTATATTTATATTGGTAAGTACAAAAATTTCGAAAAAAATATTGATGGCATAAATATAGTTGTACAAAATATCGTTTTTTATTTATACATATAAAATAAAATAATAAATATTAAATATATTAAATAATAAAATGAATTAAAAAATTAAATTACATCTAATATACATTTTAACAAATATAACAATTAAACTTAATGTAAAAAAGTTAAAAATACATATATAATAATTAATATATATATACATATATATGTACACTTTAAAACAATTAATAAAGTATTAATTTTAATTTATTTTATTTAAAAAATGTAAAAAATAAATATATATATACATATTCCGATAACATAAAATATATTTAAAAAAACATTATATTATAAATTAAAATATTATATTGTTTAGAATTCTTTAAACTTAAATTTCGCACTCCAGTCAGTGCAACAGGAGGGAAACTATTGGATTGCAGAGGAGTAAAAATTACTATTCCCACTCCAATGAGTGCAACAGTAGGGAAAGTGTCGGATAGCGGAGGGGGAGGGGTAAACATTGCTATATCAACTCCAGTCAGTGCAACAGAAGGGGTAAAAATTATGATATCCACTCCAGTCAGTGCAACAGTAGGAAAAGTGTTGAATTGCGGAGGGGTAACATTTACTATTCTCACTCCAGTCAGTTCAAAATTAAAAACAAACAAAATGTCAACAACGAAATTTTCTTTAAAAAATTAAATAAATAAAAAACAATATAAATATGTTAAAAATGAAAAAACAAATATATTGTATATTAAGAAAATATATAAAACGTACATATCACAAATACCTACAAATATTTTAATAAAAAATAAAAGAATATTTTTCAAAGAAATAACTATTTTTATTTAGAAATTATTTATGAACAAAAACATGAATTATAACATAAATATAGTTGATTTACTTCCTACCTTATAACACCATCCAATTCACATACCATATCTAAATTTAAAAAATGTACTTCTATAATGAACATAATTAATTATCAATTAAAGAAATATTAATTAAAACACATAGAAATTAACTCACCACCTTTTACCCCTATAATCCCCACAACCCACACCTAAAATTAGACTGTAAAAAAATAATTACACAATTAAAATTTAAAATGATCAACTAATTATTAATTAATTAAATCTAAATTACTTCCCACCCTTTACCCCTCTGAACACCACAACCGGCATCCAAAATTAATTACACAATTTCCATATTTAAATTTCAATTAATTAATTAATATTGATTAACAGCTAATTATTAATTAATTAAAAATATATAACTTCCCACCTTTTATCTTTTCAAATCCAAAGCCCACACCCAAAAAAATGTTTATTAAACAATTAACAAAATGATCAATTATCGATTATTAATTATCAACTAAATATTACTTAAGAAATTACTTCCAACTCTACCCCTATAAACCCCATAACTTGCACCTAAAAATATTACATAATTACCATAATTAATTACCATTTAATTAATATTAATTAACAACCAATTCATAATTAATTAAAAATGTATTACTTCCCACCTTATACCCTTATTAACCACACAACGCACACATAAAATTGACAGAAAAAATTAAAACACAACACTATAAAATCTGAATTAAATAAATATTAATAAATTTAAAAAATTGATTAACTTTCATTAAATTACTTCCCACCCTATAACCCTATAAACCCACAACCCGCTACAGAACTAAAATTCGCAAAATGTAATTAAAATAAAATTGATAACTACTAAAAATGTAACACATATATTAAAAAACATAAAAAATATATCACATACATTTAACCGCTTCAATGTGCGCACATTTCCCCGCTGTGCGGGCGATTTCCACGCATGTGCAAATCGGACGGCTCCCTTGTCGTCCAACGCACACGCCCAGCGTGACGTTGGACGGCCCCCGGCCGTTCAACGCATGAAAGAGGCTAAAATATATACTAAAATACATAACACTAATTAAATCGATATTTTAAACAACTCTATTTTTGCAAACGATATTAATGACTTCAATATTTTTTTAAACAATATTTCTTACCTTAAATTCGATATTCTTGACCACGATATTCTTGCTGTCAATATTTCTTTGTCACGATATTTACAACTCAATATTTTTGTAGGTTGACTTTTCCAACTCGATATTTTGTCTAAAAACCGGCATGTCACCTCATTGTCACATTGCTGTTGTCCTCGCATGAAAGCATATCTTATAGTAGATATACTCCTTGCTACAGGCCTGTCTGTAGATGTGGTTTTTGTGGTTTTGTGGTGTTGCATTCTGCCTTTCCTAGATTTTTGGTTAGGCGCGATATAAATTTATATAATAATAATAATAATAACGGTTGGACGCGGAGCTCCTGATGAGACATGACCTTGGACTAAGGCACTTCCGGGTTCCTTTGGTACAGCCCTCCTGTGACCTGCCAGGCTCTACCTGCCTATCTCTCTGATGCTTCTATTTTGCTAACAGTCACCAGTTGGGTTCCCTCCCATGGAGGCTGGCTAAGATCAGGGGTTCCTTTACCTAGTGCCCGCCCATATTTTTAACTAAAAACGCGTAAAGTTTTCAAATGAGAAGTGTCTGCAGAGCTATTATATAATATATTTAGGGAAACAACTACAGAACATTTCGAAAGTTGTAAATTTGTACCTAAAGTGCAGACCTGACTTACAGAAAATGAGAAAATTATTCAAGTTTGTTATTTTTTTCTCACAAAAGCTTAGCTTTCTCCATATTTTTCACATTTTTTCTCAGTAGTGCTTTCCCTCATTGTACTCTAGTATAGCTTTTGTGCGCTACAGATCACACCTGCACAGAGTGAAGCATCTCCTTCTTAGGGTCCTAACACACAGAAGGACTGGACACCTCCATTCTCCACTGTCCGTGAGGTGGGTTATCCCGCTACCTTAGTGGTTAGACACCATTCTGCGTTTCCCATATATGTGGGTTGAATGTGGAAGGCATCACATTATTCCAGTGTATCTTTTTGCAACTCAACCTTTCTCCTTCATTAGTAACTGATACATGGGCCAATAACGCCACCCAAACCACAACCTGCTGTGCACACCAAGAGAAAGGGAGCACATGCCTGCATTAAAGCATTAAAGATACCAGGGCGTTCCTGAAGCACAAAGGTTGCCTCCATTTGTGGAAGCTGATGAGATTTTCTTATTCATTTTGAAGTCCATTCACCATGATCATATGTTATCGTAACACTCTGATATATCTGAGGAAGTTCTTGGATATTTACCTTCAGTAATAGGCATTTCTGTAGCTAACAATATTTGTTATCCACCATCTCAAATTCTTATTGGCAATCCCTAAATTTAAAACAAATGAGAAATATTGCAGCAAAAGAGTTCTCCTTCCATTGTGCCTCAGAGGGGCAGCAATGTGCCATATCTTCCACCCCACCTTTTTTTATTTTTTTTAATAGAGTTTTATATAGCAAACTTGACCCGAATCATGTATCAGAGTGCTTTACATAGCACCAGTTGCATTACATGAGGACAAATTAATTTTTGTTAGGCACAGGGAGATTAAGTGATTTGCCCAGAATCACAGGATGTTCAGCGGCATTGCCGAGACTCGAACCCAGTACCCCAGATTCGAGGTCGACAGCCTTAGCCCTTAGGACAACACCTCTCCCCTATTCCTTCCTGTCTTGTATTCGGGCTATTGGAGTCTATGTCTGTGGCATGCCATTGGAGACAATAGCAGGGGCTGGAAACCCTTATTCCACTCCCGCAGGCAAATACCCTGATGAAGGCAAATACCCTTATGTGTCTCCTTTATTTGGTTCCATCTATTTCTATCAGGTGCTCTAAACGAGGCCTTGGATAATCACAGTGACCTTCACAGCTACACGGATCTGCTAACAAGTTCTACACACTAAGGGCACATCATATTAAGGGAGTCTAAGCAGTCGTGGTTCCTCCGCTAAGGCAGAGGAGCGCCGCCCCACTGCTTTCAGCAGTGGAAATAAAGAAAAAAAATAAAATCATAATGACTTTTTATCATTTTATCTGTACCTGCTGCAGCAAGTTTGATGGGTGGGGGAGGGCTGCTCTGCTGACAGAGCAGGTTAAGAAGTGGTTGGCACTCTGTAAGTGCGCATGACTGTTTGGCCAGCCCTCTCAAGCCGGCCAAACAGTCATGCACACTACGCATATTCTCCACCGAGGCTGCATTGCAGCTTGGATGGAGAACATGCCTAGGCCCCAATTCCCTGGCTGAGCGCTGAACCACAGTGTTCAGACCAATCAAAATTCTGCATTGCAGCGTTGTGATTGGTAAGTGGAGCCTGGGTGCTTCCTGTTCCGGCCGGGAGAGACACGGAGAGATGACGGAGGAGAGACGCTGCAAGGAGGTAAAATGTTTTTTTTTCCAATATCCCTTCCACTCACCACCCCAGCCCCGCCACTCCTGGTCTGTGCCAGCTGCCACTGAGTCTAGGGGAACCCTTTGTGACCCACCTCTTAGAGGGAAATCAAGTTAGTACACGTTTTGTTCTATACATAAAATGAGGATTGTCAGGGGGTCCAAACAAATAGTCTGGAGGTTTAGAAGAAACCTACCAGTGCCTGAAGGGTGGAGAGATCCTTTGAACAAGCATGAAGGGATACATTCTCCCTACACAAACATACAACTAACATAAGTGTATCCCTCTAGGGTTAAGCCACCCCCAGAAGTGGACAGGCAGTTACGTGCCACACCTATGCACCACTCCTAAGGAAGTGGAGAAGGGCGAAAATCCCTTTTTTTATATCACCCACATTCTCTCTAATAGTGACATGCTTCATGATGGAGTTCACCCAGACTCATAAAAGTCATGGTGGGCTCAGCCACGTTCCAGGGAGCACTTATGAAGACTGTTAAATAGGGAGCATAACTTTAACCCCTTGCGCGCTGCGTGAATTTTCACCCTGTGCAGGCGAATGAAAGAGTGGGCGGGGTTCAGACGGCCCTTGGCCGTCCTCTGCACACGCCCACCGTGACATCAGACGGCTGGGGTCCGTCCGCAGCACGCAAGGGGTTAAAGATAAAAATTCCTCATCCACTCCCAAGGTATCTCTTTATTAGTGGGGTGGATGGGAAGGTTTAAATCTATATAACATAATTGGGGTTTTAGGATGCAATGGTCCAATTACCCTAAATTCCCCAACATGTTTCAACCCTACTCTAATGGCCTAAGAGGTCCCGGGCTTTCGTCAGGGTAGGTTCATATATTTATCAGTCCCCCAGTGACATATGATTTTGTGCAGCATGCAAATGCTGTGTAATACTTGTCACTCTTGGTTGTATCTGTAAAAATGAATTACATGACATGAGGAAAATGCCATTGTGTGGCTTCTCATATGTGACACGCACAGCTCCCCATCAATTGTGCCTTATCATATGCTACATATTATGAGCATGTTCTGTGACTCATTGGTATCAGCTCTACTCATAATCATGTATCACTCATAAGTGCTCCCTGGAGCGTGGATGAGCCCACCCTGACCTTTCATAGTCAGGGTCAACCCGATGATGAAGCATGCCACTATTTGAGTGGGTGAGGGTTATATTAAAAACAGGATTTTTCCCTTCCTTAGGAGTGGTGCATAGGTGTGGCATGCAATGTCCTATCCTCTTCTGGAGGGGGTCCCAAGGCCAATAAATACTCCCTCTCACTAAACTATTTTTCTCCAGTCTTTAGCTGCCTTGCTTCATGTGGCCAGGCACCTCTTGGTCTTACCCGACCCCTTTGCAGGGTGGAATGCATTCACTGTGTCCACCTATCATACAGGAATCCCTTGGGACATTGTTGTAATGATTCTGACTGGGATTCCTGGGTTTGGATTTCATTGGTTGCCATTATCCCTCAAATTCAGCTCACAAACTACAGATGCTATCCCCCAGTGGCGTTGGTTAGCCTCCTCTCTTCTGTCCCTTAGAGCTGGCTGAGTTTCACAATATAATCAGTTCAATATTACGACTCTCCAACTACTTATCCCTCTGTCTCAGTCATCAGATTCAATCACTGTCCATGCGCATAATCATTAGACATAAACCAAATAGGCAATGATGCACCTCATAATCTATATCCAATCACCAACCAGGCTCCATCTCACAAACCTCAGCTAATCAGACATTAAATCCTGTCCGCATGAGCGACCAGCCCCTTCATATACCCTCATCCAGTGGCAGGTCCACCGTCTCACCGTCCCACTCATCCTGCGACTCTAGGACCTCGGCTGATCTCTTTAGGATGAATGTACACAAACCCTTAAGTCCAATGGGTTATCTAGAATTGCCCCATTAATGGCATAGGCGAGGTCTACTTTTAACTTAGTTAAAACGTGTATCTAAATTGCCATTCTCACTATAAATTCTGACAGCACACACATACACACAACTACAAGCAGAAGTAGACTAACACAAAAACAAACACAGGCAGACCTGAACACAAAGGCCCTACCACACAAATGCAACACACCCATACTTCTTCAGTTCTGATAGCTTCCTCTTTCACATGAAGTGTTCTGCAGGTTTATGCTTGGCTGCTCAAGAGGCTTGTTCTGCTTATTTAAAAACAGACACATAACAAGGATATAGTTGGTCATCAGACTTATTGATTTAACAAGTTTCCTATGTAGCATAGCCATCCTAATATTCACATTTCAAAGCAGAACCATGCGTACAATGTCGAACACATTCAGCCAGCTGCAATTGTAAGAGAAGAAAGCAGGACTGTTTTTGTAATGCGTACCATCATCTCCAGCATGGTCTTGTGGCATCTAAGAGGAACATCAGACCCTGCCCCTTGTTTGTATTCAGCATACACCCCCTTCTTCCTTCCTGTCCACTAAATGGTTGAACAAGACACAAACTCTTCACAAAGAGAGGCAACAAGGAGCAGGCCGATGGGACCACCTGATCACCACCCATCTACTGGAGAAGAAGCATTAAGGTAAGAGACCAAGATACATGTTATGTGTTGGAACAAAGGCCCCCTGAATGCTTTGGGGAAGCAGTGACGCAATCCCTGGCCCCGTCTGTTTCCTGATCTCGTTATACCTCCCCTGAGTTTACACCACAATCTGCAAACACAACAAAAGGTTTTCAACATTTTATTGTACGGCAGAGCCGCCCTCCGCTGATAGGAGCTACCTTCAATGTATATCTTCTTGATCATTGTTAATGGGCACCAGCTTAGCATAGAAGATCAAAGAAAACTGGTGGTTAGTGGCTGCAGAATATAATACTCATCAATTATGAGAGAGATACCCTTCTAACAAAAGGGAGAGGGTTCAGAATACAGCAACAAAACAAAAAAAAGATCCCTTTTGTGAGAACACTCTTGTTTGTCCAACACTCTATTAGTCTAATTTTGGGCGAACATTCATACAACTCTCAACCACATCATTAGCTATACACTGAATCCCGATTGATGCAAAAATATCTCCCTTTATTATCAGAAAGCAATAAAAATACAGTTCATCAAAGTATATTTTGTACCACAGAAAAAAAAACAATTTAATTTCAAAATTCTCTTAAAGCATTGTGCATACTAAGCATATCATCGCAGTATATTAAAAACAATATTAAAAACGCTATCCTGTGTGGTTGTGTCTGAGTAGAACGAGTTTCTCAATCTTTATATGTGATACACATCCTTGTTCATCAATGATAGAAGGAGGAAACATTATCAAGATCAGAGAGTAACTAGCAGTATTAATATTTCATCATTATATCAGTGATTTAATTACATAAAATATAATATTGTTTTTGGAGAATATAGTACCCTTGATGGGGACGATGCCTACTGCCCACCCCCTCCCCCCTTTAAAAAGGCGGACCAGCCACCCATAAGTGGTGAACTTCCCTTTTCTCAATATGTATAATGGGTGGGGTGTGTGTATGTGCATGGGTGCACGTGTGTGGGGCTGCGCCTGTGCATGTGTGTGTCTGTTAGAGAATGCGAGAGAGAAAGTCAGTGAACATTATAACCTTTTGCCCCTTTGTGAAAACACTCAAGTTTCCCGATGTTGCCCAGGCTCAAGATTCTCTTGCTCACCCCTAGCATCATTGGTAAGCTGGTAAAGGAGGTAGGAATCAGAGCAGGGCAGAGGCGACAGGTTTGAGGGGCAGAAACACGTTGCAGGTGGCGGAGAAGGATATTCTCATTAACTTTCCCGAGGGGTGGCTGCAGAGGGACATTCCCTGAGGGAGTACAACAGCAGCAGGAGCTTGCCTCGAGAGAGTGAGTGTAGAGGGAGGTTGGTGGCATCTGGACATGTCTTTGTGGGGTGGCGGGTGCAGGATGTTGTGAGATGGCTTCAGCATAACTCTGTTTTCCTTTGAGGGTTGGCACTTGAGGGGTAGGAGCTACTGAAAGTAGCATCAGTCCACCCACAATCCTTTGCTCTGAGCATCGATGATTTTGCAGCAGATCCTGTTCTTAAACAAGTTAGTAGTTATCTAGAGTATTTGTAGATGCGACACACAGTGTTGGAGCGATGTGATCATATTTGCACTTCTCAGGGATAATGCAAATAGCCTTGTAGATGTTAGCACTGAGGGGTTTCAGGGTGGTATCAGGCAGTGTGCCAAAGGACAGTGACTGCAGTTTGATCTGAAGGTGTGTGAGGAAAGTTTTAAACCTGACAGGAAGCTCATTTTATACTACCCTAATGAGATTTTTTAGGTCTCAGCTCTAGATGGCACGCCTGTGCTGTCTTGAAGAAAGACATACTGTAAGTACTTCGTGGGCTTACAGCCCGCCCATAGGCTTCCCATTTGCTGGCACCATCATCCCTCCATTTTGCGCTTTCCCCATTTGTCAAGGGCGTGCATACTTCATGCCTCTTCCAGGGTTTAGCCCTACCGAGATCACCGGCCAACTACTGTTCAACATAAGCAGTGGCCATTTTCAGGCATAGTTTCAGGACAAATGTTTTAATTTTGGAAATGGGTGCCCGGTCCCGCCAAATATTTGTTTATTTTGGGAAATGGTTGGCCGGTCTGGCCATACCCTAAGAGGATATCACTGCTGGTACAGGCAGGCCTTTTCTGCAGAACATAAAATATATTTTATATTTTATATTTAACGCTTCCTAACACAGTTAGCGACAGCTTGTAGGCGATAGCGAACAGTTTGGGGCCCGCTTTGCATGTCAGCGATATTTATCGCTAATGACATGCAAAGTGGGTGTTCCCAACCTGTTAGCGACTGTACGCAGTCGCTAACCTCGCTATCGCCTATTACCAACACAGGCGTAGTGTTGACAATATTTGCGCTAAGCGCAAATATCTCCAAAAACTAACGCCTGCTCAGACCAGTTCTTAGCCATTATATCCAATGGGAGGTAGATATAATGGCTAAGACCCTGTTAGCGGTAAAGCATGAATATCGCTGTTTTCTTAGCGATATTCACGGATTTTGCCGATATCGTCTGGAATTTTATGGCATTTGAGATAA
This sequence comes from Lissotriton vulgaris, assembly GCF_964263255.1. Taxonomy (NCBI): domain Eukaryota; kingdom Metazoa; phylum Chordata; class Amphibia; order Caudata; family Salamandridae; genus Lissotriton; species Lissotriton vulgaris. The sequence continues at coordinate 389,748,479 of NC_141699.1, read as the reverse complement.
ACATTGCTAATGGCACGTTATCTCAGCGATCGATAAAATCCAGTGATGCGTGGTGATAAAAAAATTGCCGCTAAGCCTACATAGCGATAAATATCGCTATTTGTTGGTAATATGCCCCCATATCTTAAAGTTTGACTGTACATTAACCCAAACAGTGCTTACTGAGCTGATTGGGATAAGCTCACATTCAACAATGATCTGTATAATTGCAGCTTTGGAGGCAAGGATAAAATATTGCAGTTTTTTCTTTTTTTGCGCAAAATGGATGCCAATGAAACGTTCTGCTAAATCGCTTTTTCTTTATTTTAATATTGTGACAACCTACTGGTTTATAATTAGGGCTCCCGGTTTTATGGTATTTATTTTTTGGCCATTTCCGTCTGTATTTATCCATATTTATTTTTGTGTTTTGCGTGTAAATTAAATTGTAAAACTGTACATTTCCATATCTATTTAACTGATAGACGTGCACCTCTTACTTTGATGTCTGTCATCTTTTAGCTACTTAAGCTGCCAAATGTTACATAACAATACATCCATGGGTAAATACTAGCATTATACCACAAATTTCTTATTTAAAGAAATGTCATCCTGTCTTTTAATTAACCATGCTGTTCATCTGCTCAGCTGCTGGCCTATAATTCATGAAAGACAGCACGTAGAGTCACTTAAAAGAAGCAACATTTTTTGTATTTATCCACTTTCAAAAATAAATACAGATAGAAAACCCATTGTTTTCTGTCTTTATTTATCTGTAAAAATCCATAAAAACGGAAAACAGGAGCCTTATGTATAATGCAGTTGCCAGTTTGCTTTGTGCATTAAAAGGAAGGCTGTGTAGAGCTTGTTATCTGATATGGTTACACGTATTATCCTTACAGGTCTTTGGGAGTAAAAGATACTTTGTGGTTTTAATATTGGTTATCGTCTATATTGTGATAAAAGGACCAGAGTATCATGTTAAGTGCCATTTGATCAGTGATAATTTATTATACTGTTTTACATAAGGAGGTGTGTTGTTGTGAAAAAAAAGTAAAACCATAAATCTTTATTTGTTATGACTTAACCTGAGAGTAGTCAATGATTTAACTCAGGAAACAGCCTTTATACTGTGGCTCAAAAAACGCTGTGCCTTAATAACGTGGTCCAAACCAAGGATGCGTCTTTACAAGGCATTTCTTTACCCGTAAGTCATTACAATGACTTGCTTTAAGGGAAGCTTTGTTAGATTAAGTTCATCTCAATCCTCTACGGATTGAGGCGTGCTGCGACTTGGGAAATACATAGGAGCACTTACTGGTTCAGACTATGTGGAGTGCAGTGAAGTGGAAAAGGGAAAGAAAACTTAAAAATACCTAACTAGTTGGCCACTCTTTTATTCCCGCCCCTAGTTGGTATAATTAAAAAACAGGGGTTGTTACTGCGGAGAAACTGGACCTTAATGGGTCTGGTTGTCTCAGTAATGTCTAGTCGTCAACATGTTTCGAGCCGTTCCCCTAATGGCTCTTCATAAGGACTTCACAGGGTCCAGCCCTATGTGTGCCTCTCCTAGTCAATACTAAATTTTATAGCATAGGTAGATCAATTATCACCAGCTCTATTCCACAGGGATAGCTGAATGGAATGAGTTCTAGTTGGTCATCTTTTCAATTTGTGAGCGCTTTAAGTGTTAAGCGGCCACCTTAGTAAGTGGTTCTGTCACAGAACCACTAAAGATGACCGACTAGAACTCATTCCATTCAGATATCCCTGTGGAATAGGGCTGGTGATAATTGATCTACCTATGCTAAAAAATTTTGTTTGAATTGATCCAAATAAGGCCTTGCGACATTCCATATATGTAGATTTCTATTTCCTTTGGATGATATAAAAATGTGGGAATTTGGTCTAATACCATTGAGGGAAAACTGATGTCCAAATCTTAGTAGGACTATAAACAGGCTTTATTAGTTTCATTGTTTGTTGAGCCTTAAGTCGGTATTGGCTCCTTACGAAAAGATTCCGTACTTGGAATTTTGGATTAGTCATCCAATTGCTTTTTAGAGTCATACAGAATTTTGTCTACAAGAAGATATTCACGTTAAAATCGAGATTTTAAAATTATTGCTATTCTAAATATCCCTGAAGAAGTTCCATTAATTGCCTATACAGGAAGGAAATGCGTTGGCTGTTGTTGTATCTATGTCATCTATGAAATAAAAGTCAACAGAAAAAGAAACATTTGGACTCAACATCTTATGTTTAGTGCACCTCCATTTCTTTACAAAAAATTTCCAAAAGGAAGTTTGTTTCAGTGCGGCTGTACAAGTCGCTACTGGGCATGATCTCTTCCTCAATCGACCTAGTCCCACAGGCACATCTAAAGATGAGACCATTACAAGAGGAGCTGCAAGCGCAATGGATCCCATCTGAACAGGTCTTTCAAAAACCTGATAAGCATCACCCACATGATGGAAACGTTAGGGTGGCGGTCAAAGATATCTAATTTCTCGAAATGCCTCATGTTTCTGGCATTAATACCTAACTTTCCCATCACCACAGATGCCTACTCTCAAGGGCTGAAGCAGTCACTTGCAGGATCTCCAAATTCGAGGAAGTGGTTTGCACATCAGAAAACAATGCATATCAACCACTTGAAGTTAAAAGCAATCACTCTTACCCTGCAAGACTTTCTTTCAAGTATAGCAGGTTCTTCCGTGCGTGTGCGCATGGACAGTACGACCAGCAGGTCCTATATCAACAAGCAAAGTGTTGCAAGGTCACTAACACTTTCTCAATAAGCCAAGGAGCTTTGGAACTGGCTCACAACCCACAAGACATGCAGGCGGGCTGAGCATGTGTCCGGCGCAAGCAACACCTTAGTGGACACAGTCAGCTGAGCCAAGGACAGTTGCCACAAGTGAGACCTGGATCGATTGGAGCTGAACAAGATATTATCGCTGTGGGGCAAAACAGCATTGGACCTCTTCATAACAGACAAGAACATAAAAATGCTAGTTCTACGCCAGTCGGTACCCGCTCCCAGGATCATAGGAGATTGCCTTTTGATAAGATGGTCCAAGATTTATTCATACGCTCCCCCCCCCCCATTCCTTCTCATATTGAGGGTTCTCTACAAGTCGAAAATTGAACCCTGTCGCGTCAACTTGGTAGCTCCCAAATGGCCCAGGCAGCATTTTTTTACGGAGCTACTTCTGCTGTTGGAGTTCAATCCCATTCGCCTTCCCAACAATGCAAACACTGTTGAAGATTAACTAGGGCCAGGTCCAACATCTGGAACCAGCCCCTCTCCACTTGCAAGCATGGTCCAGAATTCTAGCAGTTCCAAGACTTAGATATCCCTCAGGACTGTAGGGATATCCTATCCAAAGCATAGGTGGAAGCCACGAACATAATATACACATTCAAATGGAACCAATTCTGTTCATTATAACCTGCATCCATTGAAGGCATCACTTGAGCAGATTCTGCCCTATCTCTTGCTGCTTGCTAGATCAGGATTGGTGCATGAGTCAGTCAAGGTTCACCTTGTCTCAATCTTGAGGTACAGACGCTCTGCGTATTCTCTCTCTCTCTCTGTTCCACAAGCAAAATAAAACAGTTCATGAAGGGGTTGTTCAGAGTGTTCCCTCCAAAAAGAGCTCCTCCCCCAGAATGGCATCTCAATGTGGTTCTCTCTCAACTTAGGAAATCTCCATTTGAACCCATTCCCAAAGCATATACCAAATTTCTCACATGGAAAGTCGCCTTACTGTTGGCTCTCATTTCTGCTAGCTGTGTCAGCGAGATACAGGCTTTCACAACTCAAGAACCCTTCTTTCATTTCACTGATGATTTGTGCTTTCCAGAATTAATTCAAAATTAATTCCCAAGGTTTCATCGCAATTTCATCTCAACAAACCTATCATACTGTGTACTTTTTTCCCAAATCCGGCATTACCAGCTTAAAGATCTCACCATATATTGGATATTAAATGATGTCTTAAATTCCATCGACATCGTTCCAAACAGCTTTGGTATATCGATAAACTGTTAGTGTCTTATGGACAATCTCAACAGGGTACGTCAGTCACTAAAGCAACCATCGCAAGATGATTTCTGCCACCATATAGTTTTGCTACTCCAATGCTGGCAAAACGCTCACAGTGAATGCGCCCTCAACAAAGGCAGGGTCAATTTTTGCTGCTCTGTTTGCAGGCATCCCGATTGAGAAGATATGTTGTGCTGCGATGTGGAAGAGCACCCACACGTTCACGCAGCACTATTGCCTGGAATTGGCACAGCACAGTGATGCAGCTGTAGGTCAGGCGCTGTTACGTAACCTGTTCGAATAAGGTGAGCCTCTGTAACTGTAGGTGATTATTTATATTTATGTACAAATATTACCATGTAATGCATGATTATTTATCATATATTTGGAGTATTTATGTAATGTCATATATATATGTGTGTGTATGTATATATATGTATATATAGTAGCTATACCCGGCCAGGCCTTGCTGTGGCTCAGTCTGGTTAAATGGAAGAGAAAGAAAAGAGTAAGCGCACGTTTCTAATATGTTTAATTTCACAATGCTTGTGGGTACACAATATGTTTTATGACTATTGTCTCTATGTAGTTGTTGCGCAGCAAGCAAATCGATAGGGTCTGTTCGGCCTTTCGATTAAAAACACGCGCAAATTGTACACACGCGTATTCGAATCCAACTTTGGGTATATATAAACATGCGCTAATGTTGCAAAGTGAACCAACTCCGTCCCGCTCCTTCCACCCACTTCCCGGTCTGCCATCCTGACACCAACTGTCCATCCTAATATATGTAGACTATTGTCTCTATGCATCCTTTCTTAATGTTGCAAAGTGAACCAACTCCTCCCCCCTCCCTCCACCCAGTTCCCGGTCTATATAAGTAAAAATGTAAATGTTAGTTTGTTCAAAATTGCAAATCTCCGAAAGTTCTTCACCGATTGCTTTGAAATTTTGACAAAACGTTGGATTCGAATAGGGGGGTGCTTTTATTTACACAATGTTGGATTCCAATACGTGTGTGTCGAATATGCGCGTGTTTTTAATCGAAAGCCCGAACAGACACATAAAAATGTCAATGTTCGTTTGTTCAAAATCTTAAATCTCCAAAAGTTCTTCAGCGATTGATTTGAAATTTTGACACAACTTTTGATTCGATTAAGCGTGTGTTTATATATACACAACGTGGGATTAGAATACGCGCTTGTCCAATACGCACGTGTTTTTAATCGAAAGGCCAAACACCCTATCGATTTGATTGCTGCGCAAAAAACTACAAGGCACGCATAGATACAATAGTCTACATATATTAGGATGGACAGTTGGTGTCAGGATGGCAGACCGGGAAGTGGCTGGAGGGAGAGGAGAGGAGTTGGTTCACTTTGTAACATTAAGAAAGGACGCATAGAGACAATAGTGTACATATATTAGGATGAACAGTTGGTGTCAGGATGGCAGACCGGGAAGTGGGTGGAGGGAGCGGGGAGGAGTTGGTTCACTTTGCATCATTAGCGCATGTTTATATATACACAACGTTGGATTAGAATACTGGCGTGTACAATACGCGCGCTACAAGGGACGCATAGAGACAATAGTCACAAAAACATATTGTGTACCCACAAGCATTGTGAAATTAAAAATATTAGAAACGTGAGCTTACTCTTTTCTTTCTCTTCCATTTAACCAGACTGAGCCACAGCAACGTGTGACAGACCGGGAACTGGGTGGAGAGAGGGGGGAGGAGTTGGTTCACTTTGCAACATTAAGAAAGGACGCATAGAGACAATAGTCTACATATATTAGGATGGACAGTTGGTGTCAGGATGGCAGACTGGGAAGTGGGTGGAGGGGGGGAGGAGTTGGTTCACTTTGCAACATTAGCAGGTGTTTATATATACACAACGTTGGATTCTAATACGTGCGTGTCCAATACGCGCGTGTTTTTAATCAAAATGCTGAACAGACCCTATAGATTTTATTGCTGCGCAACAACTAGAAGGGAAGCAAAGAGACAATAGTCTACATATATTAGGACGGACAGTTGGTGTCAGGATGGCAGACCGGGAAGTGGGTTTAGAGAGGGGGGAGGAGTTGCTTCACTTTGTAACATTAAGAAAGGACGCATAGAGACAATAGTCTACATATATTAGGATGGACAGTTGGTGTCAGGATGGCAGACCGGGAAGTTGGTGGAGGGAGCGGGGAGGATTTGGTTCACTTTGCAACATTAGCGCATGTTTATATATACACGTTGGATTAGAATGCGCACATGTACAATACGCGCATGTTTTTAATCGAAAGGCCGAACAGGCCCTATCGATTTGCTTGCTGAGCAACAACTACAAGGGACGCATAGAGACAATAGTCACAAAAACATATTGTGTACCCACAAGCATTGTGAAATGAAACATATTAGAAACGTGCGCTTACTCTTTTCTTTCTCCTCCATTTAACCAGACTGAGCCTCAGCAACACCTGGCCGGGTACAGCTACTATATATATATATATATATATATATATATATATATATATATATATATATATATATATATATATATATATATATATATATATGAACAGAACCCCTCCTGAACAGAGAGCAGAGGCCACAACAGGGAAAACCTTTGGAAGCAGCTTTATTTTCTTTTATTCTTTTCTAATGGCGAATGCATTTCGGCTGCTAATACAGCCTTCCTCAGCGCCCAGATAACAGGAGGTTCTTGGCAAGCTGCTGGTAAGTCCTGCCTCCTTAGTTATACTCTCAGGTTCACTCCGCCCCTTCGTGTGTCAGCTCACCTGGTGTGATTCCGGTATCCTTGTGGACTGCATTACCCAGAATCCAACATCTTGTTACCAGGTAGGTGACGTGAGGGGTATTTGGCAATTGAATCTTGGCATTGCACGGAGGTGCACGGTCTAGATATCCGCACATTAGAACCAATGTCCTGCTAAACAATTCTTTTGGAATGCGCTTCCTCCGGTCCCCGTCTGCCACTTCAACCTTACAGTCCGGACATGTGTAGAGGGGACAGCTTGCCGTTGCGCACCGTCCTGGATGAGGTCTGAATACCTCAGCACTACTGCCCTCTTTAGTTCCGTGCTTCAAGGCAGACTCGGAAATTCCATTACCATGGAAGAAGACGAAGGCACAGCCGTGTCAGTTTTTTCTCCGAGTCTTTTTAGGAAGTGGAGGCCTCTGTAGAGCGTCTCTGACAGACGCTGAATTTATGAACAGAACCCCTCCTGAACAGAGAGCAGAGGCCACAACAGGGAAAACCTTTGGAAGCAGCTTTATTTTCTTTTATTCTTTTCTAATGGCGAATGCATTTCGGCTGCTAATACAGCCTTCCTCAGCGCCCAGATAACAGGAGGTTCTTGGCAAGCTGCTGGTAAGTCCTGCCTCCTTAGTTATACTCTCAGGTTCACTCCGCCCCTTCGTGTGTCAGCTCACCTGGTGTGATTCCGGTATCCTTGTGGACTGCATTACCCAGAATCCAACATCTTGTTACCAGGTAGGTGACGTGAGGGGTATTTGGCAATTGAATCTTGGCATTGCACGGAGGTGCACGGTCTAGATATCCGCACATTAGAACCAATGTCCTGCTAAACAATTCTTTTGGAATGCGCTTCCTCCGGTCCCCGTCTGCCACTTCAACCTTACAGTCCGGACATGTGTAGAGGGGACAGCTTGCCGTTGCGCACCGTCCTGGATGAGGTCTGAATACCTCAGCACTACTGCCCTCTTTAGTTCCGTGCTTCAAGGCAGACTCGGAAATTCCATTACCATGGAAGAAGACGAAGGCACAGCCGTGTCAGTTTTTTCTCCGAGTCTTTTTAGGAAGTGGAGGCCTCTGTAGAGCGTCTCTGACAGACGCTGAATTTATGAACAGAACCCCTCCTGAACAGAGAGCAGAGGCCACAACAGGGAAAACCTTTGGAAGCAGCTTTATTTTCTTTTATTCTTTTCTAATGGCGAATGCATTTCGGCTGCTAATACAGCCTTCCTCAGCGCCCAGATAACAGGAGGTTCTTGGCAAGCTGCTTGTAAGTCCTGCCTCCTTAGTTATACTCTCAGGTTCACTCCGCCCCTTCGTGTGTCAGCTCACCTGGTGTGATTCCGGTATCCTTGTGGACTGCATTACCCAGAATCCAACATCTTGTTACCAGGTAGGTGACGTGAGGGGTATTTGGCAATTGAATCTTGGCATTGCACGGAGGTGCACGGTCTAGATATCCGCACATTAGAACCAATGTCCTGCTAAACAATTCTTTTGGAATGCGCTTCCTCCGGTCCCCGTCTGCCACTTCAACCTTACAGTCCGGACATGTGTAGAGGGGACAGCTTGCCGTTGCGCACCGTCCTGGATGAGGTCTGAATACCTCAGCACTACTGCCCTCTTTAGTTCCGTGCTTCAAGGCAGACTCGGAAATTCCATTACCATGGAAGAAGACAAAGGCACAGCCGTGTCAGTTTTTTCTCCGAGTCTTTTTAGGAAGTGGAGGCCTCTGTATATATATATTCACTGAAAAAACCATAGGTTTCACACCAGTTATAGTTAGGTGGAAATTTTACTCGCATAAAACCATTGAAATTCCCACGTTATAGTTAGTTGGACTCACTATAACTTGGGCGTGCAATGCACTGCTGATGACGTCACGTATTACATCACTCATGACATGGTCAGTGACATCACTCATGACATCACTCATGACATCTCAAATGACATCACTGATGACATCATCCAGTGAATGTGTATCTTTCTGAAAAATAAATATTTTTTATATATGTATATCTTACATGTAAACAAAAATCCCAGCTACCCACCAGGAAGACCTATAATTTCTGCTATAGGAAGTCTCTTTGAAAATACAAGCAAATACATTGACTTTTTTCTCCAACCCATAGTCAGATCTTTACCAGCCTACCTTCAGGACACTGGGGATTTCTTAAACTGTATGTATGACTTTGCTTGGGATCAAGACTTTTGCTTTGTCCCCTTAGATGTCCAAAGCCTATACACAAGCATTAGACATAGGGATGGTTTAAAAGCAATGCAACATTTCCTTGGTAACAGAGAAATCAGCCTTTTCCAACACACTTTAATGCTGGTACATATGGCAGAGTGGTGCCTGGAGAACAATACCTTCACTTACAACACGTTACTGTACAGGCAAATACAGGGGACTGCCATGGGTACTTGCTTCGCCCCCAGCTATGCTAATTTGCATATGGGCTGGTGGGAGGAGCAAGCACTCATGACCCAACACCTTGATACCATTACCAACAATATTGTCTTATACAGACGTTACATAGATGATATATTCATCCTATGGCGAGGTACAGAAGAAGGTGCACTGCAATTCTCCAGAGACATCAACTTAAACAACCTGAATCTGAAATTTACATGCACAGCCAGTAAAAACAGCATTACATTCTTAGACTTAGAGGTTTTTCATGAGGGAGGCAAAATACAGACTTGCACCCACAGAAAAGAAACGTCAGGGAACACCATCTTGCACTCAACAAGCTTTCATCCTACAAGTTTAAAAGAAAGCATACTTTATGCTGAATGCATAAGAATGAAACGAAATTGCAGTTTAGCCGCAGACCTCCAAATAAGCACAGACAATCTTTGCACCAGACTGAAGGAAAGAGGTTACAGCCCCACCACCGTTAACAAAGCAAAACAAAAAAGTGAACGCCTGGATAGGTCAGTCTTGCTCCAAAGAAAGTCAGAACTAACTAATAAAAAGAAACCAACAACCACTAATGCCACGCCTAGACTAATTACAGGGTTCAACATACATCAGAAACACATCAGAAAAATCCTGTACAGGCATTGGCATTTGATTAAAAATGACACTGTCATAGGACAAAACTGTGCCAAACCACTCCAATTAACATTCAGAAAAGCAACCTCAATGAGTCAGGAATTGGTCAATTATGCACCATCGGCTCCCACTAAAAAATTCTGGCTACATTCCCAGCCGGGTTTCTACAAATGTACCAAGTGCAAAGCTTGCCAACATGGGGTAAACACAAAGGAAGTCAAGTTCCCCTTTAGAAAGTCCCCATTTAAGATCAGACAGCACTACACATGCAAAACTGATTTTGCTGTGTACGTCCTTAAGTGCTCCTGCAATTTGATATACGTGGGGAGTACCATTCATCCAGCTCATGTGAGGATTCTGCAACACCTCAGAGCAGTAACTAACGATGATCCCACGTACCCTGTGGCCCGCCATATCAATGCTTACCACAATGGCAAGACAGAAAATACTTTGTACTAGACAGTGTAGCACCAAATCCCAGGGGAGGGAACAGACAGCAGAAATTACGACGGCTCGAATCCAAATATATCATCGAGCTTAATAGCAAGATCCCCTTTGGGCTGAACGCTGATGAAGCACTCAGTGTACATCTTTAACTAAGAACCCCATCAAACAATGTAACTTTCTCTTTATCGTCTTACTAAATCTCCCATTCTTGCAGATAAACATCTAGTTTCACCATCTAGGACAGGATCCTTTTTAAACCACCACACAGTGCACGCTTTTAATAATGATTGAATGATGTAATTTAATCGTTCTCATATGATTTATAAGTTTAAGGGTAAAACCAAGCGCCTTCAATATTAGCCTAAATTTGAAAATCAACCTGAGTTCCTCATTTTTGGTACATAGCATAGACTCTGTCCCCCTCACCAAACCGCACCTATACAACAGATGCAGGGCCTTAGAGATGGATATACCGAGGAGACCTCGCACAAGAGTCGGAAAAGCCCACTTGGGCAGGACTCAGTCCGTCATTCTCATCGCCAACATTTTTTTTTAAAATACCCCACCCATAACTGGCCACCCGCTTTTGCATTCTCGTACATACGAGTTTACTTATAAAGGCACACAAACAGTTTTGACTTCAGGGCCTTTTTTCAACACGCCTAAGCCAGTTTCTCGGGCCTTCAAAAGTTAATTGCAAATATTTCATTTCGCGGCAATTCCGTGTGAATGATTTTTCTCTCACAGCCCCTGCCCTTTCACCTTTGACTCCACTCTGAGTAACAAAGGTGACAGCAGGTCATGCGTACACTTAGCTTCAACACTCCTGCCTTACCGATAATCAGGCTCAATCAGTGATACACCGTACACGGAAGCTGTGTAGCGCAGTCACACGAGGTTACAGAGTGCCAGCATGAAAACTCTTCTTAAACATGCCGATGAAGGAACTCTTTCATTTCTCAAATGACACGTGTGAGAAAACAGGCTATTCTTTTCTTGGTTATGTGTTTTGGACACTGTAAAAAGCTGTGCTGTATTATTTTTCCAACCAGCACATATTTATTGTAATGATTATATGTAAAGACGTATTTACAAACAATTACAACAATTGATTCTTATGCTTTTTATGGTATGTCACAATGACTTGCAAAAATCTGAAGCGCTTCCAACTCTTCTATGTTCACGATCACATGTTATTTTTGTCACATGGTTGTTTTACTAATTAATCAATCTGCACCAGTATAAATACAGCTCACTAAACAGATGTAGTGAGCAAGGCGGTTCCATCCGCCAAAACGCGTCTGATCGCTTGTATTGGTGAATAAAGAAACCTTTGATTACATCCACAGAGTCGGTGCCTGTTCTTCTTGAAATCTAAAAGCCAGGATTGGGAGAATATATATATATATATATATATATATATATATATATATATATATATATATATATATATCTGCAGCGTGAACAAGGGCACTTGTGCTCGAAACGCGTCGCTGAAATGGCTTGTGAAATGCAATAAACAAAATATGCTTGCTGAACTGGTGGTCCGTTTTTCCTTCCTGTGGTTGGCGTGGAGGCTCTGGCCGCATTCGCAGATCTAGAGAGAGGGAAATCTGTGCTCTCATATATATATATATATATATATATATATATATATATATATATATATATATATATATATATATATATGTACAAAACACCAGGTTGCCCTGCTCAGGTTGCCCTGCATGGAAACGCCAAACACAGATGGAAATTTCTCCTTCATTTATTGTGGGCAGCAAGTGCAGCGTATTTACTCCTCCAACAGAAACGCCATACCGGTTTCGGGCTCCATGCCCTTGATCACTGGCTGTGTGCTCAAAGTTCCGACAGCTGTGTGGACTAAATACCAATGTTCCCCACCCTTGTGGGACTTCATGCAAAAGTGCTTTCTGGGACAGGTAGTCCGTAACATTTCCAAAGTGGGTGCTTTACGGGGCTTTGTGCTAAAAAACTGTTTTCCCCATAGTGGGTACTGTGGAGGGAAAACATCAAGGTACTTGCCAATGTTCATTCCCACAATACCGGCTTTCCATTAACCCTGGGCGAAGAACTACGCTCCGTTCGCGGAGTTTGCGGAGTTTCGGCAACTCCCCGCTCCGCGTAGAACGCGAAGTTGTTGAATACTCCGCAAACTGCTGAGTAGCGTAGTTCTCGCACGCTCAATAGCATTTTCGCGTGCGCGAGGATGCTTGTCGGTAAGATCGAGTTGCCGAACACGCAGAAACTGCAATCTGGCACAGAATAACTCGCGAACACGTTAGTAGTGACCGGAAATAAGGGGACGCGAGCGGGCAGGACAAACCTCATGGGTAACTTCGCGCGCTACACATCCCGAGCATGCAGGCAATCAATCAATCAATCAGGATATTTGTATAGCGCGCTACTCACCCAGAGGGTCTCAAGGCACTTGGGGGAGGGGGGTCCGCTACTGCTCGAACAGCCATGTCTTGAGTTGCTTCCTGAAGCAGAGGTGGTCTTGGGTCAGGCGGAGGTGGATGGGGAGGGAGTTCCAAGTCTTGGCTGCCAGGTAGGAGAAGGATCTTCCTCCCATGGTGGATCTTCGGATGCGTGGCACGGCGGCGAGGGCGTGGCTGGTCGATCGTAGCTGGCGGGTGGGAGTGTAGAAGGTCAGGCGGTTAATGAGGTACCTGGGGCCCAGGTCGTGGAGGGCCTTGTGTGCGTGGGTGAGGAGTTGGAACGTGATTCTCTTGCTGACGGGGAGCCAGTGAAGGTCTCTAAGGTGTCCGGAGATGTGGCTGTGTCGGGGGATGTCCAAGATGATTCGTGCGGAGGCGTTCTGGCTGTGTTCCAGTCTTTTCTGGAGTTTGGCTGTGGCTCCGGTATAGAGGGTGTTTCCGTAGTCCAGTTGGCTGGTGAAGAGTGCCTGTGTGACCGTCTTCCTGGTTTCGGTGGCGAGCCATGGGAAGATCTTTCAGAGCATGCGTAGGATGTTGAAGCATGATGATGAGACGGCGTTGACTTGTCTGGTCATCGAGAGGGAGGAGTCCAGGATGAAGCCCAGGTTGCGTGCGTGGTCCGTTGGTTTGGGTGTGCTGCCCAGGGCAGGGGGCCACCAGGAGTCGTCCCAGGCGGAGGGTGATGATCCAAGGATGAGGACTTCTGTCTTGTCTGAGTTCAGTTTCAGGCGGCTGTTCCTCATCCACTTGACTACGTCTTTCATCCCTTCGTGTAGGTTGGTTCTGGCGGTTCCTGGGTCGTTGGTGAGGGAGAGGACCAGCTGGGTGTCGTCGGCGTAGGAGATGATGTTGAGGTTGGGTTGGCGTACGATGGCTGCGAGGGGGCTCATGTAGACGTTGAAGAGGGTGGGGCTGAGTGATGATCCTTGTGGTATGCCGCATATGACTTCGGTGGCCTTGGATCTGTACGGGGGGAGGCGGACTCTCTGGGTTCTTCCCGTGAGGAACGAGATGATCCACTCCAGTGCCTTCTCTTGGATTCCCATGTTGCTGAGGCGCTGCACTAGGGTGCTGTGGCAGACCGTATCGAATGCTGCGGAGAGGTCCAGGAGGATGAGGGCCGCTGTTCCCAGTTGTCGAGCAGGGCTCGGATGTCGTCAGTGGCTGCAATGAGGGCGGTCTCGGTGCTGTGGTTGGTGCGGAAGCCAGACTGCGAGTGGTCGAGGCTGGTTGGGCGAGCGCAATTGGTGATCCACTCTGTGAGGTTGTTGGCTGCTTGGTTGGGGTCCGTTGAGCTGGTGGGCGGGTTCCGGCTCAGTGCAGTGGTGAGCTGGTCGGTGGTGATCTTGTTCCAGTTCCTGCGGGGAACCTGTTGCGGGTGGTGGTGAGTCGTGGTCTTTCTGAAGCTGAAGTGGACGCAGCTGTGGTCTGTCCAGTGGAGCCCGGTGGAGTGGATGAAGGAGATGTACTTGCTGGAGGAGAAGACTGGGTCAAGCGTGTGTCCGGCGTAGTGGGTGGGGGTGTTCATCAGTTGCATGAGTCCGAGGTTGGCGAGGTTGTCCAGCAGGGTGGTGGTGGTGTTGTCGTTGTTGTTCTCCAGGTGGAAGTTGAGGTCCCCTAGGAGGATGTAGTCGGCGAGGGCGTGCGGGCTGATGAAGTCTGCGATGTCTTCGCTGAATTGTGTGCGAGGTCCTGGGGGTCTGTAGATGAGGGTGCCTCTGAGTGTGGTCTTGGGGTCGGTGTGTATCTGGAAGTGAAGATGTTAAGCGGCTGTGAGGGTGTCGTCTGAGTTGGTCGTGATGCGGATGGTGTTCTTGTGGACGATGGCGACGCCTCCTCCTGTCTCGTTGACGCGGTCTCTCCGGGTGATCTTGTATCCATCCGGGATGGCGACGGCGATGTCGGGCGCTGAGGAGGCGTTCATCCATGTTTCCGTGAGGAAGGCGACATCTGGAGATGTGGTGTCAAGCAGGTTCCAGAGTTCCACGGCGCTCCTGAAGACGAAAAATGGCTTGCGAACGGGTCAAGCAAGCTACTACGCATGCTCGCGGAGCTATGCGTAGTTCGCGGAGTGCAAGTGCATCTTCGCGTAGCTCGCGGAGTGCGGCTACGCGAACTACGCCCAGGCTTACTTTCCATCTCCTCATAGCGACCGTATTTCCTAGGCGCTGCGGCCTGCAGAGTGTGCAGCGGGGCGTTTCCGCAGCGAGGCGCGCCGCAATTTAATGTCCAAAACACCAGGTTGCCCTGCTATATATATATATATAAAATTTCTATGGCAAAATGAAACCCCTCATTTTGTTCCTTTTCAAATTAAATTTATTAAGTGTTACCACTTTATTCCAATCAAGATGACTTCAGGTGTGCCATACTTTTGTCATAAGTAAGACTGTTAGCGTTCTAGTTGTTCTTTAGAACACTCTGGGACATTCTGTCATTGGGCTATAGTTGGGCTACATCTGGCTGATATTTGGGCTACATTTGTTTTTTTTTGTCTCTGGTGGCCATCTTTGGGCTACATTGGGCTACATTTGGGCTCTAACATATATATAGCCCAATGTAGCCCAATATATATTTTTTCAAAGTTAATTTTCGTAAAAACCACTGGAGCACATATCTTGAGACATAGCAAAGGCACATCGGGCTACCAGTCCCTACAATTTTGCCAAGTTTGGTGCAAATCCATTCAGCCGTTCGGGCTAAAAGTGAGTTCGACCGCCCTATGGAAATTAACATGGGGAAAACATGTTTTGGGACCCCCCTTTTATCTCGACCCCCGCTTGACGAATCCCCCCCAACCTTTCAGGGAAGGGCCGGAGCTCCGCGAGGCAAATTTGAAAAAATTTTCAGGCCGATTCCTCAACCGACGCAAAAGTTATTCACAATAGAATTAGAATTTTGAGATTTTGCATTGAAAAAAATCCTAACTATAACTACCTACTGGCGACTGCCAGTAGGTAATATATATATATATATATATATATATATATATATATATATATATATATATATTATATATATATATATATATATATATATATAATATATATATAATATATATATATCCCTTTCAGGATTAAACCATATGTTCTAAGAGACGCGTTTACATGCCAAACAGACTTTGCAGTTTATGTGATATTATGTTCATGTGGGAAAAAATATGTAGGTTCCACGATTCACCCAGCGCACGTACGGATCTTACAGCATCTGCGAGCAATCGCCAATAATGATCCTACGTACCCCGTAGCCAGACATATACATGAGAGTCACAACGGTAATGCTAAAAACATCCAGTACTTTGTAATTGATAGCATTCCGAAAAACATGAGAGGAGGCAATCGCCCCCTAGCTTTGCGCCGCTTGGAGTCAAGGTATATTATACTCCTTAACTCCAAGATCCCATTCGGCCTGAATGCGGACGAAGCCTTAAGTGTCCACTTATAACCAAGATACTAAGATACATCTATTTTATATCATCCTCTCCCCAAGTACCATTCGTGAAACATCTGCAGTTCATCTACTACATAATTCACGGGTCACCTAGGGGCACAATTTAAGCACATTTTAAACATATAATATGTCCGAGTACATAGCACTTATCACCATAATCTACACCTCACGATTCACATGCAGCCACTTTGCTTCATGTACCCCCCGTCCACTCACTCTACTTAGAGAGACACCTTTTGGATGGTCAGCGCCAAATAACACACGCACTAGTGAAATACAAAGCCTAACTCCAGACGTGATACATTCTACAATACCTAACACGCTACTGACTACAAACCATTAACAGTGATTAAAGCACAAGCCATTAACAAGGGTTTGCACTGTCAGTGCCACACAATATTGAACAAGTAGTCATGCCCACTCGGGCAATATTACATAGTACTCTGGCGCATAACCACGAGCAGCAGCAATGGGCATGTATATACGTGCAAACACAAAAGCAGCCTAAGCGCGCACACTACTTACTGCGGTATTTCGAGTCTGTGACACGACGCAGCTAACCGGGTTGGTGAGCAGGCTCAAACAAACATGTGGTCACGTTTGGAGGTTACATACAAAGTCAACACAGGCAAACCATAGGGCCTACCAAAACAGGACCTTTTATTAGGAACATCCATGGCAAGCACACGGGGAACCAGTAGCAAAGTGTGCTAACCAATATATATTTTTTTCTCTCACGAGAATCTCATGCATTGTCATTTACCTTAAATGTTAGCTGTGAATATTAACATGCTACATGACAAACAAGGTTACTAACATTATTTTTAACACATGTTTTGGTGATTTTATGAATTTAAATCATGTTTAAAATATATTTCTGAAGTAAAACGTGTCAAATGTGCAAAAACTGAAGAAAGACCTTTCTTTCACCTTCAGGTGAGCCTCAATGTAACCATGGCAACATCTGGTTTAAACTTGTATGTTAATTAATAGACACGCCCATGACTCTTTTCTTGTATATATGTAGAAACGAAATGTAAATGCAGATGTAGTGAACAAGGCGGTAACGCCGAAACGCGTCTAAGCAGATACTGATCGAATAAATCGAGTTTGGATTCAGATTCATGGTGTCAGCGCCTTCTTCAAAATGTACAAGTTTGGCAAGACTGGATATATATATATATATATATATATATATATATATATATAATATATATATATATATATATATATATATATATATATATATATATGTATGTATACGCTGACGCTCCCACAGCGCACCGCACATGCCAGCACTCTCCAGGAGAAGAACGGACACCAGAATCCGGTAATGAATGCAGCAGAGTTTTTTTATTTGATTTTCAGTGAATCAGGGATGCCAGGATATGTATATATATATATATATATATATATATATATATATATATATATATATATATATATATATATATATATATATATATATATATATATATATATATATATATATATATATATCCAGCTCCTTGATTTCCCAAGAGGTAAGAAGCACTCGGACACCAGTGCTAGGCTGCAAGCCTTTATTAGGTATGGACGCCATCCGTCATGCAGATTCTTAAAACAGCTGTTCCGTCATAAATGCCTGACGCGTTTCAAAGTCTACACTTCTTCCTCAGAGGCTTTGGTGGAAAAGATGCGTGCGCCTTCCGGTCACTCTCTCTTATTTGAATAATGCTGTATAACATGCCCTTAGATGGGCTTCTCTAGTGAGTACTGTGCAGCACATACTGGGACTCGTAGTGCCGGAAGAAATCTTTCCACAGATGGATAAGCCTCTCAAGTGGGGCTGCAGTGCAAGATTGTGGACAGGGCCGCTAGTAAACCCATCCAGGGCTTGTCTATTATCTTAACAGAAATTAGTGCGCATTCATCTCCTTCTCATTTCTTGAATTCTGCAAGATGCTGAAGACCTGGCTTTTCAATTAATCACATTAGGCCCTAGGCATGGCTAGATTCACACCTGATCAGCGCCAGGATACCCTCCTGGGTGAAAGTGAGCTTTACATATCTACATAACATAATAAGGGCAAACTCAGGAAGAGGAAGGAAAGGCATTAAAAAAGAAGCACGCAAACAATGGTGACTAGAAAGCCAACCAGTCCTAAGCAACGGGGTGGCCCAAAAGCCATTGGTATTGTTCGCAAAAGATCTTCAACAACTGACGAGACCTAAAAAACTGCCCACACATTAAGTAGAAAAGATTTACAGAGCAAATAGACAAAAAAGAAACAAAAACAGCAGATCTTGTGAGACTGAGCGGAACCACATGACACTGCTACACAGAGTGGTTGGTGATGTTGAGAGCACTAGACCTAGGACCTGGAGTATAATGCAATTCTGAAGCTGTGGCTTTTTCGGTATAGAATAGTATGGATTTGCCACATAATCCATCATCTGCTGCTTAATTTGCAGATTTCACCAAAACAATTTCTACAACCCGAAATGGATCAAAAGTTATTAAACAAAACGAGCAGAATGTGACTCTGCAAAGTGACAGACCTTTTCCAAAGGTTAACTAATCATCTGTCACATGTTGATTGCTGTTTTGCGGTGTCAAATCAGTTCCAATGAATTGCAGCGTTCCTTAGACAGTATTCATAGTTGTAAAAATAGCAGATTAGCAAACCAATACTTTTACATATTGTACTACATTATGTCACCCATATTACCTTTTCTTGCCGCATACATGTGTCCTCCACTGTTACATAATTCTAGCGGCCCTGACTATGACAATTGAGTATTGTGGTCTCACATGTGCATTATTCTCTGCATTTGCATATCCACATTATACAAATGTCAAAATTGCATTCCCCCTCTCCATCAAATCACACCGACAAAGAAGGATTGACTGGAAATAGAGGCCTTTAGTTTGAAGGTACTGTTGAGATTCTATCACCTTATCGTAAGGCAAAGGTGTAAATAAGCTATGGCAAGTCTAGTTTGCCCAAATTATCAAAATGGCGTTTAGTCACATTAAAACTAAAAATAATGATTTGTTGAATAATTTTCCATGGACATGGCATCAAATGCCACAAAGAAACAGCATTTGCTATTCCAGAACCCATAGAATAGATTTGTAATAATGAAGATTGACTTCCATGATACCTTATTGTGTCCACCATGTAAAAGGAACATCCAATAACTGGTCCTGTCATGCAGGTTCTTGTTCACACATCCGTTTGACGCACGCACAAGGTAAGGTAAGTTTATTATGCTTGATTAATTAAAACCATTGCATACATAGACATTAAAATCAAAACAGATTATGTGTAATACAAAAATTAAACAACGTTAAAAACGGTCCGCTTTGTTTTTATACACGCACAAGGGGCATAGCACTCTAATGTGTGAGTGTGTATGTACTTTGAGTGACGACACTGCAATAGTGAGATAAATGATTTATTTAAAAAAACTGTAAGAGTAGTTACAAACACTATCAGTCGTTCTGATATGGCTTACGCAGAAAGGAGAGAGAGCAGCGCAGACAGAAAAAATATATGAAGGGAAAATAAAGGGGCCAAGGAGGAGAGAGATTATATGAAAACAGGGTAAAAAGGAACACGGGGGTGGGATGCAATTTTTTTTTTTTTGCATTTGTATATAGCCAAACTCGACCCGAAGGTATTGGAGCACTTCACATGAGCACCGTATTTACATTACGCATTCAGGCCTGGGGAGATTAAGTGATTCGCCCACATTCACAGGATGTGGACACGACCCCAAGGATCGAATCCTGGTCTCCAGCACCAAAGTCGGCAGTCTAGCCGACGGACCAGCTTATTTCTACCCTACAAAGGTGTAAAACTGGATTTGATCTCTAGCCATTGATAGGTTAAAAATCAAGACTATGGGATGCTTTGGAATATTCCTTTGAATAAAAAGCAAGTTAACTATAAGGAAGGGCAGAACAGATGCCCCGGGAGTTCAAACCCTGTCCTGCCAGTAGTCAGAGAAGTTAAGCATGGGTGGCGGGAGACAAGACAATACAGAGATATGCCTGCATTATGTGAGCTGTGCTGGCACCACTGGTACCCTTGTGGTAAGTGACATTTATATGAAAGGTCTGTCTACCTGTTTTACTTGAAAATAAAAGCCTGTTGGTTGATTTGGAGTGCTCCTTCCAGAGATTCAGGCAGGAGCTGTTCTGTAATGCTTTTCTGTAATGACGTGAAATTTAGCAAAGTTATGTGTAATTGCGCGAAATACAAATCCATCATTTATTGCTACTGAATATGTCCTTGGGCCAAATTTTGACATGAGAACAGATTTCACACTAAAAAAATGTGCAATAATGCCCAAGGTAGCCACTGGTGTCCTGTTGCTCCCGTGGATTCACTATTATTTTTTACTGCGAATGGGACATGCTCCAGTTTTTCTGAGTCCATACTTCCTGGTTCTTGTCATTGCATATGAGGCATTATGCCTCTAAAGACAAGCTCAATAAGCCCAACTTCCATAAACTTGTTCAAAAACAAGTTATAACATGCTCCTCCCCCAAGCAGGTGCTTACATGCATTCCATTTACATGTCTAATCCTTGTACTACACCCAAACTACTTCTCCACTGAATTAAAATCTAATCAACTGGCAGAGAGCGAAGGGATGGATGTAAGGACCTAAACATGAAAATATGGACTCAGAGTAATGGAATTGCTGCTAAGTAATTTTGGATTACCTCTTCACCCCCTTCCTTGTTCCTCTCATTACATATGATGTATACACAAACAATACATAATATGAGTATAGTCAGGGTTGAACTGGAACAGAAAATAGGCCCGGGCACCAAAATAAATGTGGCCCCCAATAGTGAATCAGATACTTAAAAAAATGGCTGACAATGCAAATGGGGTAGTTTTGAAATTGTAAAGACGCGCTGTATAGGTGTTTTGTAAAGTATTTGAGACTGTCCGCATTTGAGGCAGTTTTATGGCTATATAAGAAAAATCAGCAGTAAAAACCAGACCATAAAACAGGCCCACAAACCTTCCAAAAATTGACCCACACACTAATCTATCAGAACAGCCCCTCAGGGCCTGCCTGATTGCCCTATACGCTAGACTGTCCCTGATTATAGTGGCGATACAGCAAGAATCGCATAGACACATTCTGCTGGAATATCAATGTATTTCTCTACTATTTCCTTCATAGCAGGTAATACTTTTGTACCAAACATATCTTCTTGTTGGCTAACATTACCCACCCTGTAATACATGACAAACGTAGATTGATTTAGCTGTGTTGGTGCCCAGAAAATTTCACGCAAGGATGCTCCCTGATATTCTGTCCAGGAGATTGACATACTTTTAGGGGATCTCCCTTAAACACCAGCTGGAGGACAATCTCCCTGAATCTGATAGGCTAATACAATTATTGACCTAAGTCGTCTACTAAACATTTGATGATATGGACGGCCACCTTTATGTGCTGGGCCAAAATGTATAAACAATGCTTTGATTATCTGAATGGAGCCACCTTGTCAGTATAAGCCGAAACTAGTCTCTTCACATCCAATTTGTTTGCTTCTATTTCCTCTTGTGTGGAAGGATCTAGGGAAAATTCACGGAGGATCACTTCCTGCTTGAGACACCTTAGGAGAAAAAGAAGGACCCAATCTCAAAACAATGGGCCTCCTTAGGATGTCGGGTGGCCATCCACCTGACATCCAGAAAAACGGTCCGACCACCGGATTATGATACTGGCGGTTAGAGCACAACGGGCGGGGAGAAAGACCGCCACCACTGACAGGCTCAAGGAGCCCATTAGGGCAGCGGTTTGACAGGAATCCCTAAAATGAAGGTGGTGCCTGCTCAGGCACCGCCATGGGGATTACAAAGTTCATTTCCCACAGCCTTTTCATGGCTGTGCCACAGCCATGGAATGGCTGTCAGAAAGGGACTTTGGGAGCCTCTAGCATTCCATGTGGGCCTCCGCTATGTGGCCATGGGGACACGTGTGGTGCCACCCCAAATATCCATGCATCGTGTGCCAGGCACCAGATCGTGCCTGGCATAAGGTGCATGGATGTTTTAAAACAAGCCTTTTACTACTGCAGCTTGTGCTGAGGCCATTAACTGGGCCGCAGCACTCTTCTCGACAGTAAGAGGCATTTTTTCGGCCACCTGAACGGCAGTCACATCATAATATGGTGGGTGGAGTCTTTGACTATTTGTGGGTCGGTCTCCATCCCGCTACGATGGTGGCTGGACGCTCATCCGACCTCCATTGTAATGAGGCCCAATATTATCTGAAACAAATCTCAGATAAATATGTGCAAGAAAAAAACCTCAGTTCAACTATTAGTTTTGCCGTAGATATGGCCACTAGATAAAGGGTTTTAATTAAAAAAAACTTTGATATATAGTCTCTAAAGTTTCAAATGGTGAACTGCTTAATGTTTCAAAGACCAATAATAAATCTCAAGAAGGTAAAGGCAATTTAACTTCTGGTCTGGTATTGGAGAAACCCTTAAATAGTCTAGCCGTAAGAGTTTCACATTCTGAAATGTCTTCCCCAAATGACTGCCTACTGGAGTTTTAATGTAGTCAATTCCAAGCATATAAAAAACGGTCCTGTAGATATTGGAGAGTATAAATATTTTAACAATATAAGGGATTAAGCCCTGTACTCTCCAACCAGCTCCTGGATGGAGACCAGTAATTGGCAAAGGATCTTTGGGTAGATTGATTTCTTTACAATACAATTCAATAGAATTTGTAAAGTGCGCTGCTGCTTCCGAAGAAGCATCCCGGTGTTGGCGGCTTGATTACGGAACAGGCAAAGTTTAGTCGTACCCCTGAACAGAAAGTCTATGCATCAAAAAGAAAAGTCTTGAGTAGTTTACAAAAAAATGGTTCAGAAGGATTGAAACGTAGGGTTGTATGCAGGGAATTCCAGAGTTTGGCGGTTAAAAAGGAAAAGGACTGGCATCCTCATCTTGCCTCCAGGAACCTGGGAATGCATAGAGGTTTGAGCATATCGAAGTGCAGTGAACTACCCTGTTGGTAGGCAGGCAATCTTCTTCTTAAATACAGAGGGCCTTTTTGCTCGCAGGCTCTATAGGCAAAGATTATGACTTTTTTAATGCGGCTAGCAATGGGCAGCCGTGTAGACTGCGTGAGGAAACCTATACAGATGCACGGGCTAGGATCCACAAAATTAAAAGTGATGCTTTGTTTTAAATATCTGCAGACAGTGTAGAAAATAGTATGGTAGACCGATATACAGGCCATTAGTGTAATCTAGCTTGGAAATTACCAAGGCATGAATGATGGTTTTAC
This sequence comes from Lissotriton vulgaris, assembly GCF_964263255.1. NCBI lineage: Eukaryota > Metazoa > Chordata > Amphibia > Caudata > Salamandridae > Lissotriton > Lissotriton vulgaris. The sequence goes on along the minus strand of NC_141699.1, from coordinate 389,724,946 downwards.
GATTCTCCTCAAGAATCCAATGAAGCATCTTCCTAAGAGATTTCAGCATAAGGAAACAGCTAGCTGAGACAGCTCTAACCTGTGGTTTGAAAGACAGGTTAGAGTTGAATTTGAAGCCTAGATTTCTTAGTACTGATGATGGAGCAGGGGGATGCAGGCTGTTAATTGGAGGCATAATAGAACCAGTAGAGACACGTGAGGGTGACTGATCAAAAAATGAAGAATAGGAAGAGATCACTTCTTCCCAACCTTCATCTGCACTATCAGATTATACTTGGTAAAGCCTGCCTATTCCGGAGAATTCAGAATCACTGAAGCTTTCTCTGTCCTTCATCTAACTAGAAATCTTGAGCCCAAAGGAAATGGGAGAAACTAATATAGAACTCCTTGTGGCAGTGTACAAGAATGATAATCCACATTTCAGGCCTTTCTCTCCTTTCCTGTTGAGCAATAATAAGGCAGAAGAGCATTCTGAAGGTCTCCAAACAGATCTATAGTTGGACGTCCTCACTGCTCACAAATCTTAAAAAATACTAAAGTAATTAATTGTTAGTTTTGAGATGAAGGGAGTATCCTGCTTAATTGATCGGCCTTTTGATTGCAAACAATCTGGTTGTCAATAGCAGACAACCTTTCCAGATGTGATTCTGCATTAGCATTTCACAGTTCATTAAGGACCTTGATCTGGCACCTTCTTCTTTGTTTACATAATCTTTTGCTGACATACTGTCTATTAATATCAGAAGAGTTCTGTTCTTCAATACAAGAGCAAAGTGAAGTAGAGATCAGTGAATTGCTTCAATCTCTCACTAAATGGAGGATTTTCCAGTCCTTAGGAGACCATTTCACTATTGCAGTCTGATAGTCCATCCAAGCTCCCCATCCAACCTCGCTGGCATCCGTTGTTACTATTGTCCACGTTGGAGGATCTAACTAAAACCCTTCCGAAAGGTGAGCCAGGTCCCAGACTCACCAGCCTTCACCCTTGACTTAGGTAATGCTGGACTATTGGTGCAAGGCTCTCCTCTGGATTGGAGGTGACGGTCGGCTAGCAGAAGAAACACCTTTATGGTAGATGGTGTGGCTGATTCACTCAACAGCAAGCAGGTTTAGACAATGGGGCCATAGTAGGCTCTTAAAGCTGCCGAACATTAGGAAGGGAGACCCATATGAAGTCATTTATGACACTATAAAAGGAATTCAAACTTGGCAGATGCCACTGCTGTATGTATCTACAATTGAGATGCTCTTGAGGCCTATTTGCAAGATATGGTAGCTCTTCTTGGTTTAGCCCACTGGAAGCCTGAATACTAATTGATCGGCTGGGCAAGGTTGTGGATCTCATAATTCCACCAATCTCTGGAGTCAAACACCATTGATCTCTTCACTACACTATGATCACAATGGAAACAAAGTCTAGGACATTTATGGAAAGAAGGCTGGAGAGGTAGACAGGGGGCCCGGTGATCTTGCTATAGATTATTTTTGATCCAACTCAGCTACCTACTATATATCTGGCTAACTGTAGAAGATAAACAGGGGTTCCTCTCCTGACTGTTGCAGGTGCCATTTAAAAACTGGAGACTTCTTTGACCTGGTTTGGGGCTGTTGAGTAATTCAGGCGTATTGGCGCAGTGTAACCAGACGTTGCCCAAAAAGTTAAAGTGACCCATTGACTCTTCTCCTAATCTAGTGCTTCCTAGGTATGACGGATGACCTGGAAGGCAATAAAAGGGGAAAGATCACTGACGGGAATAGGCCTTCTGCTAGCCAAGAGGGAAATTTCAAAGTACTGGTGAGAGACACAGCCCGCCGATAAAGGAGTGACTGAGGCTATTAGAAAGGTAGCCTCAAATAGAAGAACCAGTACACTGTGCTTAGGGATACCCTCGTAAACATAACAGGATTTGGGGTCCATGAATTTCTTGATGCTCTTTGAATCAATGGTTGGTGAGATAATGGCTGCTTGAAAATGCTTTTTTTGGTAAAAATGTACACATGTATTTTCTGCCACATTTACATTTGAAAATTCAATAAAAAATAATTTGGAAGTAAAATAATTTGCGGTCAACATCATTGACCATTTCAATAATAGGCTGTGTATTTATTTGATTTATTGGATGTAAGATTACTAATTACTCTTTCAGATGCAAGAAATATTGGAACTTTTATTTTACTCCACAAACAGCGGATGCACATAAGTGGTCACTAGAGTGCAGATGATACTGACTCAATGATAATATTTTATTTCTTTTATATTATATTTACCACTTCTATTGTTCGCTTGCCCCCCAATAGTATTAGGGTGTTTTAAAATGAAGAGGATTACAGTGACATTGGGGAGGCAGAACATATGCCAAATAAAAAGGCCAAATACTGCACCATGCATTTATTTGCAGGAGCTGCACTATTATAGAGAGTAAGCATGCAAGGCAATTAACTATTCGTTACTATAAAGAATATGTTGCCAGTACTGTTACAAAAGTCATATGTAAATATTTTGAAACTCAGAAAACAAGGAGTGAAAACTACAGAAAGTAATAGCATGTGGTCTTGGGTCTTATTTTAGGTCTGGCTTGACAGCACAGCTCTCCGTATGACCTATTGTTACCAAGAAATGTGTTGATTTCTTCACTTGCCTCATAGACATGAACTCTCCACACAGGATGTTTCAAAAGAGTTCCTTGGATTTCAAGGGAAAATGAAAAAGATCTACTTCTGACCCTTACCACTGTCCCAAGAGGTAGTTTCTTTCTTGCCTCTATTTGAATTGTCCTGGGGATCAGGGAGTCATGTCAGCCATATTTCTGCACCTCTGTGGTTTGCCCTGGGTGTCATTTGGGTTAAAATCTAGTCCAGTAACTAGGCCCACGCAAGTGGGAACAGGTGGCCAAATCCACGCCCTGTGGCGTTCCTCCAGTGAGTCTCAGGGAACTTGTTGTCCTAAGGCCAGCTAAGATCAGGGCTACACTGACCTGAAAAAGAAATTCAAGACTTGACCTGAGATGAGAGGTGTTAAACCACCAGCAAGCCTGTTCACTCTGCTCTTGTGCTACATTAGCTAGACCACCCCATGCAACCAGGGACATCTTAAGGATTAGGGGGAGCCCGGCAAAACATAATTTTGGGGCCTCTGCTTAGCACAGCTCTGAATTTATTATTGCCTTTCAGCTCATTTACATACGCAACGACTTTGGATGTATCATTGACAACTCTCTTCTTCGGCCAGCTTATATCTGAGCCCCATATTAGAGTAAACAGGTTCTGGCCTCACCAGAGACACAGAGAGATTATCATTCTGACCCAGCTCATTGCATGTGGTGATGGGGACTGTTGTCTTGCCTTTTTGTTTACTGCGCTCCAGTTCCTGCTATGTGAGGAACAGGGACTCTGTGTCAGTTGGCTCTAGGCTGTTATCGCAACGGCCCGGCAGCGGCTCCGTCTGGATGGTGCCATCATGGAGAAGGCGTATAAGGCCACACAGGACATTGACACATGGCCTAGCTGCCACATAAGCAGAAAGACAGGTGGTCCACTCAAGCCTCCCACCAACAATGTTGTTACACTGTATTTAGTCTGTCAGAACCATTTGAGTACACAGTGCTGATGGGTGCTTTTGTGTACTGCACTGCCTGTGCTGTGAGCGACAGGTAATTCCGAGTCAGGAAGCAGCAATCTGTGATCGCACCACCTGGCTGGAGCCGCAAAAGGATAATGCAATCATAAAGGAACCCCACCATACGCCATCTTTACTGTACAGTAAGAGCCAGATTTATTAGGCCCTTTTGTTGTCATTGTGTCACGCAAGGCAATGTACGGCAACACAAGGGCTTAATCCAGATTGACCAAGCTAGGCAACGCCACCTTGCATGGCCCTGCATGGCTGGGTAAATCCAGAGTAACGAAAGACAGCGCGAGCGGATGCCTTGCGTTACTCTGCATCAGGGAGGCGTTACATGGGTGGAGAGTGGGTGTTCCCACGCATTCACCCACACTTTTTGACGCATTCCCAGATTTGCTATGAGTAGCAAACCTGGGAATGTGTCATAATTGTATGCCTTCCTAACAAAGAAGCAGCAAGGAGAAACATCTGTATTTTTTCCCCTTGTTTTTTCCTCTTTCTAAGTGTGCTGCATCAGAAAGAGGAAAAAACCTCTAAAGATTGTTTTTGTACAGGAAGATTTCCTTCCTGCACAAAAACAATCCTGTCTGTAATGCAGTCAGCCTTGCACCATAGCACAAGGGTACCTGCATTGGCTCCAGGCAGCACTCAGTGTGCCAGCACAGAGAGAGACCAGGAATGTGCCATATATTAGTAAATATTGCTCATTCCTGCCCTCTCCCTTTCAGGGAGCGCACAAGTTGTTGTGCTGCATTATGTGAAAGCTTTGTAAATCTGCCCACTTTGGCGCCGATTCCAATGTCGGACGGACCTGAGTCCGTCTGACATCGGCCAGGAGCTGTAACTGGCCGACCTGCTGTCGTCGGTTACAGCCCTGCTAGTACGATGCGACCGAGGGTTCAGTCGCATTCGTATACTTTACAATGCAAGCATGCATTCTGAGCGGAATGCATGCCTGCATTGTTGAAAGCAGGGGTGCAGTTCATTCCTGCACCCTGTGGCCGGCACCCCAAGGTGGCTGCCACCGGGCGCAGGTATAAACGGAGGGGCACCATAGGTGCCCCCAGGCTGCCATTCAGGCAGCCTCACACCCAGGGGGGCCCTGCAGGGGGCCCCCAGAGACAGCTTCCGACTGCCTTTTTGTGCCGGACACACCGGCACGAAAAGGCAGTGAAAAGCTGCCATCGTACTCCCTCGGTCATAAAGAGGCGACTGGGGGAGTACTGAGGGATTTCCGGACTCCGGACAGGCTCTCCGAGCCTGTCTGTCGTCCGCAATCCTGAAATCCGAGTCGGATTCCTTTCCCACCGAGCCCATCGGAATGGCTCAGGCGGAAAGGAATCCGGCCGGCACTGACCGATTTGGTCGGAAGGGCTCCGAACATGGTTCGGAGCCCTTCCAGCCAAAATCGGAATCGGCCCCTAAGTGTCCACATGCTGAATATAGACAAAGGCCGGTGCAGGATGGCTGCGTCTATTCACTTTGAAAGGTTAGAATGCTTGCTGAATCAAAACACAATAACATAGGATTTAAATTTGTAAGTCTCTCTTTCGCTAAGGCTGGGTACAGAATAGCCAGACAGCCTGTGCTGGCTCAAATAAAAGAAAATAAGTAAAGAAACTGGTTATTATTTTAACTCTAGACAAGGTGGAAGCTGTCTTGAAAGTTTAATGAGGGGACCCCTTTCAAGATGGAGGCCCTGGTCCAGAGCATACTTTGTCCATGCCTTAAAACGTCCCTCGATCCAACCACTATGCCACACCTGTCTGACTTGTTCTGACAGGTGCAACTTGGTTTCCAACATTCTGGGTTTAGAGACCATGGGCCCGATGTAGGTACCAAATACCGGTCGGAAACGGCCGATTTCGGCCGTTTCCGACCGGTATTTGGCCTACTGAGATGTAGGGGACCTTTTTTTGTCCAATTCGGTATTTTACCGATTCGGTAAAATTACCGAATCGCAAAAATACTGAATCAGTAATTTTACCGATTTTTTAAATTTGGGATGTAGGTGGGACTACTTTCAGTCCCACAGGCCCTTCAGATTCGGTATTTTAACACCCAATCCAATTGGGTGTTAAAATACCGAATCCAGGTGTGCATGCACATGTGTGTATGCACACCTATGCCATGTGACAGACAGACATGCCCTTAGGGCATGTCTGTGTGCCACATGGCTCACATGCCTGTTTTGGGGGTGCTAGAGGGTGTCAAAGTGACACACCCTGCACCCTTGCACAAATCGGTAATTACCGAATCGGTAATTACCGATTCGGTAATGCCCATTGATTCCTATGGGCTTCAAGGCCCATAGGAAGCAATGGGGGATACCGAATCTGTATTTACAGAATCGGTAAATACTGAATCTTACAGATTCGGTATTTACAGAATCTGAAATACCTACATCTCCCCCCCTCTAATTTACCACTTCATAAATACCGATTCGGTATGATTCGGTATTTATGAAGTGGTAAATGTAGATTTACCTACATCGGGCCCCATATCTGAAGAAACTTTTCCAAAAACAGATTGAGATGCAATCCCACCCAGAGAACCAGAAAGATGGATGCCGTCATATCCTTTTGAATCTTCAACCATTCCTTGAGAGATTATTTATTTTTCTTCAGAAAGTTGAATAGATTGTTGGGCATTCTTGGTTGTCTCCTGGGTGTGAAAGATACCAGACCCACATCTGTCTGAACCCTTGCTATGATGATATGCTTCAGAACCTGCAAAGGAGTAAGTTAAGATTTTTCCCGATTTATGAAGAAACCATGAGTCTGTAAGACTTCTCTGACACTGTCTCTCGCTGTCATGATCTGGGATCTTGATCTCGCATGAACGAACTAGTTGTCTCAAGAATGAACAACAGCATCTCTTCTGTCTGTAGAATGCCCACCAAATGTGCCATGACATTTGTAAAAACCCTTGAAGTGAATTTTATCTAAAAAGGAAGAACTGTAAATTGAAAATATTGCTCCTGAACGGCAAACCTTAGATTTTTCTGATGACAATTAAATATTGGTATATGAAAATAGGCATCTTGTAAGGCAATAGCCACCATGAAATCTTCTGATAGTATCAGAGGAATTATTTTCTGGGGGCTATCTGCTTTAAAATGGATAGTTCTTATTCAGAGACTGACTATTTTCAAATCCAGGACTGGCCTAAAAGTTCCTGAAGACCTTTGTACTAAAAAGAGGATTGAGAAAAAAACTTGACCTCTTTCTTCCGTTGGTACTGAAATACGTTTTTTGCATAAAACTGCTTGTATTCACCCATCAAAGAAAGCTGCTGCTTTTACTCTGTTCTTTGAAATGAGAGTAAGATGATTGCTTCCTGAACTTGAAGGTTTGGATTCAAATTATATCACATAACCCTGTGAATAATATTCAGAACCTATTGTCTGTCACATCTGAAAACCATACCTGTAGGAAGTACTGCAGGTGGCCTTCTACTGAAAGTCCCTTGCCTCAAAGATAGGCAGGATCTCTTTTGTTTCTGGACTGGTTGGAAAGATTCAGCCCCTTTCTCTTTTTCAGCTGATAACGTCTCTCAATATTTTGAAAAATCACTTTTTTTCTTTGTACTGTAAAGCTTTCTATCTTTGAAGGCTTTTGTTCCCATTCGCTCCAATTGATTTCCAAACATGTTTTTCCTTAAAAGGGAATGTTCAAGAGAGCTGTGCTCTCCACTGAATCTACATTCCATTCTCTCACCCACACACGCCTTCTGGCCAGAAAGGAAGTTCCTGTTGTGAGAGATGAAGACTTTATTGAGTCACAGGAAATATATGACAATTATCTTGCCTGTTGCCTCGCGTTGACTAGTAGATCAGAGCAATCTTCTCCTTCCTGCATTGCTGTGGCTTGACTATTAAAATTCTTCACAATAGATTGTGCTGTATAGGTTGCATATATCCCACCTCTCAATGTCATGGTATTTGCTTTGTAAACCCTCTTCATTGCCTTTTCCAGTCTCATACCCACTTCTTTAGAAGTGCAGTCTTTTGGGTTTACCGAAGTATGCCCAATCAATGTGACTAGCAGGAGATCAATTTTTGTCGAAAGAGAATGTTGTTCCTCCATTTCCATTAGCACGTGCATCTTTTGTAGAAAACACAGAATATTTAGGTGTTCCAAATCTTTCCATTCACACGTGATTAAGTTCTTTATCTTGTCATGAAGTGGCGTGGCTAGACTCTCTGGGCTAGAATATTGAGGAAAGAGATTATGGTTATCCTGTATGTAAGTGACTTCAAGGAAACCCCGTGTTATATCGCTCGTGCTCAAGGCAAACCTTGCAGACTTCTTCTCTAGAAATATATTTGAGTAACACTGTGGTACTCAAGGCTAGTTTTGATGAGGAAGATGAGCAATCATTATTTCGCATTATTTCCCACGATCTTCTTCTTGCTCCTTTCCTCTTTCAAAGCCTATAGTTATTGCATTTTGTATGAATGCTGGAACCCCTGTCGCAGAAAATTTCTCCCTCCTGGGTATCTTTTTCTGTCTTTTGAGTTTCTGGAGCTACTTCTGGAATGTCCTCTTCCTTCCTCATCTGAAGAAGAATCCAGAGAACAGTGCTGGTTTTTAGATGTAGGCTTGCTTGTTCGCGCTTTCAAAATGCGTCTTTGCAAGATATTTCTCCCCGAGCACACAAACAGCGTTCGCGAACAGGAAAAAAGCATTGCGAACGGGCGGAACAAGCAATTCCGTGTGTTCACTGAACTATTGCGTGCTCGTGGAGATTTTTTACCGTTTCGCGGAGCTTTGCGTAGCGCGACTATGCAAATTCCGCCCACCCCTTATTATTAGGCTTCAGGAGACGTTCTCTTTAACAGGGCCTCAGTACAGCCATAAGCCCTCCTGTGACCGCTCGGGCTGTGCGCTACACTCTATCTCCTTTGAAACATGGTTTCCCTTCTGATAGATAAAAACACCTGTTTCCCCAGAGAAGAATCTATCTTAGCTGGCTCCGATCCCGGCAGCAACCACAGACCTGCTCCAGTTGAAGCACCATCAGTGCACCACTTTGGAACCTAATATCAAACACTATTATTCTCCTGAATTTAAAAGATAGCATGTGTACTTTGCTAATCTAATGCCAGGAATCGAAGGTGACATAAATCATTTAAAATCTGTGAAAAAGAAACCTTTTCCCTGGTGCCTCCTCTCACCACAATTAAACATAGCTATCCTTGTGCAGCTACAATTCTATTTAGCAACCTCAATGATAATAACTGAATAATATTTAAAAAAAAAGGCTAAGTGTAAAGCTAACCATGACTCATAGAATGCGTTTACTCTTACAAAACATTTAAAAATCTATGATATACAAAGTCAGTGGAATTATAGGACAAAATTAAAAACAACATACTTTATACTCCAAGTGTCTCAAGGAATAAAGACAACATGATCATAGATAAATAATATTATATCAACAAATCATTTGATATTATATAATATTTTGAATACATTGGTTGCAATTACAAAAGCAAGGAAAAGATCATAACTGCATCAAAATGAATTGCAAAATAATTCACAAAAGTAATGATTTCAATTGTTTGATCAGAAAAAGGGGGGGAATAATTTCTCCAAAAAATGTGTATCTGTGCTGAGAAACAAAGGAGAAAGGTGGCTTCAATCATAGATGGGTCTTCATGGAATCGAGTATGCGCACATTTTGGCAACCAAAGCGCCTTCCTCAGGAAAGCCACAAATACGAAAACCTAAGAATGAGTGAGCATTACACTTAGCCTTAAGTATGATGAATAACCAAGGATAGGTGAAGAGAACAAGATTTAAAACAGGGGAACCATACCAAGAACGAAATCCAACACCAAAATAAGTGCATCATTCTTATTGTGATAAAAGACAACGATTTTTTAAAGAAAAACATAAAAAAATGAATGAACATTAAATTAAGAAATAATTAAAAAGTACTCTCAGGGATAGACTATGAATTTAAGTTTTTAATAATAGGGTGGTTGAATTAAAATACTAACTCTTACCAACTATGCGGTACCTTATGAGAAATGTTAAGTGGAAACAAGGTCCAATTAGATAGAGAGACAGACCGACAACTAAAAACAAGCTGATGGAAAAATGAATATATACATATGTAGTGAGTCAGACCAAAATGAAGAAAAGAACATGAAGTTTGTACAGTCAAATCTTCAGGTCTGAAAAAATATATATACTAATACCTTATTCACTTCAAAGACAGCACTGGGGATGATGGTAAATAAAATGGAGATTGCTGGTGGACAAACGAATCTAGATAAAGCCATAAACGAATGTTATTAATTAATTCCATAATCATAAAGTGAACATTAATCTTCAGGTAAAAAGCTAATGTAATATACCTTATTCACTTCCTGCGAGGTGTGAACAACTTCGGAAATGATGAAGGAGAGATAGGAATCCTATTGGTTTTTTTTTGTGGATCCTGGAGTTTCCGGACCTCTATTGGGCGCCCAATAGAGGTCCGGAAACTCCAGGATCCACAAAAAAAATCAATAGGATTCCTTGGATGTGAAATAGCTTCTGGCCAATCTAACTTCTGTATATAATTGTACATATGTATTATTAGATTTCACTGTACATTGTTTCATGCACTGAGCACCTTTCACCCATTGTCACCAAATTTCACTTGCTATTGACAGTCAAAGTATGAATCAAATGTTAAAATTGAATGAAGCAATTAAAATATAACATGAATGAATTCTGATATAAAATTACATAAAACTCACTACATGGCTATATGAAAAGTATCTTTAGATTGCTTGAGTATTTATTCCTCATTGCATTTGTATATCAGAGAGTTTGTACATACGAATTGCATTTAATAGCAATATCAAAGTAATTATTTTCTGTGTTGGCAGGTGCCATTGGGATTAGCAAGCAGAGCATGGAGGGTTGGTGTACAAAGGAGTAAAAGATCCATTGCCGGGTCTAAGGGGTATTGGACGGAGAGGGTGTGGGTGCTGCATATCTTCTTGGAAGAGACACGAGATGCAGATAGGCTGGGGTAGACAGACACCTGGCCATGGGCGATCTGGGCGAAACAGTGTACATTCAGGTGCAGTGCTGTGTGACTCCTTTGGGCTTTGTGGAGTAACTGCTAGAACAGTGTGTAGCTAAGTTGTAGAATCCAGTGATTGAGCTCATACTGTGGATGGCATTGTGGCCCCATCATGTCGCAGGCTTAATTTCTTCTGGGGCCTGTTATGCTTGCTTAATTCTGAATCAGGTTCATTTATCTGGGCAGTTGACTTGGTATTTTGTGGAACTGTTGTTGCAACCATTGTATGAAAACGTTATAAATATGAGTTCATTTAGTAAATGCGAAGAAAGGGTTAACCTCTTGCTGTAGAAACGCCAAATCTTCATACAATTCATGGTGTGTGACAATGTTTTGATAGTAATGCTGTACTTGTTTGTTTAACTTTGTACATAATCCAAATTTGGATCAACTGGTTTTCTGATCCAAGCTGGTGACGTCGGATGACAGTATCACGAGTGCGTCACTCCACTTGAAAAAAATAATAAAAAACATTGCCATTTACAATGCCAATAGCTCCAACTCAAACAAATGCGAGACCTATTGCATTATAAATGCTTGTTTAAAAAGATATGGTTCTTAGAAGCAGCGGTTTAATATGCTTTCCGTCCAGTACAATGTTTTGACGACTGATACGTAGAAGGAAGAGCTATATAGATCTAATTCAAAATATGTAATGTAGAGTCCCGTGAATGGTGACAACTCACAGTAACTACTCCAGCCCAATAGGTTCGATTCCCACTGTTAGACCTGGTGCTACCAGTCTACATTGGGTAGCATAGCACAGAGTGGCAAGGCCTATCCCCTGAGCAATTGTGTTGTATTTGCGTCACATTCATGCAGTAAGACAGCGTCCAGCCACAAAAAACGACACCACACCAGTTTAGAAAAATATGACTGCTTTATAAAATCTTTTGGATATCTCTTTATCTTCTAGCAGTGTATACATTCAGTTCAATAAATGTATCTACATTCACTCATTGGCTTCCATAAGGCTCTTCAAGACAATAATCAATACTTCTTATTGTCCCTTGTTGAGAGAGAATCAGCGAAAGCATCTACAACTTATCTCTCCCTTCAAGGGTTACACAATTTTCAAATTAGGGTAATCAGCAAGTATAAAACACTTTTAAATCATCACCAACAGATACTTTACCCGTGGAGTCACAATATCCATGTAAATTAGGGATTACAGCTGCTCAGCAACCCCCTTTTTCTCCCCCACTGGTATTCGTGCAAGTGGTTTCAGATAGCTGATTATCTACATAGAAGTAAGCAGAATACTTGGTCAGGTTTCACGGACAGTTCGTCAGTTCTATGACACCATTCGTTTGACAGATTGTAATTCCGTAATACTTATCAGCCCCAAACGAACTACAGGAATAGGTGCCCTTAATACATTCCTGTCACACCTCCTCTCTCCTGAACTCACTACGTGACCCTGAACTCCTTCCGCAGGCAACTACCTACAATCAGTGACTTTCCCCACAGGGCCGATCTGCTCAGGTATGGAATTAGTTGGGGTGAGTCAGTCAGGCATTTATCACACACTGTTCCTTGTGCAGTTCGGTAGGTTCAAGGCGATCAGGACTGATTACGAGTCTCACCACCCACCCGTCTAGTTTCCCTGCTTACTTGGTCTTGATATCATTGCCAGTCTGCTTCAGGACTGATGTCCGCACCGGTACCTACGGACTGGGGGGAAGGCTTCCGCTTCCCTCTGCATTCACTCGCTTCACTATCTGGAGGCCGCTTCCTCACCGCTGATCGACGAGCCGACAGACGGATCTTCCGGCGTGCTCTCCTCACGTCCGACGGACTCCGCCCTCAGATGGCCTCCGTCTGCTTCTCTCCGCCTCTTCCTTCACCACGAACCTGCCGACGGAGTACTCCAGCCACCGCTCTGCATCCGCTGGCTCTCCTCTCACCACCTCCGCGGAGGGAATACGCAGTAGGCAAACTCCGGTGCCGAAAGAGTGACAGCCTCTTCCCAAGGTCCTCCACACAGAGCGCCGGGATCTCCCTCACGGTGAGTGAGATTCTCCGCCGATGGGACCGCCACTCTGCTTCCCGCCTCAGCCAGGTTCACAACTCCGCTAGACACAGCGTCGCAGGCTACCTGAGGATAAATCCTTGTATCTCCGATTTCCTCAGTGTCCTGTCAAAAGCAATCGCCTCTGATTTCTCTCAAGCCAGCCACTTCCAGCTCTCAGAGTTCACTTGGGAACAGCTACTCAGGAGCCGATAAATGCTGTAGGGAGTTAGAGGAAATTTCCCAGGTAGGGCTTGGTCGGTAGAAAGAGGGTCACATCAATCAGGAAAGAGCCGCCGGCCCACAGGTCAATCTGGCTTCCCTAAGTGCCTTCCTCCCACGCTACCGCCTCACTCCTCACTGAACCAGGTCCTTCCTCAGCTCTCTGGTCACTCTTCTCAAAATGGCCGCCCTGCTTCTGGCCCTTTTATAGACTGGCTACTGGCCACCAGAACCAGCTAGAAGGTTCTAGAACTTCTCCATGCACTCCTATGGCATCAGTTCTTGAGGTAAAAATTTGTGACAGTTACAAGCCACCATTTTGTTGGGGCAGTCAGGACCTAATAAAAAAAATGAGGGGCAAGGTAGCACCTAGCCCCTGGGACAACGCCAAAAATTCCAGTGGATAAAAAGGGTAAAAGAGTTAGGAGGCAAAAAGGGTCCAAAATAAATAATAATTGGAAGGGACCACCCAAAGGGCCGACAGGTCTAACACCCACACTTACATATCAACTGTTATCCAAGCTCCATAGAGGTCACATTATTTTCCTGAAAAATGTTGCAGCCCGTGTCTCCACCAGCTGCCACTGGATTAGACAAGTGAAAGGCATACATGTACCTGTTGGGGGGAGGAGCATGTCATGATTTGTTTTTAAAGACATTTATGCTTATAGAACTTTTCTGTAGTCACAATGTGTTATATGTAATGGAAGAAACAAGAAAGGGGGTGAAGAGGGAATTCCCGAAACTAAGCAAACTACGACCACGTAATTTAGCTCAGACCTAACTTTGCTACCTACACGTAGCATCCTGCTCCAGGTGGAGGCAACTGTAACCTATTATACGTAGTGTTTGAAGCAGTGCTATCAATGGAAATACAAAAGTGTTGGGACTAATTCTACAGAGTACCTGCTTGCTCTTGAAAAGTGCTAGTACACCCCCACTGATAGTATTGTAGCACTGCCGAGATGTACAGGTATGATCCCTTTCAAATTAAAGAAGTGCAGGTACTCAGTTTTGGACAGTACATGCTAATTTGAAGCACTGGTTGAAAGTCATGCTTCTTCTACATTTTAGGAGCTTGGGTAGTGCCACAGTGAAACATGAGGGATGGAGAACTAAAGAAATAAATACATGCTTGTATATTGCTGTTGGAGAGTAAACCGCATGCAACTGGCCTCTTGGGCATTGAAATATGGGCTCTGGAAAATGGTGTTTGTGTTGTTTGTGTGGCCTCTGGAACACTTTTAGTGAGGATGCATGCTCAGACACAATGTTTAAAAGGCAAGGACACCCCGCAGGTGTAAGGAAAGGTACTGTGGGGGCTGACATGTAGGAGTGTCTAGAACAAGATGGAGCTGAGACCTCCCTGTAGTTTAACTGGAAGCTCATTTTTATAGGGTCAGATTTCTTTTAGGTGCGTGCATTTTACAACGCATGCACCTCACGTGTATCCGCAACTTAAACCCCGCAAATAACATCAGCCAATCTGAGCATCAGCTCTGAAAGGTTCCGGCAAATAGGCATTTGTTCTCACTATCTGGGACATAGCCCATGTTATTACACAAAATCCTTGGTCTAGCCATGCTTCACAATGGTGTGGATGCTGCTGGACTTTGGTGAAATGTGCATTGATGCTCCAAAGTATGGGGAATCCAAGGGTACTACTGGTCTGAGAAAGATCCAGGAACAAATGAATGTAACAGAAGGTCCGTCAATCGGAGCCATTACCACCTCAGCTGACAATGGTGCCAAAGGGAATATCCTCTGTCTTTGTTAGGCCAGTTGCGACCACCGAAAACTTCTATTGCATCGGATGTTTGCAGCAAAGCCTCTGACCTCCAAAAACAGGTATGTGGAAAAAAAACAAAAAGCAAGATATCCTGAATGATGTGGAAATCTGAGAGAGCCTTTCGAACAAACATCTTGTCTTCCAGAGGTTACAAAGGGTAAAGAACCTGGAGTGTACAAGCTCCTGTGATGTAACGATGCCAATGGAAGCTACAGGCATACCCGGAGAGGTTGTCAGAAGGCAGAAAATAATGTTCAAATCTGAGTGACAATGTAGCTCGGTAGCTCCCCTCTGTGAGGAACAAGTGGTGTGCTACTAAAGGTTTTAATTAGCAACCCTTCATTTTCACCCTCCAGAGGAGCAGATATTTTCTAAGACAAGTGTTCAAATAACCTCGTAAGGGCACTAAGAAACACCAGAAACAGAGGATGCACCATTTTAGTTTTGAAGACAGCACTTGTTGACAAGGGGGGCGGGGCAGCGAATGGGTACCTCTTACCCACAGTATCTTTTGGTGGTGACAAACAAGTTAATATGCTCTAGGATAGTGGTCTTCAAACTTTTTAATGCAGCAAACAAGTCAATATGCTCTAGGACAGTGGTCTTCAAACGTTTTAATGCAGCAAACAAGTCAATATGGTCTAGGACAGTGGTCTTCAAACTTTTTAATGCCGCATCTCCGATGGAAGAAAAATCATTGGAGCATCCTCAACATTTTTCACGATTATTCTATTAATTTGGCAGTGTTTAAATATCTCTGGACTTATTTCAACATTGCAGTTAAGTTCTGTAAAAATTCAATCATATACATGACTGCTAAACATACTATTCCGGTCAGACAGACCTTACTATCTTGTAAAAGTATCCACAGTGTGATTATTAGAAATATGGGGAGAGGGGCATTGAAGAATATTTGGATTCCCTTCCCTTTAGTCACCACTTCCCAGCCAGGATATAAATGATAAAAGATGTTAGTAGTGATGGCCCATTACAGTGCGGCTTACTGCCGCGCATTCCAAATCCTCCCACCCGAAAACAAAGCACTGTTATCAACATAATGCTTCTTTTGGCCCGAGCCTTGAGCCCCCTGCTGAGATCACTTGAGGCATCCCTAGGTGTGCCCCACCCCAGTCTGAAGACCCCTAGACTCTAGGCCAGAGGTCTTCAATATGTGGGGCGCGACCCCCAGGGGGGGTCATGGAGTCCTGGGAAGGGGGTCGCAGATTCTGTCAGAGCAGTTCCTTGAAACGCGTGGTTTGCCTTAGTGGCGTCGGCTGATTGAGGGTGCTCACAGGTGGAGGCCTACTTCACACTGAGGTGTGAAAAACATCAAAGCCTCATTAACAAATAAAAGGTCTTTTAAAGACCTGTGGAGTATTCTGGTGTGGCTTTGTGTGTGTCCAAGCTGTTTCGGCCGGGCTCACATACACAAGGGGGGAGCGGGGTGGGGTGGCTCTGGGAGGAGGCTGTAGCACAGTGGTTCCCAATCTGTGCGCCACTGAAAGTAGCCAGGGGCGCTGCGAAAAGATGTATACCAAGCACACAGTTTGGAAACTAATATGGACTGATTCACAATAATAATGGCATACCTGCCAACATTTCAAAAAAGCAAAGTGGGAGATTTTTTTAAAAAAAATCGGGAGAATGTGGCCTTTAATCGGGTTACTGTCATGTATGGGCTTTGGAAGTGGCTGCTGTAAGATCGGACATTTGAAACGCAAATGCACGTTCTTTTTCTTACCTTTCAGAAGCATGGAGAAAAATGAGGCTTAATTGGTTTTCACCCCTTCGAGAGTCCCTGCATCGCCACTCTGACTTTTGCTGGAAGAATAAGCACGTTACACAATACCAAGCCCTGTCAGCTGAAACCCCAGAGGAATCGGGTTTTTGCTTGCAGGAATCGGGAGGCTAGCCCTGAAATCGGTAGTCTCCCGACTGAATCGGGAGGGTTGGCATGTCTGTATTGGTAATACCAGGGGTGGAGGGCATCATGCTGCAGACAGGGATTTATAATCAGAGGCAGCTTTATTCTTGCAGTTTAAAAGCTGGAGTTCCAGAAGCCGGAAAAGTGCAAGCGGTGTAGCACATTTATTAGCAGTTCAGGCAGATCCTTTCTGGGGAAGAGGATGGGGCCTATAGGGGAAATACAAGATAAGCAAGCAGGTAGACGGGAGGTCAGTGTGCCTGGAATGAGGAAGTAATAATGAATAAGGAAAACAAACATCCTGCAGCGATTAAAGTAAAAGTAAACAGCCTGATTTTACACACAACTGCCCTTGATAATGATTTATAGCGCCTGGGAGCCACCTCCAGTTCAGCGCTACTGGCACAAGTGGGCAGGTGAAACCTCATGGCTAATAGCCGCGTTCTCCAGGTTACACACATTATTGGAAAATATTTGAGTACGTTAATGTGCCTGCTGCTAAGAGATGTATAAAACCTGTGGGTTAGAGCTATTTTGGAAAGATTAACCCTGGATTAAAATGCAAACGGTGTGCATTTGCTTCCTACTTTATGGTTTGAGCGCAATACTTGCCTATGTCTGCTGCTATTAGTCATTAACATGAAATGTGCTATTTGTTTTATTCATGTCCTCCTTGCATGGACCAAGTAGTGTGTGCTCCTCTCTGGGTATAGACACACCACTCACTCACTCATCTTCATTTCCTGACATGCCCGTGACTACGGAACTTTGTCTTTGTCTTCCGAATTTTCTATTTTGCAAATTTAAAACACAACGGGGCTGTGCAAGCAGTGATTGCTTTTCAGTCTTTTATCTAGTCCTATGCACTCAGATACATCCAGCAGCTCCCTCCTTATGTGCGCCACAGATTATTGTGAACCAAACCTCTTGTTAGAGTTTCACAGTGTCACCCAATAGTCCATGGATTTTTTTGTCTAATAATATGTGTCACTGCTATGAATGTCCTGTTTGAATAAGCCAGGTTTTGTGTGCGTCCCGGACTAGAATGATGCAAAACAAATGGACTGCTGAAGCATCATAAATTGATATGTACATTAATTAATACAGTGCAGTTCACTTATTAAATCATAAGATAGTTTGCACCATTGAAATCAGCCTCTCCAATCAGGCAGCTGTTGGTCCTGGGTTGGACTCGAAGCAGGCAGCACTGTGCTCACATGAATATTGAGGTTGATCTTTGATTCGCTTAAGCTGCCTGTTCTGTATTCTAAGTGGAAATGATTTATCAATGCTTATTGTGCAGTGTAGGACACAGGGCATGGTGGGACACTGATAGCAGGACATGATCGCCACAATAATCCGAACAGCAAAACTTTAAGTACTAAGGCAGCAGGCAGAAGCCTGCTCCAGATTCCAGGTCTGTCCCTGCACACCATAATGCTGCCAATGCACATTCCAGATCTGCCAATACATATCACAGGGCCTCCAGTGCACATTTCTGGGATGGCAGTGCCAATCATAGTGGTATCAGAGCCAATGCATGCCAAAGAGCCCTTAGTGCGCAATCCAGTTCTTCTTGTGCGTCCAAGGAATATAAGCGTTTCTTTGCCCTGCCCTCTGCATGATCCGAGTGCCCCTTGTTTGGTAAAGTGCAGCCATGTGCCACTTCATTCTACACATATCCATTGTGCTTTACCGCCACAAATAATGAAACACACAATAGCTGCACTCTTACACCTAGAGATCTTGAGAAAGATGCCAACGATAATTATTTCTTTCGGCCTCGCCCATCTCCCCCTCCATTTGGTTTCCAGGAATGAGTCCCACATCTATGATTATTATACCTTCATCGGTGCCATCCCAATTATTTTCAGGGAGAGAAATGGAAGTTCTCCAGTGGCTTGGCTTGCATCCTCCCACCCGCCAAAAAAAAGGGACATAATGGGTAGCCGAGGCCAATGGGCAATAGATCAAGGGAGCCGCAAGTCAAAAAAGTTTGGGAACCACTGCTGTAGCCCTTTGAGTTCAATGGAGTTGCGCGCCTGGAGCTGTGGGTCCCGCCATTAATTGCATGTGAAAGGTCCTCTTCGCCCCACCCTCCGACACGTCCCATAAATCATTGGTTCAAGTCCCATGAGCCCTCATACCTTGCTCTGTTCTTCACAGTGAGATGTTGTTACACCCTGTCTGCCCTTCCCCCTCCCCCCCAGCAGGGAGGCACAGAGATGCCCTCCCATGAGAGAGGAAGAAGGAAGAACACGCAGAGAGTTACTGAACCCCTTGCCCCATGAGAGAGGCACAGAAAAGGTGGGTGGAAGAATGATGGGTGGATGGATGGATGAAAGGGTGGATGGATGAAGGATGAATGTATGGATGGAAGGATGAAAGGGTGGATGGATGTATGGATGGAAGGATGAAAGGGTGGACGGATGGATGGATGGATGTAAGGATGAAAGGGTGGATGGATGTGTGAAAAGGTGGGTGGATGAATGATAAGTGGATGGGTAGATGGATGGATGGATGAAAGGGTGGATGGATGAAGGATGGATGGATGGATGAAAGGGTGGATGGATGGATGAAGGATGTATGTATGGATGGAAGGATGAAAGGGTGGATGGATGAAGGATGGATGTACGGATGGATAAAAGGTTGCATGGATGAATGATGCATGGATGGATGTGTGAAAAGGTGGGGGGATGAATGATGGGTGGATGGATGGATGGATGGATGAAAGGGTGGGTGGATGAAGGATGGATGTTTGGACGAAAGGGTGGATGGATGAAGGATGGATATATGGATGGATGGATGGAAGGGTGGATGGGTAAAGGATGGATGGATGGATGTATGGAAGGATTAAAGGGAGGATGGATGTATGAATGGAAGGATAAAATGGTGGATGGATGAAGGATGGATGGATGGGATGAGGTCTAACAGGCGCATTTATGGTTGTTGATAACCCAAACGAAATGCAGACTGTGCAATAGGGGTGAGGAAGACATTCAACATCTTTTGTGTATTTGCCCTGAACTCCTCCAAGAGAGAAAATCATTGCTAAAAGCTCATTTTAACTCACGCGGCATACGGTCATGTAGGCAGGCCGTGATGAAATGTATGATCTCAAATGATATCATTTTAAACTCCGCCTTTGTAAAGTTCCTACTGCTAGCCAAAAAGAAACTCGGAGACGTAGCTATTACAAATACTTAATGGGTTGTAAAGACTATGTAATGTCATTTTATATGATTTTAAACTGGAATTTAACTTTAAATTCTTCTTTTAGTTTAAAATGTTGTAAGATTTTAAATAATCATCATAATAAACTACCTTGTACCTTGCTGGTTGTTGATAGCTGTTGATGATGAGGAGTACCAGTTTCTAGAATCTTTTGTCGGAAGGGGGTCCTTACGCCTAAAAATGTTTTACAAGGGGGTCTCGGCATAAAAAAGTTTGAAGACCTCTGCTCTAGGCCATGCTGAATTTCTGGATTCTGGATCTCTCTTATGCGACAGTTGGTTACTGAGCACAGACAGTGCTATGCCGCGGTAGAAGTGCTTGTGTGCGAATGGACGAGGGCTTACAGTGGTATCGCAGTGCGGATCTGAATGCGCCTGACTGCATTAGACCGTGTTATCACTGTGCACAATTATGGACGTGATTTCTGACTGCATATAGTTCTATCAGTGTGCATGTGATGACTGTGGCCATAGAGTGCTATCACTCTCCAGAACGTTATGCACGTGATTTCTCAGGACGCAATCTCTATCAATGTGTAGAACCACATGCACGTGAAATACTCAGGACACAACGCACCATCATTGTGCACAGCTCAATGCCTGTGCCTAGTGCAGAGAGCATGCAGTGCTTGCAGAACTGCACGCACAGTTATTGATGCCACACAGAGGTATCGCCGGACAAAATGAAACACGACTACTGAGGATGCACAGAGCTGTCACTATGCACAACTGCACACATCTGCTCCTCGGGCACTCAGTGATATCGCTGCACATAAAGTGGTGCATTCTATAAGTGAGAGTGCAGCCAGCGCCATCTCTTAGCAGAACTGACTGCCTTGATGACAGCAGGTAAACACTGCTGGAGCTCTGTACCCCTGCTTGCATGTGAATGCCGGGTGCACAGTGCTCTCACTATGCTGAACTGGATGTATACAATTAATGAAGGCAGACTTTGCGATCACTGACCAGAAGTGCAGACACACGCCTACAGATGTCACAAAGTGCAATCTTTGTCCAGAGCGGCATGCACAGTGCTGTCTAAGCGCAGATATGAATGCCTCTGACGGGATCCATACTGCAGAACGGCCTACCTGTCATAAAATAGTGCATGTGATTATTGAGAGCACAGTACTCTCTGTGTGCAGAACTCTAGACTCTGATACGAGGACGTGCAGTGCTATCGATATGCAGGCCTGCATGCTTGTGATTACCGAGACACTGTGCGGCCTGAATGGGTGCACCTTTGCCATTCAGTAAACGGTTCATGCAGGTCGTAAATGAAGCCTTGAAGACCTGAGCGGCTGACCTTGAAGTTGGAGAACCGGGTTCGAGTCTGGCGGGAAGCTGAAGCATCCTGTGATCCTGGGCAAATCACGCAATCTCCCCGTGTCTAGAAATGAATGTGTCCGTCTGTAATGCAACTGGTGCTCATGTAAAGTGCTCTGATACCTTGGGGTCGAGTTCGTGCTATATAAAACTGCCAAAAAAGACATAAAAAATTAAACTAATGTATCAGTTAACATTTTGTCAAAGTCCTGCTGCCTGCAGGGAGCAGCGAACAGGAGTTTTTATAAATCGGGCAGATAATCAAACAATGGCTGATAGGTGACTGACTCTGGTCCAACCCTAAAGGCCTTTCAACAAATGTAAAGATAGGCTTGTCCAGGCTGTGTAGCCCAGTGATTGCTCAGGTAGACCCGCAAACTAGTAAGCTGGGACATGCTTCGAAGCAGACGGGTGCAGCAAAGGAAACTGTGCTCCTAATATTGTATCATCTTTCATTTGAATGGAGATTTATTGCTTCACTCTTCTTTAAGTATGTTATGGTATGGTGTGGTATGGTGTGGTATGGTATGTTATGGTATGGTATTTGTAGCTCATGCATCTCACTCTAAATAGTATCCAGGAGTGGAACACAGAGTCATTGGTTTTAAGTTTCATGAGCTACTGGACGTTGCTCAATTCTGGAACAGACACTGCCATCCAAAAAAGCATGCCAGAGAAGCTAAAATGTCAAGAATGTTCTCTTTCAGCAGCCAAGACATTCTACATAGAACACATTCATTGGTTGCTTGCCACTGACCAATAAACAGCTTTTCGAAATGCTATATATATCGCGGGAAGGTAGGGGGCACGGGGAGTGAGCAGGACGAGGAATCAAAATGCTTTTTCCCCAATGCAGTAAAAAAAAAATGCTTAATTGCAAAAAAGGTACAATAACACAAACGGCTGCATCATTGCTTTGCCGCACTCATGCATTATAAGGTATGTGCTAGCCAACGGAATGATGCGGGCACTACTTATTTTTTTCTCTTATTTACAGATCCAATATAGAGGAGGCCACTTGGATCAGTAAATGCAAATATTAAGACAGTTTTGCACAAAAAGCGCAAAACAGAACAAGAATTTGCAATGCAATAGGTCTCGCATTAGGAAAGTTTGAGCTTTTGGTATTGTAAATGACAAATTTTGTATTTATGTGTTGATTTTGAAAATAGCGAAATTAATAGCGTTGTCATTTACAATGCCAATACTGTTAACTTTCGCAATTGTGACACCTATAGCATTTGTAATGCAATATGTGTTGAATTTACGTGACTTAGATGTGTTGATATTACAAATAACAATTGCTTTTAATTTTTTTAAATAATTAATACTTAAATAAAAGTTATTGTAATTTATAATTGCAATAGCTTAAACTTGTGTAAATAACTTTTGTGAAGATTATGTTCAGTGTATGTTATTGTGATGAAAATCCAAGAACAGAAGTGAAATATTAACATCCTTTTGTGACATTTGTAATAAAGCTTGAAACATTGAGAGAACATATTTGAACCAGTTGTTTTTGAATGGTTGCACAGATTGATGCTGTGGTGGCGCTAAGTGATGTCGTGGTTGCGACGAGTGATGCTCTGGCATTCAGTGATGCTGTAGTAGCGCATAGTGATGTTGTGGTGCCCCTGAGTGATGCTGTGGTGGTGCTGAGTGATGCTGTGGTGATGCGATAGATAGAGTGTAATTATGTGGCGTGTAACTATGTGGCACTGAGTGGTATTTGGAGTGTGTGTTGCATTGAGTGCAGTGTAATTATGTGGCGTATAATTATGTGGCACTGAGTGGTATTTGGAGTGTATGTTGCGTTGAGTGCAGTGTAAATATGTAGCATATACTTATGTGGCACTGAGTGGTATTTGGAGTGTATGTTGCATTGAGTGCAGTGTAATTATGTGTCATGTAATTATGTGGCACTGAGTGGTATTTGGAGTGTATGTTGCGTTGAGCGCAGTGTAATTATGAAGCATATAATTATGTGGCACTGAGTAGTATTGTGTGGAGTGTACGTTGTATTCAGTAGAGTGTAATTGCGTAGCATGTACTTATGTGGCACTGAATGGTATTGTTTGGAGTGTATGTTGCATTGAGTGCATTGTAATTATGTAGTATATAATTATGTGGCACTGAGTGGAATTGTGTGGAGTGTGTGTTGCATTCAGCAGAGTGTAATTATGTGGTGTGTAATTATGTGGCACTGAGTGGTTTTTGGAGTGTATGTTGCATTGAGTGCAGTGTAACTATGTGGTGTGTAATTATGTGGCACTGAGTGGTATTTGGAGTGTATGTTGCATTGAATGTAGTGTAAATATGTAGCATATACTTATATGGCACTGAGTGGTATTTGGAGTGTATGTTGCATTGAGTGCAGTGTAATTATGTGGCATGTAATTATGTGGCACTGAGTGGAATTTGGAGTGTATGTTGCGTTGAGCGCAGTGTAATTATGTAGCATATAATTATGTGGCACAGAGTGGTATTGTGTGGAGTGTATGTTGTATTCAGTAGAGTGTAATTGTGCGGCGTGTACTTATGTGGCACTGAATGGTATTGTTTGGAGTGTATGTTGCATTGAGTGCATTGTAATTATGTAGCATATAATTATGTGGCACTGAGTGGAATTGTGTGGAGTGTGTGATGCATTCAGTAGAGTATAATTATGTGGTGTGTAATCATGTAGCACTGAGTGGTTTTTGGAGTGTATGTTGCATTGAGTGCAGTGTAATTATGTGGCGTGTAAATATGTAGCACTGAGTGGTATTTGGAGTGTATGTTGCATTGAGTGCAGTATTATTATGTGGCACTGAGTGGTATTTGCATTGTATATTGCATTGAGTGCAGTGTAATTATGTGGCACTGAGTGGTATTTGGAGTGAATGTTGCATGGAGTGCAGTGTAATTATGCGATGTGTAATTATGTGCCTCTGAATGGTATTTGCAATGTATGTTGCATTGAGCGCAGTGTAATTATGTGGCAAGTAATTATGTGGCACTGAGTGGTATTTGGAGTGCAGTGTAATTATGTGGCATATAATTATGTGGCACTGAGTGGAATTTTGAGTGTATGTTGCGTTGAGCGCAGTGTAAGTATGTAGCATATAATTATGTGGGCCTGAGTGGTATTGTGTGGAGTGTATGTTGCATTGAGCGCAGTGTAAATATGTAGCATATACTTATGTGGCACTGAGTGGTATTTGGAGTGTATGTAGCATTGAGTAGAGTGTAATTGTGTGGTGTGTAATTATGTGGCACTGAGTGGTACTGTTTGGAGTGTATGTTGCATTGTAATGTAGCATATAATTATGTGGCGGCACTGAGTGGTATTTTGTGGAGTGTGTGTTGCATTCAGTAGAGTGTAATTATGTGGTGTGTAATTATGTGACACTGAGTGGTATTTGGAGTGTATGCTGCGTTGAGTGCAGTGTAATTATGTAGAATTTAATTATGTGGCACTGAGTGGTATTGTGTGGAGTGTATGTTGTATTCAGTATAGTGTAAGTTTGTGGCGTGTAATTATGTGGCACTGAGTGGTATTGTTTAGAGTGTATGTTGCATTGAGTGCAGTGTTAATATGTGTCGTCTAATTATGTGGCACTGAGTGGTATTTGGAGTGTATGTTGCATTGAGTGCAGTGTAATTATGTGGCATGTAATTATGTTCCACTGAGTGGTATTTGGAGTGTATGTTGCATTGAATGCAGTATAATTATGTGGCGTGTAATTATGTGGCACTGAGTGGTATTTGGAGTGTATGTCGCATTGAGTGCAGTGTAATTATGTGGCGTGTATCCATGTGGCACTGAGTGGTATTTGGAGTATATGTTGCATTGAGTGCAGTGTAATTATGTGGCGTTTAATTATGTGGCACTGAGTGGTATTTAGAGTGTATGTTGCATTGAATGCAGTGTAATTATGTAGCGTGTAATCATGTGGCACTGAGTGGTATTTGGAGTGCATGTTGCATTGAGTGCAGTGTAATTATGTGGCGTGTAATTATGTGGCCCTGAGTGGTATTTGGAGTGTATGTCGCATTGACTGCAGTGTAATTATGTGGCATGTAATTATGTGGCACTGAGTAGCATTTTGAGTGCAAGTTGCTTTGAGCGCAGTGTAAATATGTAGCATATAATTATGTGGAACTGAGTGGTATTGTCTGGAGTGTATGTTGTATTCAGTAGAGTGTAATTATGTGGCGTGTAATTATGTGGCACTGAGTGGTATTGTTTGGTGTGTATGTTGCAATGAGTGCAGTGTAATTATGTGGTGTGTAATTATGTGGCACTAAGTGGTAATTATGTGGCACTGAGTGGTATTTGGAGTGCATGTTGCATTGAGTGCTGTATAATTATGTGGCGTGTAATTATGTGGCACTAAGTGGTATTTGGAGTGTATGTCACATTGAGTGCAGTGTAATTATGTGGCGTGTAATTATGTGGCCCTGAGTGGTATTTGGAGTGTATGTCGCATTGACTGCAGTGTAATTATGTGGCATGTAATTATGTGGCACAGAGTGGTATTTGGAGTGTATGTTGCGTTGAGCGCAGTGTGAAAATGTAGCATATAATTATGTGGAACTGAGTGGTATTGTTTGGAGTGTATGTTGTATTCAGTAGAGTGTAATTATGTGACACTGAGTGGTATTGTTTGGAGTGTGTGTTGCATTGAGTGCCGTGTAATTATGGAGCATATAATTATGTGGCACTGAGTGGTATTTTGTGGAGTGTGTGTTGCATTCAGTAGAGTGTAATTATGTGGCGTGTAATTTTGTGGCACTGAGTGGTATTTGGAGTGCATGTTGCATAGGTGCAGTGTAATTGTATGGCGTGTAACTATGTGGCATTGAGTGGTATTTGGAGTGTGTGTTGCATGGAGTGCAGTGTCATTATGTGGCGTGTAATTATGTGGCACTGAGTGATATTTGGAGTATATGTTGCATTGAGTGCAGTGTAAGTATGTGGAGTGTAATTATGTGGCAATGAGTGGTATTTGGAGTGTATGTTGCATTGAGTGCAGTGTTATTGTGTGGCGTGTATTTATGTAACACTCAGTGGTATTGTGTGGAGTGTGTGTTGCATTCAATAGAGTGTAATTATATGGTGTGTAATTATGTGGCACTGAGTAGTATTTGGAGTGTATGTTGCGTTGAGGGCAGTGTAATTATGTAGCATATAATTACGGGGCACGGAGTGGTATTTTGTGGTGTGTATGTTGTATTCAGTAAAGTGCAATTGTGTGTGAGGGTGCAGAGTGTGTGAGGGTGCAGTGTGTGAGGGTGCATAGTGTGTGAGGGTGCAGAGTGTGTGAGGGTGCAAAGTGTGAGGGTGCAGAGTGAGTGAGGGTGCAGAGTGTGAGGGTGCAGAGTGTGTGAGGGTGCAGAGTGTGAGGGTGCAGAGTGTGTGAGGGTGCAGAATGTGTGAGGGTGCAGAATGTGTGAGGTTGCAGAGTGTGTGAGGGAGCAGAGTGTGTGAGGGTGCAGAGTGTGAGGGCGCAGAGTGTGTGAGGGCGCAGAGTGTGTAAGGGCGCAGAGTGTGTGAGGGGGCAGAGTGTTTGAAGGGGCATTGTGTGTGAGGGTGCAGTGTGTATGAGGGTGCAGTGTGTGAGGGTGCAGAGTGTGTGAGGGTACAGAGTGTCAGGGTGCAGAGTGTGAGGGTGCAGAGTGTGAGGGCGCAGAGTGTGATGGCACATTGTTTGTGGCCTAAAGTAGTGTGAGGGTGCAGTGTGTGTGGTCTAAAGTAGTGTGAGGGCGCAGTGTGTGTGGCCTAAAGTAGTGTGAAGGGGCAGTGTGTGTGTCCTAAAGTAGTGTGAGGGCGCAGTGTGTGTGGACTATAGTAGTATCTCGCATACACACATTCAAATACACAAACACTGGTGAAGGATGGCAGACACATAGAAACAATATGTACATGCTCTCAGACATACACATCAGGTGAAACTTCCCCGAGGCAGTCCTTGACATGCCCTTGTATGTGAGGTTTTGTTGGTGTTTGGTTGCACCTAGTTCCGTGATGTAGTTGTAGGAGAACAGTGTACAGAATAGGGGCGTTGGGGCAGAATGAAGAGGCAGTACAAAATGGACAGGGTGAAAGTGAAGAGAGTGCAAAGAAGGGAGAACGGATTGAGATTCAGATAGAGAACAGAATAAGGAGGGGGGAAAAGAAGGAGAGAAGTAATCTGAATAGGTAGAGGGGAAGAATAAGAGAAAGAGATAGGATGGGTGGAGGAGATTCAATAGAAAACCCGGGAGAACAAAGAGGGCAGAGTTAGGGGAGAAGGCAACAATGAAATAGAAGAGGACATGAAGCTTAACCGAATGGGAGAAGAAATAATGTTACTAAAAGTCAAAATATTCCCATTGCGATTTCCAAGATGTTTCTATGTTTTTTTTTTTTTAGAATACTAAATAAGACTGCAGTTCACTTGGGAATCTTGATTTTCTTGGAAGCCAGTCAAGCGGCTGGAAAACGACAAAAAAATGGTAGTAAAAGAGTAGTGGGGAAGATGTGTTTGCTGTTGCCTGCTGTCCATATGGTGCCGCTGGTCTTTCCTGTGAAGCTTTGTAACAAAGACTTGTTAATTTATGTTAGTAGGAGCGCCCAAGTGGATTCCTTTGAAGTGTTTGAAGTCTGATGCTGGCTGCAAGCAAACCAAATGGTGTGCGATGTGCACGAGCCCACACACATGCACTGTAGGCAATCCGCCTCTTGGAGCATGTCTGAGACGCCTACTTAATATCTCGGCCAAAGCATTGCTAAAGCAATGCCTTAGACGAGACCTAAAAAAGGACCTAAGGGTGGTATAGGGCAAAAAAGGGGCGGGTGGGCAGAGCGGTGTTTGGGGAGGACAGGAAAAGCAGTGCATTAGGCAGAGAGCAAGCCAGGGGGAGAAACACACTATGGAGAATGGGGAGAAGAACAGAGTATGTAGAGGGAGAATCACTTGAGAAAGCAAGCAGGACATCAACACAGGGAGCAGGGGGAGAAGGACATGAGTGGAAAAAAATACTGAGCGTGGGGGCACAGCCCTGCCAAGTGCCACGCATCTTGTTTTAGAATAACGCATTTGCAGTATTTTGATTATTAGTGACCGTGGGGCATATTACCAAGCAATAGCGATAATTATCGGTATTGCTTGGTTAGCGTGAAAAAATTATCGGCAAGCTGCGGCGATTTTTATCACAGATAAACCTTGGTATTACCAAGGTTTATCGCAAATGCGATAAAAATCGGCCGCAATGCATGAATATCGCTGAAAAGTCAGCGATATTCATGCATTAGCAAGCTAATGCTCTTAGCCAAGTTATCCACCTCCCATTGGATAACATGGCTAAGAACTGCTCAGGGCAGGTGTTAGCTTTTGGAGATATCCGCGCTTAGCGCAAATATCTCCAAAAGTTGGTAATAGGAGATAGCGATGTTAGCGACTGTTTCCAGTCGCCAACATCTTGGCACGCCCACTTTGCATGTCATTAGTGTTAAATATCACTGACATGCAAAGTGGGGCCCAAAATGGACGCTATCTCCTACTAGCTGTCGCTAACTGGTGTTAGCGACAGCTAGGTAATAGGGAGATAATTTTATCTCCGCTTTCTTGGCTTTTAAAGCCAAAAAAGCGGAGATAAACCCCCTTGATAATATGCCCCCGAGTTTTTGAAACCCTTTACATGGGTGCGTGTACGTTGGGTGCATGTTTAAACACAAAGGCACTTGTGTGTAAAATGATTTTATTGTTTCAATTATTAAAAATTGTTATAAAAGACCCTACGTAATCTGTATTTCCAAGATCCATCTGTAACTGTTAAAAAAATGAAAACAAAATTATTTGCAGTAATGTTCCCACATTACCACAATGCCTGAAATTGTCACGCAAAAGAAAGGTGTCTAAAGTGCGATAAAACTGTGTAATTCCAGTTTTTCGCTTTGCTGGAAGGACGAATAAAAGCTGAGCTTGTTTTTTAAAGGCCGCAAGGTGGCGCTAATGTACAACAGGAGGAATAGGAATTTCAATATATTATGTCTAGGGCTCCCAGTTTTATGTTATTTATTTTGTTAACATTTCCGTCTGTATTTATCCATATTCATTTTTTGGTAATTTTATCTGTATTTATTCACATTTCATTTTGTCGTAAGCAAAAAAAAGACTGCAGCTCGTATTTTTTTACATTTATTTACATGAGCAGCATGCGCTTGATTTTTATAGGTTTAGATAGATTTAAGTAGATAGGTAAATGGGTCACTGCCTTTAACTAAGAGATCCTTTTGCTATCAAACAGATGTGGATGTCCAGCTGCAAAATGAAGCTCCTAAATGTGTGTCAAAAACTGGGCCAGTCTAAACTGCAGTAAAAGAGGGACCTAATTTGAGAACTGTACAGGGAGAAGATCCCCTCTGGAGCCCCTCTCACCTCCTTTAGTCGACCTCAGGTCCCATGTGGCAGAGAGCCTGGACAGACTCTGTCAATTGATCGTGATTTGATCATGCCATTAATTTGATGGGTTGCCAGCCAGGGAGGCACAGGCTGGCTAAGGCAGGAAATCTCTGTTTAATGTATTGTTTCGCTGCTGTCCCGCCTGGCAACAGGTGTCCAACCTAGGCTGTAAGCTGTGTCATGCTCCTACGAACTGAGGGTGACATTATGCTGTTAGAAAGAAAGTGTCACTCATAGTCATTGAATGTCCCTCATAATTACATGGAAATTATGAAAATGTCACACATAAGCAATCTGAAACCTTGGCAGCTATGTATTCTATCACGCAAGTTGTCATGGCTGTGATCATGCAAAGGTTGATGCAAACGGTCATGCGAGCGATAGCTGACATATGATACCATATTATAATTTAGCAACAGTGATCCAGTTCGTCAGCCTTCCATGCGAATCTCACTTTTAAACACAGAACACTAGCATCCCTTACTGTGGCGGGAAACGGCTATGCTATTGAAATAAACTTTGGGAGGCGTACTTCAGTCGTACGTGGGTTGCCTCTGCCCTCTTCTCTTTCTCAGCTGACCTCTGACCTCGCTGTTATCGTGTTCAAAGGTGACTAGGAAGCTGTTCTTTGGCCTTTGCAGTGATGATGAAACAGATCCTTGGAAAATGCTGATCTTAGTACTGCGTTGTTTTGGAGATCGGAGGTCGCAAGGTAAGTGGCACAGCAGCAGCATAGCTATCAATAGTGCAGCAGGTGCAGTAGCACCTAAGCCCATTTCTTAAGGAGCCTGCCGAGGCCCAGTGATGGGTGTTTATGCTACCAAACCAAGCGAAGGGGACCAATTTGTTTTTTTCCATCAGGTCACATGGCTTCCTAGCAACATGCCAGCAGCACAGCGCTCTGCTCCAGGAGAACACGCAGCCCACGCCATGAAGAGGGCCGGCATCACCAGAGGAGCCGTTGTTAACATACTTACACTGACATCTGGTTTGGTGTAGGGGCTTTTGACTAAGGTTAGCTTATGGACCAAGAACATTCCATTGCAGAAAATACTCTGTAGGTTTATTGAATAAATGAGATGTCTCTAAATCTTACTAGCACATCTACAGTGACTGCTTTTGCTCAGCATCAAATAAATCGAAATTGTTTGCGTCTCTTACAGACGCATCAGCTAAATATGCAGGTAAGGTTTTATGTGCCTACTGTATATAAATCCAGCAAAAGTAGAGCCATAACGCATTGTATGTATAAAATCCTTTTGATTCTAATTGGGTAATGATTAGGCCTATGTGAAATTTGAATCACAGTGGCAAATTTCGCAGAGTTCCTGAATTTCACATTAAGTTAAATTTGTAGAAAATCTCAAAACTTCAGATTTGTGCATATGCGCCATTTTTAGTAACTTTTTTTTTTTATCCCAGCAAGCACCTGGTGTAAAACATTGTAGCAAGATACGAGCAGGAGACTGTTTCCACAGAAAAGGTTTCTTTGACAGACAGTTCCTACTAAAAGCAGTCTCATGAAAGATCTCACAGGGTTGCTTTACACAAGGTGTGCGGTTGGCTAAACAAAGTGACACAAGATGCTATCAAATTAAATTTCGCTACAAAAGTGTACTTTTGTTAAAAGTTCATGGAATATTACAAAAATTTGTGTGAAAACATTATGAGATTTTGCACTCTCCTAGTTAGGATTTACAGACTCTGGCCCTTTAGTGATATCTAGGGGTGGGAGTGTTGGCTAAGAGCCTTATTATGAGCCTGGCGGTACACTGACTGCCAGACTTGCGTGGACATGCAAATAGCGGTCTTCTGACTGCCCTATTACGACCAGGGCAGTCGAGTCGCCCTGGGACTACAGCAACCGGCAGGGATCTATCCATGGCAGTGGCGCGGCAGTCTTGAGGCCACACTATGCTTGGCTGGGCCGCTGTGACCCCACCAAGCATATTATGAGTTTCCGCACCGTCACACTTTTCATGGCAATGCAACTGCTATGAAAAGTGTGGCTGTGAGGAAACAAAGGGGACCCTACAGGGCCTCATTGTGCCTCTGTGCCAAGGGGTGCATGCAGGGGCCACATGTTGTGCCCGTCCGTGTGCATGTACTCCAGTACCTGCACGACATGGACTTCAGCTGTCCATGCAGTGCAGATATTTATTTTGACGTTCCCATTGCGGTGCCAATTTCATTAGGCCCGCCGTGGGAACGTCAAAGAACCGCCCTTCAGACAGGAGAAAACGCCTAATCTGGCTGGCACTTCAAACATATGTTTGGCAGTGCAGGAGCGGAGCGGGGTCGGTAATTCTGCATGAAAGGGTAACATAGAATAACCAAAATTACTCCATTTATTCTGGTGTAATCGAAATTCATCCCATGCCTCATGATATCCCTTGAGAATGCTTCAAGCTGCCTTATACACCACTTTCTCCCCTGTCTCAAGAGCAATTATGTGTACCTGGCATTGGTTCGCAGGTTGACCTGCTGTTAGCCAAATGGCTGAGCCCTCCACACTTCAGCTCCACTCCAATCTGCATCACTCAACACCACTACACTCCTGCCACGGTGCTCATTCAACATCTGGCTCCCTGAGGGAGAGAGTAAACTAGGCAGCCACTGTGGTGGCTCCTGCAGCTCCTATAGCTTATGTCAGCCTTATCGTCAACGTTCACCATTAATGGCTGGCAGGATCTAAGCAGATTGTTTCTCTCACATATGTTCATCCTCAGAGCACAATGGAAGGCAGAAATATGCCACTTTAAGGGGATCACTGACATAATATTGATGTATAAAATATCGAAACACAAAAATATCAGAAATTAAATATTGATAATAACAATTTCGACTGTGCCAACTTAAGTCTGATATGGATTTTTACATAGATCGAAAACAAAAATATCAGAAATAAAAATATTGGTTACTTTAAATAAGCATATAATATGTAAAAAAAATATTGCTTCACATAATATCGACGACAGTATATTAGCCATACTGATTAAATAATCATTATTAAAAAAATATAAAAATCTTTTCACATAAAACAATCACTTCAAATACACTCAAAACACCTGTTCTATACATATTTAAATTAAATAAAAATATATGACATCAACAAAATATTTAAGTTTCACCCCAAAAAATTATATATCTAAAATACAAACAATAAAACCCAAAATATTAACTACGAACTACAAGGTGTGAACAAGACCGATGTACTGTCAAAGCACGTTACAGAGGTTTATGCCAGCAATAAATCCTCCTAATTGTTGATCTGTCTCCCGTTTTCTTGGCCTGGGTGGGTGCTATATTGGACTTTACATTGGATTTACAGCAGGTTGTCTCCGGCGGCAAAACGCTAGTCTCCATAAGAAGAGCATTTTTTGTTTTGGCAATATCTTTGGTGCCATTTGAGAAATCTTCGTAAAATTTTCAAAATGAATGGGGCGCTCCGGTCAGCTCCTGTCTTCGAAGGTTCGGGGTTATCCGTCACGCGGGGGCCGAGAAAAAAGGGGAGTCCCAAAACGTGTTTTCTCCATGTTAATTTCCATTGGAAGTTTTGTCGCGGCTACAGCCCGAACTGCTGAACAGAATTACACCAAATTTGGCAGAGAGGTAGCTCTTGAATGTATGTATGACAGTACAACGCGATCATTTTGATTGCAGTACTTTACATTGCGGTTTTTACAACACAGTTATTATAACGACTTGCGTTGAAGGGCACTGGATTGAGGATTAACATGATTTTCTATTCCAACTCCAGCCCTCGTAACAGTAGGGAAGGTGTTGGAATAGAAAATCACACTATTCCTTAACCAAGAGCGCCATCCAGCGCAAGTCGTTGTAATAACTTGCATTGTAATGGCTACGTGGTACAGGTCATGCGGTGTAAACACCGCGTTGTAAACAATGTTTCTCCTCTTGAACCAGAGTGCACGTTTCGCTTTAAATGATGTACATCCATTCAGTAGTTCCTGAGAAATTTAAAAACAAAAATATTGATATCTGGTGACTGCGGTGGATCCCCAAACACTCCCGATCTCAAGCTTCATTTTGATTGGCTGTCAACGCCCCAAACCAAGAAGTGTTGGCAGCCATCTTGTGACTCAGTCGAACCGAGTCAAATGAAAAATGGTTAAAAAAAAGAAAAAGGGGCAGGGAAGAAACACCCTGACCCACTAGGCGTGCTCAAGGGGTACCACAGGAACCCCCAGGGCCCAAAAAAGCATTAAAAAATAATAATTAGGCGGGATGAGCGTTAGCTGCGCAAATCTGGCTTTCATTAAAAAAAAAACCAAAGTGCGGGCTCCTGTCCTTCGTTTCTTTAAGCCCCCGGGTGCGTCAGGTCCCGGGGCAATGTTTTATTATAGTCCAGAGGCCCGTGGGGGCCCCTGCAACACCGCAGACCGCCACATCCCCCAGGCTTAGCTGATTATGCACGGGCATGTGCCCCCCTGCAGCCCCGGGGACAGCCACCTCCCCAGGACTTTATTAAGTGGGGGCAGGGGGGTTGCGCAGGTCCCAGCAAGCTTCATGGACTGCCACCTCCCCAGGACTTTCGTTATTAATGGGCGGGGGCTTCACAGCCCCCCCAGGCCCCGGGGAAAACCACCTCCCCGGAGCTTTTGTTATTAATGGGTGGGGGCCTCTCGGCCCCCCCCAACCCTAGGGACCGCCACCTCCCCAGGGCTTTACTGAAATTATGGGGGGCCTCGCGGGCCCGCACCTATTCTAAAAAGTAAGTGTGGGGGGGCTTGAGCCCCGCCACACTGCACCTGGGTCCAGCAACCCCCCAGGGGCTCAAATTATTAAAGTGCGGGGTCTGTTATGGACCCCGGGGACCACCTCCCTGGGGCTTTTTACATGTTGGGAGGAGTACTGTGTGGCCCCCCTCCTGGAGCCCTCCATGGCCCTGGCGACTGCCACCCCCCAGGGCCAGCTCCAGGAGTGTCCCGGGTGCCCCCGTCCTGCCATTGCAAACACTGCTTTGCTTTGTGGAAGCGAGAGCAGGAAACCTGCTCTCGCTTCCACGAAACAAAGCAGGTTGCTTTTGGACAAGGGGAGCTGCATGTCAGCAGCTCCCCTTGTCCAAAAGCAATGGCAGCTCCCGCAGGAGGCAGGGAGCCGGCTGGGGCATTGGGGCTCCCCCATGGTCCCCAACAGAAGACTAGACCCCGGGGATGAGGTCCCCAGGACTAAAAGTGGCCAAGGGAAGGGGGCCACGCTGCCCCCATAAAGTTATTTCAATTTTTTTTTAAAAGAGGCAAAGGAGGGCAAGAGGAAAAAGGCAAAGGATTGGGGTCCCCGGGGCAGAAGAAGCCTCAGATGGGGGACCAAGCTGCCTTCTCCTGTAAATGTATTTATTCATTTAAAAAAAAAAATAAGTAGCCATGCCCCAGGGGATGGGGTTCCCGGGGCCAGAAGGGGCCCAGGGAAGGGGGGGCCATGCGGCCCCCTCCCATAACATAAATAAAAAATTAAATAAGAGAAAAGATCCAATGCCCCGGGTGATGGGGTCCCCTGGGCCAATAATGGCCTCAAGAAGGGGGCCCCCTCCTTAAAAGGTAGCTTTTTTATTTTTATTAAAGTGGCCATGCCCTAGGGAATGGGGTCCCCGGGGCCAAAATCGACCTTGGATGGGGGGCCGCGCTGCCCCTTTCCCATTTTTATTTTTTTTAAGTTAAAAAAATGGGTCAGGCCCTGGGGGATGGTGTTCCCAGAACCCCAAAAATACTAAAAGAAGCGGGGACCACACAGCCCCCCTTCTAAAAATATTTAATAAAAAAAGAAAAGCCGGCATTTCACCAGTGGCCCCGTCCGCTCCCTGCACCACTCTGCAAACACACGTCCTGGCGTGTTCTGGGTTAAGGGATTAAGTTGTGTTAAGGAATGGAGGAGCATCTGAGTCTCCAGAGTGGCGGCAAGGGCGCCTGTAAGGCACATAAAAAAGTAATTAATTAAAGAGACCCTATACCTCATCATATATAATATATTTGTTTATCATGGGGGTACATGAATGATGGAATTATAAAATTCACTTGTGACAATGCAGATCCATTTCAGGATCACCTCCTGGTACTAAACCTGATCACCGTTTTTTTGTAGGGTACATGAGGAGCTATCGTGGTGCTTCCAACTCATTAACAAGGACAGGCCTGATGTAACAATAGATCTATTGAGGAATTACAACGCCCACCACTGAATCTCATCATGCAAACCCTTGCTGCTGGTGGAGAGACAGACGATCCACCGTTGCTCCCTTGTTAACAAGTTGGTATTGTTCCATGATGAGTTTGCTTCTAAAAGGGTCCATCTGAGGTCACCCGGCGAGTGCTGTTAGTCGTAGACGTGATTGCACATCTTGGTGCTGTTGCGTCCACAGCAGATGTTGCTCCGGTGCTCCATTGTTCTTGTTTTTACAGCCCTTGGCGTCATTCCCATCATGTTAACATAAAAATATTTCAAAATATTCTATTTGTGTGGAAGAAGGACAAAGAACAATAACCTCCTAGGGTGGTATCTGTGTAAAGGGCGGCTTTGCTGAACAGAATACTGAAGGCTCTATAGGAATCAATTTACCGGGGGAGGCAAGTTGCAGTGCCGCACAAGGTCCAGAGAGTCCTTAAAAAGTCTACATTTTGACAGTTATCCCAGGTGCATCAGGGCAACTGCAGGGCTCATCTGGGTCACTGGCTTGTAGTCACCGGGCCCTCCAGTAGACCCCCAGAACAGGAAGAAAATTGTGAAGTCACCTGGGGGAAGAATTAAGGTGCACAGGAAAGGGACAGACATAGTCTGAAGCAGTCTCTGGGGTTTATTTCATCTGAAGGCTCTCAGAGTGTGTGACCTCATTGGCTGTGGAGTCATGATGATTGTTAGGCAAGCAGTGAAACAACAGCAAAATTATGTCTAGCTGGAAGTTTGCTTTAGGTCTTAGGTAAGCCATATGTTAATGGATGAATGTACCTCTAGGTCAAGGTAATCTTTTAATTGGAGATATTGTAAGTGACCTTATAATAAAGCGTATACATCTTTTTATCATGCCAATGCCAATGATAACATCAGAAGGTTTGGGCTATTCATAGCGAATTTCATGACAAGGCAATAGGCCTTCATTATTGATTGTGAACTGACCTGATGAATTTTGTATGCATACCTTTTTATTGGTTAACTGCAATTAAAGTATTCTTACGATTGTCATTGTGTTTAGTGTTTGGTGTACAGCTTAGCCAACAGTATATTGTGAATATATTTGTGATTCGTTGTGTATTATTGTGTATTATTTTGCTTGTGTGCCTTAAAGTACTTTTCCTTTTTTAAATAAAAACACTGACTGGACAATAATTTTTGAGTGCTATTATGTGTGTTACTCAGTTCTGGGTTTCCGGCACGTATCGCCGCCCTATAGGGGCCTTGAGGGTCAGGTGTTCAAAGGGTGTCTAAGGTATACCGTTTTCAGTCTGGAGTGGATAGAAGTCACAAATGATTCCATTTGACAGAATGGAGATCCAATCACACCTGGACGCCCTTGGGCCCCTAAACCAGTATTCACACTGAGTGCTGGGTCTGAGTGCATGTGAGCCTTTGTGGTGTGCTTGTTAGATGTCCAAGCTTCATCAGCTGTACACAAGCCTTTGTTAGTCATCTCTGAACACCACTGAACTCGATCTCAGCTATTATGAGAAGCAGGGCCGGAATGAGAACCCAAAGCAGCCCTGGCAATTTTGTCTGATTGGCCTCCAACCCCGGCAGGGGGGGGGGAGGGGGATGAGTGCAAGCATGAAGCACTACTGCTTAACAAAACCGGTCCCCAGCACTGCTGCTTTTTGTTACTGGGGACCGATATTGCAGCATCACTGCAAAACCATCCCTCAGTAACAAAACCGACCCCCACCACTCCAAAACTGTCCCCACCCTTCCAGTTACCCAGGCAAACACCCGCTCCCAGCTCCAGCCTCTGCGGCCCTGATGAGAGGTCTCTGAGCACCTGTAACTGTGTCTGAGCCACTGTGAACGGCCGCTTAGTTCTTGT
This sequence comes from Lissotriton vulgaris, assembly GCF_964263255.1. NCBI lineage: Eukaryota > Metazoa > Chordata > Amphibia > Caudata > Salamandridae > Lissotriton > Lissotriton vulgaris. The sequence goes on along the minus strand of NC_141699.1, from coordinate 389,687,275 downwards.
GAGCGGCAAGCTGGGAAACCATTTCAGAGCTCCATCCATGAAGTGTCTCTGTGGGCTTGTGAACCATTTGAGCCCCAGTGAAATCTCTGAGCACACCTGAACAGCATCTGAATTCTTATTTTCCTTCTCTGAAAGTTTAGGGACAGTCCGAGCATTGTTGAATATCTCTGCGAGCTCATGACTGCAGGGTACTCTGCTGGCAGACTATGGAAGTGAGCTTTGACTCAGCTTCCACACTGTCCAAATAGTATAATCTACAAAGTAAACAGGGTTCAGTAAGGATACCATTGATTCAGCATTGACAGCTTGGCCTGAACGGAAAGCATAAGCCAACCAATGTAGGACTTAAGACAGAAAATAGGCTCGGGTACCAAAATAAAAATGGCCACCATTACCAAATCAGATAGCTAAATTGGGGGGGGGGGAGGAGTCCACATTTAACAAGTTCAAGCAGTTTTGAACTTGTAAAGATATGTTCTATAGATGTGTTGACAAGGTGGGGGAGAGAACATTCATTTACCATTTAGGTAATCTGTGTGGCAATATCAGAGAAATCAAAGGTAAAAGCACGCTAACTGACCTGTTAGACCAGCACACCAGGCACTACCTGATTGCACAGTCCAGACACTGAAACCAACCACTGAACAATTATAAAGAAATAAATATCTAAAAAATCCTCACCAAATCGAAGCAAAAAAGGAAAATATATTTAGAAAAAAACAGTACTGGAAAAAAACAGATCAAGGGTCACAATGATAGATAAATATAGCTAATCCATTAGGAAACAATAATAGGAATTGTCCCAAAAGGCAACAACCAAAATGATTCTTGTATCAAAGTATCCATTAGAGGGCAGCAGTGAAACAAGAATCTCTATCAGAAGCTATCAGCCGAACAGTGTTCAAAGAACATGGTGGATCATGGGCAAATCAATTCTAAGACAACGCAACTGTGCAGGTTTCAAGAATTAAGGTTATATACACTAAACCAGTCGCCTTGTTGATACTTCCTGATTGGTCCACAGAGCATGGTCAAGAAACTCACTTGTTCTCAGCTTTTTTTGGAACAAGTCCTATAGAACAAAGGATTAAGTTGGAGCGATGAACAGTTCTTCCGAAATGTCTTCAGGAGACAGCAGGGAGTTTTTTCTGAGAACACCCCTGCTATGGACTCTGGGCTGTTTCCTGTCTTTAGACATCAAGCAGCTACTTTTTTGATGCCGTGCATCCATGACATAAAGAACACTAGAACATTTTCCAGCATTTGCAACAAGAATTTTGGATTCTATTAAGAACACAGAGGAGAGGATTATGCTTCTCAATCTTTACTACTCACTTTAACAGCAGCCAATCAAAAAACAGTAAAACATTTAAACACTACAAATCCCACGAGGCTTTGAACCACGCCTCCATAAACCACCAATCGGAATAGTCCAATGTCTACAAAATAGCGAGGCACCATCTTACTGCCTCTTTCTTTGCAACAAGCAGTCTTTTCCTAGTGTAAGTCAAAACAGGATACAGTTACCGCTCTCAACGGAGGGCAACTCCAGATAACAGGTCCCAGAAGAAACAAGTTTATCCATAAGGGGCGCAGACCGCCAATAGGAAATGAACTCCAGATTCAGCTCTGTTTGGAATCCATTACTGAAATCAGAAACAAGTTTCAATATTATAGAACCCATTGACTTTTACATATCAAAGGAGGGAAAGAACAGTCATAACAAACTTCAGCTTATGACATCATGGCAGTTGAGATATAACTCTTACCTGTCTGAACGGGTGGGATAATCCTCGTCTCCATGTCCTTAATAGAATCTAAAATTCTTGTTGCAAATGCAGGAAAATGCTCTATTTTATGGCAGGACCGGAGGCTCAGATTATGCTGGTTCAAAGCTGGCCAACAACAACAACAACAGAAGCATGTACAATTGGTTTGTAATAAAATATTTTAAACATTAAGTCAGATGACCAATCAGCTTCCTTAAGAATATATTCTAGCCTGGATCCCTTAACAAAGGCTTTGGATGCCATCGCGCCCCTAGTAGAATGAGCACCATACACAGAAACATCTACACCCGCTTCAGCCATGACCAATCGAACCCAACGAGCTAATGTAGCCACAGATAATGGGTTGAAAGGTTTCTGAATGGACAAATGTTAAGGCCCCAATGGTTCAGTTCTGTGAGACAAAGTACGTTCTTCGTAACTTTTTTTTGTTTTATTTAAAATTGTTTTTATTGATAAAGGTTTGTGGCAGACAGGTAAACAACAATTACATACAGTATTCGCAAGTTGCATTCAGCACCATACAAGTTACAAAGGTTTGGGAAACAGATATGTTAAACAGTGACATCTCTGTCCCTAGTTCTTTGCATTTCCAATTCCACCATGGGTGATACACAAATCTCTCCTCTGTGGGCGTTCCATTTCAACCATTTTTTATCCTATTTCTTCGGGCATCCTCTGGTTATGAAGACTTCTTTCTCCGCTATCATGCACCTATCTAACTCTTTCAGCCACACTGACACGGTGGGCGGTGCCACTCCACCCCACCCCTCGCCCTAGTGTATTGTATCTCTTTACTAATGTGTACCCCAGCGTCACCAATTGTTGTTTGATTTCATTCAGGTCTGTATCTTCCCATATGTTAAGCAAACCCAGTCGGGGCGTCAGGTTCACTGACTTCCCTAATGCAGACTGCACATGATTTGTGGCCCTCTCCCAGAGATCCCGCACCAGCGGGCATTCCCACAGTGTATGGTAGAAAGTAGCTTGCTGCCTGCAACCCTTCAAACACAGGTCATCTTGCCTAGTTTCTATTTTCGCCAGCGTTGTCCCCGTCAGATAACAGAGGTGCAAAATCCTGAGTTGTATTAGTCTAAATCTAAGCGCGATGGCCGCCTCTCTAGGTGACATAAGAGCCAGTCGCTATTCCTCCTCGTCGATCGGTCCTAGGTCTCTCTCCCATTGCTCCTTGAGCTTGCCGAAAGTATCCGGCAAATTATTACTAAGTTTTTTTATAGGTCAATGATATCGCCTTAGACTGCAGTGGCCCAACTAGCAAGCAAGCTTCCAGGGGCGATGAGTCCGGTATGTCTTCGCAGCTCAGGAAGGCCGTCCGTAGGGCATGCCTGATTTGTAGGTATCTAAAAATCTCCCCCGGAGCCAATTAGTAGGTCTTCTGGAGATCTTTAAATTTGAGTATTGCTCTCTTTTTAACCAAATCTTTCACTGTCAAGATGCCTATTACATCCCATCTATCAAATCCTGGTTGATAGCACAGCATGCCTAATTTCTGAGTGCACCATAGTGGTGTTGCCTTAGTGAGGACGCCAGCCCATCCCAGCCGCGAGTTAGCCAGACACCAAATTTGCACCGTGTGCAGTGTTGGGCCAATATATCTTTGTTTCTTGATGCGGGAATTCGTTGTAACTTTTTAAACTTTTAACCACACAACTTGTCATTGTGAGGAAAGGCAGGATAATCAACTGAACGTGACATAGTCTTAATTCTTTTAGACAAAATAAACGACACACCATGTGGAGAAAATATCCTACCTGCTAGATCTAGTGCATTAACATCTGACACTTGCCGACAAGAAATGAACAAAATGACTTGGTAAGTTTAGCGGAAAGCTGTTTTAATGATAAATCTTTATTCTCTGGCCAAGATTCTAATAATTATAACACATTAGAAATATCCCATTGTGTATTGTATCTGGGTCTCTGGGGTCGAGCAACCCTTATACCTTTCAGTAATTTGCATACAACTGAATGAACACCTACTGGTTTTCCATCTATGAAATTATGTCTGGCTGGCAAAGCAGTTCTAAAGTTGTTTACTGACCTGTAACACAATCCGGATTCTGCACACTCAGAGAAAAAATTCAATACATCTTTCAAATCGGATCCCATGGGATCCACCTCCCATTGAAGGCACCAACCCACCCAATGTTTCCATGCAGCAGAATATAATTTACGTGTGGAAGGAGCCCAAGCCTGTTGTATAAAATCGGCAGCTGCTGATGAAAGACCTTCAGTTTGTTTGTGTCTCCTGATAGCTTCCAGACCATGAGCGTCAGTTGGTTCTGCAGAACCAGTAGATGAGAAGATCCAAATGGGTCCAGGAGCAACTGTGGAAATACAGGAAGTCAAATGGCTAGATCTACTGACAACTCTAAGAGAGTCGGAAACCACAATTGTGTCTTCCAAAGAGGTGTGAATAAGACCAACGATGCTGACTGACGGGGGACTTGGGCCGCCACTCTCAGGATCATTGCAAAGAAGGCAAAAGTGTAGTTCATCTGTGATCCCCAAGGATGAAGAAAAGCATCTGTTACGAACTCCATTGGGTCCGGACTCCCGCTGTAGAACCGGGGAAGTTGAGCGTTCAGACAAGAGGCAAATCGATTCATTAGGCATGGGCCTCGAATAGTCATAGTCTCTTGAAACAGGGAAGAATGGAGTTTCCAATCGCTGAAACCTTTCAGGAATCTGGAATTCCAGTCCGCCAATAGGTTGTCCGTGCAGGGTATGTATTCTGCCAAAACAATGATCTTCTGTGCTAGGCAGAAGTGCCAGAACTCTTGGGCTATGTTGGCTAACAGACGAGATCTTGAACCTCCGAGGCGATTTATGTATTGTACCACTCACACATTGTCCATCCGTAGAAGGATGCAACAATTGCTCTTTACTGGGGAGATCGACTTGATGGTGAAGGCACCCGCCAACAGTGCCAGACAGTTGATATGTAGTTTCAGTTCTTCCGCTGACTAGCGATCGCTGGTAGCGAATTCTCTGCATTTTGCGCCCCAGCCCCAGCGACTGGCGTCCGGTTCGATGACTACATGGGGAGACACTCCAAAAACGGCCTTGCCATTGCAAGCCTCCATATGTGTCAGCCACCATTAAAGTTCCTCTTGCGCCTCGAGTGTCAGAGCAATTATGTGATTAGGAACTGAAGTTCTGCTGAAGATAATGAAGTGGAGAGGACCAGGAAAGATCGCTTGAATAGAGGATGCCAGCAGGCCCACAATCCTCGCCTGGGATCTCAAAGAAACCATCTGTCTCAACAGTGTTGTTCTGATTTCTCTCTCGATGGACTTTATTTTGGCTGGAGGTAGAAGTAACTGAGCCATCATGGAATTGATCTGAAATCCCAAGAAGTCCACTTGCTGAGAGGCAGTCGTCCTGGACTTCTCGGGATTTATTACAAAATCTAGATTCTGTAGGAGAGAAACAGTCCATTGCAGGTACGTTATTAACAAAGTACGATCTTGTGCCAACAGAAGCATGTCATCTAGATATACAATCATGCGAACTCCCATTTTCTCATAGTTGAGTCACCACGGGTTTCAATAGTTTGGTGAACACCCAAGGGACAGAGGAGTCGCCGAACAGTAGGGATTGATACCAAAACCATTGGCCTTTCCATTGAAATTGTAGGTAACGTTGATGAGGGGGATAGATCTGGACTGTCAGATAAGCATCTTTTCGATCTAACCAGACCATCCAGTCCGTTTCCAGCACCAGATCCCTCAAAAGATAGATGCCTTCCATCTTGAAATGGCGGTAAGTCATGAAGGGGTTGAACGCTCTGAGATTTAGTACTAATCTCTGACCACCTCCTTTCTTTTGAACCAAGAAGACATTGCTGCAAAAAGCTTCTGGCTGGAGAGCTCCCGCAGCAATAGCCTGCTTTGTCAAAAGATCTAACAGCTCAGAGTCTATAAAAGACTCTTCTTGTCGGGAAAAATGGAGGGCGGGGCATGTTGAGTCGGTGAGGATGTTAATTCTATTTAATACCCTTGAACAGTGTTCAGGACAAACGCATCTGATGAAATCTTTGACCAATTGTGTACAAAATGCATAAATCTGCCGCCCCCAAGGGGATCGAAGTAAGAAAAGGTTGAATCATTACCTGAGGATTGGGCGTCATTGTTCTGGAATCCTCTTCTGATGCCCCTGTTGAAGCAGCCACTGAATCCCTGTGTTCTAGAGGGATAGAATCCTGCCTGGGCTGGGTCTTGTGCATACCCTCTGCGCCTGGGGCAGTACCCTCGGTGAGGACCTTGCTGATTGAAGCGGCCGGTCGAGCGTCCTCTGCCACGACCAGCCCTGCCAGAGAGGGGATTGAATACTCTGTTGAGTGGTGACTGAGAATTGTCTAGGGAGGTGAACATGTTTACAAACTTAGCAATGTCCTTGACAAAGCGGTCTCCAAAAAGTTGACCTTTCACCAAGAGTCCTGGTTCCGCAGGCCAGCTTGGCAAGTTGTGGATCGATCCTTAGGAGAACACATTTGCGCCTCTCAGAGGAAAGCGCACAGTTTGCGTTGCCTAGGAGGCAAATTGCTCTTTGAGTCCCTCCAGCTAGGACTTCAGGGTGAATTGCTGCACTGTCTCTTGGGCTTGAAGATCCAGTTCCAGGATTTTGGCCAGTGGGCCGGACATAAGCATGGGCGAATTTTGCGAATCTCGCGTTCGCGAATTTTGCGGATTTGCGAACTCGCAATCCGCAAAATCCGCGAATTCTCGCGAATTTGCTGATTTTTTTTTTTGTGTTCGCGCGGGTTTCTGCCAGTTTGCGAGGGTTTTGTACAATTTTGCAAAACGCGAACTTACCTGTCGGGTCGCAAGTTTCGCGAACTTGTTGTTTCTACGTGTCCAGCCTGTTTGGGACACTCTTCTTCATCACTGCCACTCTCTGTCACCACTGCCACTCTCTGACTACTCATGCCACCCTCTGGCCCACCCATGCCACCCTCTGTTTCATCACAGCACCCTCTGGTTGTCCAGTCAGTGTACATTATTGTGGCAACGCAAGCACACCTTCCCTGCCTCAAGTGACCTGAATTAATTTGGGGCTGATTAATGTGTCACAGAATATTTTTTTAGCTGGCACCTGCTTCCTTAGTGCTTCCTGATTAGTGATCTTTTGCACTTGCTAAGTGCTTTCATTGTTGCAAAATTAGTTACAACACCTGCCCTGCCCCAACTGACAATAATGAATTAGGGGCTGATTAATGGATTTGAACTTCCAGCCTGGCTCCTGCTTGTCTCCCTTAGCTGTAATTCAGGACCTTTGTGGCATATGTGTAACTATTCTGAGGTTCAGAGCAGGGTCACATAATAGTTGCAACTGGCAACTGAACTCTGGAGGGGCCCCTCAGGAAGCACTACAGGAAATGGCTACTAATGATGAGCCTGAACTTTTGAACCTGGTAAGTAGTTTCAGTTTTGCTAAAATCGTATTTCTGCAATTTAGCGCTTATTCGCGGGGCGCGAAGTTGTACTGGGAAGCCGCGAACTCACGCGAACAGTGCGATCAAAATCCGCTGCTCGCGGATTTGCGGATTTTGCGGGAGATTCGCGAATCTCGCGGATTTCGAATTTACCGAAAATCCGCAAAATCCGCGAGCGAAACGGATTTTCCGCCCATGCTTAGCCGGACACATCCAGAAGTTTGTCCTGGCATGCTCTCAGAGCTCTATCTTTTCCCTTTTTTGGGTCTTTACGGTATTTCTTGAGAAAAGTTTGCATAGAGGTATCTATGTCTGGAGTGAGTGCCGTTTTGTTAGGAAGGTCGACGGGGGGTTGTATGATGTTACAATGCATGCTTTTAACCCGCATGCTGTTACAACGTAATTTTTTCCCGACTTGCTGTCAGGGGTCCGCTGGAGTTTGGAAAAGTATAATTTACTTTTCTAACTCCAGTGTGTGCAACAGTAGGGAAGGTGTTGGAGTTAAATCCATCACCTTATACCCCTACAGCAAGCCATTTTCATTGTAATGGCATGCAGGGTAAAAGCATGCGTATTAAAGGTTATTTCCCCTGGACGGGGACATTCTGACCTGAGGCAGGATCTGACCTCTTTGTTGAAGCTTTTTCGCAGATTAATCTGCATATATTCCACCACCACTAGGGCTGGGGATCAATCTGAGGATCTAGGGTGAACTATGCTAGAAGGTTCGAAGGTGAAAGGGGACTGAGTCGTTGAAGAAGAGGGATGCTTGCATTTCTTAGAACGCTTTTTGAGGGCGTGACTCTTGGCAAGAAGAGGACTCTGTATGTGTGTCCGTAGTGGGGGGGGGACAAAGGGAGAGACGGTGGCGGTTGGGTAGACGGATCAGTATTGTAATTGTGATCCCTTGCTCTTTCGGTAACTTTGGTGTAGATCTTTACATGAGGCCAGGACTGGTCAGGGGGCTCTGAGGGCGGAAGGGGGTCAGAGGGGGGGGCTGGAAGGAGAAGGGGAGGGTTCACTGCCTACCAGCCGATCAAGGCATTGTGAGATGGGTAGGAGGGCAGATTACAAAGCTTTATCAAGTTTCTTGTCTAAGGTTTCGTCAATCCAGGATTTCATATTTTCATCATACTAAAAGTCCTTGTTATCTTGTGGACCATAAACAGCCAAGTCCTGCTCTTACACCTCATAATCAGACATGCTGCAGAGAAGGGCTGCTTCCCACCTCAAGATCCCCAGAGGGAAGCCAATTGATTTCAGTGCTGAGCAGCTTAGATACAGGTAGTAAATTGGGAGCCAAAAGAGAGCTGGAGCAGAGAGGCCAAGGTACCCTAAGCTGCTTCACAGGACTAATGAGGGGGGTTGAGGCCCTGACTGCCTAAGAAGCAGCACGTTTAAGGGGGTTCCAAAAACTGTCTGTTTGGGAAACAGGGAACATAGCTGAAATTACTTGTGCAGTAGAGAAAAACTGTTCGATAGCTGAATTATGCAAATGAGGCCCAGTATCGGCACTGTGCTGCATGAGGGAACTCCTGTTTTTCCAGCCCAGGGCAGGCGTCACCAGCTTCCGATGGGAAAACTGCCTCATGTGCGCTGACAAGTGCAGGCTACCGAGAGGTTACGCGTGTGTAGCCCAATTGGACTACATACGGGACCTTGCTCCCGGGAGGGTCCACTCCCAAAGCGGTGGCTAGAGGAGCAAACACCGCAGCGGCACGGCCGCATGGACTGGGAAAAGAAACTGGCTCAGGACTTGAATAAAATTTAAAATACAATCTAAAATTAAAATGCTCACAATAATAAACTCAGGAGGAGGGGATCTCGGAGGCGTAGGGCGCAACACGCGCCGTTGAATTGAGTAGAAAGAAGAACCGCTAAACAAGCAGGCAATCGAATGCGTGAATGCTTGAGAATACAGATACAAAGAGAAACAGTAAATTGTAATTCGTAATAACAACGCAGTACAAAACATAGTATCAAATAATCAAAGCATGTAATTGCTTTGGAAATGTATTACAAAATAACGAGGCACTTATCTTGACTGCCGAGCAGCAAAGAAAGAGGCAGTAAATGGTGCCTCGCTATTTTGTAGACATTGGACTATTCTGATTGGTGGTTTATGGAGGCGTGGTTCAAGCCTAATGGGATTTGTAGTGTTTAAATGTTTTACTGGTTTTTGATTGGTTGCTGCTAAAGTGCGTAGTAAAGATTGAGAAGCATAATCTGAGCCTCCGGTCCTGCCATAGAATCAAAATGTGTCCGCCACAAATGTCTGTTCTTCTAGCACAAAATTATCAGAGAAATCTGAACAAAGCTATGTTTCTCTGAAAAGCTCTAATGAGAGTGGAAGATGTATCAAGAGCTGTTTTTCTTATTATGGGTTGGCTTGGATGGCATTATACCAATTTAAATCTTTAATACTGTGCCTGGAATGGTGAAATGCCTTTGTCATTGTTACACTCAGTGTGGTTAGGACTAACCAATCCTGTTCCCTAAGACTCTGCATTAAAAATAGCAAAAGGTGTTGCCACTTTTCTTGCTTGGCGTGGTTAGCATTATTTCAGTTCAATGCTTTAAAATTCTGCTGGAAAACAGACCTTTGAGGTGGGCAGTTGTAAAATCTGGTTGCCTTTGTGGCTGTGCTCCATTAAAATGAACTGTTTTGCACCTATAGACAGGAAACTACTCAGAGTTCGGGCTGCGGGGGCAAGATGGCGGCCGCTTAGGACGGCCGAGAAGCAGTGTGGTTGAGGAGACGCCGGAGTAAAACAGCATGACATCGTAGACCCACGGATAGCCACGGAGCCTTCAGTGAGAAAGGGAGACGAAAGTGCGGGGAAAAAAGTCCGGAGTCAATAATCGGCAGAAGAAAGAGTGAAAGCTGACACCGCCGGATGCTACTTACTTGCCGCCGGCCGCTCAAGCAGCTTCTCTTGGAGCTGCTGCAGGTTGCGAGGAGGCTCTCGCTGAGAGGCGTGTCAGGTGCGGGACTGCTCGCGGAGGCCGCGGAGGTTGCCAAACAAACAGCGCGGAGTTCACGTAGCGGGCGGAGCTCGCTACTGAGGAAACAGTTTCAGCCAGGAGAGTCTCGGCATACGAGTCTGCAGTCGAGCCAGCAATTGAGCTTGCACCAAAGGACAGGGGGAAGATTACGGAGCGTCCTGGAGACCGCTGCAGACCCAGACCCAGATCCAGAAGAAAGGAAGTGGGGCAGCACAATAGGCGGTAAGGAGCAGTTTGGGCTCGAGGAAAGGAGGAGGGAGATTATGGCTCCCAAAACTAGTGCAAGTGCCAAAGCTGCCGCGAGAAGGAAGGCTGCAGCGGAGCAGGCAGAATTAATGGCAGATAGGGAGTTAGATGGTAACAAGAGGAAAAAACAAGTCTCCCCTGCTAAAAGAATGGCCCAACAACAAGGCGTAATCAAGGGTAATCAAGGCATTCAGGGCACCACCCCGATATCAGACATTTTTCAAAAACTCATAAAAGAGAAAGATACTAATAATGAGGCTACTGTGAGGCTGCCAGATGTGGAGGGGAGTCCCAAGGATACAGTGGGGGTGGCCCAAAATATGTTGGAAATATCTGCTCAGCTTGCTGCATCCAGAATTACAGAGGAGGATAGTAAAGGGAAAACCGATCCAGTGGGAGAAGCTGAGGATAATACCACTGTGATACCCCTGGTGTTAGAAGAAGTGTTGGAGGAAGAGGCTGGTGAAGATACAAGTGACAAAAAGGAAGCCCCCAGCGAAGCGTTCTTTTCAGTCTCAGAGGGAGGGGAATGGTCGGAGGAGGACGATGATAGCCTGGAGCAAGAGGACAGTGGGTCAGCTACTGACAGTGAATTGGAAAAGGATGAGTTCAGCCCCCCGATAACCGCGGTGAAATCCACGGCAGGAGCAAAAATACACTGTCAAAAACGGGATCATCCGACGACCAATCCTATGCTGGAAAGCCCCGGAGGGGATGCAGCACAAATGTCTCTTCTGGAGGTGATACACCAGGAAATAATCGCACACAGGGAAGAAGCACGACAAGAAAGTCGCAAATCACAGGCGGCAGTCAGAAAAATGCAAGGAGTGGTGAGGAAGCTGACTAAGGTGTGTGTGAATCTGGGAGAACGGGTTACTAATCTGGAAGAAAGAGTGGTGTCAACTGAAGCAGAGTCAGCAGCGGCCTCTAGCAAGGTAGATCTACAGGGAGAGCAGCTGACAGATGTGCAATGGAAACTGGAGGCGCTTGAGAATAGATCTCGACAGAACAACCTGCGCATACTGGGAATACCCGAAGGATCAGAAGATACAGACATGAGAGCCTTTGTGGTCAAACTATTCGAACATGCCTTTACAGAATTGAAGGGATGGGATTGGGCTAAGGAGATTCAGAGGGCACATCGCATTCCCTTTAAAGTCCACAAAAATGCCAAGGAGGGAGATAAGCCCAGAGCAATTTTAATTTTTCTTGGTAACGTTAACCTGAGGCAGGCAATATCAGAGAGGGCGAGACCGGACAAAAAAAAGAATGTTGATGGTTACTCTTTCTTTGTTCGCCCTGACTTTTGTCATGTCACGGTGGAGAGACGCTGGAGACTAAGGCAGATGATAAAACCATTTCAGGACAAGGGTATGCAGGCATACTTGATAAATCCAGCACAGCTGAAAATAATTAATGATGGAAGAACATTATACTTCTCCTCCGAAGTGAAGGCCAAAGAATATTTGATCTCACAAGGGGTTTAGAAAATATCCTGTAGAAATAGATGAGTTTAATCTATTGGAAAATGTGATTATTGTTATATTCAGGTAAAATAGAAATTAGCAACACTGTGTGGGTTGGTGTGTGTAGTGTAAGGTGGTGGGACTACAGGGTCATAGGTACTAAAGATGGGTTATTTTGAAATCTCCTCAATCAGTACTGCGAACCATCACGTGCACAGACCACGGGTCTGAGCGCCTCTGAAAAAAGGGGGTGGGAGGGGGGGGAGTTCAGAAGCCGAACGGGGAGAGGGGAGGGAGAGCGAGCAGGGGGAGGGGGAGGGGGAGGGGGTGGAGGGGGGGAAGTGGGGGGGGGGAAATGGGTGGAATAAAAAAGAGAAAAACTTTGAGATGGAAATGGGTGTGACTTTGGTTAGTATTAGATTCATGGATAACAGACATCGCAGAAAAAGTAACTTTGTTAATAATGTCAAACATTAAGATATGTACCATCAATGTAGGGGGATTAAATGACTGGAAGAAACGACAGAGATTGAGCCACTTAGCTAAATGTAATAATATAGATATACTGTGTATACAGGAAACTCATTTACCCTGGGCTAAAAGGAAGTTATTGGATATGCATGGCTATACAATGCTAGGATGCTCATCGCAATCATCTATGATTAGAGGAGTGGCTATTTTAGCAAAATGCAATTTGGGGGGGGGGGGGGTGAAACGTACCAAAACTGATGGGTCTGGTAGATGGGTCCTGGTAGAACTAAATCTAGGGATTACACTGTGTGTGATCTATGGGTCAAATGAAGATGAGCCAATGGTATTTGATAAAGTAGAAGAAGAGCTGGCTAATTGGGGTACCCCCATGATAGTGTGTGGGGACATGAATATCTCGGCTAATTGGAGACAGGGAGGTAAATACACAGGACGCAAACATAAGGTATATAGAGCTCTAGGCTCTTTAATACAGTCGCATGGTCTGGTCGTTGTATGGGGGGAAAAAATGCCTGGGGATCCAAGATTTACTTATTTCTCACACCCGGCGCAGAAATATTCTAAACTGGATTATTTCTTTGTGTCAATGGGGGAACTCTGCAATGTCAGAATTGCCAAACTTCCAAGAATAGTCTCGGATCATAACCCTTTGATACTGACATATAAGATCCCTAATACGTTGAGGAAAACAACAAGATGGACATTTGAAAGGAAACTTCTAAATGATGAAAGGTTTGTAAAACATATTAAACAGTGGGCGAAAGAGTTTTTTGAGATTAATAGATATAGTACATCCAGAAATGGAGTATGGGAATCCTTCAAGGCATCATTAAGGGGGGAGACGATTAGCTGTGCCGCCAAGTTAAGGAAAGAGGATAGAAGCAAAGTGGAGAAACTCACCTCAGAACTAGCAGAGTCAGAGAAACGACATATAGAGGAAATAGTCTCAGGCAAGGATGGCAGTGAAACAGCTAGAACTATGGCTATGATTAAGGGAGATATCTTAAAAGTAATCACGCAAAAGGAGATTAGTGAATATCAAGCATATCGAGCAAGGCGGTATGAGACAGGTGAACAAGCCGGAAGAGCATTAGCATTGCGCATTAGGCAAGAAGCTAACAAAAATAAAATCTGCAAGATTAAGTATAATGGGGTAGAATATACGGATCCGAAAATGATAATGGACGTGTTCCAGAAATTTTATCAGAAATTGTATGATCAGGAGCCGGGGGATTTACCATCCAGTCAAGGGTACGGGTTACCTTGCCCAATGTTGAAGGAGGAGGATAGGGAGCAGTTGGATTTAGATATAACAGCAGAGGAGATAAAGATTGCATTACAAGAATTAGCAGCTGGTAAAGCTGCAGGCCCAGATGGCATACCTATAGAAGTTTATAAGATTTTAGGGGAAGAAATTCTTCCTCTGCTCGAAGACCTATTTAACGGCATAATTTGCTCTGGGAAGATTCCTGATACTTGGAAACAAACTAACATCGTAATATTCCATAAAAAGGGAAAACCAGAAGAGAATCCCGGTTCATATCGGCCAATTTCGCTGATAAATGCGGATGCCAAACTCTATTCTAAGGTATGGGCTAAAAGGCTAGGGGGAATTATTGGCCAACTTGTCTCACCGTGGCAGCATGGGTTTGCCCCAGGGAGAGGCACCACGGAACACACTTCTCGGGCGATCTCGCTATTCGATGCAATGGCTGTTACGGGGGGAGAAATGGCCATGATCCTCTTAGATGCCGAAAAGGCTTTCAACCGTGTGGTCTGGGATTTTATGTGGGATGTCTTGGTCAGAAGGGGCTTTGGAGAGAAATGCAGGAAAGCAATACAGGCTATGTACATGGATCCTGTAGCCAGAATCACTACGATGGGCTTGCAGTCGGAAGAGGTGGTTATCAGAAGAGGTACCCGTCAGGGATGCCCTTGTTCCCCGATACTTTTCTCACTTTATATAGATCCCTTAATTAGGGAAATTCTCGCCTCAGATAAGATATCTCCTGTTATAACTAATGGGCATACTACCAAATTATTGGCGTATGCGGATGATTTGGCAATGGTCACTACTAATCCGCAGACGGCAATGCTGGAATTGAGTCAATTGGCACACGCATTTGGATCCCGTTCTGGGTATAAGCTCAATGAGGAAAAAACAATAATAATTGGCACAAATAATATTCATAAAGTTGACCAAAGGTATGTGGACTCTGCAGTATATCTTGGGGTGAGAATTAACGCAAATGTGGGGAAAATCATACAGGAAAATTATCTACCCTTGCTTACCTCAATAGATAAAGAATTGAGAAGAATAGATGTTTTACACTTATCCCTGATTGGTAGGGTGAATGTACTGAAGATGTCAATGTTCCCGAAATTATTGTATCTATTTCGTGCCATACCTTTACTAGTTGAAGAGGGTTTGTTGAAAAAAATGGAAGCTGTTTTCTCGCAATTTGTGTGGCAATATGGGAAAACACGGAGATCATTGGCTCGACTCTCTGCACCACTGGAGGGAGGGGGTTTATCTGCACCAAATTTGAGGTTATATCATTGGGTTTGTCTAATGATGCAAATGAATCTCCTATTGAAATATGATGATATAGAGGTGCCGACTGGTTCATACAGAATACCTACAATCTACGAACTACTAGTAGGAGAAAGGGCTCTTGGGCTGTTAACACGAGAAATAAAATTTATGTATTTCAAAAGGAGCAAAAGCAAAGTAATGCTTAGTGCTTGGGGCACCTGGAAGGCTATATTGAAATTTCTGAAGATCCCGAAGATTAATAGCACAGTAGATCTATGGAGGTCAAACCCATTTGCGCATCTCGGACAGAATAGAAATAGTAGGACATGGAAGGAGCTGGGTATTAGCTGTTTGGGGGATGTCATGTGCGAGGATGAATTATTGGGATTTGACTTACTTCAACAAAAGTTTGGTATACCTACTAGCCAATGGTTTTTATATAGACAATTAGAACAAACAGTGAAGTCATTTAGACCTAGGATATCAATTCAGGAGCTAAACCCGATTGTGAATTATGTAAGGAATGGCGGCAAGAAGATTAAAATTGGGTATAGCTATCTTTTACAGGGTTTGAGAGATGACAAGGGACAAACGGAATCTGCTTGGGCTCAAAGAATCGGGGATCCAGATATAGACATTGATTATGCCCTTGCACTGAACAAGAAAATATTAAAAGCAACAAATTTAAAAGCACAGCATTATAAGATGATTTTTAACTTGTACTACACCCCCGCCAAGCTGTTTAAATGGGGTAAAAGAGAAAACGATAGGTGCCCAAGGTGCGACCAAGGCCCCGCAGATTTATCCCACATGTTCTATACCTGTCAGAATCTTACGCCAGTTTTTTTACAGAAATGGAAAGGTTTTTAACGGGGCTGCTAGAGCACCAGATTTCTCTATCCCCTACTAGTGTTTTGATTGGCAGGGACGAAAATCTTAAACTTGAACAAGAGGCCGAAGCATTTATTTTTCTATCTATGGCTGTTTTTAGAATTTTAATTGCGGCTGCCTGGAAAGATTCTGTAGCTCCCACCTTTCAGATGTGGTTAACCAGGCTGCTGGGAACTCATAATATAGAGGAATGTCTGTACAACTTTAAAGGAAAGAGGTCGAGAGACTATGGTGAGAAGATTTGGGCTCCTCTTAGAAACTGGAGAGAAGCCAGATGAATAATAGTAAGCAGACTCAGAGCCGATGTTGATTGATTCCCCTACATAATACTGTGTGAAATGAAGATGGTTTTATGTCCTTTATTAATCTAATTTTAAGATTTATAAGATGTATAAGATGTATATAGCAATTTCAATGTCTGATTTTATCCTGTTGATCTATGTAATTTTGTGATACTCAGAACCATCTCCATAAAGAAAAAAAAAGGAAAAAACCGGGACATTTAATAAAAATAGAAGATCTATAATTTGACGTCAAGTGAGCGCACACAATGATAGCGCTCCTCAGCAGAGAATTATAAAACAGGCAGTAAGAACATACATAGGATGCTATTTCTAAACTCAGTAGCTTGCCTGTGAATTAAATTGCTTTCTGGGAACAACTGTTAACTATCCCCGCTTTGTAAAACATAAACAAGCACTGGCGTTGCCAATAGGTCTCGCAGTAGGAAGGTTGGAGCTATTGGTTTTGTAAATGACATTTTATATTTATGTTTTGTGATTTACAATGCCAATACTTTTAACTTTAGCATATGTGACACTTTTAGTATTTGTAAAAAAAAAAAAAAAAAGGGAAACTACTCAGAGTTCACAGCTGGTGTTTTGCATAATTTATAAAACACCCTAAGCTTCCAAGCATCTGATTATTCTCTGCAAAAGCAGACATGGAAGGCTTTTTATCCACTTGGTTCTAGGCTGGTTTTGAAGTTCACAAGACCAAGTCAAGATCCTTAACACCATCGCTGCTTATAGTTTTCCCCTCCTATGCTGACTATTATGTTTTCCCATTGTTCATGACGAGCTGAGCTCGTCATGAGCATCGAAGGGTTAAAGAGAATATCTAGCTTACTTTGATGGTTTCTAGGGACCAACTGTTTAAAAAAATCCCACAATCTCCACTCAGAGTTGTCCATTAATAACAGGCGTTTGCTGCATCAAGAGTAGGACTTCTGCTACTAATTAGGTTTATTCATGCATAGTTAATAAAAACCATTATATGTACATAGAAGTATACCCAAATATTACCATGATAATACAATATAGCCACCAAAGCAAAATGAAAAAAACTACAGAAAGTCAGTACACGTTGCCACATTTAACTTTAAACAGTTAAAACTTCACAAAATAATAATGTAATACTATCAATTAAAGTGCTACACTCAATTTGAAAAACAAGACCAAGGCAAACTTCACAGGAACTCTTTTCAGGTAGTAGTAAACTGCATACATGCAGTGCAAATCTTTTGTCCTAAAGTGCATCTGTTTTACTATGTAATATGCTATTTAAAACCATTGCATGTACATAAAAGCACACTAAAATATTACCAAAATAATACGATATAGCAACTCAAACATTATGATTACAAAATATAGTAAGCCTGTGCATGATATCACCTTTAACTTTTGACAGTTAAAACTTCACAGAATAATAATTTGATACTATTGGCTGAAATGCTACACCAATGAGATAAAAAAGACCGGGCCTACTTCATGGGAAATCCTTTTTTCTAGTAATAATAAGGTGTGTACGTGCTGTGCAAGACTTTTGTCATAGAGTACATCTGTTTTACAATAAGTGTACTAAATAAAGTACTATTTTCCTAGATGGTCTTTGGAAGTTGAGAGGGGAGCAATTTCAATGTATAATACATTATAAAATTATAAAATATGGACCAGAGCACCAATGATCTGATATCAAATAGAGACACAGATTAAAAGTCAGATACTGTCTTTTACCAACTCCTTCGCGGCTAGGTTCAGAAATCGTACTTTTTTACATGCCAATTGGACGCAAGCTCCCCCCAGTAATGTAATTACAGCTGCTCAACATAACCTGATTTGTGGAGTTGTTAGTGTAGGTCTTAGGAGTCTTTGGCCCACATGCATCAAAGGAAAAACCGGTCGCAAACAGGCAGATTCTCAGAATCTGCCCCTTTGCAACCAGTATTTTTGCATTTGGAATGCATCTTCCCAAATGCAAAAATCGCAAATTGCGATTGCATTTAAGGAATCGTAAATTGCGATGCCTTGAATGCAAAGCATGATGCCATTTAAAATAGCGATTTTGCTATTTGGGTCTGCTAGTTACCGAGAAATGATACCAGATGGTAAATAGTGAAAACTTTGAAAAATGCACTACAGTACATTTTTCAAAGTTATAGGTTAGACACACACCCTTGGGGCATGTGCGTGTGCAACATGTGTGCACAGATCAATGTCAAGGGTGCAACAGGGTGTCCTTTTGAAACCCTTGCACCCATGAAATTGCATGCGCAATTTACGAGTACCTATTTGGTACTCGCAAATTGCGCAAGCAATTTCCCATTCATTCCTAGGGGACTAAAGGCCCCTAGGAATGAATGGGAAGCCATTCCTTAATTCGCAATTTGTGAGTCCCAATTAAGGAATGTTTAGGAATCACTATTTTCATAGCGATTCCTACATGCATAGGCTTTTACGATTCCTTAATTGCAATTTCCTAATAATCGCAATTAAGGAATCGCAAAAGCCTACCTTGATGCATGTGCCAGTTTGTCTCTGTGTTAGCTGCTTTTACTACAAATGTCATATGGTCTTATTACGAGTTTGGCGGTCTTCCTCAGGGACATCCACAGTGGCAGACCCAGGAAAACCACCAAGCCTGTAGTGACCAACCCGCTGGATTCTAAATTGAATCCAGGGCGGGTGGGCAGTGAGGTGGCGGTGTCACAGCAGCGGGTGTGCTAGGCTAATAGGAGGCCCTAAATAGCATACCGCCACCGTGGCAGTGCCTGCAGCACGTTTCAGCACAGTGTGCCATGCACCTTGTCGCGCATGCCACACCATGCACGAATGAAGGTGCTATTCCATCCATCTGATAATGTTCACAATCCACCATGATTTTGCTTATTTCTCTTTTTATTTCGATTTACAAGTTCTGTGCTTATTTATTGCTTGCTGTCTATCACACATTGTTTTATTTACATTCATTATTTGCATACAATGTTACATTTTATGAATTGTCATGCTCCATTCCCCCTTTTATTTTGTTTTCTTTTTCCCTTCCTTGCTATTTCTTTTTCATGATTTAGCTATAGGTGTTTATTGATTCCGTTTTATTATACCTCCTTCAATTTCATTTGTATATCTCTTATGCCTCTCATTGATTGACTGTATTACATTTTGTATTTATGCTATGTTTTTGGTTTCAATAAACTTGAACTTAAAAAAAAAAGAAGGTGCTATTCCAGGGTAGCACAACATGGGTGCCCCAGCATGCACCCCCATTACCAAGTGACATCTTAAATATAAACACGTTTTAAATTAGTTGCTTAAAAATTATGTATTCTTGAAAAGCTGTGTGTTTAGCATGATGTATGGACACAGAAGGAATGGTACATAGGGGGTTCTAACATGCATTTTTGGTTAATGGCGAGAAAATATTTTGGGAGTACTTAGGTTCGGGCATTCCCCCCTACCAAGGATGCTGGGCGTGAAACCAAAAAAACACGAAGTGATAGAATGCACAAAAAGATATTGAATACAAAAGATGTTAATGGATAGTTTAGACATATAAAAGATACACAGAAAAAAACAAGGCTCTAGTAAAAGATGCAATTGAAAAGGCATGCTGGGGAAATGTATTTATACATTTTTTTAATACATAGAACCACCAAAGCGAGACTGCTAAAAAATTGCATCTGTGTTATCTTCCACTCTTCTACTCAAGTTAGAAGCGTTTCCTATATAATTACAATCGTAATCCATTTCCCAGTTCACTGGCAAGATAACTCAGTTGGTTGATGTTCGGCTGCCATGAATATGTGCACCCTGCTGACGTCAAGCTGGGCCTGCTGGGTGTTATATAGATATGAGATCAACAGAATAAGAGCTGTTCAGACGCTTCCAGTCAAAGCTGCCGTTTTAATTCCAAGTAACAAGTTAATAATAACTTGTTTTTTACACACTGATTAATCCCACTGTTTTCTTCATTTAGAAGCCCTGTAAATAACAGATGTTGATCCTCCCTAATTTAATACTATGTGGTGTGTGGGATGTAGAGGCTTGATGTAGCATATTAAGAGGTCTATATATAGCACTTAAGCAGATGGTAATGCTCGGTTCTCTGGTATGCTGGGTCTGTTTGATGTAGTGCTTAGCGGTGAGTTCTGTGATTTATATAAGGCCTCTGAGGCCCCATTGTGTCTAAGTTTGCACAGAATATTTGCAGTGTGGGAAGCTGGAAGGAGAAATGACGCTGAATTTCATTGCAAACCTCACGAATAATTGTAGCCAAGTGGTTAATTTGTAAAAAAATAAGTGCTGATGCCCTCGTCGGGAGGCAGCTTCGACCAGCCCATTCCTTCTGTTAGTGCAGCCTAACAGAACCAACAAACCCTGCAAGTGGGGAGAGGATGTGGCATTATGGCTAGAGCTGTCGACTTCAGAGCTTGGGAATCAGGTAGAGTCTCGGCGTGGGCTTAACATTTTGTGATTCTGGGCGAATCACTTAATCTCCCTGTGCCCAACAGAAATGAATGTGTCCTTAACTGGTGCTCAAGCGCTGGTGTTCATGATTAAGTGCCAGTGGTGAGCACCGGAAACTACCGGCCCGCTCAAATTAAGCACTGTTGTAGCCAGTATGTGGATCGATACCTCACTCCACCACAATCCCCTTTCCTTCCAAATAAATGAGTTGAGAGAAAGAATAGCACTTTCTTTTAAAATCAGGAGCAGTGTGACGGTTATAGAGCTATAAGCAAAAAGGAATTTTGCCACAGGTGCTCCCCACAGCCTGTGGAAATGGGCCATATTTTCACTCTCCGTTACTATACAGTGCTCCTTTCTGCTCCCGGCTAGTGGCGACCATCGAAGGAAGATGTAAGAAAAATTTGAAGTTGGCCGCCTAACATTTCTGTATGGATGGGTCAGGGTTATGGGGGACTGTAAATAGCTTTCCTAAATTATTATTCTTGCTCAGCTTTATTTCTCCCAATTATAGTTATGTATTGTAATTACTTTGATATAGTGTTTACTACTACTGACGAGGCGTTGACGCTCTTTAAACGGGTAACACGCTACTCCATAACCCAATATTAGAGGTTAATCCAGTGGTGTTGTTAGCTATTAGGATTAGTCATGTGTTCAAGAAAATATATATGTGTATGCATATATAAACGTTGGTGGAGATGGATCACCATCAAAAAAGGTGGCAAACTAAAATAGATGTTGCTTTTCTTTAGTGATGATGTTGTTACGATAGGTATGGCTCTCATGAAGAGCCAGCATTGTTTATTTCAGTTTCTGAATCTCATAACACACTGTTATGGCGTAGCAACAATTCTGACGGTTGATAATACAATTGGTTGCCGTGGTTCTCTATGGCTCCCTCATTACTCCTCTGCCACTGCGTAGCAGTTGAAAGCAGAGGCAGATGGTTTTAGGGCCATGCATAACAAAATTATAGATGGTAAAAGTGAATTATGTGGTTCTGAGTGACATCACAGACAACTCGAGCTTCACTCGTGTTGTCTATTTGATGTCTCTCAGAGCCCCTCAGTGAAAAGCATCCCTGTAATTCACTGTTACCCATCTTTAATTCTATATGCTATCTATAGCATTTATAGAGAGCCTCTTCCATTTATTTCAGTTCCTGAATCTCATAGCCCACTCTTATGACATAGCAGCAGTTGATAACAAAACTGGTTACCCACTGTTGTGATGTCATATAGACCTTCCAGGCCAGGGTGAGAGGGCTCTCAGAGAGCCTGTCAGCGTAGTACTGCTTTGACGGCAACCAGAAAGCCCAGGTGCAGGAGGGGGAAGGAAGGCAAGGAAGGTGGAAGGGGTAGGTCAAGAAAGGCAGGTATTTTTTTTAATTTTTAACCTTTGGGGCATGGATACATAACAGAGACCATGTTATGTATGGCTCCCTCATTACTCACTTGCCACGGCATGTCAGCTGAAAGCAGGGGAAATTGATTTTAGGTGCCATACAGAGCATACAATTATAGATGGGTAAAAAGTGAATTACGGGGATGTTTTTCTTCTCAGGGTTCTGAGTGACATCATAGACAACTCTAACTTCACTCTCATTGTCCATTTAATATCCTAGAACCCTTGGTAAAAAAACATCCCTTTAATTCAATGTTACCCATATATACTGAAGTTCTGTAACCCCCGTATAAAAGCCAGTCTCTAATTTCTTTATAATCAGTGACTTGTGATGCACACAGTCTCTCAATAGTAAAGAAATAACATCATAACTCAACTGTCACAACTTATTACAGTTGAGATCTGATGTGAGATCCTACTGCCAGACCCAGCAATAAGAGGGAGGAGGCAGGTCAGATCACAGAGCACAATTAAAGCAGCTGTTTATAGAACAAAAACAAAACATCGCTTTTCTTTTTTTCTGCTCTGTTTTTCTAGCTGTACAGTGACAACCAGAAGGAAGATATTTATGAAGAAGTACTTTTTTTTGGCACTCATGAGGTAATGATAGAAAAGTTTGAATCTTTCTACATTTCTACACATTCTGAGCTACTATGCTTTCTTTAAAAAACCTGTATTAAACTAATTCTAATATCTTAATGCAACAAATATATAACAGTTTTTAAAGTGCTTAATCTTGCACTAGAAATTCGATTTTTATTCTTCATGTTTGCAAGCATACTCTCTTTCACATGAAAGAGTTATGAATAAAACATTTAAGTGATTTGTGAGAAAGGTGATGGTGTGATTGTGTATTACAAGGGATAAAGTACCCCTGCCACACATGATAAGGAAATTGGAAGTCACCTTGAGCACTATAACCTCATAAAGGAACTCGGCCTTTGGCCTCGTACCTCTATATGTCATGGCACTCCTTTGTGACTTGATATATCCTCATAATTAGGGGCATGGGGTACTTTATCCCATATTTACAAAAATCATGCACTTGTTAATAGAGGTAAAGTAAAGCACTGCATATGGATCACATACTGATGTTTTCCTATGCATTACTAAAGAAATAAGTATTATAACGTTCCGCTCTATTTCATAAATAGCAGTGACAACAGGATGAAAGTCTGCTGTAAACTAATATCTTCTGTACCTCAGGTGTCCTCTTGGGCCCCACTTGCATACTTTTTTGGTTTTGCATGCACAGCCATTGCGCTGTGCATTCAAAATAACTTGTAAAGAAAATAAATCTTAAAAAGATCTAAGGCCCCACCCATTTTTTACCTTTACATGCCATTGGTTGGCTCCCATGCCACTTTTGTTTCCTTCCTTCCCATTGGTCAGCACCTACTCCTGGTATAGGGCTTCCTCCTGCGCTTCTGAGTCTTCATTCTGTCATGAAGCATGGACCAAGTACAGCTTACTGTGGCCAGTGTCCTTCCACTAGCTGTAGGGTCTGGCAGGTACTTTTTTCCACTTTTCTTTAACAACCCCCTACACAGGCCATCCGATCTTTTTAACCGTCCCTCCATCCATTGTTTTCAAAATCCTTCCTTTTAACGCTTCCTCTACCCCAACCTCCTCACCCTGTTTGAAGTCATATTGCAGAGCAGCACAGGCTTCTGTGCAATATGCCTCAAAGTAAATAAAAACAAAGTGCCATGGCACTGTCAACGCTGGCAGCACCATAGACACATCATGGTGACAGGACCCCCCCCCCACCCCACACTTAGCATGCATCCCGCAAATAACACGCTAGACACAAGTGTTAGATTGGGAAGAAACTGCTGCAGGTTTATTTTATTACATACAACGTTATGTAATCATAGTGGGTTATATTACGGGCAATCCAAAGACAGGCCGCATTCTCGCCACCTGCCCGCCTGATGAGCCAGGCAGCACCGTGGCGAACCACCATGTGCTGCCCCTTATGGTAAACATTATACTCACGCTCCTTGCGGGGCGTACTAGGCAAACCCCCTGTTGCACAGGCCCACAACCACCCAAAGGACAAATGGGGCGCCGACACGTGTTCCCGGAACCTCCCATGAGGCCCCAGGTCTTAGGCTCTGGCACCCCTATGTGCCAGCTGAGGTCCAGTGCTGAACTTCTCTGCTTCCGGATTGCCCTGTAACTCCGCCTGCAACGAGAATTAGAACATTAAAACGTTCAAACTGCCCCCCACAAGCTGACACACAGGGGGAGAGGTCGGGAGGGGAAAAGTGTGTCCCCGCCACGAGGTCACTACGACGCGTCCGGTGTGGCAAAGAGGCAGAGAAAATGGCGAGGGGGCTTAAGTACCCCTCGCCCTGCCTGCCGCACCGGACGTGCCACTCAGCTCCTCCTAGCTCCCCTCGGGACTCCGCCTGCCCGGGGAAGGAGAGGGGCTAGAGAGGGGCGGGGGGGGGAAAGCCCTCTGTGTCTAAGGGGTAGCCCTCCTGATGGCCACTGCGTGGCCTCGGGCAGCCTCATAGTGCTATGTTTTCATTTTTGTGCTTTGCAGTGAGCAAAGGCTTGGCTGTGACACTTGCATACTTGCGAGAACTCCTACAGTGCCTGCACTGGTTCCTCTACTCTGTTTCTTCCTTATAGCATCACAGACTACCTCAAGGACTCACTCTTCGACTCTCGATTTCCTGTGTGTAGTGGCCGCAGCCTGCTCAACTGGATGTACCCGGAGTCGGTACCAGCAAAGTAGCTGAGTCTGTGTGCAGCGGGCTGCTGCCAGGTAGGCTGCAAGCTAGTGTACTGTGGTCAATAAAGTCAGCGGAAGTGCGGCAGAGCTCTTTGGACACGTGCCAATCTATTTGTCTCTCCCCATAGTAAAGTGTTTGAAGGAGGTACACATCTGCAGAACTATGGACTGTGCAAGTACATACTGTGGATAGAGTTGCCTCTAGGTTTCTGGGTGACATCAGGGAATGGGTGAGTGTTCACGTGGTTCCCGATTGTCTGCTCTGATCCTGAGGCTGAATGCAGAGGGAGTTTCATACTGTGCTTGTTTCTTAGGTGTGGATAATAGGTGTGTCTATTGTTGTGGGCCTGGATCATACTGGGACACTTACCTACTGTATTTAATTTCCTTGATGAATGTGACGGTAATTGAGGGACTGAAGCCATGGTAGAGGTCAACCTTTCAAAGTGCTGACATGAATGTCCAATTAAATTTTGAATGCAGCCCATTGTTTTAGGGTTACATAAGCATTCATGTGCATCCCTGTGCTTGCCACCCTACCAAAGAGGGCAGCTCACAAACTGGAAGCTGCAGCCCATCCTAATAGGTAAAGGGGCCACACCCCCTCACCGTTCACCCAAAAATGAAGAATGACTGTCAGGCTGAGCAAATGCCAGCCTGACAGGCACTCTTTATTGTCAGGTCCAGCAGGCAGGAGCTAGACATGTGCTACATGCACAAGCTCCTGGCTTCCCGAGCTGAACTTTACCAGGCTGAAGAGGTCACAGCTCCTGTGGGCCTGACACCTTCAGCCTGGCAGAGCACCTCAAGGCCTGCTCCCTCTTGACGGGGGTGAGTGTCACTGATTGCCTCAGACCTGGGCGCTTCAGTTCTAAGCTGTGAAGTGCCAGTGGCAATCATCATCATCAACTTTATTCAGTTTTTACGCAGAAAACCACTAAAGTCAAGAAAACACAAAAAATCTCCATCAAATGCTAAAAAAGGAGCAGTACAATGTGTCCATCATGGCCCCATAAATGCTAAATTAAATTACAAGAACTGTGTCCAAAACAAAAGAAGTCCAAAATATAAAAAGACATCATCGCTTCCTCATAAAATACAGAATTAATAGCAAGGACTATGTCAAGAGCAATAAAACCATCCATCATTGCCCCATAAAGTACAAAGTTAGTAGCAAGGACTATTTTAAAAATGATCTCATGTCACCACAGTGTCCAAGATTTATCCATTAAAGTTAATCACAGCTGGACCTGAGCCTAATCCAAAACCTGGAGCTATTCCTCAGGGTACTGGCCTCTAAGAAATCTGACCAGGCCTCCTCTTTCAGAGCAGACTTACGCTTTGCCAAAGCTGCCTTATATTGTCTACAATATCCATTGACTACCAGGGGGTCCTGTGGTATGATACTCACAGCTTTTTTCAATCTCCTAGAGGTGCAGAAGCGCTCAGAGACAAACCTTCTTGGGCCTGTGTGAGAAGAACGCTTACCCGGGGCCCCTTATAGGTTAGCTATACCTCCTGAAATGCTACCAAAAGTCTCCAGGATATCTGTTGGTTTTGCCACTCTGTCTAAGCAAGTGGCGAACATGACACTGTGCAACAGGGACTCATAAAACTGGTCTGGGATAATCTGTGCCCACTTTAGTCTCATCCCTCCTTCCACGGCTATCAAGGACCCCCTGGCTCCATTCTTAATTGGTTATACTACAAAGGGCCTACTAGTCGAAACACACTCTGGGTTATGGTCTCTATACATACTCTCCTGGATGGTAAAATCCATAATATAAGAGAAAAAAGGCATAGAAACAAAAACGAAATCAATAAAAGACTCACCCCTACTAGCAACCAAACACATGTATGGTGAATGGCAGAAAGTGTGTTTACACTAAGCGTAACTCTCACACACATGCATACACACACACACTGTGATAAACTCACAACCACATGCTTACACAATTACTCACGGTATGACGTGCATCAAGACTCACACAGGCACTCACCAAAACACTCAAACACTGTTACTCACTCTCAGGCACAATTGCTCACACCCTTCCACCAACAGGCATGCTCTTTCAAACACACGTAACCTCTGTCATAATCACAGTATGGCCAGGGACTAATTAAACCACCCTCCCTTATCAAACCTTATTAATTGACATGAGAGGAAATTCTTTGAAAGCGGGGGTCATACAACCCCCGGCTGTATTTATTAAACATAAAAATAAAACAAAATTGAAATAAACAAATAGTTACATGATTACGCAGAAAAACATTTTTGCATGACATTGATTACAATTGATAAATACAGATTTCAGAAGGCTAACCTTAACATAATTCTAGTACAAAGGTATTTCCTATCCGAATCTAACATATCATCCATAATCATACAGCATTTACTTTTTCTGCGTATCCTAATTGGGCCTACGGCAAGGTCACTAACTGGTGTCAGATCCTTATCAATTAACCACGCCCTCCAGTTGTAGTGTGCATGCGCAGAGGGCCTGTTTACCTTGAGGGTACTCCCCCCCCCCCGGTTACCCCCATATGCTCTATTAACTCCATTAAAGGGGGCCCTTGCATTTCTGCGCCGTTTACTGGCGTCATAGTGCACGTGCGGGGTGGCCAACCAGCCTAGAGAAAGCGTGACTACCCCACCCCAACACCCATCTAGCCAACTGGCTGTAACTGCCTCTGGAGTTCTAGGAGAGACCACTTGTCTCTCCCCTTGGCGACCCAATTCAAGATTGGAGCCGCCGGAGGAGCTACGTCAGCAAGCAAGATGGCTGCTTAGTCTCCCGGCTCCGCCGACCTCCGTAACCCGCCACGATATCCTGTACACTATCCTGACTTTACGCCTAGTCTCTGTGTGCATGAACTGTTCCGCACTCCCATGGTGAAATGCAGATACTTTTATCGGCTTGTTTGACGAAGTTCCATCGAGTTGAAGTTTGCGGCCTGCTCCGGCGGTGAAGCCGGGGCCTGGAGTACTTTCACGGCTGGGCTGTAGTGCAACAACATCGGCCAGGAGGATCGGGCTGGGTCCGGTCGACCCGAGTGGAGGCTTTAATTCAGTCCGAAATTGGCAGCGATCGTTTCCATCGCTCAGCATCGACCGAGGGGTGAGTCAGCTTGCTGCCGGCTGCGGGTGGGGGCCCCCGTCCCGCGGACCCGGTTCGCGCTCCCCGGGGTTCGGTAGTTCGGGGTCTCTGGCCTGCGGCCTTCACCGGATTGACCTTGGCTGCGGACGAAGACTGGTCACCCCTCGCATTTGCACGCTCGTGGTCCTGTATGCCCCCCCCCCCGAGGATGCCAGATTCACCCGGGGAGGTGATTGTGACTGATGTCGGGCATGAAACTATGAACCGAGCGGTGCATGAGCCATCGCTGAGGTCAATACTGGCAGAACTTTGGGCATTTCGCTCACATGTGGATACTTTGTTGAGCAAATTGGACACGCGCTTATCTGCGATGCTCCGGGTGGAACCGGGCCCGGCCCTATCGTTGGAACAGGAATCTACAGCCTTTCATACCGCGGCCATTTTGACTCCGTGCGAGAACCCCGTGAGGAAACAAGCGTTGGAACCATCGGATGGTGCCCTGGGAGATTGTGTTCCCGAGGATGTCATGGTATGTCTGAACCTTCCACCACCACCGGCTTTGGAGATAGCGTCAGGCGGTCCCCCCCCCCCCGGAGACTTTTGTTTGTGACTTTCTTTTTCTTTTGTGGTCATCTTGTCCTTTCCTGGTGACGCTACGACTCCTGTGCAAGACACATTGGGACTGTTCAACTAGGAGGGAGAGTTCGTCTGTGTCTACAGTTCCTGTGGACTCACTGCCTGCCGGTAGCCATGGACTGCTTTCCGATTACTCTCTTCCTCTTTATTGCTTCTTTGTGTGCCTTTGGGTCTCGCTGGGAGGGGTTCTTGTTCGGAAGAGCCAAGGTTGAGATCGACTGGGTCGGGAAGGGTTGGCATGGCGTTCATAAATGTTGGACTTGCAATTGTTTGCTCTAAGAGGCTGGGCGGTGTCTTACGGTACCCTCTAATTTCATCTATATTGTTGTCTTAAACTTGTTTTTAGTGATAGGGGGTGGCTGTTTTAGGCGGGGGTCTAAAGGGGCCGGGAGCCCACACGGATATGCCCTCCTCCGTTCTTTCTCCTACCTTTGGGGTTTTAGTTATTAGGGGCGACAGGCACGCTGCTAGTGGGGTCAGGCTGTAGCCATTTGCAGGGGTGCAGGGTGGGGGGTTGGAGGGGGGGGGTTTATTTTGCCCTTTTTATTTTCTATGGCCATTCTTTCTTTCTTCCACTCTCTTTTTTAAGGATCAGTATAGCTATGAATCAATTGGATTCTTATTGTGTGCTTGTATTTCGTGCTTATGCTCTTATGATATCCTGATTCCAGGGTGGGCAGGCTCTGAGTGCTGGAGCAATATGGAATGTATATTGTGTTTTCGTTCATACAGATCTATATGCTCTGGCGCCAATTCTCCATTATAGTGGTTACTTCATGCACATCCTGTTTTTTACCCTGTCCCCCGCATTCTGTTTGATTGTATAGCACCTGATCCTCTCTTATAAAATATAAAATGAAACCTCTGTCTCATCCTGGAACCCAGCTGTGCATTCTAAATACAAGCTTTATCCTGAATCGCTGCCGGACCTCGGGATTGTCGGCTGATGAGCTGTGTTGTACGGTGATATTGGAGACTTTAATTTTACTAGCGGCCGGCCCCCGCGGTTGTAGGCCCATACTTGTATTTTTCCTGAATGCTACAGCCGCCCTCTAAGGACCTTGAATTTACTGCTCACCAATCATGACCTTACCGCCTGACCAAGGAATAGCACTAAATACGACGAATGATAACCTGTAAATGGGATAAAGTTCTAAGGAACAAAACATATTACCACGACACCTGTAATCCATTACATGTGCATCAAACCTTTAAAAAAACATAATAAATCACAATACCAATAATCTGCTTTAGGGGACGGTGGGTGGGGAAAAAAATTACAGCCTCTCTAGAGGCTGGTGCGGCAGGCTGTGGAGCTCCTCAGCCTTTTAACCCCTACCTGCCAGGCTGGTTCTAACCGGCCTGACCATCGCTCCGTAGGTGAGCCAGAAGTGATTGTATCACTTCCGGGTCACTCTAAGGACCAGGGACCAACCAGCTTTGGGGCGCGCCTGTCACGTCATTGCTGCGCAACAGGCCCGCCCCCGTGATTGAGGGAGGGGGCCAGTGCGCCTGCCATACTTGTGGCGTGGCCGATGCCGGCCCCGCCTTTCTCTATGGCCAGGGACTACCAAAACCCCCCCTTCTTTACTAAACCTTATTAATTGACATGAGAGAAATTTCTTTGGAAGCGGGGGTCGTACAACCCCCAGCCGTATTTATTAAACATAAAAATAAAACAAAATTGAAATAAACAAATATTTACATGATTACGCGGAAAAACATTTTTGTATGACATTGATTACAATTGATAAATACAGATTTCAGATGGCTAACCTTAACATAATTCTAGTACAAAGGTATTTCCTATCCGAATCAAACATATCATCCATAATCATACAGCATTTACTTTTTCTGCGTATCCTATTTGGGCCTACGGCAAGTTCACTAACTGGTGTCAGATCCTTATCAATTAACCACGCCCTCCAGTTGAAGTGCCCATGCGCAGAGGTCCCGTTTACCGTGAGGGTACTTCCCCCCGGTAACCCCTGTATGCTCTATTAACTCCATTAAAGGGGGCCCTTGCATTTCTGCGCCGTTTACTGGCATCATTGTACAAGTGCAGGGTGGCCAACCAGCCTAGAGAAAGCGTGATTCCCCCCTCCCCCGCACCCATCTAGCCAACTGGCTGTAACTGCCCCTGGAGTTCAAGGAGAGACCACTTGTCCCTCCCCTTGGGCGACCCCATTCAAGAATGGCGCCCCCGTCTAAGGACCTTAAATTTACTGCTCACCAATCATGACCTTACCGCCACTGGCCAGCGTAGTTGACCGACTATCTGGCCCCCCCTGCACTTCCTCACTGAAAGGTCATGCCCTGTCCTTAAAACTCCCCAGCCAAGCCACTATTTTTTCTAACAGGATTTCATTCCCTACCCTAGTCAGGTGGACACCGTCTTTTAAGAAGCACAGCTCCCCCCTGATACACCCATGTGTGATTGTCTGTAGTTGAGGAAAAATTGCGCAATTTCCCTATTTTATTGTTGATCCTCCCTACTGAGTGATTCAACGCTTTTACAGAATCTCCCCCTCCATTTAAATCTGGGTACCATCTGATACCATACTATGGTGCACCCCTGGCATGTCTTAGCTAACCAACCGACTTCTGAGATTATGGCTTCCATCAGCCCCCTTCTACCCAGGTTTACCAGATCGTTCCCACCCAAGTGTAGGATAACTATGCTGGGTGGAGCCCCATGTTTACCCAAAATATCCGTGACGAAACCCCTGAACTGACTAAGGCAGAGCCCCCCATTTTCCATGAAATAACACCCTAAAACCGGCCTGTTCAAGACTGTGTTTGTAATTTCCTGAAAGAAAAACTGCATTTAAACGTCTTACATATGAGTGGCCAATGACCCAAACAACATGTGGTACAGCTTCCTGTGGGTGTGCCCGTCCTTGTATTGGATCTTGCTGCCGGTACGCCGCTGCCAGTTTCCCCCTGCGTGACAGGTTTGAGAAACTGTAAATGCAAGCAGAGATGGAACATGCATCAGTACAAGTGTGAATTGCCCCCACTCACAGCATGTGTAGCTGCACATAGCGCTTATAACAATTGGAGGACCACCTCCCAATCCTTTTTACACTGCTGCTGTGCAAACCTCTAGCTGTTGCTTCAGTGGCAGCCCCTATTCTGAACGAGTGCGTTCCAAAATACCTAGGATCCAGACCTGCCCTGTTTATTGCCATTTCCATGACCCTTTTAAACTGGAACCTGGTGAGCGGGGTCCCATCTGTATGTATTAGCAATGCTCCCCCCATTGTACTCTTTCTCTGTCGTAGGAATGTTTCTAGCTGAGTCACGGGGCAGCAAGGATTATCATGTGCGCGGTGGAGTACTATTCCCCCGCCACGGGCTTCCTGATGTGTTTTGGATTTTTTAACAGATATTAGTAAGGTGTCGCCCTGCACTTTTGCATCTTCAAGCTGCAGCCCCCCTTGCACATCCTGCTTATTCTGTGCCACCAACTCCCCTATCCTAAAGGCTCCATTAAAGGCCAGTGAAAAGGCGGCTCTGAATAGCAAAGCCTCCCCTGTAGAGCTGCAAATGCCATCCAGAGCTGCTAATAGAGATATTAGCAGTTCTATCCCAATTTGGCGTCTTGTGTCTGGTGCTGATCCCTGGAGGCCTTGCCACCCTTTCAGGGCCTTCCTAACAATAAAACTATTGGTAGGACCCCCCTGCCCTTAATTTGCGTGAAGAAAGAGATTGCCGCCACATGTCGCCTGGCTGCCACTGCTGAGCATCCTTTTTTATTCAAAGTATCTAAATACCGGAGGAGTGACCCTGTGTCATGCCAGCTTTCAACCCAATCCTTCCCCAAAAACGCGCAGTAAGCCCAAAACGCCCCTTCATAAGCTTTCCTGGTCTTGGGAGCTAGGCTAGCTGCCACGAAGTTCCGTAGTTGGGGGCACTAATCTGCCAAAGTACTTCCGGGTAGAATGTTGGGGTTGCCTCCGCAGAGGGTAGATGTTCCCTGAAAACCTGCATCTTGAAGTGAGAGAGTGCGTCAGTAGCATTATTCAAGACCCCCGGGACATGTTTAGCCTTAAACTGTATGTTCAATTTCATACATAACAACACTATCTCCTTCAACCGGCGGATTATCATTTTACACCGTGCAGCCTGTTGGTTGATGCATTCTACTACAGTCATGTTGTCCGACCAGAAAACCACAGATTGATTACGCAGATGTTCAGGCCAAAAGTGTGTGCCACCCAGATGGGAAAGAGTTCTAGGAAACCAATGTTGGCCTTCACACCATTCTCCACCCACCATGCTGGCCAATGTTGCGCCACCCACTCATTACCGAGTATGGCACCAAATCCCACACTGCCTGCAGCGTCAGTCCATAAACCTAACTCCGCAGAAGTAGTGGGAGGACCGGGCCACACCACCCTGCCGTTGAAATCCCACAGGAATGCCAGCCAAATACGCATGTCCTGGCGAACCTCAGACAACAGTCTTGTGCGATGCTACTTATCTTGGAGACCGGCCATGGCCTGTGAGATGGAGCAGGAGAATGGTTGTGCCATAGATATGACTCTCAGCGCAAAGTTCAACTGACCCACTGTCTGTTGCAGCTTATGTAAGGTTACCTTATCTTTTGCCAGACATTGTTGTAATGCTGTCTTAAATGTCTTAATTTTTTCTAAAGGTACCCGGAAACACCCCTGTACTGAGTCTAACTCGATGCCCAGGAATTCGATTGTAGTCGTTGGACCCACTGTCTTCCCAGGTGCCAGGGGAACCCCGAAAGCCCGCATGAGCACGCAAAATTCCTGCAATGCCCAAGCACACTCCTGGAAACCCGCTGACCCCAGAAAAAGAAAATCATCCAGATAATGCATGACATATTGGTGCCCCGTCGCCTGTCTAAAAACCCATTCCAAAAATGAACTGAATTTTTCAAAGTAAGCGCAGGAGATGGAACACCCCATGGGCATGCACATATCCATGTAGAATTTTTCTTGAAATTTAAAACCCAGAAGGTGGTAATCCAGTGGGTGGACTGGCAGCAAACGTAAAGCAGACTCAATATCAGATTTGGCTAGCAAGGCCCCAAGGCCCAGCCCCCTTAGCATATCAACTGCCTGGTCAATAGAAGCATATTTAACACTACAGATTTCCTCACTGATGGCGTCATTCAATGAATTGCCTCTAGGGGCTGACAGATTATGAATCAACCTGAACTCCCCTTCCTCTTTCTTGGGGACCACTCCCAGGGATGAGATCAAAAGGCCCAGATATTCTGCCCAAGCGTAATTCTTTTGCAATTCTTGTTGCTGCCACCCCAGGATTGGTCCTCACAGAAAGCTGATTTTTGCAATCTGGTGCCCCTATGTAATCAAATATTCCCTCCCGGTGCGTGACTAAACCACGCCCAGTAATGGTAATGTCACTTCCTTACCTATTGAAACCACTACCAGTGGCTCCGTTAGCTTCTCCTTCAACAGGCTGCTGCCAGGCAATTCTTTGTTGACCAGTTGGTTGGGGAAGAGATGGGGTACCCGGCCCATCGCCTGGCGCACCACCCAGTGTTACAATAATCTGTGCCACCATCTTTTTTGCCTCAGCCAAAGGATCTTCCTCTACCTCTTTTGACCCCACTGATGTTGGCAACATCCCCGCCCTCCCTAACCAAGGGAGAACCGCCGCTAACTGTGCCACTAATTCCTGTGGGACCTGATTTGTGCCTGTGGGGGCACTTGATACGACCCAACCCTGTGGGGCCAAACCTACAGGGATCAGTGGGACACTTAGAAGGACCCCTGGTACAGGTGTAGGGACCACTGGGACAGGTGTAGGGACCGTCAGGACAGGTGAAACCCCCCCCTGTGGAACACTCCCCACAGGTACCACTAGAACTGTGTGTGAGAAGTTGGCCTGATGTATGATGTTTCTAATTCTGGAACCACCTTGTATCAGTCCAAACAATCCCTTATGGTGTCAGGTTGTAAGTCAACCTTGTTAGACAAGCTATACTAGGGGTAGCATGGACTAAGCAGCCTTAAAGGCTTAACTTAAGAGGGTGTGTTAAGCGAGCTGTTTTACCACATACAATCCTGTAATATCAAATGAAAGGACACCACACAAGTATATATTATAAAAATATATGTGTTTATTTCTAAAATAATCCCCAGTACTCTTTATGAGCAAAGGGGCGCAAGCGTTAAATCAAAAGCACAGTATAACATACAAAGTTGCACAATTATGGATGAGGGCGGGTGGCCACTCAAACCATATACTAAGAAAGTGGTATAAGAGATACCAATCGAACAGTGGTTAGGCCTAGGGCCTAGGGAATCGCTGGGAGCAGTCGGGACTAGCAATGCTGAAGTCGGGAAAAGCCCGCGGGATTCAGGTGCAGCACGTAAAGTGAGGCTTGCACCAATGCAATGTCAATGGTGTGTAAAAGTTACACAAAGTTAGTTTAAGGATACTTCCGCTGAACCTAGAGGAACAAAACTTAAGACACAGACCCTAGAGGTGTGCACCAGTGTAGGAACACCGGCGTTGCAATGTTACCTCACCCACAGGAACCGGGTGCACAGGGTCGAAGTGGCGTCGGGTTGTGACACGCAGGCTCTTGGTGCTTTGAGCTGAAGATGCTGCAGGCGATGGGAAGCAGAAGTGTCCGGTGTGATCCAAGGGTGGATCGAAGTCGAAAAGTATCTGAAAGCAGAGGGGACAGAGTCTGGGTCACTCAGCAGTGACCAGGGTGGAACCAGGACGGAACCAGGCAATGTCGGGCGCAATCAGATGGTTGTTGAGGAGCTTCTCTCCGCTGTCATGTGGGCTCTGGGGCATCTGCGATGTCCAGGAGCAGGTCACGATCTGTCCCACGCAGGCTCTCGCCGTCAGCTCCGTCGGCTTCTAGATTGGAGCAAACAACACTTGGCAAAAGCAATTCACGCGGAACCGGGAGATTGCTTCTCACTCAGACCAGGAGGGTCAGAGCGGGTGCTCCTTTTCACAGGAGCTGGTACAAATCTGGAGCAACCAGAAAAGCAAGTCGGTTTAAGGTTTTACTCAGCACGGGGGCCACAAGCCAGCTGGCAAGTGACCGGGCCAACGCGTCGAGCCAACACAAGCAGAAGGGCCCCACGCAGCACTCGTCGAGTGTGGAGAGGTGAGCTTCGGTGCAAGAGCAGCTCAGGGTTGGGGCTTCTCAACCCCCGGTGTACAGCTTCAAGGGTCACTCGTGGGCTGCACAGTCAGCGTCTCGTGGCCTTTTCAAGATAGCATGCCCCACGCTTCCGGTCGCGTCCACGGGTCTCAGCTCTGCAGAGACTGTGGATCGGGCTGGAGGAAGGCAGGCAAGCTTGATCTCGTTGATCTCTGTCGCTCGAGTTCCGGCGGGAACTGCAACAAAGCAAGGGTCGAGGTGCTGGATGGTGCCTGTTTGCACAGGGTGGTCACTCCTTGACCACAAGGGAGATTCTTCAGTCTTCTACGTTGAGTAGGATTTCGAAGGGTCCAGAGTTTCATTTATTATGTTTCTTCAGGATAATCTGAGTTGCATTGGCACTGCTCCCACTCTGGTGGGCTGGATTACCTGCTAGGTCCCCTCCTATGAGTGGGATCCAGGAAGGGGGTGGATACACCCCTTTCCTTTGATCCAGGCTGCGCTGGGTCGGGGGCTGGTGTGCCCCAGAACCGGTTTGGCCGGATTATGCAAGGGGCAGCCTTGTGCTCCCCAGGCAGTGTCTGGTTTCTTTCAAACCTCCCTGCTACAATCCACTATCTCCTGTCTGGGGTGGTGTGACACCGCCCTGCGACAGGAAACCCTTTGTCCAGGCCACCATCTGCTGAGTTTCAGTCAGCAGCAGGAGGCCAGACCCGTGTCTGTGGCAGAGGCATCCATTTTGTGGATCTGAGGCTCTTTTAAAATCAACCGCGTTTAAGTAAAGTAACATGTCTTCTCCCTTTAGAGGGGTGGAATGCTAACCCCGTCGCCAGAACTGGCGAGGGGTTAGTATTCCAATTTGTATGACACCTTACACGACATGTTTATAAGGCACTTAATAGTATATGGAATGGCATTATCCCGGATCAGCTTAGGGAGTTGTTCCCGACAGCTGCAGACAGGCTCAGCTCATGCCAGAGCTCCATCTCACATTAAACCACGCACTCTGCCTCCAGGATTGATAAGGCCTTCCATAGCAGTGGCTCACAGGTTTATATGTGTCCAGATATAGGTTTAGATATAGGTATACTATATCTAAGCAAGGGGTGATTACACCAACTTGCCCCAGCTGAGTGATCAGCCAGTTGTGTCAATTTAAGAACCAGCCAGGGGTGACAAAAGATATGCTGCAGCCCCTGGTAGGCCTTGGTGGCACCTATGCCCTGAGCACCTATGGCGCATTATACAGGGGCTGATAAGGTGATCCAAGCCAATTTAGTTATGCACCTAGGGTACATGGAATCCATTTTACAGAGAGAGCAGATAGCCTGGGGCCCTGATTAGCAGGGAACCAGGCCAACTAAGTCGAAAACCAGCTAAACACAGGCAAAAAATCTGGGGTAACCATAGTCAGGTAGCCACCTTCCTACACAACCCCCCCCCCTCCCCAAACAAAAGGAGATAAGGCTATCCTTGGCCAGGTAAGCCTATATTGCCTGAGTAGGCATATAAGAAAGTACCTGCACTAGCATGGGTACCCCCTGTCTCATGGTCCACTAAGCAGTCCCTCACCCTAGGGGTATTAGAGGGTCTCCACCATAGGGAATCACTACCTTGGGTGTGTTTATGCAAAGTTAAAGGCTGGTTTGGATATGGAGTATTGAAGTGAGGCTCCACTAATTTTGGGCTCAACTTCCTCCAATCATCTTCCACCATGTGTGCCTTTCTCTCTTCAACTGAGTTGCACTGTGCTCTCAGGGTCAGCCTCTGGCTACCTAAAGCTGGAGGCTGGGTCCCTCTGTTTGGCTTGCTGGAGGGACAGTTCAGGTTTGGGCCCTTTGGGTCCCAGGTTTGGCTGTGCCCAACAGAATCCATCTGTGGGAGGTCCCTAACTACTTTTAAGGGGGCTCCCTCAGGAGTTTTTAAAGTTTTCACCTCACTAGGGCTACTAGTTTTGGTGCCCCTAATCTGTTGATGGGGGTGCTTTATTTGACAGGGGGCCCTCTGGGTCTCACTGTCCTTCTTGTCCTCTGCAGCCCTGGGCTGACTAAGGCAAGGTAGAGAGGGGCAGGTTACCTGCTCCAGACTGGGTCCCACCTGAGAAGGGTCCACTGCCATCAGAGGGTCTGTCAGGCCAGGCCTAACAACCTCTGGGGCAGTTCCTTCATCAGGGGTGCGATCAGTTCCCTGAGGAGGCTGATCCTGTCCTAATGTCCGGTAAGGGGAAGATTTCTCTTCCTCCTCCATGCTCTCAGTTTGGGTGGAGTGATCCATCATTTCAGGCTTCACAACAACCGTATCTGTTTGAGTTTGGGCTGTGGCCATCACAGCCCCACCAACCTTTTCAGGAGGAGACTCAGTTTGGGTTTCTGCTGTTATCATAACAGCTTTGCTATTCTGTTTTGGAAGAGCTTCTGTTAAAGATGGGGCAGAGAGTTGCTCAGCCCTACCAACCTTTTCAGGAAGGACATCTTGGGTTGGGGCTATAGCCAATACAGCCCCACTAACCTTTCCGGTGGAGTTTACCATTCTGGAATGGATTTCCTGTTCAACCTCAGCCCAGGCTGAGATTTCTAAATCATTACCCAGTAGACAGTCTACAGGCAAGTTTGGTGACACTGCCACTCTCTTTGGGCCAGTGGCACCTCCCCAGCTGAGACTTACTACTGCCATGGGATGATTTGTTTGTATTCCATCAATGTTTGTTACCTGGTATGTGGCACCAGGTAAAAGTTGCTTAGAGGGGACTATACAGTCAGCCACCATGGTGATGCTAGCCCCTGTGTCTCTAAAGGCTTCAACTTTCAAACCATTGATGATGGGTTCTTGTCTATATTTGCTCAAGGTATTTGGGCAATCAGAGAAGTTGGCAAACCCCATGCCAGTCTCATAAACAAGATTATTTGGGGATGGGGACCTGGATAGGCCAGGGTCCACCTGGGCTCCAAAAGTAAACCCACCCGGATTCCTGGGTGTGCTCCCACTCCCTGGGGGATTACTGCTGATAGTAACAGGAGGTGTTGGAGCTGGATTTGGAGGTATATTCTCTTTATTGCCATTCTTGGGACAACAGCT
Source organism: Lissotriton vulgaris (assembly GCF_964263255.1). Classification (NCBI taxonomy): domain Eukaryota; kingdom Metazoa; phylum Chordata; class Amphibia; order Caudata; family Salamandridae; genus Lissotriton; species Lissotriton vulgaris. The sequence goes on along the minus strand of NC_141699.1, from coordinate 389,648,561 downwards.
GTCTGTTTTGTAATGCCCAACCTGTTTACAGGCATGACAATAAGGCTTTTTCTCTGTTGAAGAAGTGTCGCGGGCCCACCCTTTTCCTTGGAATTTTGGGGCCCTGGGGAAGTCTTTTCTTTACTTTTATCCCCACCCTTATCTTGAGGCTTGGTAGACTCCTTCTTCTGGTTATTGTCCTGATTCTTAGGCCTAATCATGGTTCTAACCCATTTATCTACCCTCTTTCCCAATTCTTGGGGAGAGGTCAAATCTGAGTCCACCAGGTGCTGGTGTAGGAGCTGGTTCTGACAATTACTTAGGATCTGCTCCCTCATAATCAAATTATACAATCCTGTGAAGTCATGTACTTTGCTGCCATTTAGCCAACCCTCCAGAGCCTTAGTTGCACAATCAACAAAATCAGTCCAGTCCTGAGTCTGTGTCTTCTGGGTGTCTCTGAACTTTAACCTGTATTGCTCAGTGGTTAAGCCAAACCCATCTATTAGAACACTCTTCAGGACTTTGTAATTGTTGGCATCCTCATGTCTGACAGTGAGGAGCCTATCTCTCCCTTTCTCTGAAAAGGAGTAACATAAGATTGCTGCCCACTGTTCCTCAGGAACCTGCTGTACCATGCAGGCTCTCTCAAGAGCAGTCATCCATTTGTGGATGTCATCCCCTTCCTTGTAGGGGGGCACAATCTTTGTCAGGTTTCTACTATCATAGGACCTGGGTTTCTCTTTAGGAATTTTGCTGCCACCAGTGGCATCTAAGCCACACAACTTATGTTCTCTTGCTAAAGCAAGTTTAGCTTGAGCCAAGGCTATCTCTTCCCTCTCTATCTGGAGTTGGACAGCCCTCATCCTGGCCCTATGCTCTTTCCTCTGGGGGAAGTCATTCCCCTTTGAGATCCTCTTGAGACACTAGAAACATGAGAGTCCCCTGATGGAGATCTCACCCTTCTGTTGCCTGGGAGGATTATGTGTTGGGTCCTGGGGAGGTGCTGGCCATCTCCATTCCCCAGTAGGTCTAAGTTGGCCTGGTTAAGCCTGGCAACTACAACCTGGTTTACCCTCTGATCCTGATTCTCAGGCTCCTCTATCTCTGAGCCTTCTTCCTCCTCTTCCTCCTCTTCCTCATCTTCTGGAGAAATCTCATTCTCAGGGGAGTTCACCCCCTCTCCTGACTCTAAGGGAGCCTGACTCACCTTATCTAAGTCATCCTTTTCCAGGATGGCTATCAGGGAAGGAATGGTAGGGCCTCTGCCCTTTTTTAGCCCCCTTGCAGTGCACAAGGCACCCAAGTCTTTGTGGCTAAGGTTGTCATATCTGGAAGTTGCCTTGGTAGGGTCAACTGTTACAGGGAGAGAGCCTGAGGCTCCACCTGCATCAGACATGACTGCTAGTGAGGTGTAAGTGGTGCACTTACCTACATTAAGTGTTTTCCTACTGTACCTTGCTAGTGAGTTGTAGTCAGGGTGTGCTAATCCCTTTAATCTACAACTACTAAGTTCAGTAGAACTTAATATGCTAAGCTTTTGATTTATATGTACCTAAGGTACTTGATGTGATCTTTCAATTTGATAAAAGATTGCAATGGTAAAACAACAGCAAGCTCAAATCCGCACCGCTGCGCACCAATGTGAGAAGTTGGCCTGATATATGATGTTTCCAATTCTGGAACCACCTTGTATCAGCCCAAACAATCCCTTATGGTGTCAGGTTGTAGGTCAACCTTGTTAGACAAGCTATCCTAGGGGTAGCATGGACTAAGCAGCCTTAAAGGCTTAACTTAAGAAGTCGTGTTAAGCGAGCTGTTTTACCGCATACAATCCTGTAATATCAAATGAAAGGACACCACACAAGTATATATTATAAAAATATAGGTGTTTATTTCTAAAATAATCCGCAGTACTCTTTATGAGCAAAGGGGCACAAGCGTTAAATCAAAAGCACAGTATAACATACAAAGTTGCACAATTATGGATGAGGGCGGGTGGCCACTCAAACCATATACTAAGAAAGTGGTATAAGAGATACCAATCGAACAGTGGTTAGGCCTAGGGCCTAGGGAATCGCTGGGAGCAGTCGGGACTAGCAATGCTGAAGTCGGGAAAAGCCCGCGGGATTCAGGTGCAGCACGTAAAGTGCGGCTTGCACCAATGCAATGTCAATGGTGCGTAAAAGTTACACAAAGTTAGTTTAAGGATACTTCCGCTGAACCTAGAGGAACAAAACTTAGGACACAGACCCTAGAGGTGTGTACCAGTGTAGGAACACCGGCGTTGCAATGTTACCCCACCCACAGGAAGCGGGTGCACAGGGTCGAAGTGGCGTTGGGTTTTGACACGCAGGCTCTTGGTGCTTGGAACTGAAGGTGCTGCAGGCGATGGGAAGCAGAAGGGTCCGGTGTGATCCAAGGGTGGATCGAAGTCGGAAAGTATCTGAAAGCAGAGGGGACAGAGTCTGGGTCACTCAGCAGTGACCAGGGTGGAACCAGGACGGAACCAGGCAATGTCGGGTGCAGTCAGATGGTTGTTGAGGAGCTTCTCTCCGCTGTCACGTGGGCTTTGGGGCATCTGCGATGTCCAGGAGCAGGTCACAATCTGTCCCACGCAGGCTCTCGCCGTCAGCGCCGTCGGCTTCTAGATTGGAGCAAACAACACTTGGCAAAAGCAATCCACGCGGACCCGGGAGATAGCTTCTCACTCAGACCAGGAGGGTCAGAGCGGGTGCTCCTTTTCACAGGAGCTGGTGCCAATCTGGAAGAACCAGAAAAACAAGTCGGTTTAAGGTTTTCGTCAGCACAGGGGCCACAAGCCAGCTGGCAAGTGACCAGGCCAATGCGTCGAGCCAACACAAGCAGAAGGGCCCCACGCAGCACTCGTCAAGTGTGGAGGGGTGAGCTTCAGTGCAAGAGCAGCTCAGGGTTGGGGCTTCTCAAACCCTGGTATACAGCTTCAAGGGTCACTCATGGGCTGCACAGTCAGCGTCTCGTGGCCTTTTCAAGATGGCGTGCCCCACGCTTCCGGTCGCCTCCACGGGTCTCAGCTCTGCAGGGACTGTGGATCGGGCTAGAGGAAGGCAGGCAAGCTTGATCTCGTCAATCTCTGTTGCTCGAGTTCCGGCAGGAACTGCAACAAAGCAAGGGTCGAGGTGCTGGATGGTGCCTGTTTGCACAGGGTGGTCACTCCTTGACCACAAGGGAGATTCTTCAGTCTTCTACGTTGAGTAGGATGTCGAAGGGTCCAGAGTTTTGTTTCCTATGTTTCTTCAGGATAATCTGAGTTGCATTGGCACTGCTCCCACTCTTATTCGAATCTGGTGGGCTGGATTACCTGCTAGGTCCCCTCCTATGGGTGGGACCCAGGAAGGGGGTGGATACACCCCTTTCCTTTGATCCAGGCCACGCTGGGTCGGGGGCTGGTGTGCCCCAGAACCGGTTTGGCCGGATTATGCAAGGGGCCGCCTTGTGCTCCCCAGGCAGTGTCTGGTTTCTTTCAAACCTTCCTGCTACAATCCACTATCTCCTGTCTGGGGTGGTGTGACACCGCCCTGCGACAGGAAACCCTTTGTCCAGGCCACCATCTGCTGAGTTTCGGTCAGCAGCAGGAGGCCAGACCCGTGTCTGTGGCAGAGGCATCCATTTTGTGGATCTGAGGCTCTTTTAAAATCAACCGCGTTTAAGTAAAGTAACATGTCTTCTCCCTCTAGAGGGGTGGAATGCTAACCCCGTCGCCAGAACTGGCGAGGGGTTAGTATTCCAATTCGTATGACACCTTACACGACATGTTTTGATAAAGCCAAACCAAAGTTGCTTTATAACCGCAAGGATTATAAGGCACTTAATAGTATATGGTATGGCATTATCCCGGATCAGCTTAGGGAGTTGTTCCCGACAGCTGCAGACAGGATCAAGGTGTGAGCCTATGACAGACCCAAGACCTGCTGACCTTCAGGAGAACACTCAAGACCTGGCTCTTCGATCAGTAGCAGCCCCCCCCCCCCAGCACCTTGAGACACTGGCAGGTATGTAGTGCGCTTTACAAATGTTTGATTGATTGATTAATTATATCCTCTATCTGGTATGTCCCGTTTTGTGCATAGCCACAGATATACATACACACACAAATTGGCATGTAAATGCATGTGTGCTTGCATATATATATATATATATATATATATATATATATATATATATATATATATATATATATATATATATATATATATATATATATATACTAGCGGCCCGTCCCGACGTTGTCCGGGTAAAAAAAGGCTAGGCAGCAATGGTTTTAGTATCATTGTACATTCGTCCCACATGATAAGAGACACATTTTGAAGCAGTGTCCCTAAAGGTCCGTTTTTCCTGAATAGAGCATATTGAATCCCTTTCAAGGGAAACTGTTTGAGGCAGTTCAAAGGTAGAATGTGCTGTTTTCCCAGCTGTTAGCAAAGTGGCAGCTATTCCAGATGAAGCAACAGCTAGAGCCAAATTCCCAGAAGATCGAACTTTGGCAAGTATGAGGTTGATTAGGTAAGTCTTTCCTGTGCCACCGGGGGCGTCTATGAACAATAGTTTGCCTTGCTTCTTTTCAACACTATCAACTATGGTGTTGTAGGCGAGTTGTTGATCGGGAACTAAGTTAGGCAAGTGTTGAGCAAGGTAGTTATTTAGCTCTGGAATATTGTGTGCGGTAGCGATATTGTGGTATCCAGTTAGGTTAGTTCGGACCGCTGGCGGCAGGCTGAAATCTTGTAAGGACTTCTCGCTTAATAAATACAGTGAGTCTTCAATTTCTATAAGTCCTTGGTTTATGATTTCATTGTTGATAGCAGCCCGTGCCGACGTTGTCCGGGTATGAATTGCTGCCGGTCAGTAGTATATTGTTTTGTAGGATTTCGTTTTGATAGCATTTCTTATCTGTGACAGGCCTATGAAACGCTCGGATTCACAGTGCACTCCTGATGCACTTAAGAGTGCGCGTTCAGTAGTGTGTGAACTCGAGTTTCCCTACTTTATATTTCTTTGCAATATTATATAGCGCAAACTCGACAACATGGCATGAGCACAATTTATATTACAGAAGAACACATTCATTGTGGTAGGCACGGGGAGACAAAGCGATTTGCCTGAAATCACAGGATGTTGAGCTGATGCCGAGATTCGAACGTAGCTCCCCAGCTCTAAAGTTCGCAATTCTAGAACTTGTGGCGGGAGGTGTGTCTAAAAGTGTATGTTGGTGCTGGCCATCAATGAGAGAGACCTGTGCACTTTTTAAATGGGTGGTGAAAAAATATGAGTATGTTGCTGGAGATGTGGGCCGCCGTGCCACCAATGTACTTACCGGGGGAGGGTAAACACTGATTATTCCGCAACTTTCATTCCGCATACCATCACTCCGCATACTTTCATTACGAAAGTACCATGACTCCGCAATGCCATTATAACGCATGGCATTACAATTTATATGCTTTTACTACGCATACATTTACAACGAAATTCGTTGTAAATGCATGAATGGTAAAAGCATGTTTTTTTTAAATGTTTGGATAAGGTAAGTATGGGTATAGGGGTATATGTTTTGGTGTACTGAGGTATATGTTTTGGGGTGTTTGGGTATTTTAAGGGTTCATATATAGTTTTGGGTTATGGGGTACAGGTGTAGTTTTAGGGTTTAGGGATAGGTATGGGTTTTGGGGTACAGGGGTATTTTTAGGGTTCAGGGCTAGGTTTGGGTTTTGGGGTACAGGGGTATTTTTAGGGTTCAGGGCTAGGTTTGGGTTATGGGGTATGGGGGTATTTTTAGGGTTCAGGGGTAGGTTTGGGTTTTGGGGTACAGGGGTATTTTAAGGGTTCAGGGCGAGGTTTGAGGTGCAGGGGTATTTTTAGGGTTCAGGGCTAGGTTTAGGTTTTGGGGCACAGGGGTATTTTAAGGGTTCAGATATAGTTTTGGGTTTTGGGGTATAGGTGTATTTTTAGGGTTCAGGGGTAGGTTTGGGTTTTGGGGTACAGGGGTATTTTAAGGGTTCGGGGCTAGGTTTGGGTTTTGGGGTACAGGGTTTTTTTAGGGTTCAGGGCTAGGTTTGGGTTTTGGGGTACAGAGGTATTTTAGGGTTCAGGGGTATGTTTGGGTTTTGGGGTACAGGGGTATTTTTAGGGTTCAGGGCTAGGTTTGGGTTTTGGGGTACAGGGGTATTTTTAGGGTTCAGGGGTAGGTTTGGGTTTTGAGGTACAGGGGTATTTTGAGGGTTCAGGGCTAGGTTTGTGTTTTGGGGTACAGGGGTATTTTAGGGTTTAGGGGTGGGTTTGGGTTTTGGGGTACAGTGGTATTTTTAGGGTTCATCTATAGGTTTGGGATTTGGGGTACAGGAGTATATTTAGGGTTCAGGGGTAGGTTTGGGTTTTGGGGTACAGGGGTATTTTAAGGGTTGAGATATAGTTTTGGGTTTTGGGGTATAGGGGTATTTTTAGGGTTCAGGGGTAGGTTTGGGTTTTGGGGTACAGGGGTATTTTAAGGGTTCAGGGCTAGGTTTGGGTTTTGGGGTACAGGGGTATTTTTAGGGTTCAGGGCTAGGTTTGGGGTACAGAGGTATTTTAGGGTTCAGGGGTAGGTTTGGGTTTTGGGGTACAGGGGTATTTTTAGGGTTCAGGGCTAGGTTTGGGTTTTGGGGTAAAAGGGTATTTTTAGGGTTCAGGGGTAGGTTTGGGTTTTGAGGTACAGGGGTATTTATAGGGTTTAGGGCTAGGTTTGGGGTTTGGGGTATAGGGGTATTTTTAGGGTTTAGGGATAGGTTTGGGTTTTGGGGTACAGAGTATATTTATAGGGTTAAGATGGGTTAGTGTTTAAGGGTGTTGGGGTATTTTAAGGAGTAAGGGTGGGTTATGATCATGGGGTGCAGGGGTATTTAAAGGGAGCAGGGTGGGATTAGCACACAATATGAGACATGGCATGAAGGGTGGAACGTACCACATGCCCCCAGTGTTTGTCATGCCCTCAGCACACGCCCACAGCACAACACAGACACGCCCACAAGGGACTACTTTGCTGGCACGGTTCTTTTACCTTTTAAATATATATGGTGGGCGTCTGTATAGCCTATGTCCTTCTGCTGCAACTGCCCTTTCCAACGCTGTATTGGGTGTTGTGATTGGTGCTGTGGTTCCTGAGATTACCCGCCTCAAAGGTTTGGGCTCTCTCTTTATATTATTAGTATGGATATATATATATATATATATATATATATATATATATATATATATATATATATATATATATATATATCATAGCTCCAGACCACCTTTGCCAGCACACTCTCGGACAGGTGCTGTCATCGTGGGGGTGTATCCTCGAAATTAATCAATGCTCCCTTTCTTTTCTTAATCCAAGAAATAAGCACTCACAGGGGTGGATATGTTCGTTGTTTATTCACAATGCCTGCAGACGCACAACAGACGCATTTCGGCTGATGCCCTCGGCGATGTTTCAACATTGACGAAGGCGTCAGCCAAAACGCATTAGTTGTGCATCTACACGCGTTGTGAATAAACAATGAACATATCCACCCCCGTGAGTGCTTATATATATATATATACTAGCGGCCCGTCCCGACGTTGTCCAGGTAAAAAACGGCTAGGCAGCAATGGTTTTAGTATCATTGTACATTCGTCCCACATGATAAGAGACACATTTTGAAGCAGTGTCCCCAAAGGTCAGTTTTTCCGAATAGAGTATATTGAATCCCTTTCAAGGAAAACTGTTAGAGGCAGTTCAAAGGTAGAATGTGCTGTTTTCCCAGCTGTTAGCAAAGTGGCAGCTATTCCAGATGAAGCAACAGCTAGAGCCAAATTCCCAGAAGATCGAACTTTGGCAAGTATGAGGTTGATTAGGTAAGTCTTTCCTGTGCCACCGGGGGTGTCTATGAACAATAGTTTGCTTTGCTTCTTTTTAACACTATCAACTATGGTGTTGTAGGCGAGTTGTTGATCGGGAACTAAGTTAGGCAAGTGTTGAGCAAGGTAGTTATTTAGCTCTGGAATATTGTGTGCAGTAGCGATATTGTGGTATCCAGTTAGGTTAGTTCAGACCGCTGGTGGCAGGCTGAAATCTTGTAAGGACTTATCGCTTAATAGGTACAGTGAGTCTTCAATTTCTATAAGTCCTTGGTTTATGATTTCATTGTTGATAGCAGCCCGTGCCGACGTTGTCCGGGTATGAATTGCTGCCGGCCAGTAGTATATTGTTTTGTAGGATTTCGTTTTGATAGCATTTCTTATCTGCGACAGGCCTGTGAAACGCTCCGATTCACAGTGCACTGCTGATGCACTTAAGAGTGCGCTTTCAGTAGTGTGTGAACTCGAGTTTCCCTACTTTATATTTCTTTGCAATATTATATAGTGCAAACTCCACAACATGGCATGAGCACAATTTACATTACAGAAGAACACATTCATATGTGGTAGGCACGGGGAGACAAAGCGATTTGCCTGGAATCACAGAATGTTGAGCTGATGCCGAGATTCGAACGTAGCTCCCCAGCTCTAAAGTTCGCAATTCTAGAACTTGTGGCGGGAGGTGTGTCTAAAAGTGTATGTTGGTGCTGGCCATCAATGAGAGAGACCTGTGCATTCTTCAAATGGGTGGTGAAAAAATATGAGTATGTTGCTGGAGATGTGGTCCGCCGTGCCACCAATGTACTTACCGGGGGAGGGTAAACACCGATTATTCCGCAACTTTTTTTCCGCATGCCATCACTCCGCATACTTTCATGACGAAAGTACCATGACTCCGCAATGCCAAACGCATGGCATTACATTTTATATGCTTTTACTACGCATACATTCACAACGAAATTCTTTGTAAATGCATGAATTGTAAAAGCATGTTTTTTTTAAATGTTTGGATAAGGTAAGTATGGGTATAGGGGTACATGTTTTGGGGTACTGCTGTATATGTTTTGGGGTGTTTTAAGGGTTCAGGTATAGTTTTGGGTTATGGGGTACAGGGGTAGTTTTAGGGTTTAGGGATAGGTATGGGTTTTGGGGTACAGGGGTATTTTTAGGGTTCAGGGCTAGGCTTGGGTTTTGGGGTATAGGGGTATTTTTAGGGTTGAGGGGCAGGTTTGGGTTTTGGGGTACAGGGGTATTTTAAGGGTTCAGGGCTAGGTTTGGGTTTTGGGGTACAGGGGTATTTTTAGGGTTCAGGGCTAGGTTTGGGTTTTGGGGTACTGGGGTATTTTAAGGGTTCATATATAGTTTTGGGTTTGGGGTAGAGGGGTATTTTTAGGGTTATGGGGTAGGTTTGGGTTTTGGGGTACAGGGGTATTTTAAGGGTTCAGGGCTAGGTTTGGGTTTTGGGGTACAGGGGTATTTTTTGGGTTCAGGGCTAGGTTTGGGTTTTGGGGTACAGAGGTATTTTAGGGTTCAGGGGTAGGTTTGGGTTTTGGGGTACAGGGGTATTTTTAGGGTTCAGGGCTAGGTTTGGGTTTTGGGGTACAGGGGTATTTTTAGAGTTCAGGGGTAGGTTTGGGTTTTGGGTACAGGGGTATTTTAAGGGTTCAGGGCTAGGTTTGTGTTTTTAGGGTACAGTGGTATTTTAGGGTTCAGGGGTAGGTTTGGGTTTTGGGGTACAGTGGTATTTTTAGGGTTCAGGGCTAGGTTTGGGTTTTGGGGTAAAGGGGTATTTTTAGGGTTCAGGGGTAGGTTTGGGTTTTGGGGTACAGGGGTATTTTAAGGGTTCAGATATAGTTTTGGGTTTTGGGGTATAGGGGTATTTTTAGGGTTCAGGGGTAGGTTTGGGTTTTGGGGTACTGGGGTATTTTAAGGGTTCATATATAGTTTTGGGTTTGGGGTAGAGGGGTATTTTTAGGGTTATGGGGTAGGTTTGGGTTTTGGGGTACAGGGGTATTTTAAGGGTTCAGGGCTAGGTTTGGGTTTTGGGGTACAGGGGTATTTTTAGGGTTCAGGGCTAGGTTTGGGTTTTGGGGTACAGAGGTATTTTAGGGTTCAGGGGTAGGTTTGGGTTTTGGGGTACAGGGGTATTTTTAGGGTTCAGGGCTAGGTTTGGGTTTTGGGGTACAGGGGTATTTTTAGAGTTCAGGGGTAGGTTTGGGTTTTGGGTACAGGGGTATTTTAAGGGTTCAGGGCTAGGTTTGTGTTTTTAGGGTACAGTGGTATTTTAGGGTTCAGGGGTAGGTTTGGGTTTTGGGGTACAGTGGTATTTTTAGGGTTCAGGGCTAGGTTTGGGTTTTGGGGTAAAGGGGTATTTTTAGGGTTCAGGGGTAGGTTTGGGTTTTGGGGTACAGGGGTATTTTAAGGGTTCAGATATAGTTTTGGGTTTTGGGGTATAGGGGTATTTTTAGGGTTCAGGGGTAGGTTTGGGTTTTGGGGTACAGGGGTATTTTAAGGGTTCAGGGCTAAGTTTGGGTTTTGGGGTACAGGGGTATTTTTAGGGTTCAGGGCTAGGTTTGGGTTTTGGGGTAAGGAGGTATTTTAGGGTTCAGGGGTAGGTTTGGGTTTTGGGGTACAGGGGTATTTTTATGGTTCAGGGGTAGGTTTGGGTTTTGGGGTATAGGGGTATTTTAGGGTTCAGGGGTAGGTTTGGGTTTTGGGGTACAGTGGTATTTTTAGGGTTCAGGGCTAGGTGTGGGTTTTGGGGTACAGGGGTATTTTTAGGGTTCAGGGGTAGGTTTGGGTTTTGAGGTACAGGGGTATTTATAGGGTTCATGGCTAGGTTTGGGTTTTGGGGTATAGGGGTATTTTTAGGGTTTAGGGATAGGTTTGGGTTTTGGGGTACAGGGTATATTTATAGGGTTAAGAAGGGTTAGTGTTTAAGGTTGTTGGGGTATTTTAAGGAGTAAGAGTGGGTTATGATCATGGGGTGCAGGGGTATTTAGAGGGAGCAGGGTGGGATTAGCACACAATATGAGACATGGCATGAAGAGTGGAACGTACCACACGCCCCCAGTGTTTGTCACGCCCCTAGCACACGCCCACAGCACAACGCAGACACGCCCACAAGGGACTACTTTGCTGGCACGGTTCTTTTACCTTTTAAATGTATATGGTGGGTGTCTGTATAGCCTATGTCCTTCTGCTGCAACTGCCCTTTCCAACGCTGTATTGGGTGTTGTGATTGGTGCTGTGGTTCCTGAGATTACCCGCCTCAAAGGTTTGGGCTCTCTCTTTATATTATTAGTATGGATATATATATATATATATATATATATATATATATATATATATATATATACAAACACACATGCATTTACAAAGCCAGTTATGTGTGTGTCTTCGTATGTGGCTATGCAAAAAACGGGATAGAGCAGATATAGAAGACTAAAGGCTTTAGTCATACTTTTATGTCTGGCCTGTCCTGTTGTATCTATCTATCTATCTATCTATCTATCTATCTATCTATCTATCTATCTATCTATCTATCTATCTATCTATCTATCTATCTAGCTATCTATCTATCTTATATTCCAGGAGGAAAGAAGCCACAGTGAAAATACTGCAGGATAAGCCCTCAGTGTGAGGCAACTGTGAAAGGTTTGAGAATGTTTTACAGTTGTTCAATAAAACAGTTCATAATCCACTGTTTGAGAAACACAGGTAATAAACAAACACTTTAAACGATATCAAAATGCAGAATCTATTGTAAAGAAAACAAAATCTTAAAAGGGGCTTGGAGAACTCCCATAAATTACCTTTACTTACCATTGGTTGGCTCCCACATCAATCTCCTTTCCTTGATTCCTATTGGTCAGTGCCCCATCTTCACCTTCAGCTTCCTTGTTGGCTTCAAATCTTCATCCTGCCATGGACCATGAACCAAATATAGCTTCCTGTTGTCATTGTTCTTCCACAAGACACCAGCTCCTCCAGGTACTCTTTTGTTACCTTCTGACATGCACTGTAGTGATTGCATGTATCTGCAGTTCCTCTTCTTCCTCCCTCCCGCTCACCGTTGTTTCACCCAATCCCTCTGCCTCCTCCAGCTCTTGTACATGTTTCCCACCATCCGCCCTCGTAAAAACAAAAGCTCTACGGCGCAGTCAATTCGGGCCACGTCAAAGTGAACCAATAAGAACAAGGGCAAGGAAACAAAGCCATCCTTATGACTTCGAAATTGTAGGTGTATGGTTGAAAAGTACTGCAGCATAGCGAGATATGAATCCAAGGCATGCAAAGGCGATAATTGAATACAATGAATATCAGGAATTCATGGGGGTTTCATTTTTTCCAAATATTCTGCCAGTGTAGTCCAAATAGGGCAGTCTGCTGATATCCAGGGATATTGTCTTGCAAGGATTCAATCAGCCCGTCTGCTGAAGCATACCCATTCCCACCATGCCTCATGGTAGTGTTTCCTAATCTTTACAGTTACTTAAGATCCATTTGTGTGATAAGGTAAACATGACATCTAGTAATAATAAGTAAAACCTCTCTAGACATGCATCGTCCCACTCTACTGCAGGGTCTGATATTGTATGAGTGAAATTCTACGGAGGTGTTACATTCATTGGATAAAAGGTGTAAACTCTATCCGAAACCTGGTGAAACAGTGGGTAATCAAAGAACATATGCGATAGGATACCTGAATCTGATTTACCAACTTTAATAAGTCTCGTCTGGTGAAAGACCGAGTTTTTGGAGTCTTTAGGGTGTCCAAAAATTCCTATGTAAAAGAAAAATCTGGTCTGTGCAAGCTTGGGTGTCATTTTCCCTAGAATTTAGTAGATGCCCAAATCCTAAACAAGAAGTTTCCTGTTAGGGGAGTTTTATTATCTATATCCCAACTAGCTGACCATTTATCCTGTTTAGTTTTCATAAAAGGGGCGTGTGAGGATTTTATAAGGCACATAGGCCCAGATGCATCAAGCTAAAAACCGCTCGCAAAAGGGCAGATTCTCAGAATCTGCCCCTTTGCGACCGGTATTTCTGCATTTGGGATGCATCATCCCAAATGCAAAAATCGCAATCTAAGAAATCGCAAACTTGCGATTACTTAAATTGTTATTGAATTTAAGGAATATAAAATTGAGATTCCTTAAATGCAATGCATTAAAGTTAAAAAAAATAGCGATTTCGCTAATAGGGGGTGCAAATTACCATGAAGGACGAGGTTTACATCCTCGGGAGAAGGCCATCAACTTAGTCTTGCCTATGTTTACTTCCAGGCCATGTTCCTGGCAAAAGTCATCAAAAATGTTCAGAGCTTGCTGTAGCCCTGCAGGGGTCTTGGACATTATTAACGTGTCGTCAGCAAACATCAGGATGGGAACCCTGATGCCCGCTAACGAAGGTGCATCCACACTGGCGTCTAGCATCCTATCAACTATCCCATTAATATATAATGTAAAGAGCAAGGGTGCCATTGCACAACCTTGGCGAACCCCTCGCTCCACCGGAAAGTCGATGGAGGATTGACCATTTGTTCCCCACTGTACTTTGGCAAAATTGCTTTCGTGTAACCTCATAATTAAAGTAAGCAATTCCGCTGGGATGCCTATCTTGCTTAAAACTGCCCAGAACTTGCCCCTTGGGACTAGGTTGAAGGCAGCCCGCAGGTCGACAAAAGCGACATACAGGCTGCCCCCGCCAAGAAGTACCGTCCCCCACCGCAGCATGGTAAAGCGGAACACCTGGTCTATGGTACTAGTGGCCCTCCGGAAACCTGCCTGAAAGGGGGAAAGGGAATCATTTTCATCCACCCAATCCATAAGCTTGTTTACCACCATCTTTCTAATTACTTTTTGGATAGTGGCAATCAAACTTATGGGCCTATAATTGGCTGGGAGGGATCGATCTCCTTTTTGGAATTTTACTTTCCAAAAAACGACCACCCATTGAGTCCGATTTAACCCCCCTCCAAAGCTTGCCGTCTATCCACTCCCAGTACAACATTTTAAGTGTATCTTTACTTGGGAATACTACCCCCCCTGGTTTGTGCCAGAGATTGGAAAGACCTAGTTCACCTAGCATTACCCTTAGGTTTTTCAACCAAGATATTTTATGGAAGGTATCAATTTTAATTATTGCCAGGAAACCTTCCGCGTAATGCCTAATTTCAGGGGTGGACCAGAGTCTTCTCCAGTATAGAATGGGACGCAATCTGGCTCGGTCACTAACCGATCTTCTCCCCAAGTCATGACTAAGAGGGATTAATGGGGTACTCTGGGGCAGTCCCGTAATCCCCCTAAGGAACCTATTCTCTGCTATCTGTAGGGAAGTGAATTTATCAAAACCCCACAGTTCCGCCCCATATAGGGCCGAGCCTATTGCCTTAGCATCATATACAGCGAGGACAGGTTTTATGGGTTTTGTTTTAGATCTTTTGTGCTCCACACGCAAGGCCCCCGATATTTGCTGGTGTTTCAAAACCGCCTTTTCTATGTGGTTCGACCAACCATAATTATTTGCAATTTGTACCCCCAGGTAAGTGAACTCCCTTACCACCTCCAGCCCAATATTATTCATGTGTATCCTAGGGCGAGGTTTACATTCTCGGGAGAAGGCCATCAACTTAGTCTTGCCTATGTTTACTTCCAGGCCATGTTCCTGGCAAAAGTCATCAAAAATGTTCAGGGGTCTTGGACATTATTAACGTGTCGTCAGCGAACATCAGGATGGGAACCCTGATGCCCGCTAACGAAGGTGCATCCACACTGGCGTCTAGCATCCTATCAACTATCCCATTAATATATAATGTAAAGAGCAAGGGTGCCATTGCACAACCTTGGCGAACCCCTCGCTCCACCGGAAAGTCGATGGAGGATTGACCATTTGTTCCCCACTGTACTTTGGCAAAATTGCTTTCGTGTAACCTCATAATTAAAGTAAGCAATTCCGCTGGGATGCCTATCTTGCTTAAAACTGCCCAGAGCTTGCCCCCTGGGACTAGGTCGAAGGCAGCCCGCAGGTCGACAAAAGCGACATACAGGCTGCCCCCGCCAAGAAGTACCGTCCCCCACCGCAGCATGGTAAAGCGGAACACCTGGTCTATGGTACTAGTGGCCCTCCGGAAACCTGCCTGAAAGGGGGAAAGGGAATCATTTTCATCCACCCAATCCATAAGCTTGTTTACCACCATCTTTCCAATTACTTTTTGGATAGTGGCAATGAAACTTATGGGCCTATAATTGGCTGGGAGGGATCGATCTCCTTTTTTATGTACAGGTATAATAATAGCTCCTTTCCACTGTTCTGGGACTAGCGCACCTTTAGCGATTGCATTCCCTAATAAAAACACATACCGGACCCACCTAGTTTTATCATTCTTGAAGAGATCCGAAGGTATCCCATCTAATCCGGGGGCCCTGCCCCCTTGTACAGAACTGATTACAAGTTCGACTTCCTTGGTAGTAAACAAATTATCCTTGGGAAATACAACTGAAATTGCATCACCACCAACCCAATCTTTTGTCTCAGCATATTGGGGCCTAAAGTAGTTCACCCAGGCGGATTCTGCGACGTTGTTGTCCGGTTTTTTTGAGGTACCACCTCTGCCCCACTTCACCATCTTCCAAAAGAGCCTGGAGTCCTTTGCTCCGGAGGCCTCCTTTAATTCCTCCCAATACTTCTCATCCCATGCCTTTTTGGCCAAGGAGATACTAGTATTGTATTGCATTCTAGCTGCTATAATTGCTGCCCTATCCCTGCTTCTAATAGCGTTACCCAATGTTAATCTGGCTACCCTGCACTGTTGGTTAAACCACCCAGCTGGTTTGGTGGATATTATACGGTTTCCCTTGCATGCTCTCATAAAATGGGGTTTTAAGAGGGAGAAAAGGTTATTGTGTATTTCAGTAATTGTCCCTGAACCTGGGCGTGTGGGGCTAGCTAATTCCATGCAAACAATTGCTTTATCCACTTCAGACCCAATAAAATCCATGGATGCTACATTCGCCAACACAGAAGGCCATTTTAATCTACGCATATTATTTGCCATGTCTGGGAGCAACCCATCACTTACATGTAAATTTGACTGTGTGGGCTTCCACCAGGTGTGGGTCACGCAAAGGGGGTTGTGATCACTTTCTATCCTGCCCTTGACTTCCATGTCACAAACCCCCTGCCATAGATTAAGACTACAAATAACGTAGTCTATCCTACTTCTATTATGGCCATTATCCAGACCCCCCAGGATATAGCGGCATGGATTAGCAAATTTAGCGGCACAAAAATGGAAATTTAGCGGCACAAATATGGAAATTTAGCGGCAATTTAGCTGCATTTTATTTGGCGGTTTTTCCTACAACAAACACAGATATCTTCGTTTTTTGTGTTTGTGGTCTGTGTGTGTTGGTTCCTGGTGTGTTTGTGGTCTGTGTGTGTTGGTCCCTGGTGTGTTTGTGGTCTGTGTGTGTTTGTGTAACCGAAGTAGCTATAAGTATTGTCACCTATTACCCTTTACTCGTCTTAATTTCTCAGGTAATGTTCTTCGCTCTATTGTAAAGCGCTTGGGCACCTCTGGGTAATTATGTCTGGGCTGTATAAAAACGCATAAATAAATAGGATGCACCCTGAAAGTTCTCTTTGTAAGTGAGCAGCCCTAGACAAAGTTTTTTTTCAAAACAAATGGCTAATCCTGTGCACCAGACGCCTATACATTCAAAGCCTACTGACTTGAGACACGTAGTACAAGAGTGTGATCCTCAGTGCCCTAAAGTCCCTTTGAATTCAAATTATTCAATGACATTATAGCACATCCGGATAACAGGGGTCCGATCCTCGCTATTCTCACCGTCTGGGGTTTGCCCTGCTCTAAACTGTTGTCTCACTGGGGTTGCCCTGCTCTAAAGTATCTCCTCACTTGGCCCTCCCTTCTACTAAACGTGGGAGGAAGCAGCAGCGCCTGCCTAGCTGGAGATGGACTATTATCGTTCGGGACAATTTTACGGCGGGGTACGAAAATTACTCTCTCATTCTAGGCCTCAAAGCATACTCTTTCCGAACTACAAAGAGTTTACTAAACTGCATGATAATATGTTTATTTACAGCAGAGGCACGTGCGGATTTACTAGCTAATGGGCGCGCCGATTTTTGTTCAGCGTGCTAGGATTGGCTGAGGATACTCCAATTCTAGGCCAGTTTACACATTGAGAGTTCTTCCCACTGCCTGTCTACATCAAACATATGATCGACCCTCCAGGATTCGCGATGCAGACCCGCCCCACCCCCTTGAAAGGGGTCTGGATGTCTAGATTTTGCGTGCACTTTTGTAAAAATCCCGCAATTTTTACAAAACTGCCGATTTTGCGGGCACTTTTGTAAAAGTCGCGGCATTTTTGCAAAAGTGCCGATTTCGCGGCAAACCGCGAAATCCTGGAGGGTCTGCCTAAGGGTAATCTAAATGCACTGGAAGGCCCAACATTGCCCCTGTGGAAGAGCATGCTTCCTCAATGGGCCTCAGCAGAATCTGTTGCGCTCTGCTGTGAGGAAGCATGAGGTCTGATCAGTGCAGCATATACATATATATATATATATATATTTTTTTTTTTTACAGAGTTTTATATAGCGCAGAATTGACCCGAAGGTATCAGGTATCAGAGCGCTTTACATAGCACCAATTGCATTACATGAGGACATATTCATTTTTGTTAGGCACAGGAAGATAAAGTGATTTGCCCAGAATCACAAGGTGTCAGTTCATTTCAGAGACTCGAGCCCAGTTCCCCAGATGCGAGGTTGACCGCCCTAGCCGTTAGGCCAACTCCTCTCCCCGCATAGGACGAACTGTCTGTTACACTCGATAGAGATCAGGAGGGTGATGCTGGGTCCACCTCATCGAAAAACACTGCATACGCCCGAGACCTGTGCATCTACCACTGACACGTTCCCCAATCCATATTAGTTTGTTACCTTTTATTCCAACTTTTTTCACATTTTCCCTTCATCTAGTTTTGTTTTATAACAATACCTTCACATAAAAGTGCAGCTTCCCCAATGCCTTTTTTTCCATTGTAAATTAATTATACTCTAGCTTATGTTGTAGCACGAAAATCTTAGCTCATAGCTACCTTCGGGGGATATTCTCAAAGAAGTGGCGGTGAGAGGCGTTAGCCTCCTTGGCTTAACATCTATCACCGCCACTTCGGAAACACGAGGCTGCACCCTATTCTCAAGAATTTGGTGCAGCCTGGCGTTCCCCCCCCTGCGATGGTGCTAAGTTTCACGACTTAGCGCCAACGCAGACATCCTTGCACTAGAGTGCAAGGGTGTCTGTGTGCAGGGAGGGTTGTTTATGTACAGGAAGGTGCCCCTTCCTACACATAAACAATCCAAAAATACCATTATGTAACTTTCATGAGTGCTGTTACATACAGCACACATCAAAGTTACAAAATGGCATTTCGTGAAAGGTTTGTTCATGTACATGAAGAGACACCTTCCTGTACATGAACAAACCATGGCATTTTCCTTTTTCCATGTGTCCTGCACAAGGCAGCACACATAGAAAAAGCAAAAACGAGGAGAAATAAAGCATTTCTCCTCATTTCGCCCCCTTAAGACCAGGATTTTTCTGGTCTTAAGTTCGGCGCTGCGAACTATTATCGCCGCGCTTAATAATAGGTGGCAGCGTCGATCAAAATAGGTGTTGCGGTGGAACGCCTACCGCAACACCCACTGCATGCCCCTTTCGCGCTCAATTTAGCTTGAAAGGGGCCTTATTCTCAAGGCAGCATTAAGCCACTTAACGTGGCTTAAGGCCACGTTAAGTGGGTTAACGCTGCCTTGAGAAGAAGGCACAGACCCTATTGCCACGGGAACGCCGGAAAAAGTGACGTTCCCATGGCTATAGGGTCTGCGCCTTATTCTCAAGGCAGCATTAAGCCACTTAACGTGGCTTAAAGCCACGTTAAGTGGGTTAACGCTGCCTTGAGAAGAAGGCACAGACCCTATCGCCACGGGAACGCCGGAAAAAGTGACGTTCCCATGGCGACAGGGGCTTGAGAATATGCCCCTTCATCTTCACAATCAGGAACTTCTCTTTGAGATATCCTTGCAGAATATCTCATAGAGAAATTTATGGTTGCGAAGATGGAGTCTTTTTTCACCAGTACCAGAAAAGATCTAAGATTTTCTAGCTAGAAATAGCAGTAGTCTGTCTCCCATGTCCATGGGATGCCTAGGAATCAAGCCACAGAATCCGTTTTGCTGTGCTCCATATGAAGAAATTGTTTTTATTGGTTTTATTATGTTAACACCAACAATAACTTCACATTCCTGGCTGTTCTATTGAAGAATGTACAGCCAATCAGTGCATCTTGTCTTTATTTTGATCGTCCCTAATTTATTAGAGATGTGACCAATTAATTTACCGGTTTTTCTGCATTTTAGAGGCATTTACAGTGCCATTCACTGGCATAAACTATATTGTGTTACGGTTTAATAAATCATTAGTATCTCACCGGTTACCTTTGTTTTTGATAAACTAAAGTTGTCTTTTGTTGTTTAAACAAACGAACATGTACCGGCATCACGTTTAAAAGCCATCCTGTGGTTGTTCAAGTGAACATGTCATTGTCTCTTATTTTAGCCGTACAAAATGCCATTTCACAAGCTTTTTTCTTTAACTCACAGTTTTCAGTATCCCATCTTGTGGTGATCCACTCCACCTTCCGTCATGTCATGTCTGTGTATTGATTGGGATAGGTCGAAAGTGTGCTGGGTTTATTAGTGCAGTGGAGATAGTCTGTGTTTAAAGATAAAAGGGGTAGATCACAAAAAAACGAGACTGGCTCTATTCCAAGTCCTTAGTGGTAATGCAGTGCCTGGTGCTAGTAGCACCTTTTACCACCGTAGCAGCAAATAAGATTTGTGGAGGTGTCAATGCGTGGAAAGAATATTTTCACTTTTTATATTGCGTTTTCAGATGGTGGTCATGTGTTTTGCTCGTATTATGCAGTGTTGTGTTTTTATGCTGCATTATTTTTAATGATGTATTGCAACAACCGACCCACAGGGTGGATGGCCAGGACAATGCAAACCAGGACCCTTGCGCCCCTTCCCCCTTCCCGACTCAGAAAATACTCAAATTAGAAGCAGTGCTTGACCTGTGTCGGTATGACGTGATGAGAAAAAGTCAGCGCTCATCTGTGAAGATTCGATCGAGGTCTCCTCCCTGCCCCTTCCCATTCTCACAGCCAGGGATATCTAAGAAAGACACTTGTCCTGTTATGTACAGGTCCCAAACTCTTCGTCACAGATGACACGCCTGAGAAATACATTCAAAGGGGAGACGTGTCTTGTATTCATTCTTCCTATTAAGTGCCCGCACTTTCCCTTCTTTCACCTCAGCTTCCCTTTGGGCACTTCTTTTTGTATGGTGGCAACATATCGCTAGACATCACGTATACTTGGAAGTTATTTACTGCAATGTAGCAGGGAGTAACTGGTATGGCTGTACGGGCGCACATAATGACGTGCGTGTGAGTACAGCAAATAGGAATTTACCATTTTTTTCTGCTAACTGCCGAGAGACCATTTTTCGCGGCCATAATGGAAAAAATCGCGGTCATCGCGGTTTTTTGCCGATTTCGCGGTAATTTCGTGAATCGCGAAATCGCGAAATGCTGGAGGCTCTGATTATCATAAGTACACACACCTTCCTTATCACCCTTTGTTCTGCCATTAAGGGCTCTCATCCCATGTTCTAAACACATAGCATTTAAAAGAAGAATATCCTTCGTCCAACGTTTAACAGGGGCCAGATTCAGATAAGGAACACCCCATAGATTGTCCTCTTCCTGCCCTAATGGGTTTTCAGTACTGTCTAGAGGTTCAAAGGTCCTATTTAGATCCCCAGCTATTACTATTCTAATTTAATGAAACTCGCGTTTTTTTTTCATTCCGAAGGAATTTTTTTTGCATTCTTTCAGCGTTTGGGAAAAAAGGTTCTGAACATTTGATTGGAAGCATACTAAGTGCATAATTGATTTTCAGCATTGTGATCATTTTAATTGATCACACTCTGCTTCACCACTTTAGAACATTTTGGCGACCATGTTTCAATCATTTGATTCATCTTCTTGATAACCAGGTTCTTGTTGTAAAATACAGATTCAGTTAAGTCATCATTAAATTCTAGATCCATTTATTTGGAAAAAAACGTTTTGCCAGGCTAGTCCAGTGTATGCTAATACACTTTTTTTACAAAGAATATACAAAGGCTGAACTTCAGATTTCTCCCTATCTAGTGTATATCCGATGTTCTGGCATAATTCGAGTTGGATTTAAGAAGTGCTAGTATGGCAGAGTGTGCATGTTCTGTGATGGCGAAGACTCCATCAGCATAAGCTGCTATTTTGAAGCATCTATCTTTGATTTTTAAACCAACAATATCCAAGTTAATATTTGATGGAGACCAATAAGAGTTTGATGGATAATAGAAGGTGTCTAATATAGTGCCTCCAACCTTAATTCTAGCTATAGGACTAGAATACAGAGCCATTATAAGTTTTTATAAAATTGCCTTCTGGTAAAAAAAAATAGTAGAGAGTGGAGAAATTACAATGAAAAGTTGTCAAATGCCTTTTTGGCATCAAGTGCTATTGCCACCACTGTTGAAGTCTTGTGTATGGCCAGGTTTATTGCATGACAGAGGAGTTGGATGTTATTGCTTGCCTTTCTGCCCTTCGTACAAACCCCATGATATGTGCCAATCTATTGTGGAAGAATTTTCTCTATCCTATATGCCAAAATCGTTGCGTCCATTTTACAATGCAGGTTCAGTAAAGAAATAGGCCTGAATTTTTGGGGAAAAATAGTGTCTTTCCCATCTTCAGGAATAAGGGTTATTAATGCTTTGGGTGATGTGCCACAGCCACACCAGTCCTTGCAAACTTGTCAGTTTGACTTAGCATATTTTATAGAATTGTGCTAGCAGCCAATCAGGACCTTGAGCTTTACCTTCTTTTAGATCTTTAATTACGGGTCTCAGGCACATATGCATCAACTTTTGAGTTTGCCATTCCTTATTAGCGATTTTTAAGGAATTGCTAATAAGGAATCTCAAAATGCAATGCAGGAAAAAATTAGCTAAAAATTTGTGAATCAGTAATATTAGCAATCGCTAATAGCGATTACATATTACCAAATCGCTATTAGAGAAATCGCAATTTGCGATATCGCAATTCGCGAAATCTCAAACTGCAAGATCGAAAATTGCGAGATCGAAAATTGTGAGTCGCTTTTGGTGCAGCTTGATGACAGCACAATCAGGAAGTGATGCATCCCATGCTGATTCCAGTGCACTGAGAGAGTCAGATGAGAAGGCAGAGTGCAGAGTGCAGGAGCACAGCTGAAGTTACCTTTTTTGCTTTGCAAATACTGTTCTGTGCCAAAACGATGGACTCAGGAGCAACTGGGAAGAAAGCTGCTGAAAGAAAAAGGAAACTAAAATTTAGTGAATAGGAGCTAGAAATCCTCATTGAGGAGGCTGTGAGAAACCATGACAAGGTGTTTGGCAAACTATCACTCCAGGTCCCTGAGTCAGAGAAGCAAAAAATCTGGCTCAGGATACAATCCAAAGTGAACACAGTGGGGGTCACCCACCGCACAATCGATGACCTTACAAATGGTGGTAGGACATGCGCAGCCGTGCAAAGGAGAGGGTTGTTGACTGGCTGTCGGAGGCAAAGAAGACTGAAGGGAGACCTGCAACACTGCCTGGGAATACACTCATGGAGGACCTAGTGGAATCCACACTCCAGCCTGAATCTGCAGTCGGAGTGATGCTGTTGGACACCCTCCATAGCTCCTGTATAGCCTCATGAGGCTATACAGGAGCTATGGAGGGTGATGCAGGAGGACCAGGTGTCCCAAAGAAAAAGGCATTGGCAATTATTAGTGCGCCTAGATGCCTACACCTCATCCAACAACCGGCTGAGCAACAACACAGCTCTGCTCTCCCGTCGGTCTGTGGCCATGCAGGTCAAAATGAGCCATTAGTGTGGGGATGTGGCCAGGGGACTCGTCCAGGTCCCAAATGCAGTAAAGCAATATCAGACTTCTTCTGCTTTGTCTTGTTGCTTTATTTTGTTTACACTCACTGTGCTATTTAGCACATGGTGTGTGTGCATTAACACAACCACATTTCTACATTAAAATACATACAGTACAGTCCAACCATGCTGTGTCTTGTCTCATCATTACCCGCCTCTAAAATAATGCTGCTTGTAGTGGTTGCCCTGGCTTGTTGTCCTCCTCAGGCTCGCTGTCTGACAGTTCCAGGAGTATGCCTCTCCTAGTAGCGATGTTGTGCAACATGGCACATGTGGCCACAATTCTGCAGCAGGTCTCTGGTCAGTACCGCAGTGCCCCACCTGTTTTGTGGAGGCAGCGAAACATACTTTTCAGCTGGCCAAAGGTGCGCTCTATGACATTTCGTGTTGCTATGTGCCCTGCATTATAATGCTGCTCACTTGGGGTAGTTGGGTTGAGGTATGGTGTCAGGATGTAGTTGCGCACGGCGTATGCGCTGTCTCCTACAGGGTAGTAATCAAATGGTTAGTGACAGTTATGAATTACCATTGGGCCATAGTGTCAGAGAAATTGTAACATATGTTTACCAAACAGATGTCCTTCTCCTAATTCCCCCCCAAGGAGAGGAGTGTGTATGCCATTGTGTCTAAATATGTACCAGTCATGTGTGCTGCCAGGGTATTGTCCCACAATGTGAGTGATGATATTTTTTGCATTGCAGACTACTTTGATATACAGTGAATGATAGGATTTGCGGTTCCTAAAGATGTACTCATTCATTGATAGTGGACAAATGGCAACATGAGTTCCATCTATGCAACCTATTACATGGGGAAACCAGGCTACCTAATAGAAGTCTAGTTTAGTCTAAAACAAATCTTGTGGGGTTGAGGGAAAGCTAATGTGGTGGTGTATCCTGCTCAACATGGCCTTAAGGAATGAATTAAAGAAATGTGACAGGGAACTTTGTGACACCCCTCCAGCTGCAGTTACTACACCCTGGAAGCTGCCTGACGCTAGTAGGTACAGGGAACATAGGACCGGCACATGAGTGTGAATGGCATGTGTCCTTCGAGGGTGGCACTGCAGTAGGGAATCCAATTCAGCAATCAGATCAAGGATCATGGCAGCATTTAGCCTATACTTGTGATAGATCTCCTCTTCAGTCTGCCCCAAAGATGTGATGTGCACTTTAAAAATGAGCTCCTGTGATCTCCGTCTTCTCTATGCTGCTGCTCGTAGCCTCATCTTCCTCGCCATGACGTAGAGCACTGCCATTGGGAAACATTCTGGTGCCTCCTGGGCCTGTTTAAATACTTTGCTAATGTTTTGCACCTGCTGAGATTGTTTTCACCTGTTTACCACCTGCCTGTAAAATTCGGTAAATTGCGATTGCAAAATTACATTTTTATGAAAATCGGTATTTGAGATTTTTCTTGCATAGCTTTGTGATTCTTTAATTGCGAATCGCAATTAAGGAATCACAATTTAGGTACTCGCAAAATTGTGATGCCTTGTTTTTGCGATTTTTTTGACATTTCTCAGAATTGTGTTGATGCATTGCAAAGGCCTATTTTACGACCGCAAACTGTCATTTTTTGCTTGATGCATGTGCCAGCTAACTCCTTTAATGTAATCTCTTAATTAAGGAATTCGCTTTTTGTTGTGTTAACCCTCGGAAAGGTTTAGATTGTTCAGAAACTGAATACGCTTTATAATTTAATTGACTTATTTTCATTGTATTGATCTTTATTTATATATTTTTATTTATTTATATATCCAGAACTCCTCTTACACTGCACCAGGCACTTTGAATGTTTGTTTGACTCAGAAATGATGGCGTGGAGGTACCTTAAAATTCCACTTACTGCACTGGCCCATCCCACTCCCTTCTGTTGTCAGCTTGAATCCCCAGCCACTCGAGCCCACCCTACATTGCAAGCTTGCTCTCCCAGTCCCCCCTGTTGTCAGGTTGCTGCCCAAGTACCTTGTCTGTTGGTTCACTAGCTCCTCCTGCCCACCCTCTGTGATAAGCTCACTGCTCCAACCAATCCCACCGCCCCCTTAACAGCTTCCTGCCTCAACCACTCCCACCCGCACTCCTAACACCCACTCTTCCCCACTGTATCCCACATGTCCTCTCTCCCACGAACCTGACCTGAAATCACATAGTCTGAAGTCGGATCACATAGTCCCTGTGTGTCCACCCCACCCACCGCCAGCAAGACCTGCCTCCCTCCTAGTTGCCACATTCCAAACCCACCCCATTTGTATATTTTTATCTTAATTAAAAAAATCCCATTAACACTGGCTGTGTCATAGCACTTTTTTTTTTAATTATTGAGAAGCATTCTGCATAGCTGCCATGCTGCTGTATAGCACAGCTAGAAATCATTGAAAGCCATTTAGCACTCATGGACGAGACCTGTTGGGTATGCCAATGCTTGTTAGTAATGCAATGCTAATAACTGTTTGTTGTCTGAGCAAAGAGACTAGTATCTGAATGAAAACCAGTATCTGCTGAACTGGATTAGATAGATATATGGTGTACAAGTGACCTTCGTGTGCACACACCACAGGCACAGGACAGGGAGCAGCAATGCTGACTCAGGCAGAACTGGTACAGCGGAGGAAGCACAAGGTTAATTTAAATTCCATGAGGAAACACTTAGGTATTGCCAAAGCTTGATTGTGTATAGTATGCCTTTCACATACTTCTGTCGAAATGTAATAGGTAGTCTTCTAAATACTAAGCAAAAACAGCACCACTTTGTGGTTAAGTTTGGTTTATGTCTTGCAGCTTTGTAAACACTGTGGCCTTCATTACCAGAGCCCTGTAATTTCCAGTGGTGTTGGCTGCATTGTTCCTAAAGCTGCCCTATCAGGATTAGGAGGTCAACAGAGTCACTGCAGTTCTCTCATGAGTCCTCCTGAGATTTCATCCGCTGAAAGCAGTGAAAATCACTGGGTGCAAATGCAGGGAAGAATGAGGAATTACGGGGGAGACCAGACACCAAAGTACAGGGGATTCTCAACGTTCAACCCAGAATCCCCATAAATTCCGCACCCCAGAGTTAATGGGACCCTTAGCATCAGTAACTGTAGTCGTTAGGAATTAACACCCCTATTGCATGGACCTGGTAATGAGACCCTATGCAGAGGAAAGCAGGATCCCTCTGGAGGTAGGCATTAGTTCACCAGCCATTTGAGGGATGTGGAGATTTTAACTATGATAAGCAGATTGCCCATATCTCAGTGTTAATTGCAATTGTAATGTTATTTATATAGCGCTTACTACCTGTGATGAGGCATTGAAGCGCTTTAAGGTCAATGGTTATTGGTTATGAGCTTGAATGACACTTAAGTTCTTTCCAGTCCCTAATGCTACTCCCACAACTCAAAATAAAATATTCTGTTGCATAGCAGCCCATGTGATTAATAATCCAAACTGAGGACTAGCAAGTCCAGTGCCCATTCCCCTTCACCCGCATGGTGTTGCCGCTACACAGCCACCCGCCCCACATTAGATAGAAGAAGTGTGAGGGCGGGGCCTGAGGCAGAAGAAGGAAAGGGAAAGTGATGCTGGGCTGTTTGAGGTGACAGGAAAACAAAAACACCTGTCTCATAGGTAGTGTCTGAAAGACTGTTTTATCTGTAGCTTCAGGCGCTCATTGGTGCCTTCCTGCTCACCCATGCTCGATGCCGGCTCTGCAAGAGTCTCAGGGTAGGAAATGGCCTCATGGTGGAGGCTAACAAGGTGTGGTACCAGAATATCTGACAAACATATTGTGCCTCATTGGAGTTAATAGTAGAAGATCTATACTCCTGGGATTAAATGTTTTTCAAGGATATTTAGACATGATACTTAAGTCATATTCTGATATGGAAGGGTTTGAGAACCTGATGAGAGCTAGACACCTGCAAATATTAGATTTTTCCATGAGTGATAAAGGAGACAGGGGATCTTCAGACCAACTGGATGACCGATTAGAGCTGTCACAACAAATGCAGGGTCCTGAGGGCACCATGTTCCCAAATAGAAAGTCGGCATAATGGACTGGGACACATGAGTAACACCATGATTGCATAAAAGAAAGGGAAGCTTTTGTAGGATCTAGATGTAGTGTCCAGGCTGTGTATTTAGGAGTTGTCATTCCAAGCCACAGAGTGCAGGATGTGGGGTTCTGTGAGACAGAAGATTCACCAGGACACAGTTATTAACTAGGTAGGAGATGGGCTGAGCCAGGAAGAAGATTAGCTCCAGATGGGAAGATGCAGACTTGACATCTAGTGAAGATGCTTTTGTACCTAGAAATACAAAATGAGTAGCCCTTGTCTACTGGCACTTCTGTGGCGAGTGATACTTTGACGTTTTAACACTTTGTAGATCCTGCTGCACCCCTGACAAGCAATACGAAAGCAGAGGCGAGGGCTCCAACCCATCAGGAAAGCTTTTCAGGAACTGTGAATCAAGCAGAGACATGTTCCTATGAGAATGGTTGTAGTGAATTAGGTGAAAGAACACTCATTCTGGGATTTCTCATGGGTGATGAGAGTATTGAGAGGCTGGCAGACCTGGCCGCAGGGTTGGAAGCGAGAAGCAAGTCCGGATGGGGGACAGTGATATTGGTCCACCATGAGGAGGTTAATGTGGGGTGTGGTATCAGCTGTTCTGGGATCGGAAGAGGTTTCTGAGTTTGGGACCTAGGATATCTGCTCTTTCCTTTGGCAGTGGGGGTTCAATATTTTATTCCGCAATAGGAACATCCTTAGGAGAGTTTAGAGGATTGGGAGTGATGGATAGGACTGCTTGTGGGAGTTGGAGGGTAGTTAGGTGCTTCACATATAAAATGATCCCCACGACAGAGACATTGAGCCAGAGAACACTTTGGTGAGGATGTAGCAGCCTGAACTCGATAGGTGGGCTCCAAATCTTCGCAGAACAGAAAGGGCAGGAAGACATTATTGTGCCTTGTCGCCCAAGCGCACATCTCAGATACGGGGGGTTGTACTGTCCAGGTGGGCCTTTCCATTCCAGTACGCAGCACGGTAGGTTCCTGGCTGGAGAGTCAGTGTGTCCATCTGCAAAGCCCCTCCCCCACCCCCCAGCAGCCCATGCAGTCGGCTCCAATCCCTTCGAGTTTTGAGAGTGCTACTGTCAAAGAGACCTATTTCTTACAATACTTGTAAAGTGAGCTTTGGGTCTGCCCCTTTCAGCCTTTGGCTCCCTTTGACCAGCCTCATTCAGCCGTTGGCTAGAGACTTTGTCAATCAAATCTTGGCTGCGCTCAGTGTAGTATTTCTTCCTTACCTAATGCTATTGGCTGTTTAGGCACATTCTTTAAATTCCTCTCACGTGGTTGTGCTGAACTGCAAGAGGGACTACTTTACAGCTGTTACCCTCTGTATCCACTGCTGCTGCCCGTTCTCCCATATGTCTCACGCTCCCTGCACGTATTAGAATATTAAACCTACACCTATTGGCTTTGCCAGTGCTTGCTATTATTCCCAGGGGAGGCCTCGGCAGCAAGTGAGTTTTCTGCCCCTGGTAGTCTCGGCCATGGTGCATTAAAGGTGGGGATGTAAACATGAGGGCTGGTGAAAAGGGCACAAAAAATAATGTAGGCACTGGTTCTTTGACCTCCAAGGGGGAGGTATTAGGCCTGGTGCACAATAAAGGGTGTACGTGCCTTTCCGACATACTCTTGCTTCAAGAGTCGGGAGGGAGGGGCCAGGCCGCAGATACGCAGTAGAGAAGCTCTGCTGAAGCGCGTACGTAGACAGCTGTGCCGAGTGATAGCGAGAGCTTTGCAGCGTTGTTTTCCTTTCAGTGCGTAGGGGAGTCACGTATCACTGGGGGTGATGGGCAGCTGTGACGATGCCAGGGGAACCACCTACGTGCATCACCTCGCCCAGTGCGAAAGAGACGCAGGTACCAGAAGGCTGAAATGCTAGGAGGAACCATGGTCGCCCCTCCCCCTCCCCACACACACCTCCTTAAGTCCCTTTGCTTAAAGGACAGCTGGTTTCAGGCCTTTGTACCAGAATGAAATGAGTCCCTTTGTGCTAATTTAGTAGGGTAGGCACTATGGACCGATACGTGCAGGTCAACCTCTTCATAGCACTCATTCATGGCGTCAGGTGTAATCACGTGCGCTCTAGTGGGAGGCCATCCTCGTGACAATTTGAGAAATACCCAGTCCATAGGTTGCTACTTTTTTAAGCCAGGGTTGAAGAGTCTTTTTTTATCTGCCATTTACAATTATTCAGTATCACCTAGTAATTGTGTGTGTGATATATGATACAAAGGAATTGTGGTGGGAAGAGGAGTGTGGGGGTCTGTGCGGGTCCAGGCAGCACCTTGTCCTCTGGACAGGGAGCGCAGGTCCTTCGGGCACAGGGATAGGAACTGGAGGACACCAATAGGGAAGAGGTCCCCCCCCACCCCCAGGATTTAGGGCCGTTCAATTATTGTGCGAAATGTGTTGTAACTTTTTACGCAATGGGCTGGAATGCATATTACTGGTTAGAAGAACACTTGGGTAGTCGTTTAAAATTGCATAAACGTGTTAAAAACGTATGTTTGTCTGGCATGAGTTTCCTCTCCTGCAGTCTTGAAGGAATGGATTGTGAAAGCTTTGTGATTAAATGTTCTTAGCACTGAAGGGATAGAAGAAATATGGCGTGGCCCCTGAGAAAGAGAGGAGGTGAACGTGGCATAGGCGACAGTGTCCTGGAATTCTGAATGGCGCCGCGCTGCCTTGCTGTTTCGCGTGCTATGCTGCTGTCCTTCTTTCCGTTCTAGTGTAATTACTAAAGGGTCATCTACTAAATGTAAAATGTAAATGTACAGGAATTTATATAGCGCAAATCACCGAGCGGTTTCTAAGCGCTTGCTTAGGGAACCCGTCCTGGTATTCCCCTGTGAGATAACCCTGGGCAGGGTATCCGCAAGGTGAAAGCCAGGCATCCCGCCGCGAGGGGCCGTTGTGGAGATTAAGCAAGCTATTGCCCAGAGTCGCAGAGTGTGAACCCGTGAATCAAGTAGGCACCGGAGAGACTAAAACCTGTCCTAACACTTCTCACTTAACCTTGGTAATAATCTTACACTGATGATGATATGGACTTCATTCTGTTGCTTGACTATTGTTTTGATGCTGACCACTATTGTCTTAGAAGGGATATACGAATTATAGGAAAATACAGAAATTAAAAGAGAACTTTTTAAGCTGCTAAAAAGTTCTCTTTTAATTTCTGTATTTTCCTATAATTCGCTGCTATTGAAGTGTTGCTGCTATTTTTATCTGAACCCACTTTTAAAACTTGTAATTATTCGTCAACGGTTGGTTAGTTTACAAGTCCAATACTGCTAATCATCGGTATAACGGCCTCCTTACCTTTTAAAGTTAGTTTAATGCCATGTGGACTGTTTATAATAGGGTGGTGCAGAATGCCATATGGAAAACTTGTACCTACCCACCGTTGGTTATTTGATGTCAGTTTTTAGCTTTCACAATGTGTATTGTTGCTGGTGTTATTTTATATCCAAATAAAGACATGTGAGTGTCCGGATATACCTGTATCTGGGTGAATGCTTCCATCACCGCCTGCATGGAGGCAACAGGCTGATTAAAACCGGTCCTTGCACTTTCCTGCTTTCTCGTCATAGAGAGGGCCAGTAAAAGTGGTGGAGGTCGTCAGGGCCGAGGGTTAACAGAATGAAACAATCACTTGTAAATGATGTATGTTTCGCCTTTGAAAGTGGTAGACAAACTTTTGGCTTTGCCAATGTTTGCTGCAGAAGCTGAAAAGCATCTGCGAAAGAAACAACAAAGTCAAATGGTCAGCTCCAGCAATAATATGCACGTCACAGGCATCACCATTCATGCACCTGCATGCCTTAGTTATAATGAAGTAGCAACTGTTTTTTATTTTACTTTTAATTTACTCAATATTTTAAAGGGTGTGCAAGTGCATTACAGAGAAAGGAGCAGCTCAGTAACAAATTACTGCTCCGGGGCCCTTCGAAAACAAATGACTTAAAAAAAAAATGGTGAGGGAAAGCAACAAGCAGTAGAAAGCAGAGAAGCTCAGTGTAGGGTGTCAAGCAACACACCACAGGAAGCAATGGGTGAGAACGTCGTAGCTACGGGGAGGTGGTAAGAACATTAAAAAAGTCTGAGGAGGACAGGGAGGGGCAGAACAAACAATGGACAAGCTTGGGGAAACAACACAGAGCAACACAGAAGAGGAGTCCTAACTTTACTACTCCTAAAGTGAGAAAAATCAAATTTTTAAGACTTTCAGTATTCACAGAAGGCATTTAGGAGTCCTAAAGTTAGGAGTCCTAACTTTACTACTCCTAAACTGAGAAAAATCCAATTATTAAGACTTTCGGTATTCACAGAAGGCATTTAGGAGTCCTAAAGTTAGGACTCCTAACTTCTGTGAATACCGAAATGAGTAAGTGTCTTCTGTGAATACCAAAATGAGTAAATTCCTTCTGTGAATACCAAAATGGTAGTAAGTTTAGGATTTTGTCTTAAGTTAGTTCTGTGAATCGGGCCCAGTGAGTGCAGAGTTGGGATATGAGGTGAAAGCAGCACACGGGAAAGACAAGAAGAAAACACATGCACTTCTACGGGGTGCTTTAAAAAAATGTTAAGTAGTTCCCTTAATAGAAACAGTGGAAGGATGCAGCTCATCCAGTCAGAAACACTGTAAAACAGCTATGCTCAAGAGGATAGGCAAACACAAGAAAATGAATGAAAGCCAATGAGTAAGAAAGACGCAAATGAGTCAAGAAAGTCATACAATCATAAGAAATAAGTTGACCCAAAGCCTTCGGTAAGCATTGGCTTTGTACACAATAGATCGTTCAAACGAGACATAAAATTGTAAAACTAAAGCTGAGGAAGAGCTATAAGGAGGCAGAAAGAGAAAGGATATAGAAAGAGAGAGTGGGAATTTGAGTTAGAAGAAAGGGAAAGTATAGGGTGCAAGTTAGCGACTAAAGATTGGGTGAAGATTAATGGAGAAAGAAAAAAAAGGAGGCGAAATAAGGGCGGAAGAGAGGTTAAGGAGATGAGTTAGAAAGAAGGAAGGAATGGAGGGGATAAAGAGGAAATGGAAGACATAAGTGAGCAAGAGAAATGAAAGGATACAGAAAGATGGAAGAATGAAAATGGGTAAAGAGGGGGAGCGGATAGGGCAACAGAGTGTGGCATTTTTAAAAAATAGCTTGTTTAACACACAAATGCTTCAGAAGTCTGCATGTCCTGTATAAATCCCACTTGCACATGTTGGTGCCCTCCAGGGAGATCAAAAATTAATAAAGCATTCTAATTATCCAGTGCTTTGAAAATAGCCTTTCTGGTTATGTTAGGGCCCATATAATGTCAGCATTTGAATAGTTGCAAGGCTTTGGCTTTCCTACCTTTCTGTAAATCTACATAAAGTGGCTGGAAGTATGTCAGAAGCAGTAACTCCAGGGTTGGAATACTCAGTGAGTCTGTTCACACTCACAACTAACATGTTTGTGGTTATTCACTAACTCGTCTCCAAATCTTCCCACATAGGAAAATAATGGAAATTTACTCCTGACAAGGGTAGGGAAAAAGGCAGTGTAGGAAATTGAATTTGCAATCACTTACTACACTTTTGCATGAGCAAATATTGCTCACGCGAAAATGAAATTATAGTTTCCAAGGCATATAGTTTCCAGGCCTACTTCTGTAAACTCCTCTAAATTCCGAAAAGTTGCAAACTCAAGAATATATACATGTGAGTGCACTTTTGTGACTTTCTTTAAAAAATCAAGTCACTAATGTATTTTCATGTTGCCCTTAATGTTTTTCATGCACGTTTTAAAATGATTGTCCTTTATCAATATTTTTTTTAACACTGGCAAACATCACACACATTTTACTAAATTATGTCTCAGAGAAACAGTATTAAAAATTGCACAACATTTTAACAAAATCTTTTTTTTCCAAGTAGAATTTCTTTTTAGTAGAATTTATTTTTAAGTTTCAAAAGGTAAGTTTATTAACAGTATGCCAAAAAAGAAAATAACAATACAATATCAACCATCGAAATATCAAATAGTAATGCTACGAAGCAAGTTATTAATGGCAAACAAATGAGTATATAATAAAAGAGAAATCTATGATATGAATAACAAAAATAAAAGGGTATACAGAGGAGAAAAACCAAGTACAGGACTACATAATTGTGTAATTAAAGCAGTAGTGCAATAAATCAAGTAAAAGATAAAGAGATGAACTAAAACAGAGTGTTCAAGGGGGTTGAGCAACTTCCTCAATGCATGGTGTTGGAGCAAAGGATCTTTTAGCACTTTCGTCCAAAAATGTTGTGACAGGAGCCCATAAAAGTAATCTGTTGTGTTTCAAGGACATATGATATACAAAAGTTGTGTCAAGTCTGTGATTGTGACAAACGGAATACCACCAAGCTAAATATGAAAGTTTGGAGGCGTCTTTCCAATTTTTTGGTATCTGTTGAAAAGCAGCGGCTATTAATAAGTCAATAAGTTTAGTTTGAGTTTTGGGTTTGCTCCAGCTGATAGAGAGACTGCCTAAAAAAAACATTTACAAAAGAAAGGGGATATTGGTATTAAAAATACTGTTAATTTGGGTCCAGGCTGATACCCAGAATCGTAAACTTGATGGAAATGTAAAAAGTGAGTGAGGAAGATTTGCTTCTGGATATGAGCAAGACCAGCAAGCGTGTAAGATAGAGTGCATTTTATGCAGGAAAGCTGGAGTGAGCAATAGTCTGTTGTATATAAAGAAAAGAGTTTGTGTGGCGCTAGCAGCTCTAGAAGATTTTCACATTTTTAACCAGATTTTATCCCAGAGAGATATGGCCCAGTCAGTGTCAGTACAATTTATTTTTAAAGCAAATGAAGTAGCTGGCTTCTATGTTATAGGCTTACTCTAGAACCCCAGGCCGAGGTCTTTTTTTGTCTGCTTGAAAGTGTGGAGGGGACGAAAATTATTGTTAGCCAATTATATATATTAGTTCCAATGAAACATGGCTCAGAAGGATCACAGACTCTGATCCAATTTGTAGTAAGTTTATTACAAAGCCAAGAACAGCTGGACATACAAACACCTCAAGATAAGGATATAGAAATACATCAGAACTAATACAAAGCCAAACCTGCGGGTGAAGTTAAGAAGGTGCAACATACACAAAATAACTAATTCAAGAATCAGGACATCCAAAGTTTCCTTCATCAGAGGTTTGTAAGTAAAAAGCATTAGTCTGTCCCTACTCTATCGCTAGCGTGACATCCCTATTTATCATTTCCCAAAGCAAGTTCTAAAAAGATGTCAGCAAGTGAAGGCTTCTTAAGAAGAGCATTCATGTTGAATGGGTCAAGTAGCATAAGGATACAGATCTCGTTCTAAGAGTCTCTTTCCTCTCAAGGCAAATAAGAAGTCATCAGACTCTGTTCCTAACTCCAGTTCAAGAATTGGTGTGAGACTTCCCACAATGCCATAAAACATCACCCCATCCACACAAGACACCTCCTCCTAGGTAACTTTCCTTGTGGCAGCGTTGCTCCCAGGCCTTGGCTCGATCACCTTGATGTCCAGGCTGTCTCCTGTGAGAATGAACACATCCCACATTATCGGCATCACTGTTCAATGTAACTTCTACTCCCTAAGCCAAACTCCTAAAATATACATTATTCTAATAAAGAAGCATTTCTCCACCTGCAACAGAAACGTGAGAAAGAACAAGTTCTGCATGCACATGAATTTTTTCAGCAAACCTAACTTGAGAGCTGCAGGGAGAAATACATGTTAGGCCCACAGAATTCAGCCAACATGAGAAACAGCACATGACTGTATAAACACATGTATACATGAGGATTGTTACTGAGCATACCTAAATCAATGCGTTACATAAGCATACAAATTATAACTTTTAGTAGTCACATGTACAATTCTTCATGTTAAGGTTTTCACCCCCATTCGCTATGTTCCCTGTTGGAAATCAATACCTTACCGTAGCCTATCCTTTCGCCCAATGCGCTCCACCAACCCATTGTCGGAGATCAATCTTCGCTCTCTTCTTCTCTCCTACGAACCCTCCAATGCAAGTCCCGCCTCCCCAGTCACATCCCCATTCCCTCTATCTTCTCTGACCCTAATAGGCCGTCTACCCATAACAATAGAGGAATAAACAACAACAATCTTAGTAAAGTCACAATCATGCAGGATTACCCCACCCCCGTTACTCCTCGGCTTAAATGCACACTCCTGAACTGTAGATCGGCCTCTAAGCACGCAACCAACATAGCAGAACTCATTATCTCTACTGATCTGGATCTGCTAATTCTCACTGAAACATGGCTTACAGAATCCTCCTTGCCTCTCATTGACATCCTAGTTCCACCGAACTATGACATCATCAGGCTGGACAGGAGTGGCAAGACAGGAGGTGGGATTGCATGCATCCACCGGAGCAACATCTACGTAAACAGAGATATATCCCCTGGACTCCCCTTTTGGGAATACATATGCCGGGACATCAACAGTAATGGCAAACCTTTGTGTACGTTACACACCATCTATCACCCTCCTGGTTACAACCTCATCTTCACAGAACATCTCATGGACATGATCACTACTCACACTGGATGACAAAACACTCAGATTTTCCTGGGTGACTTCAACCTCCACTGGAATGATACCAATGATACTGTGGTCAACAATCTTAAAATCTTCCTCAATGCCCTAGACCTTAACCAAATTTGCAACAGCCCTACACACAATAAAGGCACAACTCTGGACCTAATAATCTGCAAGAGCGACTCCACACACCTGTAATCGATCCTCCCCTTCGACTGGTCAGACCAGCACATCATCACCTTCTCTATCAATGAAACAGTTAAACTTAAGTCGGCTCAATCCACAAAACCCAAAATTTGGAAAAGAGACTGGAAAAAACTCAACCCAAACACGTTACCCATCTCCAGCCACAATTTACTTTTGCCCCCTGCTGATGCCTCCAACGTACATGATCTCACCAACCATTATCCCAACTCCATGACTACCATAATTAATGAATTTGCTCCCCTCCAATTAAAGAGAGATTCCACAAAAGACTCCAAACCCTGGTTCAATGGTTCACTTAACAATGACAGAAGTTCTCTCAGAACTGCTGAACACAACTGGAGATCGGTCCCTTCTGCCAAGCTCCTCTTGATTCTAAAAGAAAAGAGAAATGCTTACTACCGTAAGATCAGGCGCACGAAAGCAGACTTCTTCAGTCACCAACTTGACCAAGCAAGAAATCGACCGAAAAAACTCTTTGAATTAATCAAAACCCAATCTAAGGACACTCCACTACGTCCACAAGACCTAACTCAACCACAATCCACATGTGATGAATTCTCTACCTTCTTCAACCTGAAGACTGAGAATATCAAGAAAGATCTCCTCATGGATCTAATCTCCCACTCCTGTCCACTCACCAAAACCTCCCCTCTTTCCATAAATGCAACACCTCAAACACTTTCAAAGTTTGTTTAAAAAACGATGCAGTGTGGTCTTCCTTTAACACCTATTCTGAAGATGCTATAGGCAAGTTTCTCAATACCCTGAAGTCTTCCAATCACCGCGCCGATCCTCTCCCCACTAATGTGGTTACAGAACTTACCCCATTGCTTCTTCCACTCTGGGCCAAAATCATCAACAGCTCACTCCTACAAGGTTGCATCCCTGACTCCCTTAAGGTGGGGCAGGTCTCTCCCATCCTTAAGAAACCCACAGCTGATCCTACGGACCTACACAACTACCGACCTATCACTAACATTCCCACGCTTGCCAAATTGCTGGAAAAATGTGTTCAACACCAATTAACAAAACACATTGATCGCTTCAACCTTCTCAACAAACACCAATCCGGCTTTCAAGCAGATCACAGCACGGAATCAGCCATGACTCACATCATTGATGACGCTCTCCAGATACTGGATCAAAACGGATCATGCCTTCTTACCTCCTAGACCTCTCATCAGCCTTCAATACAGTCAAACACAAGAACCTGATAGATCTTTTGAACTGTAGAATGGGCCTATCTGGATCAGTGCTTAACTGGTTTACCTCTTTTCTGCAAAATCGGACCCAAAAATTCAAGGTCAACACCCTCTCCAAACCTGTGCCAGTTACGCTAGGAGTTCCACAAGGATCCTCGCTCTCACCAACACTTTTTAACCTATTCATGGAACCTCTTACAGATTTGCTACCAACGTCTAACATGCAATTCCACATGTACGCTGATGATACCCAACTCTACCTTAAGATCAACGCTCTTGAAGACATCAACCTGCTTAACACTACCCTCAAGTCCACCCAAACATGGCTGGCAGAGAATCACCTCAAATTGAATGCATCAAAAACAGAATTCCTCCTAATAGCCCCACCTGCCAAAGTCCCCATAATGCAGGAGTGGATCAAACACCTTACTGTATTCAACGTGCAACCAACTATTGTGGACTCAGCGAAATCACTGGGCTTAACTCTGGACTGCAACCTCAACATGCAGAAACACATTAGCAACGCAACTAAGGGCGCAAACTTTCAGATTAACACACTGAGGAAAATGAAACCCTTCCTACCGGCCAATAACTTCAAGATGGCGGTGCACGCTCCAGTCCTACCTCAGTTGGACTACGGAAGTGTCTTGCTTTGCGGTCTCCCTAAAGCTTCTACGGCCACCTAAGAGCGTCTACTAATGCGGCAGCGAGACTCATCACTCAAGTCAAGTCAAGTCAGAGAATTTATATAGCGCACTACCTACCCAGAGGGTCTCAAGGCGCTTAGAAAGGGGAGGAGGATTACTTGTCAAATATCCATGTTTTGAGTTGCTTTCTGAATGCTAGGTGGTTCTGGGTGAGGCGAAGGTACGCGGGGAGTGAGTTCCATGTTTTAGCAGCCAGGTAAGAGAAGGTTCTGCCACCCATGGTGGTCTTGTTGATGCGAGGTACAGTGGCG
This sequence comes from Lissotriton vulgaris, assembly GCF_964263255.1. Taxonomy (NCBI): domain Eukaryota; kingdom Metazoa; phylum Chordata; class Amphibia; order Caudata; family Salamandridae; genus Lissotriton; species Lissotriton vulgaris. The sequence continues at coordinate 389,610,555 of NC_141699.1, read as the reverse complement.
AGGGCTTGGCTGGAAGAACGTAGTTGGCGGGAGGGGGTGTAGAAGGACAGTCGTGAGTTGAGGCATTCTGGTCCGATGTCGTAGAGTGATTTGTGTGCGTGGGTTAGCAGTCGGAAAGTGATTCTCTTATTGACGGGTAGCCAGTGGAGGTCTTTCAGGTGACCAGAGATGTGTTCGTTGCGCGGGATGTCTAAAATGATCCTGGCTGAGGCGTTTTGGATTTGTTGGAGTTTCTTCTGGAGTTTAGCGGTAGTACCTGCGTAGAGGGTGTTTCCGTAGTCCAGTCGGCTCGTGACTAGAGCATGGGTGACTGTTTTCCTTGTTTCGGTGGGGATCCAGCGAAATGTTTTCCTGAGCATGCGAAGAATGTTGAAGCAGGATGAGGACACGGCGCTGACTTGTCTGTTCATTGAAAGTGAAGAATCCAGGATCACGCCTAGGTTCTGTGCATGGTCTGTCGGGATGGGTGCTTTTCCAAGGGCTTCCGGCCACCAAGAGTCGTCCCATGCAGAGGGGGATGTACCTAATATGAGGACTTCTGTTTTGTCTGAGTTCAGTTTCAGACGGCTTTGTTTCATCCATTCGGCAACTTCTTTCATTCCTTCGTGTAGGTTAGTTTTGGCGGTGCTGGGGTCATTGGTGAGAGAAAGGATTAGTTGAGTGTCATCCGCGTAAGAGATGATGTTGAGGTTGTGTTGGCGGGCGATGGCCGCGAGGGGGCTCATGTATACGTTGAAGAGGGTGGGGCTGAGTGAGGATCCTTGTGGTACGCCACAGATGACTTCAGTGGCCTCGGACTTGAATGGTGGGAGGCGGACTCTCTGGGTTCTTCCGGTGAGGAACGAGGTGATCCATTCAAGTGCTTTTCCTTGTATTCCGATGTTATTGAGGCGTTGTAACAGGGTGCTGTGGCAGACTGTGTCGAATGCTGCAGAGAGGTCGAGGAGGATGAGGGCGACTGTATCTCCATTGTCCAGTAGAGTTCGAATGTCGTCTGTTGCTGCGATGAGGGCGGTCTCAGTGCTGTGTTTTGCTCGGAAGCCAGATTGTGAGGAGTCGAGGGATTTGTTGGCTTCGAGGAAAGCGGCGAGCTGGTTGTTGACGGCTTTCTCGATGACTTTGGCCGGGAATGGAAGGAGCGAAATGGGGCAGTAATTTTTGAGTTCGGTGGGGTCCGCTGTGGGTTTTTTCAGAAGGGCGGTGAGTTCAGCGTGTTTCCAGTCTTCCGGGAAGGTGGCGGAGTTGAAGGAGCAGTTGATGACGTCTCGGAGGTGCGGTGCTATAACGGAGTCTGCTTTGTTGAAGATGTGGTGAGGACATGGATCTGTGGGGGATCCTGAGTGGATGGAGTTCATCAGGCGGATGGTGTCCTCAGTGGAGATTGGGTTCCAGTTGTTAAGGGTGTTCACGGGGGGAGAGTGTTCAGCAGATGGTTGGGTGGGTTGGTCTCCGGGTTGGTTGTCGAAGCTGTTGTGGATGTCTGCAATCTTGTTGTGGAAAAATGAGGCTAGGGAGTCGCAGAGGGCTTGGGAGGGGGTGATGTCGTTGGAGTTGGCCGAGGGGTTGGAAAATTCCTTGACGATGTTGAAAAGTTCCTTGCTGTTGTGGGCGTTGTTGTCAAGTCGATCCTTGAATGCTGTTTTCTTGGCCTTTCGGATTAGTTGGTGGTGAGTGCGGGTGGCGTTTTTAAAGGCGTCCTTGGTGCTAGAGGTTGGGTCTTTTTTCCAGGCCTTTTCAAGGGAGCGGCAGAGTTTCTTGGACTTCTTAAGGTCATCGTTGAACCATGAGGCCTTCTTGTTGCCAGGTTTGCTTTGACGTTTTTTCAGTGGTGCTAAGGTGTCGGCGGTGTTGGATAACCATAGGGTGAGGTTAGCGGCGGCTTGGTTTGGGTTAGAAGAGTGGGCTGGGGTGTTTAGAAGGAGCGATGCGGAGATCTGGTCGGTGGTGATTTTGTTCCAGTTTCTTTGCAGAGTTGGTTGGAGGTGGTTGATGGGTTTCGGCTTGTTGTAGGTGAAGTGAACGCAGCTGTGGTCAGTCCAGAGGAGGTCCGTAGTGTGGCTGAAGGAGACATGATTGCTGGAGGTGAAGATGGGGTCAAGTGTGTGACCTGCGATGTGGGTGGGGGAAGTGACTAGTTGTTTAAGTCCGAGGTTGGCGAGGTTGTCCAAGAGGGTGGAGGTGTTGCGGTCGTTGATCTTTTCAAGGTGAAAGTTGAGGTCTCCCAGAAGGATGTAATCTTTGGAGGGGAGCGCGTGTGGAGTGACGAAGTCCGTGATGTCTTCACTGAATTTTGCGCGGGGTCCTGGTGGTCTGTAGAGGAGGGTGCCTCTGAGTGTGGTCTTGGGGTCGATGTGTATTTGGAAGTGAAGGTGTTCGGAGTTGGCGAGGTTGGCTACAGAGCTGGTTGAGATGCGGATAGATTTCTTATGTACGATAGCGATTCCTCCTCCTGTGTGGCCGATACGGTCCTTGCGTGTGATCTTATAGTCTTCAGGGATGGCAATGGTGATGTCTGGGGCGGAGGAAGCGTTCATCCATGTTTCTGTTAGGAAGGCGACGTCTGGAGAGATGGTGTCTAGAAGATTCCATAGGTCAATGGCGTGTCTGTGGACCGAGCGGGTGTTGAGAAGGATGCATTTTAGGTGGTTGGGGTCGTGAATCTGTGGTGTGGTCGTAGCGGAGATGCAGTTGGTGCCGCTGAATTTGCAGGAGTAGCAGGAGAAAGGTCCATGGGTGTGTCCAGGAGCGGCTTGGACGCAGTTGGGGGCGCGACCGGGGTTAAGGGCTAGGAGGGTGGCGGCATCGTAGGTAATGCGGGAGGGCTGGGCAGCGCGAGGGGCAGGGGGTCTGGCGCTGGGCGCGGTCCAGGCGCGGACGGGCGTAGACGGGCTTACCTTTGGCGCACCTTCGGCGCGGGTTGGGCGCGGACGCTGCGCGTGGACGCTGCGCGCGGGAACTCCTGTCATATATGGATGGTGGGGGGGGAGGGGCGAGGGCGTCTCAGCTGGGAGGCGGGGCGGGCTAGAGATCAGCACAACAACAACAACACAGGCAAAATGGAGGCGGAGGGGGGAGCCCAGCGGAAATGCGCAAATGCTGAAAAAGCGGCGCTTTTAAAATACAGAAATGCAAAATGTTCAGCGCGGCAACCAGGCACACAGCAGGCAGCAATAATGAGGCAAATGAGCAGATAAGCAGCCAAGCAACGATACCGACTGATGCAGGCAGACACTGGGGAGCGACCACTCAGCCCAAGGGACAGGAGCGAGTCACGGCGCTTTCCGGTGGTGGAGCGCTGTTCTGGTCAGTGGGAGGGCGTCTCAGCTGGGAGGCGGGGCGGGCTAGAGATCAGCACAACAACAACAACACAGGCAAAATGGAGGCGGAGGGGGGAGCCCAGCGGAAATGCGCAAATGCTGAAAAAGCGGCGCTTTTAAAATACAGAAATGCAAAATGTTCAGCGCGGCAACCAGGCACACAGCAGGCAGCAATAATGAGGCAAATGAGCAGATAAGCAGCCAAGCAACGATACCGACTGATGCAGGAAGACACTGGGGAGCGACCACTCAGCCCAAGGGACAGGAGCGAGTCACTGGCTCAAAAAGAAGGGCCCACATCTCCCCTGACCTTAAATATCTTAACTGGCTGCCATTTAAAGCCAGAATTCACCCGAAAATAGCGTGCATGATGCATAAGGCCATACACCACAATGCACCCAGCTATCTCACACAGAAACTTACAATATCCAGCGGAATAGGATTCACGAGAAGCTCAGAAAACCTCCTATTGAAGCCAAAAAGATTCAACAAGAAAAAAACATACACACGCTCCTTCTCTGGAATGTCGCCCAGGATTTGGAATGCCCTCCCCGCGGAAACAAGACTGAACCCCTCCACTGCTGCTTTCAAACGTGAAGTAAAAGGCATTCTTATGGCAAAATTCTCTTAAACATAGACCTTTGTTTCCGCAAGTACATTTGTACATGGTATCAATCTAGCCTACCTAAACATTCTATCTGTCATTACCATTTCTCCTCAGTTCGTTATTGTCTTCATCTTAGTGCTCCTCTTTTTTTGTCGTTCTCAATTATGTTATTTCTATTTCTACTTACCTACCTGTATGTTATCACCTTCACTCTTTAGTTCACTTCCTACTGCCCTGTTCTATGATTGCCCCATGGCTCTATGTACTCTTACTGTACTTATGTTATTACTGTTCCCATGTACTGTAAAGCGCTCTGATACCCGCAAGGGTCTTGTCGCGCTCTATAAAACTCGGAAAATAAATAAATAAATTGAAATGTAGATTTCTCTACGTTGTACAAAAACATGTCTATCACTTCACCTTGCACGTTATTACAATACACGACTATTGGCACTTAGTTAAAGAATGCTTTGAAGAATAACGTATGACTGTAATGCAATGATGGGCGAACATCATAAAATATCTATTTAATACGTGTTTGTCTAAACTTCAATATGAGAAGTTTCAAAATAGATAAGGTGAAGCGAGAAATAAAATCAAGCTACTACAATCAACGCGGATTCTGAGAGGAACCCGTAATAGCCTTCTGAGACAGATAAAAAACTACCCACATTTTATGGTTCTACATTCTAAGTCAAAAATACTAATCATAAAGTGCAGAAGTTAATCTGGGATGAAAAAAAACAAGCACAGCAAGATCTTTGGGCTAAGGTGCTGTATACCAGTAAACAATAGAACTCAAGGGGTTTTTGTAAAATGATAAATGGTTTATCACGACCCTCCGAAACCGCTGTATCATTTACATTAAGCGAAGAAGACGGAATTAGATTTTTAACAACACACCTTAACTCCAACTGTGAAATCACACAAAAGGATGACAGTGTGAAGGCGATAGATATGCCAATAAAGGCGTTTGACTACAAAATTAGCATAACACCCAATGAAGTATGAAAATGAATTCAAAACAAAAAGATGGTGCTTATGGTCCCAATGGCATTCCAGTCACATTATACAAAACAGATCTGTCTTTTTGGGCAGAATATCTCACAAAGGTGATTAAGAAAACTGTTGAGACATCAATAATACCTGAAACATGGCAGGGTTCATTAATATCACCAATATATAACCAAGGAGATTGGGCACAGCCTGGTAACTACAGATTAATTACCTTACAGGATACTGAAGCTAAATTATTTACTGGAGTCCTACTCTCAAAATTAACCACATTGGCAATGGTGAAACAGATAAGTCCTCTGAATCAAACTGGGTTTATACAAGGATTAGGAATCACAACAAATATATTGGCATTATCAGTATTAATGGATAAATATACTGCCAAAAAACAAACATTGTTATGTGGACTTTAAAGCGGCTTTTAATTGTGTTCCAAGGCAACTACTTTGACAGAAGTTGAAAGAGCAAGGAATTCCACCTTCCCTCCTAAGATCGATCCAAGTACTCTATTCAAAAACCTGGGTTAACACCTATTCTAAGGACGATATTCTACCACCAAAACCATCTGTGGCATCCCCAGGGATCCTCCCTCAGCCCAACGCTGTTCAACGTCTACATGGCACCCCCTCGCTCGCATCGCCAGACTACACGACCTCGACATAATCTCCTACGCCGACGACATCCAGCTGATCCTCACCCTCACCAAGGACCCCCTCACCGCCAAAGCCAACCTACACCAGGGCATGAAGGCCGTCGCCGACTGGATGGAGGCAAGCAGGCTCAAGCTGAATACGGACAAGACGGAGATCCTCATCCTCGGGCCCAACCCCTCAGCGTGGGACGACTCCTGGTGGCCAGCATCACTGGGAACCCCCCCGGGACCAACCAACCAGGCACGCAACCTAGGATTCATCCTCGACTCCAAGCTCAGCATGACCAACCTAGTCAACGCAGTCTCCTCCTCCTGCTTCCACACCCTCCGCATGCTCTGCAAGATCTACAGATGGATCCCGACGGACACACGGAAAACCGTCACCCATGCTCTCGTCAGCAGCCGACTTGACTACGGAAACGCCCTCTACGCCGGAGCCCCGTCCAAGCTCATCAACAGACTCCAAAGAATACAGAATGCCTCAGAACGCCTGATCCCTAACGTCCCGCGCAGGGGCCACATCACCCCGCACCTGAGAGACCTGCACTGGCTCCCGTCGACAAAAGAATCACATTCAAACTCATGATCCACGCACACAAAGCACTCCACAAGACCGGCCCTGCCTAACCCAACAAAAGACTCACCTTCCACGTACCCAACAGGAAACTCCGTTCCGCCGACCTGTCCCTGGCCGCCATCCCGTGCATTTACAGAACCACTTCCGGGGGCAGATCCTTCTCCCACCGTGCTGCCAAGTCCTGGAATCCCTTCCCCCTCCACCTACGACAGACCACACACCTCCCGGCCTTCAGAAGACTGCTCAAGACCTGGCTCTTCGACCACCAGCTGCAGCTGCCCCCCTCAACCCCAGCGACTTGAGACCCTAGTGGGTAAGTAGTGCGCTTTACAAATTCCCTGATTGATTGATTGATTGATTGATTGATAGGTGGTGGCCCGTATGTATCTAAGGAAATCCCTACTTTCAAGGGCCTAAAGCAAGGGTTTATTTTGGCCCCATTGCTTTTTAATCTGTTTCTATCGGACCTAACACACATGATGGATGAAATGAATTCCAATCCCCCAAAATTAGCTGGTGCTCATATATCAAATCTATTATCTGCTGACGATGTTATCCTGTTAAGCCAAACAAAGGTTGGGCTACATCACCTGATAAATAGGATATCAAGGTACTCTCAAGAGAATGTTATGGTTATAAACGACGCCAAGACAAAAAATATGCAGGTTAACAAAAACAAAGTATAAATGGTTCCTTCAAAACTTGCCATTAGAACAAGTAAGAACATACAAGTATCTGGGAGTACTATTTGATGATAAAGGATCATTTTATCTACATAAGGCTGAGATACAAAGAAGATCTAACACCTTACTGGCTGCATTTAGAACTTTGCAGACATCATTAGGAGGGCTGACTTACCTTCCACTACTGAAAATTATATTGGCAAAACTATTCCCAAATATAACACATGGTAGCGAAGCACTGTGTGGAAAAGACGCTATAATCATCAATAATGCTGTGACAAAATCATTAAATCACTTTTTTATTTTCCACGTAATTCATCGCCTGCTGAGATTAGATTGGAATTTGGCCTAACCAATCAGCTAATTGCACAAAAAGGCCAATACGTAAAACTATGGAAATTAATCAAAATGGATAATGTAAAACAAATGTCCAATTTGTTATGGCAGGAAATAAAAACAAATCAGAAGTCTTCATTCTGGAATTATCTACAAGCCACTTTAGATGAATATTCAGTACATACAATTTGTGATATGCTAATAACTACGGATTCATTTAAAAAATCTATCAACAAAATTACAAAACATCTATCTCTGTTTAATGATAACGATTCCCTGGCAAAGAGAATGCATGCTTGGTCAGTAATAAATGGGTATACAAAATTGAGATTCCAATCATACTTAGAAACTCCCTGGTCCTTGAAGCATAAAAATGTGTTCATAAAAGCTCGTTTAGGCGTTTTCCCAGGTTCATGCCACTTAATGCCTTTGCTTGGATCAACGGAGATGATGCCCTGTCACCTATGTGTAACAGGAGAAAATAATATTATTCATTTGCTGTGTATATGCCCAAAACTTAAAGTTGAAAGAAAAAGCTATACTTAAGTCGCATTTCAACTTCCGAGGAATACCGACCTGTAGACAAGCATTGTTAAGATGCCTTCATGCAGAGGACATAGCTCTGAATTGAGCTTTTGTGAAGTTTTTAATAATAGTAAAAAGGGCATTAGACCTGTATAATTAATTTGAGATGTCACATTATGGACCTCAGCTTTTGTAAATTCAATAATAGTAGGAAGGTAAGTAGAATTACAAGATTTATTTGACATCAATGCGAGATGTAATATATGATGTATATAATAGGAAAAGTTGTATTATGAAATCTGAACTACTATGTGCAGTTATATTTCACTATAAAGATGAAATTGATCAGTTTATTAAATGTACGTTTAAAATTCAAACTTGTATAATAATATATTTATTATAATAGAAATTATTGTTACTATATTACAAGATTTTAAATTATCAAAAAATAAAAAGAAATTGAAATTAAAATTGACTAATGGCACAAATGTTAACACGATAAAAGATTACATGCGGGTGAGAACTACCTATGATTACGATGCACCCCTACGAATGCCAGAGCAGATTTGTGCTCTTTCAGTCTCCCCCCTCTGATGACTAGTGTCGTCACACTCACTTTACTCCCTGTAGAAAGAATCAACCTAAACAGAAGTCGTAGCCAGTCTTCCCTGTCGAAAGCTTTCCATGCTATTGAGATTCTCGTGGGAGCCGATTCACAGAACTAATCTGAAACAAAATCCTAAACTTACTACTTTTGGTATTCACAGAAGACATTTAGTAGTAGTAAAGTTAGGATGTTGTCTTAAATTAGGATTCTGTCTTCTTAAGTTAAACTTAAATTAAACTTCAGTTAAACTTAAGTTTGTCTTAAATTTCGGTTTTAAGACAAAATTCAAATTTAAGACAAAATCCTAATTTAAGACAAAATCCTAACTTTACTATGATTAAATGCCTTCTGTGAATACCAAAAGTAGTACGTTTTGGATTTTGTCTCAGATTAGTTCTGTGAATCGGCGCCATAGTGACTGCCCTGCAGTCTCTCCAGTATCCTTGCTCATTATCTAAGAGAATTCTCAAATTGCCTAAACCTATGCCACTTGAAAGCTTTCACCGTTCTCATCAAAAGAATGACACAAACCATAACTATGATTATTGGCTTCAGAATTTAACCAAGAATTCCCTTCCCAAGGTTTGCAAACCAACTTTCAATCTTTCCAAATCCTTTACCAACCTTGCTCCAAACTCACTCTGTTGCCAAGTCATGTATCTCATGATGTATCTCAGTGATGTTACTTATATATTTCCTCAGATCCTTAGTATGGTCTGGGATATAAGTACAGCACTGTTGAACCCTCGGCATTTTACAGACTCATCCTTCCTTTGCTAATAACAATTCTAAAGCAAGACGGTTTTGCATCACCATAGCCCTTATTGAGACCATCTCTCCATCCACGAGTAGTAATGACTGAGCTGTATTGACTGACAACTTATCTACCATAGTTAACAACTTTCTAAGCTTAAATTTTTTCAAAACTACTCCCAAACTTGGTATCAATGCTCCAAACACATCTCTTACAATCACTCCCTCACTTGTACCATGTTTCTCTCTTTGTGGTGACTTCTACTCCAAAGGTTTCAAATCCTCCGCATGGTATATCTTAGGAAACACAACAGCCACATAAGATGAACTATACCAATTCAGTGGCAATCAGACATACGCATTTTTCCAACACACAAAATACACATTTGGACACCACTTGTACCGCTTCATGTAAGAACTTTTTTGCAGTGGCTTCAATTGCGACAATATGATCACACACACTTTGACCCACAAATATCTTGTCATAGCATGTCTGTACCTGCCTAATGCAAAGCTTTCCTCGTTGTTCCCAGTCTTCAGCTATTGGACCATTACTTCGCCTAGCCTTGTGAGCTAACTCCTCCTTGGTCCATTCAAATTTCCTTTTCTACTATCAACTTTAACTGCTAATGATCTATCTCTATCTTCTACTTGATCTCCAAATTCATTTTCTATGTCGGTTAGCATGCAAGTCAAGTTATGTCTATGTGCATAAGCTGTGTCTAAGTTACAGTAGGTATGAAATACTTTCCTATTCTCTCTTCTTGCTTGTAATAGTCATACTTATTCAAGTGCTCATAAGCTGGAACCTCTGAAAGCACCACATCATAATTCGAGAAATAGTATTTATTATGACTCTTACCTCACAACATGCTAAGCAATAAGTTACAAGTAATACCATATGTCAAGGGCAAATGATGTTACCTAATACCCTCCTCAACTGATGCAGGTAGCTGCATACACACAGCAGTCTCACGCATCCATCGTATTCACATACTTTTACAACAGCTTTGCATAAGCATTCAATGTATAATCACCTTTAGACAAATTTACATGCAACAAGCGACTAGCCTGATCAATCATAGCACTGTCAGCTCCTAATGTAACCTCTTTTGAACTAAAAGTGATAGGTGTGGTTATGCCATGTACTCCCACCCCATCAACTTCTGTTTCGTGCCAACCTATAACGGACATGGTAATGACTACTGCTGTAACTATGACTACCCCTACCATAAGTGTACCTATCACACATTTATTTCCACAGTTCGAATTTCCAGACTCCATTCTTAAATGAGCTCGGGTTGCGACAGCAAGAGAATCAATGCAACTCTCTTTCTCTGCCTCTCACTGCTGGACACCAAAGTTCATACACAGTTCCTTGAAGTCGTGGAAACAGTTTCCACAGTTCATCGCACAATTATTTAGACAACTCAAAGACTTCCTTAGCCCTCTTTCTTCTTCTACAGAAAAGTCCCTAACTTTGATCTTCTTCCACTTGGGCCTAGGTAATCTTCTTTTGAACAAAAGTTTTTATTTACAGTTCACAGTTCAATTTACATCCCTTATAATATTGGAGCCAGTTTCTTCAATGACACGCTGTAAAAGTTCTAGACAAAATGCTGCAATCTCCTGAGCTGGTGGCTGATATCCAAAAGTCTGAAGCGTAAGATCTCCCAGCATCAAGCTCCACAAGCCAATCAGTCTTGGAGGATCTGGCATAGTCAGTGTCAAAACTCCATTAGCTTCTACTTCAGGGACCAATAGTTCAATTTCATTTATCAATACTGATGTTCCACGCCTCACTCGTCTGGACCTCACTCTCCTGGTCCTCACCATTCCCGGCATCTGTAATCAGATAAGTCTACTCTGGGGCAGCGTATCTTCAACAATGTACTCTTGCTCTCCTTGATCTCCTTAAGCTTCCCTGTGCATGTTCTATGTCACTTTGCTCTGCTTCAGACATTTCAGATACAGGAGCAAGATCTCTTTTGAGTGCAAGTCTCAAGTTCTTCCTCCTCTGTCTCAATTCTCTTGTGACCTCAATCTTTCTTCACAGCACCCAACCACTTTCCACACCTTTCTCTTCAGCTGAGTCTGACTCTATACCACTTGCAAGTTTACCATCTCCCTCAGAGGTAATACCTGGGCCTTGTGTAGCGTGACCCCCAGCTCGACCTGGTGGGGAACTTGCCCCATCAGAAACCCCCACAGCTTAGCTTGCCCCCTCCTGTGGTCTCGCAACCACTACTGGAAATTCTTCAGGGAGAGGAGGTGTTTCTTCTGAAGGTCCTAAAACTCTGCGGGTGTGGGAGCATAAATCCAGTTTAGCCTGCTTCCGCACTTCACTGCAATATTCGTTACCAGGATCACCTGATACAGACCTTGCCAACAGGCATTAAGACAGCTCTTCCTTACGTGTATCCGGACTAGGATCCAGTCCCCTGAACACAAATCATGACAGAGGTCCTTCGAGGTCAATGCAGTTGCAGCTTCAACCTGGTGAGACACAAAATGGACCATGTCAGCCAATCCCTTGCAATAGTCAAGGATCAAATCATCAGTGATGTTTATCAACGCTGTAGACGGCACTGCAGGCAAGCCCTCTCCATCAAAATTTCATTCAGGGATAATCCAGCCCTATCTGCAATGCTGTGCAAATTCATCAGTGTCAAAGGCAACGCATCAAGCCAACTTAGTGAGGTCAAAGAACATACGTTCGCCATTCTCATCTTCAAAGTTCCATTAATCTGCTCCACAATGCTTGGCTCCTTCAGCCTGTAGCTACAGTGCAATCTCTCATCAACTTGCAAGGCAGTACATTACAGCTTCATGATCTCACTATGGAAGTGAGCTCCTCTGTCCAACTCCAATGAAGTTGGAAGCCCGAACCGCAGAATCAACTCCCTAAGTAACAGCTTGGCTACTGTAAGACTATTACACCTCCTGGTCGGATATGCTTCCACCCACTGTGAAAAGACGCAGACTACAACCAAAATGTGCATCAGCCCATTGCACCCAGGCATCTCAATGAAGTTGAGCTGTACCCTATTAAAGGGACCTCCTGCCTTCCCAATGTGGCTCAAGGCAACCACAGTTTTCTTTCCAGAATTCATCTGTTGGCATGTAACACATCTGTGACACACTGCTTCTGCAAACATACAACATCTCAGATTAAACCATGTTTATCTGAACACTCGCACCATTGCATATCTGCCAATGTGAAATGCTCAATGAATCTGTCTTGTCATAGGGCTCAGAAACATTCCAGCAACACTGCTCTACCATCTGTTGAAACCCAAATGCCATCATCTCTCTTTTCACAACCTGCTTTGATCCAACCAGCTTCCTCTTTGTCTGACACTTCTTCCTGCAGACACTTGACCTCATCCCAAGTGTCCGCAATGGCTAACATCATGCTAAGCTTGGTTCTTTCTGTGCTCTTTTCTGAATTATCCCCATTCAAAATATAAGCATGAGTAGCATAAAAGTGGGCAACTTCATCTGCGTATCTGTTACTCACGTAACAAAATCCTCCCCCATCCCATGGGCAGCACACTTCACAACGGCTGCTACCTTGGGCCACTGTAAGGTTTCTAACAGTCATCTCACATACTCCTGATTGCTGATAGGAGATCCTGATGATGTTACGAATCCCCTCTGGGATCATGCTACTCTCAAGTAACCCTCATTGTCTCTCAGACATGAACCACCAACAAAAAGAACTTGGTCTGATTCATGCAGTGGTTCATCGAGAACATCGGGTCTTGGTTTGGTACAGAGTTCAGTCACATCCAGACAGTCATGGTCCTCACAATCGTCTCCCTCAATACTTGGAGCAAGCATCAAAGTAGCTGGATTTAATACAGGACATCTTTTCAAGGTGAAATTTTCAGAGGCCAGTAAGATCTACTCACACCAGGTAAGCCTGTTATTAGTCAAATGCTGTGTTTTGGTTCTCATCATCAGGAGTTCAACTGAGTGTGGAGAATAAACAGTAAGGGGGTGACCCATCACAATATTTTCACATCTTTCAATGCAGATACCAGGTCAGCAACAGATTTGAGACAGCAGGGAAACACTGAAGTTATAGGATCTAATGTAGCTGAGAAGTAAGCCTCTGGCCTACGGACACCCCCAGGTACCTGGGTGAGTACAGATAGCGCACAGCCCTGTCTCTCACAACAAAATCATTAAAAAGCCTTGTTGTAATCAGGCATTCCCACAGTTGGGGCACGACACAGGCTTTCCCTCAGCTCTAAGACGGCCACCAAGCAGTCATTATCCCATGGTACTGGATCACTCACTTCCTTGTGTGTCAATCTCTGTAAGGGCTTCGCCTTCAATGAAAAGTAGGCAGTAACCAATCATTCCCCAAAACATTCTAACTTCCTTCTGTGTGGTAGGTGGATTCATTTTCATGATCGTCTCAATGCGATCTGGTGACACCTTTCTCTTGTATTTCTTATGATTTTTTTTATTTTTATTTTTAATTTATTTGAGTTTTATATAGCGCTGGCTAGACCTGGAGGTATCAGAGCGCTTTATATGAGGATCATTGAGTTACATCAGTTACAAGAGCATATGAAAACATAGGAAAAGGAGAAACCGTGTTACACAGTAAAACAAGTGTTATAAGAGCATGCAATAACATCAACATGTACTCCGTAGTTTGGCAGAACATCGGTAATTCGTCGGGAGACACGGGGGAGGAGATAACAGTGGGGAAACCAAGAGAAACAGTGTCCAATGTCCAGCTGGGTAGGTGACGGATGTGGGGGGGAACCAGAGCCGATCTCCTCCATAGCTGACTGGGTAGCTCCACCGGGCATCAGCCATGTTGCTCGGTCTCAAACACGCATGGATAATTGTGTCTTTACCATCAAATTTATAGATTATTTTGCCAAGATGAGGCCCTCTTTCTCTCTTTCATTTTGCAATTCACATTGCGCCTAGGAGTTCAAGCAAGAAAATTCTGCCAATCAGAAGTTCTACAAAGCCACATAAGTTGCCAGAGAATACAAACACAGCACAGAGAAAGACTGAGCTACAGAACTACATTCATTGCTAGAATATCAAACAGAGAGCAAGTCCCAAGGAGCATGGAGGGGAGTGGGGGAACAGTAAATGTGTTACAATGTAGATCAGTACTACATGGGATACCAAAAGAAGTCAGAGTAAGCAAGCCTACAAACCGGCAGGGGACCAATAACAAAACTACAACTAGTGCCGAACATCAACACTGCGTTGGGTCAAAAAAACAAATGGCGTGGGTCCGAACATGTCACAAGGGTGCCTCACTGTGAGCAGAACAAGAAGTGAAGGGTGCAAGAGTCTCTAGAAGTGGTCGACCAGGGCAGCGGTCCAACTGGCGGCAAAGGCAGAGACCAGCAGCAAGAATCGATAAGAGGAATCTAAATGTAGCTGCAAGATGGAGGATACAAGTCATGGACCCCAAATGAATTTGCAAAAGAAATGGCAGGATTGCAGGAGAACAGAAATCCGAACCCAAAGACACCACGAAAACATACCTCTGGAGCATTTCTCAATGCGTTGACCCAAATTGCTCCGGGACACCTTATGCCAAATTATTCAAAAGAGCAATGGTATCATCCCAACTAGCCTCCTCTGTCTCCGAAGCAATAAGAGGGTTGTTGATGTACAGCACAAGCACTGAGCTTTCCAGCAGCACCAAACTCTCAAGATTCTTTTTCAGAATCTGGTTGAAGATGGATGGCCTCTCAGTATATCCTTGCGGAATATGACACCATGTTAACACACTGTTCTCCAGCCCGAAAGCGAATCAAAATTGGATTTCCTCATGTAAGAGTATCGAAAAGAATGCTGGGCACAAATCAATCACAGTAAACCATTCAGCTTTGCAAAGAATTTGAAATAAGATCACAGATGGATTCGGTACCACAGGACAATATGGAATCACTATCGCATTGACCCGTCTCAGGACCTGCATAATCCTATACTTGCCACTAGGCTTCTGTAACCCATTATAGGAGAATTGCACGGACTTCCCATGATCTCCTTTAGGGTGCCCTGCACAATCATTGACTCGATCACTGGTGAAATTCATGCTACCCTTTCTGAGGTCAGGTTGTACTCAGGCGTTCTTGGAAATTCAGCATCTGGCTTGATCTGTATGTGGACAGGCTCAACCCCTCAAATCAGTCCTTATCTTTACTCCTGTGAAATCCCACACTGCAGGAGAGACAGTGTCTCTCAGATCATATGGCATGATATCCACTGTTAGCACTGGATACATGTCCACATAGTGATTCAGATTTACCAATTTGAATGCAATATCAGCGTCATTAGTTTGCAATTCCACTCCGTTGGGCTTGCAATAGACGGTACAAATTCAACTTACACAAGAGATCACGTCCCAACAAACGGACTGGGCTTGAATTGGCCACCACTAACGTGTCAATCTTAAAACGTTACTATTCTCATGGGTACCTCATCTGTCAACTGGTTTGTCATTCTCCTATTTGCAACTCCTACAACTTGGATCGATTGTCGTGCGAGGGGTAGGTTTGGGACTACTGCGGATCTTACAGTAGAACGGGTAGCACCAGTATCAATCAAGAATGTAATTGGATGACCATCTACATCTACCTCCACATACGGTCCACTCTGGTCTACCTCTAAGACTGCTCCTAGGGTACAGTCTTCCTCCCCCCTCAGGCACCGTCATTGCAACGGGTCTGGTTCGAATCCGTCCGGAATATCCATGAAGGGCATTTGATGGTACACTTGGTTACTCTGAGAAACTCTATGAGGTTGGGGTACCTGCACTAACTGATTCGGACCCCCTCCCTTCCCATTTTCAAATCTATGTCTCATCATGGAGTTGATAACATCAGGCACCTATATACCTTCCTCATCCTGAAACTGATTTGCTCAACACTTGCGCTTCCAATGCCTGATTTTGTGACAATAATGACAAGCAGTGGTTCTTTTCAATGATGCAATGTCTACCCCTAGCTTGGGATCTGTTCTTTTCCTTTTTCCCTGTCCTGCATTTTTCAATGCATTCTGTGTCCCCCCTTGATTGGTTCCTTGATTCCAACCTAAAGACCCTCCATTGGCCTTGCGCGTGTACTACCCTATTCGTGTTCTTCATCTGGACCAGCATTAGTTTGACTTTAATTTTCCTGTGCTTAGAATCAACCTCATCTTTCCAATATCTGGTATCCCATAGGATCTCGTCCACTGACTTGTTTTGCCAGCAGATTAGGTGCTGCTGAATCATGACCCTAATTTATGGTCTCAAACTCAGCACAAACTTAGACACAAACTGTCCCATATCCTTTGGGTCTAAAGTATTCAACCCACTGTACCACTTGAAGGTTTGTAAAAGCTGTTTGTAGTAGGCATTAGGGTGGGCGTAGCACTTCGCTCCGTCCACGGAGTGGGCGTAGTGTTGCCTACTTCGCGCTTCATAAAGTAGGCGTAGTAGGCAACACTACAGTACGCCCACTCGCCAACTCCTTCAGACGAATGCGCTTGCACGAGCGCTCACGCATGTGCATTCGTCTGAAGAAGTCGGCGTGTCAACAGGAAGAGGGAGCCCCGGGACGCCGCATCCAAGGTAAGTTCTTTTTCTTTTATTTTACTGTATTTAATCCTAAAAATATGGTTGCAGAAGAGGGTGGGAGGGAGGCGGGCGGCGTGTAGTGGGGCTACGTGAAGTGTGTGGGTGAGCGTAGCGGGGCCCCCACTTCGCGGAGCTTCGCGGAGCCCCGCTGCGTGCACTACGCCCACCCCTAGTAGGCGTGTACTGATTTCTTATGTTCTTGGGTCGTTTGATTTATCTTAACCCAATCAATATTTTGTTGTGCAATTTTAGACTTTAACCATGTAATTACCTTATCGAACTTCTTCATGACCATGTGTTTGTGTCTGGTTCAATAGAAGGCCAATCAATAGCAATTTTACAAGCAGACCACAAATCGCTAGGAACCACAGTGTCAAACAACATATTCAAATCAATCCAAAACACCTTTGAAATCTTCACAAAGCGATCGACTTGCTTATACCATTCAGCGGGTTACTCCTTCAGCCGAGGAAAGCCATTTGTAAATGCTGCCAAATCACCCATGCTGCCAAATCACCCCTCCTCCAAGGCACATAACCTCCACATGGTACCTCTTGCAATGGGTAAGCTTTAGCTCCTAGCATACCTCCTCCAGGTGGAAGCTGTTCCCCCCTACCTTCCTAACGTTCTTCTTCTTTGAACATTTTTTTCCCATTTATTGATTATGCTCAGTGTGTGTATCCTTATAACCAACACTTGAATGTATGTCTTCAACACTATGACCCGTTTCTCTTCTAGTTCCTGATTGGTTTAAGTCAACCTATGGTTTCCCTATAGCATTTTAGTCTTAGACCAATCCAAGTCATACTTTTGAGCCAGTTCTGTCAGTTACTCATGTGCTCTTTAAGAGTGACATCTTTTGCTACAAACACTAATTCATCTTGTTCATACAGCCTCACTACGTCTAGCAACTTCGCCTTCACTGCAGCTCTAATCATTCCCTAACTTGATGCACTACTCTGTTCTTCCTTTTCACCACTCTGCTTCCTTTGTCATCTTTCTGATGCTGTAGTCTACAAGACATGCTCATCTCCAGAAGCCCCCTGATCTGTACCTACCTCTGATATCCTTTCCATGGGTCCTCTAGCTGGAGCTTCCCACATTCTCAAATCTAAATTCGAATTTGCCAGTGACTGATCATATTGCACTAAACCCAACACGCACCCCGAAGAGTCTGCGGTTGCTGGCAATGGTGTACTAGCCTCTACAGGCACCAAAAATGGACTGTTAACGTTCATCGTCACATTTTCTCCTGCATTGACCTTTCCCCCAATCCTGACTATTGTTGGGTAGTGTTTGCTCCAAAACTAGGATCATACATAGAGACGGCAAGTCTGATGGTGACCGGTATCATAAGGGCTTCCAGGAACCTTATAGCAGCGTTTACTCCACTTGACTCTGCATCTCCAAATACTTGTACTCCTGTCCTTTCAGCTCCTGTTGAAATCTTCCCCACTACTCCTGCACTATGGCCTATCTGTGATGTTCCAGTTTTTATATACTCGCTGCATTTGCCAATTCTCACCATCCTTCCTCTGAATGTGGATTGTATAGTGGAGGACGCTTTCTAAGAGTCTGCCTAACAAGCTGTCTTCAGTATCACTCCCATCATCTCTATCTCCATTACCATTCCAAGCATCTCCCTCCTTTACCAACAGTTGGTACAACCTCTCTCCCTCGACAGTAAGCATGGGCGGAAAATCCGTTACGTTAGCGGATTTTGCGGATTTTCAGTAAATTCGCAATCCGCGAGATTCGCGAATTTCCCGCAAAATCCGCAAATCCGCGAGCAGTGGATTTTATGGCTTGCTCGCACTGTTCGCGTGAGTTCGCGGCTTCCCAGTTCAACTTCGCGCCCCGCGAATAAGCGCTAAATTGCAGAAATACGATCTTAGCAAAACTGAAACTACTTACCAGGTTCAAAAGTTCAAGCTCATCATTAGTAGCCATTTCCTGTAGTGCTTCCTGAGGGGCCCCTCCAGAGTTCAGTTGCCTACTTGCAACTATTATGTGACCCTGCTCTGACCCTCAGAATAGTTACACAAAGGTTCTGAATTACAGCTAAGGCAGACAAGCAGGAGCCAGGCTGGAAGTTCAAATCCAGTGACACATTAATCAGCCCCTAATTCATTATTGTCAGTTGGGGCAGGGCAGGTGTTGTAACTAATTTTGCAACAATGAAAGCACTTAGCAAGTGCAAAAGATCACTAATCAGGAAGCACTAAGGAAGCAGGTGCCAGCTAAAAAAATATTCTGTGACACATTAATCAGCCCCAAATTAATTCAGGTCACTTGAGGCAGGGAAGGTGTGCTTTGCTTTGCCACAATAATGTGCACTGGACAACCAGAGGGTGCTGTGATGAAACAGAGGGTGGCATGGGTGGGCCAGAGGGTGGCATGAGTAGTCAGAGAGTGGCAGTGGTGACAGAGAGTGGCAGTGATGAAGAAGAGTGTCCCAAACAGGCTGGACACGTAGAAACAACAAGTTCGCAAAACTTGCGACCCGACAGGTAAGTTCGCGTTTGCGAACTGGCAGAAACCAGCGCGAACACAAAAAAAAAAATCCGCAAATTTGCGAGAATTTGCGGATTTTGCGGATTGCGAGTTCGCAAATCCGCAACATTCGCGAACGCGAGATTCGCAAAATTCGCCCATGCTTACTCGACAGTATCTACTCTTCACCTATTCAACTATGCGTCCCATTGTGCATCTTGATATGCTTTCATTGTCTTCCTCATCCTTTCCCTGACACTTTTCCCTGTTCTTTGCCTGAGCTGCTTGCATCCAAGCATCTAATGCCTCAAACGGTGTTGGTCTAGGTGGAGGCCGTAATGAAGACATCACTCCCCTCAACTGAAACAATACCTTTAATCAAAATGGACCATAATGTGGAAAAGTCAAATCTCCTTCTTTTTCTGTGATCTTGTGCCAATTTTGAATACAAACTATAGTATGGAGTCCTACGTTTGTTGCCATGTAATGTGCTGGGGTATCCTCAGGCGATGCTTCCTCACCCACTCGAGTCACCACTCCCCTGTCTCCCCTACATAGATCACGTAACACAATAAAACATCGCATGATTAAACCAGTTTTCTCAACCAACAAGATTTAAAATTAGACCAAGGGACCCCCTACAATTTGCATTGTGCAGGAAAAAATATAAGAGCGAGACCAAGAGGAGGAAATTAGTCCTACATGGGGACGCGTGGGCAGATTTAAGAGAAGCGGGGGAAAAAGGGACATGTCTGAATTCTGGAGAATTATTAACAGACCAAGTTTCCAGGATGACAATGTCCCCGAAATAGGGATGAATATTCTGCCTGACCAGTGGGTCTCCCATTATAGGGGACTGTATAACCACGAAGCAGGAATAACTGAAGCGCAGGTAGGGAAGGTGCACTAGGGCCAGCCTGTAGTTTTCTCCATTAAGGAAATTACTGCCGGAATTGAAGGTTTGACCAAAATTAAAGCCCCCGGCCCAGACGGGATCCCGCCTGATTTGTTCCTGAGCTGTGTGGAGCTGTGGGCCCCTACAATGACTAGGATTATAAACACAGCCATCAGCTGTGGTTTGCCGCCTTCATGGTCAACGGCCATAATCGTCCCCTTCTTTAAAAAGGGGAATAGGGACGACCCCCAGTGCTACCGCCCTATTTCTCTGATTGACGTGTCGGCTAAACTCTAGGGTAGGGGGATCCTTAACCGACTGTCTGAGTGGACAGAGGAAAACAACATCATCTCGGACACTCAGTACGGCTTCAGGATGGGGAGGTCCACTAGTGACCAATGCTTGAACCTCTACATGCTGAATGCCAAATACACTAAGGCCAGCAATGAAGCCATTTATATAGGGTTCATGGATTTGGCAGCAGCTTTCGATCATGTGAATAGGGATAAGCCCTGGGACATGATGACTCTCATGGGGATTGAGGTTGGCCTAATTATCATTTTAAGGGAGCTTCACAGTGACACCTCAGCAAAAGTCCGGTACAATATGGAGGGAGGGTTGACTGAATCATTCCCTTGTAGGTGTGGGGACGCCAAGGCTGCATTCTTGCCCCGTTTTTATTCTCACTTTACATAAATAATTTAGAGCAGTACTAGTTAAATTTAAGGACAGATTGTCCAAGAGTAGGGTCGTGTCATATTCCTGTTTTACTTTACGCGGACGACGCGGTCCTGCTCGCACGTACGCCAAAGAGTCTACAGATTTTGATTGATGGATTTGTTAAATATATGGGTTCTTTAGAACTGTCCGTCAACCTGGGCAAATCGTATGTGCTGTTGGCAGGCAATAAACCTTGCACCAAATCCATTTACATGATAGGAAGTCACAAAATAGAAAAGGTTAAAACATTTTCCTACTTAGGCTTACTATTCGATGGGTCCTTACAATTTAATTCCCTGGTAGAGGATTGTTGTTGCAAAATGATTGCCACCAATGGCGCTGTCGCAAGCTATGGAGGAGGGTAGGTAGATGGTGTCCCGAACAGGTGATGAACCTTTATGGTTTCATGTGCTGCTCCAAAGTCACCTACGGGGCGGAGGTATGGTGCTTTGCCAACATCTCGCAACTTCAGCGGGAAGAAAATAAATATTTAAGATCCATTTTGAAAGTTCCACAAAGTACCGCTGGTGTAATAGCCCACAGGGAACTAGGGAGGCCATACCTCGAAGACTTGGTGAAGCTTACACCCATAATGGCCTGGTTGAAAATTTGGACTAATCCTGAGGCGTCCCTGAGTAGGGAAATTCTAAGTGATTGCCTAGGAAGAGAGAAATGTATGAGAATCCCATGGCTCAACTATGTAAAGGCCACCTTAGAAGCCCTGGGCCATAAGAATCTCTTTGTCGATCCAGTAGCAATTGTACCCTAGCATAAAGTGATCGTAAAGAGAGCTTTTTTAGCCCAGAAAACAACACAGAGAGCTGAGGCCGAAGGGTCAAAAAAGACTGTGAGGGCCCATAGTCTTGTTAAGAGCACCGAGGGAATGGAGCCATACCTATATCTTATTCATAATGCCCAGGATAGGTTTTTAATGTGTTGTTTTAGGCTCAATTTATTACCTTATTTATTAGCGTCACCAGAAGGGTTTTTAACTACAATTGAGCAGAAAGGAACCTGCGGTTGCGACAATAGGTCCCCGTAGGATTCCTTTCATTTTGTATTGTTGTGTTCTTTTATTCAATGCCTAGGCATAGATTCTTGGTAAATATTTTAAAACAAGCTAAAATGAAACATGCTCGAGAGGCCTTAATTTATTTACAACAAGCAACTGACCCGTTGACATTGTGCTGCATTATGAATTTTATTAAAGTGGCAGTTCGACTAAGGGCAACCAGAGGGGGGACTGATTGTCAAGACCTCTATTGTACTCTTTTAGATCTCAGTTTGTCCTTTATTCTTTTTAAAGTAGTAGATTGTATTACAAGCAGGATTCTGATAATGATTTAATTGGATTTTAATTGTGTATATATATATGTGCTTTTATGGTGATTTTTAATCATCAAATAAAGAATTCTTGACTTGACTTGACTTGAATACAAACTATAGTATGGAGTCCTACGTTTGTTGCCATGTAATGTGCTGGGGTATCCTCAGGCGATGCTTCCTCACCCACTCGAGTCACCACTTCCCTGTCTCCCCTACATAGATCACGTAACACAATAAAACATCGCATGATTAAACCAGTTTTCTCAACCAACAAGATTTCTTGCTTAAACTTGCCTGACAACCACCTACTAATCCCAGCGTGGCATTACACCAACCGACCTATAGCAACGCAGCACACTCTGATGTCACCCTGTCCTCCTCGCAGCGGTTCACCCTCCTTTACAATCCTACTAAAAGCCAGGCATCCCACCGCGAGGGGCCGTTTGTGGAGATTAAGCAAGCTATTGCCCAAAGTCGCAGAGTGTGAACCCGTGAGTCGAGTAGGCCCCGGAGCGAGAATTATCGAGTCTGTGGAATTTTTTATCCCAAGACCCGCCGAGGCGGGGAATTGAACCCTGGTCCAGGGCCGATCTCAGCTTCCGGGTCTGCCGCCTCCAACCCCTGAGCCACACTTCTCCAATATATATATATATTCACTGAAAAAACCATAGGTTTCACACCAGTTATAGTTAGCTGGAAATTTTACTGACATAAAACCAATGAAATTCCACATTTTAGTTAGTTGGACTCACTACAACTTGCGCGCCTGCAATGCACTGCTGATGACGTCACATATTACATCACTCATGACATGGTCAGTGACATCACTCATGACATCACTGATGACACCTTCCAGTGAATGTGTGTCTTTCTGAAAAATATATATGTTTTATATATGTATTTGTAAAGGACGATGGAAGAATAAATGGTTAAATAAGTGTGTAAATGGATGTTTGTTTTTAAAAGAAGTGATTGGTTAACTGCCTTATTAAGTGTATCTTAGTGAATACATATATTAGCAAGTAACTTTTAAATATTGAAATGTATGTATCAGTGTTTCACTTTGTGTGTAAGTGGCTGTATGGGTTGGTGACTGACTCACTGTTTGTATGTGTTTTGAAGACAGCATATGTACAGGACTGTATGGATGGATGAGTGTGTATATGTGTGTGTTAGTGAGTAAACAACTGTCTCACTATTGTCTTTATCAATAACGACATATGTTTTAATCTAGTATATGTGAGTATTGATATATATAAGTGAGTATATGTGAGAGTGAGAGATTGTAAGAGTTCCTGTTTAAATAAGTATGTGTTTCTATAAGTGATTGTTTAAGAGAGTAAGTATGTGTAAGTTTCCTTAGAAGTAAAGTGGTAGTGTGTGTATAGCTGTATATGCAAATAAATGGATGTTCAATAGTTTTTTTGCATGTGTGAATATGTGTGTGAGTAACCTTTGGATGACTGTCGGTGTGTAACAGGATGTATAGGTCTATCACTACATATGATGAGTGAATATATATATGAATGACTATATAGAACTGTTGGTGAATGAGTGGATGTGTATATAAATGGTGGAATTACTGAATTGTTTGTTGTAACTGGTATAGGTATCTCCACTTTTTTGAAAATGTTAGTTTCTATTTTTGAATATGTGTTTCAAGGGTTACTTTACAGTGAAAGGAGGTCTGTCACTCTGTCACAAGGATGGTGTCATGAGTGATGTCATGAGTGATGTCACTGACCATGTCATGAGTGAGGTAATATGTGACGTCATCAGCAGTGCATTGCAGGCGCGCAAGTTATAGTAAGTCCAACTAACTATACCGTGGAATTTCATTAGTTTTATGTCATGTGTGAAACCTATGGTTTTTTCAGTGAATTTCTTAGGTTTTTTAAATGCAAATTCCTAACTATAACTGGTGTGAAACCTATGGTTTTTTCAGTGAATTTCATAGGTTTTTAAATGCTAATTCCTAACTATAAGTCTCACTTTATAAGTAAGACTGTTAGCGCTCTAGTTGTTCTTTAGAACACTCTGGTACATTCTGTCATTGGGCTATAGTTGGACTACATCTGGCTGATATTTGGGCTACATTTGTTTTTTTTTGTCTCTGGTTGCCATCTTTGGGCTACATTGGGCTACATTGGGCTACATTGGGCTACATTTGGCCTACATTTGGGCTCTAACATATATATAGCCCAATGTAGCACAATATATATTTTTTTCAAAGTTAATTTTCATAAAAACCACTTGAGCATATATCTTGAGACATAGCAAAGGCACATCGGGCTACCAGTCCCTACAATTTTGCCACATTTTTTTTTGTATATTTTTTTTTGTTTTTTTTTTTGCCTTGGAGCGCTCCCAGTGCGCGACCCGGTGAGCGCCCCGGAAAGCGTAGTTTTATGAAGCGCCCCGGGGCGCGCACCGGGGAGCGTCCCGTAAGCGCCAATATCTTGAACGAAAACATAATCGTGACGTATCGCGTAGCCGCGTCCGCGTGATACGCATGGCGTAAGCGCACCCGGAAGCACTCGAGCGAATACGAGCGCGCAACATAGGCGTCCGAGGCGCCTATGCGACGCACCCCGGGGCGCGTAGCGTAAGCGCGTCGGGTCAGGTGACCTGAAAATAACACTTTTCATTGGTTCAATACATTTATTTTTTCAAAAGGATGAAAGACCCCACCTTTTTTCTCTATTCTGACTTTGTCCTTTGACTTAGGAAGACCTGTTTGTACCTGTCTGTACCTTTTTGATCTATATAATGGCTTCAGTAGCAGCAGCAGCTGGTGCATCTGCACCACCACCACCACCACAACCACCAAGAGGACCACCTCAAGATATCATTGGTGGTCAACAAGAGGAGGCAGAGGAGGAGGAGGAAGAGGAGAGGAGAACATGGCTTGAAGAACAAAATACCCCATACCAGCCAGGACCACACATTATATGGGAGTTTTTTTCGATCCCAGTGAGGAAGAAAAAAGTAAATGCAGCCAAGGTGACTTGCAAAATCTGTGGCGTGGAACTTTCCAGGGGAAACCCGAACAAGAAATATTTATTTGGAAACAACACGATGATACGCCACATGCAACGCAAGCATCCAATAAATTATTCTGCTGCAGAGATGAGGGAACTGGCCAGTAACCCTCCCCAATCCACAACCACCACCTCAAAAAGGAAGCAACCCACTCCGTCGGCACCAGAGGAAAGTGAGACGATGCCTTGCATGGATGTATGTCGTTACAACGCATACTTTTACTCCGCGTACCATTACAACGCGGTATTTACAACGCATACCGCTACAACGCATAGCGCTTTGGGGTGCTGGATAGTGGTAAGTATAATTTACTATTCTAACTCCAGTCCCCGTGGACCCTAGGGAAGGTGTTGGATAGTAAATTAAACTTACCTCTTATCCTAGAGCGCCCCCCAGCGCAATGCGTTGTAACGGTATGCGTTGTAATGCCCGCGTTGTAGTGGTAGTGCGGAGTAAAAGATGCGTTGTAACGGGTGAATACCGCCTTGCATTCAGCCACGATTTGCAGATTTCCGAATTACCTGTAAATATTGTGGGAAGACCATCTCCTACGGAGAACAGAGCATAAAGCTCATTGTCCTTGCTGGGGACAACCACAAATGCCCCAATAAACCCTAATTATTTATTTTCTTTTTTTTTTTGCTCCAGTTGAGCCATTTTCAATTCCCTGTTTTTTCGTTTCTCCCCATGAAAAATACAAAAAATATATAAAACTGTTCAGAAAACCCAAAAAAAGTACAAAATGTTCAAAAAAACAATAAAAAAATATAAAACAACAAAAAGAAGAAAAAAAAAAACAGTTCTTTTTAGAACTACCTCCAATTTATAAAAAAAGGCTTCTGTTTTAAAAACTCTGTCATTCTTTTTTCCCCATGGTCCGCTCCCCGGTGCCCGTACCGGGCGCTCCCCCCGCCCAAATAAAAAAATTAATTCTTTTATTTTGCCCCGCGGAATCCTATTATAGCCCCCACATCAAACCTAGGGGGTCATGGGGGTCTACCCTGCCCCTTATGGTCATTTCCCCCTTTTTTTTGCCACCTCTTGTGTCTCGATCCTACCGAGACACAAGATGGCGGCCGCTCCGGACTGTTTTGAATGTTTACAGACACCCGAGAGCCAATCAGCTTTCCGTGCGCACTTCGCGTGGCGCACCCAGAGCGCTCCCCGGTGCGCGTACCGGGGCGCTGCCATAGATGTATATATTTTTTTGAACCTAAATTACTCAAAATCCACTGGAGCACATATCTTGAGACATAGCAAAGGCACATCGGGCTACCAGTCCCTACAATTTTGCCAAGTTTGGTGGTAATCCATTCAGCCGTTTGGGCTAAAAGTGAGTTCGACCGCCCTATGGAAATTAACATGGGCAAAACATGTTTTGGGACCCCCCTTTTATCTCGCCCCCGCTTGACGAATCCCCCTGAAACTTTCAAGGAAGGACCGGAGCTCCGCGAGGCAAATTTGAGGAAATGTCCAGGCAGATTCGTCAACCGGCGCCAAAGTTATTCCAAATAGAATTTTGAGATTTTGCATTGAAAAAAATCCTAACTATAACTATATTCAATGGAAAAACCATTGGTTTTAGGCCATATATAGTTAGGGATTTGCATTTAGAAAACCTTATTTTACTCGCATAAAACCATTGAAATTCCATATATAGTTATAAGCGCTAACTATATATCGCGCACCCGCAATCCACTGCTGATGATGTCACATATTACATCATTCATGACATGGTTAGTGACATCACTGATGACATCACTGATGACATCTCAAATGACATCACTGATGACATCACTGATGACAACATCCAGTGACTGTATGTTTCTGTAAAGTTAAAATATGTCTTACATATTGAAGAATGAGTGGATGTATAAGTGTCTGGATGAAGGATTTAGTAGGTGCATGACTGACTGATTGAGTGAGTGATTAAATGTGTCTCACTGAGTACATAGGTTAGTGACTAAACTGTTTTAATTTGTGCATCATTATATCTGTTGTTCTACAAACTGCTGCATATGTTGATCAGTAGCTATATGAGTAACTGTATGGGTTATTGATTGGTTGTCCAAGTATTTGTATGGGAAACTGAGTGTGTGTGTATGGGTGGCTGGAAGGTGTGTGACTCTGTACATAGATGTGTGAGTAGTTGATTCACTATATGTATAGATTCAAAAGTGCATGTGCAAACAGCTGTATGGGCGGTTGACTGTGCATGAGTGTATTAGTGAGTGAATGGATATCTCAGTGCTACATGTCAAATTAAGTACATATGTAAAACACAGTACATGTGAGAGTTGACATCTATAAATAACTGTGCATAAGAGCCAGTGAATGTGTGAGTGGCTGTATGGATCATTGTGAACATGTATCAGAGATTGTATAAGAGAGTAAAGTAAATATGTGTTAGTATATGTTTGAATAAGTAAGGTGTGTATAACTGTATAGTTGAGAAAATGGAGGTGTGATTGATTTTTGGCATAACTGACTAGGTGTGTGAGTAACTCCATGGATGAGTGACTGTCTGTTTACACTGATTGTATCTAAGGTTATATTAGAGTCTGAAGAGGTTCATGGTATTATCACATGAATGATATCATCAGTGATGTGATCAGTCATGTCAAATGAGATGTTATCAGTGATGTCATCAGTGATGTCATTTGAGATGTCATCAGTGATGTCATCAGTGATGTCACTAACCATGTCATGAATGATGTAATATGTGACATCATCAGCAGTGGATTGCGGGTGCGCGATATATAGTTAGCGCTTATAACTATATATGGAATTTCAATGGTTTTATGCGAGTAAAATAAGGTTTTCTAAATGCAAATCCCTAACTATATATGGCCTAAAACCAATGGTTTTTTCATTGAATTTTCAAGGTTTTGTAAATGCAAATTCCTAACTATATATGGAGTATAACCTATGGTTTTTTCTGTGAATTTCAATGGTTTTTTAATAGCAAACATCAAAAGCTGTCAAATGTCAAGTACGTGATAGGTAAAAACGTTTTCGTGTTTATGCACGCTGATGTGCTTTAAACGCTGCCCCCCCTCCCCACTCCCCTCTTTTCTCTTAGTAGTACTCTCTCTTTGCAGATAGTGAACGGTAGTTAACGCAGACCTTTACCCCTGTTGTAATCCGTCGTACCTGCTTGTCTCTCCATTTGATTGATTATTATCCAAGCATTTACTGTTTTACAATTGGTTCTCTTTGGATCATTCTCTATTTACAAACAAGCACAAAGTCGCAATACTCTGTTTAGTCTTTGCAGATAGTGAAAAATCGTGAAAAAAAATAAAAGTAATCGAGCAAAATCAGTAGACCACTAATTCGATCTCTTTTTGACCTCGGTAAAATACAAACATTAGGAATAACCCTTCATGAGAAATACGAAAATAGTGAAATGAACTGAGCTCCACACCATGAGGGCTGCAAAACAGCTCGACTCCACCACCCACACCGCCCAAAATAACGACAAACCCTATGCAAATATTATAAATATACACAACACACCAGCAAAGAAACAGAGTAAAACATTTTATTAAATAACTATTTACATAACTATTTTATACTTTTTATTGCCCGATCCGGCTAGCTCAATCGATCGAGCATGAAACTCATGCACTGATAACAAGCGTTGAGAGTTTGTAGAATGATGGCTTCAGATTTTCCACATACGGTGTAGTGGCGCGAACTGGCAGGGGGCGTTTGGATTCTACCCCTTCTCCAAATAAGATTTTCATACGTGAATGTTCGTTCATGCTTTTTGTCCCTGAGTTGCTTCCATGTCACTGCCTTACATAAATGGCATAAGGCTTGGTTATTGAGTGCCATACTTCAGAATTCTAAGCAGTTCTTGTAACACTGTTTAAACCTTATTTGCACCTGCTGCAGCTGCACTATTCAAAGTAAGTGGGGTCCATTTGTGGACCTGACTGCATTGGAAAACAATGTGATACGGTGCCTCCCTAAACCGCTTGACGGAGGCCCCCGAGGGGCGGTGAGATGGCGCAGACTGAGAGGGGGCGCTTGGCTCCTGCCCCCTCCCCAAGTCGTGTTGCCCTGGTGAGGCCTGAGATCGCCCCCGGCATAGGCGGCCGGCTCCCGGGGTCCGGCGGAATTTTTTCCCTTTTGAAGAATCTTTCATTCTGGACCTTGTCCCACAATCCGTTTCACCTGAAGACACGCTGTCGTAGGGCGCCCCTTTACCGTTTTAGTTGCTATTCCGCCCGCTTTTGGTACTCTGTGCCTCTTCCGCCATTCAACTGTTTACCGCTCGCTCTTGCGACTACAACGTCTCGCTCACCATGTAGATGAGTTGCTCCCGCTCTTAAGATTTGACCGAACTTTTTGGACTGCTGAAAGCGGTGGAATTCCGACCGCTGGTTGGTGGAGACATTTTGACTATATTCGGCACCTGCATTGTCGCGTAATGCGTCATATGACGCGACGCGTTAGCGCACCCGGAAGTGCTCCGGTGCGCAAGGCGCAGCTTCCCGGAAACGATCCAGAGCGCGCCGCGCAGCGCGTAACGTAAGCATAACAGGTCATGTGACTTGTTAATAAAACTTTTCATTGGTTCATTTTACTTTTCTTTTCCTAATTATGTAAGACTAGGTCATGTGACCTAAAAATAACACTTTTCATTGGATTAAAACATTTTTTTTCCCCAAACGATGAAAGCCCCACCTTGTTTCTGGATGTTTCAGACTGAAGCTGGCGTCACCATGAGAGCACCACCATCTCGTAGCTCCGTCGTGGCCATTCCGCAAGCAATCATGGCAGCCGCTCCCCACCGGAAGCCTGCGGGAGTCGAGGGCCCCCAAGACTTTTGTACAATCTTCAAGGCTGAGGGGACGCTTTCGAGAATGGAACCCAAGCCCTGGCAGACAAGCGTCCGAGTTCCAAGGTGTCCCAGGGCCATTTTACTGGACCAGGCCCAAATCCGAAGAGCCGGCCGCCATTTTAAGAGTCCTGTGGCAGCCGCCTACCGCTGCACCGCAAGAGTGGGAACAACTCAACTACATGGTGAGCGAGACGCTGTAGCCGTAAGAGCGGGCGGTAAACAGCTGAATGGCGGATGAGGCACAGTGTAGCAAAAGCGGGCGGAATGGCGACTGAAACGATAAAGGGGCGCCCCACTACAGCAGACAAGCCTCCGCCATATGCTTCAAAACTGCATATGTATCTCGTGATATCAAGGTTGGGCAACCAGTACAGAACAAGCAGTTACGAGTCCCATTTACACCGGCGCCATTTTGGGCGCGGCCGGGCAGGTCCAGGATCTACTGAAACATAAAAAATGAGCCTGACGTCTCTGAAGCAGTTCACGAACAGCAGGACATAGCAAATAAACATGAACTCTCTAAAGCTGTTAACTCACTGCAGAACAAAACAAGTGAACCTGAAACCTCTGGAATAATTGTCGCTCAAAAGAACAACACACAAAACTCTGTAGAGCCTGAAAAAAAAAAACAGAAGGGCACTGTAGTTTCAGACACACTTAACACTAATGACGAAACAAAGATATCGTCTGTTTATAAAGCAGTTATCATCTTGACAGAATTGACAAAGAAGTGTACAGACACCAATGCATCAGCATTCTCGGAGAATCTTAAGGAACAAAGAAAGACCTGTTCACTCTTGACACCCCAGGTGCTGTGTATATTGCACTATAGTGCTGCATCGAGAAAACGGGCAACCCTATTGATGTGGATTTTTCATTATTGATTATTGTAAAGAAATGGCGACTCCCCCCTTTAGCAGATTAGCTAAATGTTTGCGTAATTTAGGCATAAAAGTTATATTATTGTTGTTGTTGTTGTTATCGTTATAGTTCTGGTTAATTTCAAAAAATGGTTAAATATATTTACAGTTTTTGTTGCGTTCGTTATATTTAAATATTAATAAAGTTTTAAAATGTAACTGTCTTGGAGTACTATATTTTTTTTAAAAATCGGGTGAATGGGGCCTTGAATCGGGTTATTGTCATGCGTGGGCTTTGCAAGTGTACTACTACAAGATCGGACATTTCAAACTCAAATGCACGTTTTTTTTCTTACCTTTCCGAAGCATGGAGCGCAATAGCAGGCTGAGAAAAGGTGATGCACGTGTTGAACACTGCCTGGCCTGCAAATTGCTGCCAATGCCCCCCCGCCCGCTCCTGAAAGAGGACACACACACACCGCCGCCCCGAGTACTTCACAAATCTTTAAAAGACCATGCGCTTGTTCAATGGGAAGTGGATAACATGGCTAAGAGCATTTGCTGACTAATGCATGAATATCGCTGACTTTTCAGCGATATTCATGCATTGCGGCCGTTTTTTATCGCATTTGCGATAAACCTTGCTAATAGCAAGGTTTATGTGCGATAAAATTCGCCGAAGTGCGGCGATAATTATTGTCTCTAAACAAGTTAGAGACAAAAATTACCGCTAGATGTTGGAAATATGCCCCCGGGTTTTTCCTTGCAGGAATCGGGAAGCGAAAGACTAGCACTGAAATCAGTAGTCTCACACCTGAATCGGGAGGGTTGCCATGTCTGGATACTCTACAGCTGGAGCCATAGACTACATCCGCAGGGCTAGGTGATAGCCTAGGTCCGGCCTGGACAATCGGACACAGAGGAAGAGAAGTGTCAGAGGGTGCGGTAGTGAATAGGGTGAAAGGGAGGTGTCGAACGGGCACAGGGTGTGATTCTCAGAGAAGAGCAAACAGATGGGGGAAGTATATGGCCCATGCATGAGAGAGAGAGCGGGGGTGACCATTGCGTGGGGGAGATGCGTGCGAGGGTGGGGAGCCATGCTGAGAATCGACGGCGTGCAGAGAGTGGCCCTGGTCAAGGCATCTAAAATGGCTGCCGTGCACGACAAAATTGTGGCATTGGACAAAAACGCAAGATGGCGCAGACAATGTTTATCAATAAGGATTCATTTATAACAAAATATTTACTCGCAGTGACAAAATGGTGTTCAACACTTCCTGATTTCCATCGAATCGAACGTTAACAAACGTCACGCAGCAAAAAAAAAAAAAAAAAAAAGCTCACGCACAGAGCGGTTTTTAGCCATGTTATCCAATGGAAGGTGGATAACATGGCTAAGAGCATTTGCTGGATAATGCATGAGTATCGCTGACTTTTCAGCGATATTCATGCATTGTGGCCGATGTGCGGCGATAATTTTTGTCTCTAAACAATTAAAACGAAGCACAAAATGGCAAATTCCCGTTTCACTACCAGTTTGCGGCCCAGTTCGCGGCCCGTGAAGCGCTTCTACCGTGAAAAATCAATTTTTTTTTATTTTCCCCACGGGACCCTTTAATAACTCCAACAACATTCCTAGGGGGTCAAGAGGGGTATACCTTGCCCCCTTTCAATAAATTCCCCCTTCGTTTTTCACCTCTTCTTCTCTCTCGATCCTACCGAGAGATAAGATGGCGGCCGCTCCGGACTATTTAGAATGTTGACAGACACCGGATAGCCAATCAGCTTTCTGTTATCCAATGGAAGGTGGATAACATGGCTAAGAGCATTTGCTGGATAATGCATGAATATCGCTGACTTTTCAACGATATTCATGCATTGTGGCCGATGTGCGGCGATAATTTTTGTCTCTAAACAATTAAAACGAAGCACAAAATGGCGAATTCCCGTTTCGCTACCAGTTTGCGGCCCAGTTCGCGGCCCGGGAAATGCTTCTACCGTGAAAAATATATTTTTTTTATTTTCCCCACGGGACCCTTTAATAACCCCAACAACAATCCTAGGGGGTCAAGAGGGGTATACCTTGCCCCCTTTCAATAAATTCCCCCTTCGTTTTTCACCTCTTCTTCTCTCTCGATCCTACCGAGAGATAAGATGGCGGCCGCTCCGGACTATTTAGAATGTTGACAGACACCGGAGAGCCAATCAGCTTTCTGTTATCCAATGGAAGGTGGATAACATGGCTAAGAGCATTTGCTGGATAATGCATGAATATCGCTGACTTTTCAACGATATTCATGCATTGTGGCCGATGTGCGGCGATAATTTTTGTCTCTAAACAATTAAAACGAAGCACAAAATGGCGAATTCCCGTTTCGCTACCAGTTTGCGGCCCAGTTCGCGGCCCGGGAAACGCTTCTACCGTGAAAAATAATTTTTTTTTTATTTTCCCCACGGGACCCTTTAATAACCCCAACAACAATCCTAGGGGGTCAAGAGGGGTATACCTTGCACCCTTTCAATAAATTCCCCCTTCGTTTTTCACCTCTTCTTCTCTCTCAATCCTACCGAGAGATAAGATGGCGGCCGCTCCGGACTGTTTAGAATGTTGACAGACACCGGAGAGCCAATCAGCTTTCTGCGCGCAAAGTTCCGTTTCGCGAAAAGTAAGCGGACCGGATCGCTGCCCGGAGCGCTGTTACAGATATATATCTTGTTTTGAACGTTAATTTCTCAAAAACTACTGGAGCACATATATTGAGACCTAGCAAAGGCACATCGGGCTAACAGTCCCTACAATTTTGCCAAGTTTCGTGCAAATCCATTCAGCCGTTCGAGCTAAAAGTGAGTCCAACCGCCCTATGGAAAAATGAATGGGAAAAACGCGTTTTGGGACCCCCCTTTTTTCTCAGGCCCCCCTTGACGAAACCCCCCCAAATTTTTAGGGGCTGCTCAGAAACAAAATGTGCCATTTTCCTGAAAACTTCAGCCGATTCCGTCCACAAACGCCAAAGTTATTAGGCATAGAATTTTCAGAAATCCCATAGGGAAAAAATCCTAACTATATATACCTACTGGCGAGACGCCAGTAGGTAATATATATTCACTGAAGAAACCATAGGTTTCACACCAGTTATAGTTAGCTGGAAATTTTACTGACATAAAACCATTGAAATTCCACATTATAGTTAGTTGGACTCACTATAACTTGCGCGTGTAATGCACTGCTGATGACGTCACATATTACATCACTCATGACATGGTCAGTGACATCACTCATGACATCACTGATGATACCATCCAATGAATGTGTGTCTTTCTGAGAAATAAATATGTTTTATATATGAATATGTAAAGGTAGATGAAAGAATAAATGTTTAAATAAGTGTCTAAATGGATGTTTTTTATGTTTCACCCTGGAGCGCTCCCGGTGCGCGTACCGGGGCGCGTACCGGGGCGCGTCCCGTTAGCGCACCCCCCCAAAAAAAAGAATGAAGGAGTGAGCATCAGCAAAGGGGACAGAGACAGTGGTGTAAAGAGAAAGAGAGCTAGAGGGAGGAACACAGAGGGACTGTGTAACAGATAGTAAAACAGAGAAAAGGTATAAGAGGAAGTAACTGAGAAAAGGAAAATAAATAAGGGAGCAAAAGAAGAGAAGAAAGAGGAAGAAGACTAAAGCAGAGGTTCTGGGAGAATGTGAATGGGTGATGAAAGTAAAAGGAAGGAGAGTAAAGGATGGGGAATGACGGGTAGTGACGGAACCAGAGAAAAGGAACAGCGGTAACGGAGGGAAAGAAAATAGCAGTGAGTGTAAGTATGAGGAGTGAAAGAGTGTGGATAAAAATAAATAAGGATAAGACATAGGGAGTGACAGAGAGAAATAACAGAGAGAGTAAAGGAAGGAGTGACAGAAAGGGACTAAGTGAACCAGAAAAAAAGGTAAGTGAGGGAGTGTGGATGAGCAGGGGCACTGAAAGAAGTTGAATATGGTGGGAAAGTAAGGAAAAGAGAAGTAAACATGGAGGATAAGAATAAGTGAGGGAAGCAGAGTAAGGAAACAGGGGTGAGGTAGGGTGAGAGAAAAGTAGTGAGGTTAAAGCAAAGGGTGATGACAAACTACATTTTAGTCACACTTACCATATAATTATTGAAAACTTACTTGCATGTTAAAAGTACACTTTGTATCTGTGAAAGACAAAAGAAAAAAAAGTTATAATTAGTAAAATATATATTTTAAAATAGAAGAAACAGGTCAAGAAGTAAAAAATAAAAAAAGTGTACTAAGAATAAAGCAAGAGTGAAAGATACAGAAACAGAAATAAAGTAATGTAGAAAGACAAAAAAGAGGGAAAAAGAAATAGAAAGAGAACAAATTACTGAAGATAAGTAAGATACTAAAAGAATGTGAGATACCAAAACGAAATCAGGAAAAAGAAGTAAGTAAAAGGAAAATGAGTGAAAGGGAAAGGAGTCTAAATGAGGATCCATTAGTAAGAAAGAGGAATGGAAGATGACTGAGAGTGAGAGAAGGGGAGTCACAGAGTGAAGGGATGAAAGGAATGAGGTTAATATAGAACGATAGAGGAAAAAGGAGTGAGGAAGTAAATACACAGAATGACAAAGGGAAGGACTGAGTGAACTGCAGTACAATGAGTGAAAAAAGGAAAAAGAGTAAAGGAGCAAAAGAAGGAAAGAGAGGGGAAGTGAACTAAAGCAGTGGTACTGAGAGAATGTGAGAAAGCTGAAAAGTGGTGCAAGGAACAGAAGAAATGCAGACAGTTGAAATTGAATTGAGGAGTTGTGAAAGAAGTGGAGTAAAGGAACAGCAATGAAACAAAGTGAAAGAAAGGCAGTGTAAGTGAGTAAAGAGAGCTGAAAAAGGGTGGAAAAAGGAAAATGAGTGTGAGACAATGAGAATACAATATAAATTACACAATGCAAACTATGGAATAACTTATACAACATGTTACATAGTTTTTTTGCTGTTCTCAGAATATATTGAATTTCACTTAAAACAGTGAGTTCAAACTCTTCATCATATAACAGCGGGGAAAAAAACACAATCTAAAAGATTGTGTTTAAAAAAAACAAATAAACTTACAAATCATATATGTACACTAATCTTTGATTCACTTACTTTTCCTTGAGGCCAAATAGTAGATAGTGAAGGTCCTTTTGGTAGGAAAATTCTCTGCTGTTCTCTTAAACTTCCATTTCATCGACTTCCTATGAAAAAAGATCTAAGAACATCTGAAATCATTCTCTTTGTTTTTATTTTCCTCCTTGTGTTACGTTATGACTTATTACTCATACCTTTTACTTTCCTTATGGCCAAATAGTGTCAGATATATGAGTATATTTTGAATTTTCCCTAATTAAACTCTGAAATTACCGTTTACCCGAAGTTTTCAAACAAAATCTCATATGACATTTTCACAATGTTTAAAAATTCATATTCTCTTTTTGGATCACTCATGTTCAACATTTCCTATAACACTGATATCACTTACTATGAAATTTGCTTACAGTACCTATATGAGATAAATAATTTTAAACATTAGACTAACTAACTAACTTTTATTAACTGCTCCCGTCTTCAAAGGCCAATTACCTTTACTAAAACTTTGGTTTTAAAAACACTAGGTAAGAATTTTTAAAGTCATAAGGCAAACGTTGTTTATAAGTCAAATGAGAATCATTGCAGTAACTCCAACCTTTTTGACATTTTAAGTAGCATGTATAATGTCATGATGTTGTCGAAGGACCGTCATGATAAATAATAGCTACAGTTGTAAAGGTTCTTCTTGAAATTGATAACTGAGAAGCCACAAAATGTTTGATACAAGTTGTCAATTTAGCTCCATCAGGTCTACAACGTTGGAAAACTAAAATAACATACTGACCATAAGTTTGTATAAATAATGTGGACAGCATTGGACACTTACATTGGGTACACACCATATTATGATCTGCTGCTTTAACTAGATTATTAAATGA
This sequence comes from Lissotriton vulgaris, assembly GCF_964263255.1. Taxonomy (NCBI): domain Eukaryota; kingdom Metazoa; phylum Chordata; class Amphibia; order Caudata; family Salamandridae; genus Lissotriton; species Lissotriton vulgaris. Next base: position 389,573,690 of record NC_141699.1, on the reverse strand, counting down.
CACTGATTTACAGTCTGGTAAAGTCAAATATATAAATCTTTCAGTGCCTATTCTAGTAGTACTTGATAAACTACAATTGTCGCAGTCATGCTGCCATTGATAAGAAAGGCTAAAAAGATTTTCTACATCTACACCTTCATCTTCCAAAACACCAAACATATACATTAAAAATTCCTGACAATCCTGATGAATGTTCTGTGAAAATTGACCAGAACACATGTCTAAAATATTTTGAATTTCTGTTACACTTTCTATTTTTGTTCTATCACTGCTACATTTCTCAAACACAGAATTCAATAAACCACACAATCTTTGATCCCGATTTTCAACAATCTGTTCTTGTAAAGTTTGAAGAAAAAAAACAACATTAACCACTACATTAGCATAGCAGTTGACACCAGAACTGTTTTCAAACTGAAATCCAACAACATTTTTATCAGAATCCTTTTTCTTTCTGTTTTGAATTACATTTTCATCTACTTTTTGTCTTTTTTTTTTTCATAACCAATTTTATTGAGCAAATGAGCATCAAGAACGTGGCATCTCCACACTCGAAGATCACCACGACAATATCAATATAGCAATTACATAGGCAGCAAATGATAGAGCTGACTCAAAATAGGCTCAGTATAGAAACTCCCCAGCAACCCACCCAACCCACAACTCTACCCCCCCGCTCCGAACACCCCCCCCCAACCCCCCCTATCACACGTGTATAGAAAGCAATAGAGAAAAATAAGCAGGTGTAGCGCCACCAGGGCATTGCCGCTTCGGGCCAGAAGTGTCACTGTGATCAAATGTCCTCCTCTTGCTCCCCCGGGGGGTCCAGAGACAGACCACGGTAGTCGGCCCAGCGCTTCCAGATTTTGTAGTGTTTGCGCGGGCAGCCCCTCGCTTCAAAGATCGGCCTCTCCAGACCCATGAAATAATCCAGCCCAGCCTTCCATGCAGACAGGGGGGGAGCCCTCACTGACTTCCACGCCCGGGCCAGGTCCCGCTTAGCCACGACCAGCCCCAAGAGCAACAGGTGACAGCAACAGGTGAGCTTTACTCCCGGTTTGAGGCGGCGGTGGGCGCCATCTTGGGTGTGGGCAGGGGCAGCGCTCTAGTCGCGCCGGCCTCCCACCCTCCTCATCACCTATAAAATGTGCGTAGGGTTCAGACGGCGCAGCGGGCTGGCGCAGCGGGCGCGCCGGACGCGCGCAGAAGCCGCGCCTAAGCCAAGCCCGTCTGCGCCCGTCCGCGACCGACCGGGACCAGGGGCCCAGACCCCTGCTTCTCTGACGTACTGCAGGCAATCCTACACAAGTAAGATGCTGAGAGACTTATGCCCCGTTTTACCTACCCACTGTCATTACACGATGGAGCCCTTGGACCTAGGTCCATGCCCTCATTGCTCATTTAGAGGTAGCTGCTTAGTGCCAGTTGTCCCTGACTCTGAATCGATTCTGGCCAAAGGAGGTCTCCTAAACTGTAGATCCATCAGCAAACACACTCTTCAGTTGTGGGATCTCTTACTGGATGAGGACATGCAGATATTGTTCCTCACTGAGACCTGGTTGGGAGAACACTCTGATCCAGATGTAGTGGATACCATCCCACCTGGTTACACCCTCCACAGGCTTGACAGGATAAAAGGAAGGGGAGGCGGTATCGCCATTATCGTCAAACACCCTTTCGAGTGTGTTCTAAAGCCAGTAAAAATTGATGACAGCGAAGCAGGCGAATTTAGTATTAAATTGACTCAACATGACACTATCTCTGGCATCCTAATTTATAGACCTCCGGGGTCACTGGTCAACTTCCGTAGTAGCCTACTTGAAGGGGTTGCTCAGACCGCAATTAAACATAATAAGGTCTTGGTGCTGGGTGACCTGAACCTACACCTAGAGGACCCCGTACAGAAGGAGGCAGAGGATGTTCGCCTTGTTTTACAAGAATTACAGCTTAACCTGCTAAGTGTCGCAGCTACACATCAGAGGGGTCACTGTTTAGACCCTATCTTCGCGAGCTGGGATATGATAAAAGTACTTACCCCTCGTCAGCTCCCTTGGACTGACCACTTTCTGGTCCCTTTTCAATGTTTTTTCCAGACTGCTAGGACTATAGACAAGGGAAACGGAAATACTACGAAACGCAAATGGAGACAATACTCCAAAGAAAACTTTATAGGTGCCATCCAGAAAGCCCAACCAATAAGTGCCTCGGATAGTGATCAGGCGAACAAGGAATTTAACCTACTTGTTACTGCCACTCTGGATGAGCTAGCCCCCATATGCAAGGGTAAAGCCAGAGAAGGCAGACAACGTACTGCCCCATGGTTCACTACTGAACTCCAGCAAATTAAATCTAAATGCAAAAAGCTTGAAAGGAGCTGGAGAAGGAACCCGAGTGAGCTAGCAAAAAACAGTTATAGCTCAGCACACCGGAGCTATCAGTATGCGGTGCGTAGAGCTAAAGCCAAACATTTTCAGACTCGTATTGAGGATGCCGAGAGCTCCTCGCGAGAACTGTTTAAAATATATAAAGAAATTTCTTTGGTCTCCAGTTCCAATACCCCCACAAAGACCTCCAAGGAGGGATGCAATAAAATCGCTGACTTTTTCTCTAGCAAAGTTAAAAAGATTTACGCTTCCTTCTCTCATCTACCAGATAAGGGTATAGATTTCAGAGCAGATAGCTCACTGGCAGCCCCGGACTCCTCTCTACTAACTTTCGAGGTTCCCGCAGCTGACAAGCTAATAAAGATCTGTCGAACTGTGAAGTCCGGCTCCCCTAATGATCCGGCCCCGGCCTGGGTCATATCAGAGGGCCTGACAGCCTTGGAACCTCACATCAGACACGTCCTACAAACCTCCTTTTCCACTCAACAAGTCCCTATGGAGTGGAAGAAGGCCATAGTACTGCCAATAAGGAAAAAACCGAATGTCAGCTTGGAGGTGCTAGAAAACCTTAGACCCATTTCCTTATTGCGGTACGTGGCGAAGGTGGCCGAGAAGGTGGTTAACGCTCAGCTCACGGAGCACCTGGAAAAATGGAATTTACTCCATCCCTCTCAATCGGGATTTAGGGCGGGCTACTCTACGGAGACGGCCCTCCTAAGAGCCACTGAGACCTTAAGAGCAGGAGCAGATGCAGGTCACACAATGGCCCTGATCATGCTCGACCTAAGCGCGGCTTTTGACACCGTAGCGCATTCCATCCTGCTACGGTGTCTGAGCGAAGCTGGGGTCGTTGGTCCTGCGCTGGGCTGGCTGCAGTCGTTTCTTACGGAAAGATGTTTCCAGGTACAGCAAGGGACCTGCCGCTCAGTGGAGATGTCACTAGACCAGGGAGTGCCTCAGGGCTCAGCTTTGAGCCCCACTCTTTTTAACTTATACATGGCCTCCCTGGCGAAAGTTGTACACTCTTTTGGGGTGGAATTAGTGTCGTACGCTGACGACACTCAGCTGCTGATCTCCCTATCGCAGAGCACCTCCAACACCCCTAACAACTTCAAATCCTGTATGCAGGCACTAGCAGAGTGGATGGATGCCCATTGCTTAAAACTCAATGGCTCTAAAACAGAGGTGCTGGTGGTAGGGGGAAAAAGCGAAAAATGGTCGGATGAGTGGTGGCCTTCATGTCTGGGCCCTACCCCCATACCATGTCAGGAGGCTAAGAATTTAGGAATTTGGATGAATCCCTCTCTCTCATATGATGGCCACATAAGGCGTCTTGTGGGCAAATGTTTTGGAGTACTAAAGACCCTAAACAAAACTTTAGACCTCCTCCCTTTATCGGCCAGAAGGACACTAACGCAGGCACTGGTGACCTCGCGGTTAGATTATGGCAACATTCTGTTCCTTGGGGCAACCGAGGGCAGCATAGGTCACCTACAAGTTATACAGAACTCCGCCGCCAGACTGGTGTTAAGAAGACCCAGGAGAGCCAGTTCGAAAATGGCGCTGGGTGCGCTTCATTGGCTGCCTGTGAAGAAGCGTGTGCTATTTAAGTGCCTCCTCTTCTGTCACTGTATTGTCTGGGATAAGTCACCGACATACCTGAAGGATCTAGTCAGCCGAAATGAACCTACTAGGACCCTCCGTTCAGAGGGTACCGGACTGTTGACAGTCCCCAGGATTAGGAAGGCTAGAATGGGTGGACGCTCGTTCGCGCTCCAAGCAGCTCAACAATGGAACAAACTCCCTCCTGTGCTGAGGCTGGAGAGCAACGAATTGCGGTTTAGGGCTTTGCTAAAAACACATCTATATCCTGCATAGAACCTGGGCTTTTATGCTGCTTCACTGATAGCTTCAGCGCGGGGACACGCCGTGATGGCGTTACTGAGCGCTCTATAAGCTCTTTTATTATACATTACCCCCATAATGTGCAGCAGGCCCAGCCGGTGGGTACTTTTTGTCTTTTTGATACTACCTCACTGCAATTATTCTCATTTCTTCTTTTTCGGCCTACCACACATTTTTCAAACAGAGGATATTGAGGCAAATGTGGAGCATACTCTCTTCTTAACCTATTGTATTCTTTAACACAATCTAGATCTGCACAAATCTTTGTCTCATCACACTCAATCAAGTACAATCCTGATAAAGTTCTGACTTGTGATAATGCCACATATGCCATACCCTCTTTAAACACAGATCTTCCAATGTTCACCAAAGCACTATCTACACTTAAACCTTGAGATTTATGAATTGTCACCGCATATGCCAAACAAACAGGAAACTGTTTTCGGCGAACATATAAGTCTTTTACAAGCAAAAATCTAGCAGAACAACAACTGATTTGTTGTACTTGCTCAATGCCATCAATTTTTATTTTTAAAAATTCAATTCCATCTCTATTTCTATAATTCACAAAATCAACAACATAACCCATTGCTCCATTTACCAGGCATCTTTCAACATTTAAATTCCTTCTCAAAATGATACAACAATTTAAATACATATTCAGAGTCTTTTCAAAACCAGCTGTTTTAGATATACTTTTCTCTAATGAATCCAATTTTGTTTTCAAATTTTCTGACAAAACAGTTGTTGCACCCATATGCTCTATTTGATCTATTGCTTTCAGTTTCACAATCTCTTCATTTTCTAACTTTTACATTTTGTTGTTGAAGATGGAACATTCTTGCAGAGTTGGCATCAAACATATCCCAGATTTCTTCTCAGTCATTTTTTAAAAAATATTCTCTGGAAGAATGTTTTCATTTGGATACAAATTTGAAATTAATCGAGCATGTAAAGCTTCTTTCCCAAGCTCACTTACTTTTCCGATTCTTACATATTTTTATAATCTTCATCCTTTGCCTGTCGCATATTTTGAAGCAGTTCAGCATATTTAAAATCTAACCATATATTAACGTTTCCAATGCTTCCTAGGGACTTCCTGGTATCTTCATGCGTGAGCATTTTAAACACTGGTAGTCCTTTTACTGGAGTCAACTGCAGTAGGTCTCCAAAAACAATAATGTGTTTTCCTCCAAATAACACATCATACTCTGTTCTAAGAATTTCTTGCATTCTCAAATGCACAAAAGCAAGCATTATATTTGAGACCATGCTTACTTCATCAATGATAAGAAGTTTCATTTTCTTCAGGACTCTGGAAACTTCAGAACACGCATCCCCAGATAGCTTGTTGTAATGCAATTTATTATCATGCTCAACTGGCAGCATCAGTAAACGATGTAGAGTAATACCTTTAATGTTATGTGCTGCCAGTCCAGTTGGAGCGGTTACAACACAAGACAGCAGTGATTCAGTCCTTTTCTGCAAATAAGTTGCAATGGCTTTAATCAGAAAACTTTTTCCTGTTCCCGCTTCTCCACTTACGTACAGTCGAACAGGCTTAAATGATGTACATGAGCACACTTTTTTCTCATGTCTGAATCCATGTTCAATCTGTTCTATGACTTCGTCATATATCTTTTTCTGCTCAACGTTTAGTTGCTTTACCAAATCTTTTAAGTTAACTACATACTTTTGAGCTTGTTCCATAGCTCTTTCCACCTCATCCATGGCAGTTGCAGCTTCATTTTGGATAATTGCTCCTCCTAGTGTATCCTGACTCAATGAAGTAGAACTCTGACTGTCTTGAGAACTGTCTCTAGCAATCCCTTCAGCAATTGTGGTTTCTTGCTCTATTTCTTCGTTCAACATTTGCAGATAATTTGGAAAAACAAGACATTCTATGGTATCCTTAGTTGCATTAAAAGAGTCTTCATAACAGAGAAAATCTCCAAGTAGTTCCTTTTCTGTACGCCATGGCTTAAAGAGTTGCAAAAGAGCTAAATAGTAAAATTCTCTTTTGTCTGGAGCTTCGCAACTCAATTTTCGATGATTAATCAAATGGCCTTTTCTCTGCTTCACTAGACATCCTTCATACCCAATGACAGCATATTTTCCATTATTGATATCCTCTGTGATGTTCCTCTTATAACTGTAGTTTTGCAGAACTTCGTACAAACAAGTGTTCTCAAGGTGAGTACTTCTATTTGGATAGTATGTATCCAACATGTTTGTCTTCAAAATATCTGTACTGTTTGGTTCTTTCTCCGCCAAATTGTCAGGGCTCCAAGCATTACCTGGTATGTATTGTCTTGACTCTCACTTGCGCAGGAGCAGAGATGATTTCAGGCTCGGGAACTAGATGCTAATACCCGAATCCCAAGAGACGATGTCGGCAGGTTTAGTGGAACCTCCCTACATCATCCTCCGGGAAGGGGGTGTGGATAAAATAACAAACAGAGAGGAGACTGGTCCGGAAAGTTTCTTCAGACAACTTCCTTCAGGGTGTCTGCGTGTTAGAAACCTGCAATAGGAGCACACCATTAGTTTTCCCTACTCTACTACTCTGACTCTGATATTCACGGGTTCTAATATTAACTCACTTTATCTTTTCCGGGACCTTGCTTCTCTTCTTAGGGGGTATTGCTTTTCTCGTCTAGTTAGTAGTTACTGCATAGGGAGACAATAGCGGATGGGTTAGATTCCTACTGACACTATTCTACGACCATCCTAAACTAAATCTTTCTGTGCATACTTACTTCACTAACTAATCGATGACGCTGTATTTGGGTTTCTGTAAGGTTGCCTTAATGGAATGTCTTTAGAACGAGTCTTTACTTATAGATAGTCTTTTCCCTTAGGCAATTTGCTCAAAGAAGACAAAGTTCATGTAATCTTTCTTTTCTCGTTTCACACAAAAAGGTTCAGGAAATAAGTCTTTTCGCATTCGAAATTACAATTTCTGTCACTGTGGATATCTTCAGTTTGGCCAAACACTGGTTATTGTCACTTAGCTTTCCGTTCGCTGATTGACTCTCTTCAACGTTGGGGTTCTTCTTCTCAGGAAATCACCATTGCTCGCTACTTCTTCGTCGACGTTTCAGGGGTTTTCTTCACTACTGGAAACTCGGGCTTGGAAATGGGGAATGTTATTACGCGTTTGAATTAATACGCCGTAACAACTTTTCCTCGACACTCGCACTAACGCAAATGGAGTACTACAACCAGGATATTTTAGGACTAAGGATTCAAGGAAATCACCAGAGCTACGCACACAGGTTCGTCTTCGCTAACGGTTCAGGTGAAGTGCGTAGTTTCTAGAACTTGCGCTCCGTTCGTACTCTCCGCATCAAAACGAGGTTAAACGACTAGAGCGTCAACCTCACAGCACCACGGCACTGTGGCAGCCATTTTGTCTCTCCAGAATCGGACCCTCTCAGACCATGACGAGTATGCGGACATTCGGGCTTCATCTTGGGTTGAGATTGAACCACATATCTGCGAGTCCAATTGACGGGTTCTGACAGGACAGGAAGGGTAGCGTTGATGGAAGGAATGGATTAATCTGGGAGCGTGAACATCTTCCTCCAATTCCCACGATCGCTCTTCCGGCCCATAACCTTTCCAATCGATGAGGTAGTACAGTTTCCCTCTGGAGACCTTAGAATCCAGGATTTCTTTCACTTCAAACTCCGTTCCCGTCTCCAGGTGAATTGGCTTAGGGGGTGATTGCATTCTCAGTCCTGCAGAAGCTCTCTTAAGCAAGGAGACATGGAAGACAGGATGAATCTTCATCTTAGGAGGGAGTGTCAATTGATAGGTAACTGGATTAATTTGCTTCTCCACTGGGTAAGGACCAATAAAGCGGGGTTGAAATTTTTGATTTCCTTTTAGTCTCAGATGTCTTGTGTTCAACCACACCTTATCTCCAACTGACAGTGGAGGACTAGCACGTCTCTTCTTATCTGCATAAGTCTTATATTTCTCCTTAGCCTTTTGCAGATTGTCTGCTGCTTCTTGCTGGATTTGACTCATCTGAGAAACCAAGTCTTTGACAGCTGGGACTGCAACTTCCATTTGTCGAATTGATGCATTTGGGTGTCGTCCATAATTCAAGAAGAAGGGGGAGAAACCAGTGGAACTATTTTTTGCATTGTTATGGGCGAATTCCACCGACCACAAGTAATCTGCCCACTGAATTTCCTCTTTCAGGAGGAATAGTCGGAGGTATTGTTCCAGCTCTTGGTTCACCCTTTCTGTTTGCCCATCAGTCTCTGGGTGATAGCTCGTAGAAAACCTAACTTCAGTACCTAGACCTTTCATAAATGCTCTCCAAAAATGGGATATAAACTGGGTACCCCTATCCGAAATGACCACCTTGGGTATGCCATGGATCCTGACTATTTGGGAGCTAAAGTGATCTGCTAATTGTTTAGCTGACGGAGTTCCTTTTAAGGCTATGAAGTGGGCCATTTTAGAGAAGGCATCTACTACCACTAGAATGGTGTCAAAACCCCTGCTCAAAGGTAAATCAGTGATGAGATCAAGAGTCACTGTGTGCCAAGGATAAGGAGGGGTGGGTAGGGGTTGCAGGAACCCTTTTGGGGCTTGTCGTTCAGATTTTCCCTGAGCGCAGACCTCACAAGCCTTAACATATCTCTCAATATCAGTTGACATTCTAGGCCACCAATAGTGTCTCTTTACCAGCTCTTCGGTTTTGTTTTCTCCCTTGTGTCCGGCCAGCTTATCATCATGACATTCACGCATCACCTGTTGCTGCAGTTCCGTTGTTGGCACATACAAGGCCTCCCCATGATATGGCAACTGACGAACAATTGTCCTGTTTGGATCTTCTTTAACCCAATCCTGCATAGCCTCCGAACTCATGCTTTCTGCTATGGCCTCTTGGATATCGATCGAGACTGTGGCCCCAATAAACTTGTTCTCGGGGATGATCGGTTGAATATCTATGGCTGCTCTCTGAGACTCGGTGTCCAATCTGGAAAGCGCATCGGCCTTCCCATTTTGTGCTCCTGGACGAAAGGTAATTACAAAGTCGTAATCTGCAAAATACAAGGACCATCTAAGTTGTCTTGGCGTGAGTGTTCTGGCGGATTTCAAGAATTTCAAGTTGCGATGATCCGTAAATACTGTGACTTGATGCTGTGTTCCCATCAGGTAATGCCGCCACTCCTTGAAAGCATCTTTGATAGCCAGTAGTTCTTTCTCGGTGATGGTGTAGTTGATTTCCGCCGGGGTCAGCTTCCTAGATCTGTAGGCTACTGGATGCAGTTGACCTGTGCTCCTGTGACGCTGCGATAGGACCCCCCCCAGCGCCTGGTCTGACGCATCGGTCTCTACGTAAAACGGTTCCGATGGATCGGCATGAAGCAGTACCGGTGCTGTAGTAAAGGCTTCTTTTAAGGCTTGGAAGGCCTCTTCGGATTCTTTCGACCACTCGAACCTCGTTCGTTTTCTCAATAATCTGGTAAGAGGTAAAATTTTTCCGGAGAACTCACTGATGAATCGTCTGTAGAAGTTGGCAAACCCAATGAAGCTTTGGACCTCTTTCACACTCGTTGGAGATTTCCAGGTGGTCACCGCCTCTACCTTCTTTGGATCCATTAAAATGCCAGACGGGGAAAGGACAAATCCTAGGAATTCGACCTGAGAGACATCGAAGGCACATTTCTCCAATTTTACAAACAACTTGTTCTCTTGCAATTTTCTCAAGACTCCTTTCACCTGCTCATGGTGTCTCGTCACATCGGAGGAATAAATCAAGATGTCGTCAATGTACACAATGGCGCACTGGTCGATGAACTCCTTCAAGACATCATTGATAAAGTGCTGGAAGGCAGCTGGGGCATTACATAGCCCATAGGGCATCACCTGGTACTCGAACAGCCCGAATCTAGTCCGAAAGGCCGTCTTCCATTCATCTCCTTCTCGCATTCTGACTAGATGGTAAGCCCCTCGCAGATCTAATTTTGTATAGATTTGGGCTCCTTTGACCTGATCCAATAAAACCGATATCAAGGGCAGGGGGTACCTGTTCTTTTTTGTTATCCTATTGATTGCTCTGTAATCGATGCACGTTCTCAATTCTCCTTCCTTTTTTGGCACAAAAAATAAGGGCGATGAGACAGGTGACTGTGATGGTCGGATGAAACCATTCGCCAAATACTTGTCCAGGTATTCTTTCAGATGTTGGTGTTCTTTTTCCGTTAATGCATACACTCGACTGCATGGCAAATTGGCTCCAGGTTCTAAGTCTATCTTGCAGTCATAGACTCTATGTGGAGGTAAAAGTTCCGCTTCCACTTCATTGAACACGTTCTCGAACTCCTTATACACCTCTGGAATCTGGTGTGTGTCAATGGCACACACAGAATGCTCCACAAGACTCAAGGCATGAGCTGGGTTTATCCCCTCTCCGATTGTTCTTGAAACAAAACAGTTCTCGCAACAGTAATTTGAATCCATAAGAACGGTTCTGGAGTTCCAGTCAATCGTAGGGTTATGCTCCGTGAGCCATGGCAATCCGAGAATTAACTGAAACTGTGGGGCGTCGATTAAATTAAATTGAATCTGTTCACGATGGCCATCTGCGGTAATCAGTTCCATCACCTCCGTGTGGCTCACAATGGGTCCCAATGATAAATTAGTTCCATCTACGGCGCGGACTGGTTCGCTCTTCTCTTTCTTTATTGCTTGGATTCCCACCTTGTCCGCAAAACGCAAGTCACAGAAATTTCCCGTCGCTCCTGAGTCTATCATTACTGAGACTTCGGTTAGGACCGTTGATCGGAACATCACTCTCATAGACAGAATCAAATGTGGAGCCGCCACTTGCAAGGTGTTCGCCACGTGGTGTTCATTTGGAGTCTCTTCTGCAATCGCACCCACCCGTTCAACTCCAGCCACAGGTGGTGCCGCTAGTTTTCCTTCGGCTTGAATGTTCCTTTGGGCTTCCTCAGACAGTTTCGGACAAAATGCCCACTCGAACCACAATACATGCACAGGTTATTAGTCCTTCTCTTTTCTTTTTCTTCCTTCGTCAGTGGTCCTCTGATGTTCCGATTTGCATTGGTTCAATTCCTGATGTCGCTTCAGAGGTTCTTGTTCCTTCGGTACGTGCCCTGTCGAACCTAGGAATGGCCGCTCGGAAATCCTTTTTCTTTTCTCCTCTTCGCTCCCCTTGACGAAAATCTATTTCTAGAACTAAATCGATGAGGGCCGATATCTCCGTTGGGCGATTCGGAATTTGGGCTAACGCGTCCTTCAGCTCGTCTCTTAAGCCACGATAAAAAACTGCTGCTCGCTTACCTTCCGGCCAATCCGTCTCCACCACTAACTTGTTGAACTGCGCCAGATATGCTATTAAATCTCGATTACCTTGTCGTAAATCAAGTAATTCATTGTCCACAACCTGGGAGATTCTCCTACGATCAAATATTCGAAGAAATTCTTGTTTGAAATTTTCGAAGTTCCTCAGCAGCGGGTCTTCTCTCGTGACTTGAGGCATGGACCAGGCCGCTGCATCCCCGCTCAGATATGAGAGAATGAAGGCCACTTTAGACTGCGCGTCAGGGAAAATGGACGGACGACATAGGAAATGTAAGGAGCATTGTGAGAGGAATATCTGTGCCTTCTGTGGATCCCCGTTAAACCTTTCAGGGGCGGCTAGAGGGATAACTGGAGACAGGGAGTGAATGACTTGTGTTGTTGACCTATTTGTCGCTTCTAACACTGGGTTCATGGCTTCTCGCTCTAAACTACTAGTTCGGTGTAATCTCAGGGCTAACTCGGCTGTCTCTTTTCGGGCGTTAACTGCTTCTTGTTTTAAATTTTGGTTCTCCTCTCTTACTGCTCCCAGTTCCTTGTGGATTGCGTCTAGGATTGTCCCTAACGATTGAACATCTATTCCTTCTGCCATCTCTGCTCAGGCGCAAAAGATACTTGGGCACTTCACTCTGTCAGGGCTCCAAGCATTACCTGGTATGTATTGTCTTGACTCTCACTTGCGCAGGAGCAGAGATGATTTCAGGAACTAGATGCTAATACCCGAATCCCAAGAGACGATGTCGGCAGGTCTAGTGGAACCTCCCTACATCATCCTCCGGGAAGGGGGTGTGGATAAAATAACAAACAGAGAAGAGACTGGTCCGGAAAGTTTCTTCAGACAACTTCCTTCAGGGTGTCTGCGTGTTAGAAACCTGCAATAGGAGCACACCATTAGTTTTCCCTACTCTACTACTCTGACTCTGATATTCACGGGTTCTAATATTAACTCACTTTATCTTTTCCGGGACCTTGCTTCTCTTCTTAGGGGGTATTGCTTTTCTCGTCTAGTTAGTAGTTACTGCATAGGGAGACAATAGCGGATGGGTTAGATTCCTACTGACACTATTCTACGACCATCCTAAACTAAATCTTTCTGTGCATACTTACTTCACTAACTAATCGATGACGCTGTATTTGGGTTTCTGTAAGGTTGCCTTAATGGAATGTCGTTAGAACGAGTCTTTACTTATAGATAGTCTTTTCCCTTAGGCAATTTGCTCAAAGAAGACAAAGTTCATGTAATCTTTCTTTTCTCGTTTCACACAAAAAGGTTCAGGAAATAAGTCTTTTCGCATTCGAAATTACAATTTCTGTCACTGTGGATATCTTCAGTTTGGCCAAACACTGGTTATTGTCACTTAGCTTTCCGTTCGCTGATTGACTCTCTTCAACGTTGGGGTTCTTCTTCTCAGGAAATCACCATTGCTCGCTACTTCTTCGTCGACGTTTCAGGGGTTTTCTTCATTACTGGGAACTCGGGCTTGGAAATGGGGAATGTTATTACGCGTTTGAATTAATACGCCGTAACAACTTTTCCTCGACACTCGCACTAACGCAAATGGAGTACTACAACCAGGATATTTTAGGACTAAGGATTCAAGGAAATCACCAGAGCTACGCACACAGGTTCGTCTTCGCTAACGGTTCAGGTGAAGTGCGTAGTTTCTAGAACTTGCGCTCCGTTCGTACTCTCCGCACCAAAACGAGGTTAAACGACTAGAGCGTCAACCTCACAGCACCACGGCACTGTGGCAGCCATTTTGTCTCTCCAGAATCGGACCCTCTCAGACCATGACGAGTATGCGGACATTCGGTCTTCATCTTGGGTTGAGATTGAACCACATATCTGCGAGTCCAATTGACGGGTTCTGACACAAATATTCAATTTCTTGTACAGATTTCAAAACTCGGTTTTGTGTTGCAGCAAGACCTAGACTCACCCAAATGATTGTTCTTGATTTGGCATAGAGACTTGCTGATGATAACCGATCAGAACATTCATATGCTCCAATTTCTCGATGCGACAACATCTTCAGACTGAAACTGTATAATTTCTTGCTTAGACTCTTTTCATGTGAAATGTCCTCCCACATTTCCTTCAGTCTGTCTTTTCTTTTTTTGTGATGTAAGATGGCACATATCGAGCCACAGCAATAGAGTTGTCAGCAACGAACTGAATATCCATGTTAGCATTCCACATGGACAAAATCACTGGGTTGTAGTCGTTGATGTACTTGGACTCTTCGTTTCTTTTTAAATTGTATGTATTTTTGGGTGATTTCCTCGTCGCAGTATGTCGTAGAGATGACATCAAATTATTTACTCTTCCCTTAGAAATCACTGGTCGTGGAAACGCAAAACGACATTTTGTGTAGTACTTTTCCTTGTTTTTGAATTTTCGACGACAGTACTTTCCACAACGATGAGATTGAAAACGTAAAACTTCTTGCCTTAAACTGTTTTCTTCAGTAGTTTTCAGAACAGCACATGTTGAATATTCTTCAATGAAACTCATCACTGTGTCATCCGAATCAGTTCCAAATTTGGGTGCATCTTTAATCCATAACAACATATGTATATGAGGAGCACCTCTCACTTGATATTCCTTCCTTCAAAAGAAATCCAAAACCTCTCCAAGAGGAGGATTTTTTTTGTTGGTAATACAAGACATCATAGCTTAAAATCTATGATTAAAATATCTGCAAACATTCACTTGAATCCAAAGAACACAGTTCTCCAGGTGTTTTCAATTCTATATTTTGTATGTTTCCATTTGCCTCTCGTAGAAATTGAAGTAAGTCGTCCCATGCATACTCAGCACAGCTAAGAGTGAGGAACCATGTAGGAGTTCCTAAGTTTCTTAGCATACATTTCTCACTTCAATAATCTTTCTTTCGTTGCAATTGCATCATAAAAGATATACAATTAAAATACAGTTATATCATATTCAAGAATACAAATGGGGTATGGATGGTCTACTTAGAATTTCATTACATTATCAGTTCAATTCATCCCGGTCTACATCATCTCATTTGAGTCATGGGATTACGGTCAGAGAAGTCATCACACAATTTGGATAAATATAAAGTTAAAAATAATCAACATATTTACAAGCTAAAAAGACATTTACATTTATAACCACCATGGCATAATAAAAAAAATTACGATGAAATAGTAAAAAGTAATGCATGGTTGTTATGCCCAACCGCAAAGTTGGATACTCGGTCATCCTTTGCTTATGGCATATGTAAAGATCATAATAGTATTAGTTTAAGAGGGCTTCAACAAGTTATGTGGTTAGAAATGAAGACCCAATTTCAATCTAATAAAATTAGCAGCAAGAAGAAATCTACTGATGCCAAACACAATTACTTGACTGGTGTCTGTTTTTAAGATTCTACCAGCCTCCTTATAGGAATTTGAACCAATAATACGACATAGCAGCGCTATCCACTTTTTCCTAGGCTTCGCATAACTGGGACAAAAAAATAATATATGTAAGACATCTTCCTTTGCATTATTAGGACATAAAGTGCAGAGATCACTGTTTGTCTTTACCCAACTTTTCACAAGGACTTTAGTTCTCAGTATTCCATATCTATATTTTATATACAAAGTTTTTGCTAGTGGCGGCTGTACCTCATCCAAAAATGTTTCAAAATGTGCCACATCTTTAACCATTAAAAACCTTTCAGTTAAGGGGCCATGGATTTTAATGTATACAGAATCATGATTTATATAGGACCAGAAGGACAATTTAACAATTTTTCTTGAACCCACACTCATGGATTCCGGGTCGCACCAAAAATGGGCTAGTCCTAATTTAACTAGCCAGGATCTTACGTGCTTTAACCAGTAAATTTTGCTGCCTGTATCTAGGTCCATGACTTCTTTCAACCCGTTTTTGTATTCGTTAAGTTCGGGGGTTGTCCATAATCTGACCCACAACAATCAACATTTTAATTCCCCATGATGACGGAACCAATACTCGTTTGTTCCACGCTGACATGCCATGAGATTGATTAGCTGAGATTCCAAAATACTGTCTTGCAGATTGACTTTCTCCATAAAGTCCCTCACTGAAACATTTTGCAGATGAGCTCCACTTTTCAGTATATGATTAACTGCATAAGAAAGCCCAGACAAATCACTTTCATACAGTAGATGAAACAAATACGGAATGCATTGACGAAACCTTGGATCTTCAGCATATAATCTTAAAGTCCGGTATTCAGCTGCAGGAATTTGAACTGGTCGATCGTCATATCGTCCACCTCGACCTGTTGGAAATAACTGTGGAAAACAACGAGCTTCCAAACTTTCTTCCCATACACTAATAGGACTTCCTTTTGCTGCTTTCATTTAAAACAAGTCAATTGCATTCCCCATTACTTCTTTGGAATGCAAAGGATGAACAGTATAATGTTCATATATTTCTTCACTTCTAGACACATCAACTTTTTCAATTTGGCCAACTGAACAATCACTGTCTTCTTCTGTAGCTGTTTCCTCTGCTCCAACACTTACATCTTTATAGTACTCATTGTTTTTGACCAAATACAACGTTGCCTTTTTGACTTTCCTAACATCCACTAAATCTTGCCAGATTTTCTTACTCTTTGTCGGAACCCCATTAACTAGAATAACCAGAGGATCCTCTTCTACTCTTTCTACACCAATTGTATCAATATTTGTCTTGACATCTAGAGGCAAATAAACAACTCTTCCCTTTAATCCTCTTTGTAAATCTGTAGGAGGTAATTTCCCTATCTTAGGCTCCATGCGAACAATAGCTTGAAAAGGATGGACACATTGAATCAAAATTGATTCATAAGTATTTAAATCCATCAATTCAGAAGGAATATCTATCAACTGAAGATTATTATGAGCAGCTCTAGCAGGCATTCTATTTTCATTTAATTTTTTTCAAACAATAATTACAAATACGCTGATCAAAAGAATTCTCCACCAACAAATAACTTACAAAATCCTTCTATTCACTATTATTTTCCAATTCACATTTTGCATATAAATCAACTAACCTAGTCTGAATCTTATAATGAGTCCGTCGACAACACACACAAGTTAAATTAGGCCTTTCACTTGATTTCACCTTAAACTTAGTAATTTCCTTGTCAAATTTTTCTGTACTTGAAATCTGTACATTGTCTTCCACATTACCATCCATTACTATATCCATTTCTACACTGTCCTCTTTGTTCCCAAAATAACAAAACTCAATTTCTTCACAAATAGTCTTCACATCTACTTCAGATCCATGCAAAAGAACACTGTTTAACTGTTTAGGCTTATGTGCCGGACTTTTTGCATAATACAACCTTCTCACTACTTTCCTCACCTTATTATGATGCACTGCTAACATCCTAAAATGATGAAAAACACTCTGACATACTTTTCTAGAAAGACAAGCCAGTGAATGCCCATGCAAACCTGTGTTTTCTCTCACTCTGCAAGGATCTAACTCTTGCAAGATCTTCACTTTCTGTTTTACACTTTTCTTACTATATGTACGTAAGAAATTTTGAAGCAAATCGATTGAATCCTGTCGCACACTACAAATACTACTGCACTTCCATGTGTACACTGGACCCTTAGTACGTCTCCCTAAAACTTCATCAGCTAACACCTCTTCTGCATCTCTAGACACAAGTTTCTCTTTTTCCATCACACAACCATCTTTCACCTCATATGCTCGACCACTGGTGTCAACTGCATGCACCAAATCATTTTCCTGAAAGTAACTCTCCTCATTAAAAAATGGCTCAGAACTTGAACTATGCATCCATTCTCCAGAAAATATTTCACAAAAATTAGTCCGATTAATTATTCTTTTCCATCTACTGTTCGATTTGAAAACATCAATTGCCTTATTAAGTATCCTAATTCTATTAATTACTAAAATAAATAATTTTTTCTTAACTTCAAAAGCCTGATCAACAATCTTCTCTACACTTTTCTTTTTCTTGTAAAAAGCAGCTCTCTGTTTACCTTTCTTTTTCTTTTTTAGCAAATTTAAAACTACCCTATTGAGAAACATTCGTCTACGAATGTCCCTAAATTGATTTAACCTTCTATTGCTATCCATATTCTTCTCTCCTGCTCCAATAGAGACATTTTTGAGGGCCTCTCCTTCCTTTTCAAATTTGCTCTCTCCTTCTGGATCTTCACATTACCGTTAACATTTGTTTTTGTTTTACATATGTTGCGAAAAAAAGACTTAGTTGGCTTACCAGGACCTTTTTGGGTGTTTTATGAAGTACTTGTTGTAGAGGATTCCTTTACTTCCGTGGCTAATTTTGTTATTTTCCGTATGGTATTTGTTCTTCTCCTTTGCCTTGACGGCATTTTTGCTTACTTTTTAAATGTTGATTTTAATCTGTGGTTAAGAAAAAAATAACACATTATAGACCACTATTAGCAAACAACAAAGCAATCACAATAAGCAAACAATATAAACACTAATTTGCAACATATCTGAGTTTATACCACAGCAACTATATAACTAGGAGTAAGACAAAGAAAAACAGCTAGAGGGAGTAACACAAAAACACAGAGAGACTCAGACAAAGAAAAAGGTAGAGGGAGTAAAACATACAAAAGGACTAAGACAAAGAGAGTGTATAATATGTTGAAAGACAGAAAAAGGATGTAATAGGGAAAAGGAGTAAGTCAAAAAAAGGGAGTAAATCAGAAAAAGAATGTAACAGGGTATAAAATAGAGAAAGGGTGTAACAGGAACTAACACAGAGAGAGGGTGTTAGAAGAGAAAAGGTTGTAAAAGAGACTAAAACAGAGAGAGCCTGTAAAGAAAGAGACAGAGAGTAAGTTTCAGAGAAGGTGTAAGAGGAAGTAAATCAGAGACAGGATGTTACAAGAAATAGGACAGACAGAGGGTGTAACAGGAAGAGAGAAAAAAAGTCAGAAACAGAAAGAGAGACGGTATAAAACAGACAAAAGGTGTAATAGAGAGTAACTCAAGGCTAGAATATTACAAAGAAAAAGGTTGATTAGATAGTATCTGCATGATTCAAGAAATATATTAACACATTTCACAATCATGTCATCTATGTTTCCTCAGATAACTCATATTTTTGGATAATGCTTGGTTAAAACATTTTGCTGCATAGAGAAATTATCTTTTTAGAAACACAGCACAGGACCTATGTACAAGCATTCAATTTCACTACTGAAACCTCACTGTTTCACAAAATACAAATCCCCTATCTTGCAAATATTCATAGCAAGCATTATCAAAAAGCAAGACACAAACCAACAGCAAAGAAACTCAGGGCCTTATTTATGAAGGCCTTGCGCCACCGGTGCGTCACTTTTTTCCCATGTTAAAAGTGATGCACCGGCGCCACAAGGCAATCATAAATAAGGTCCAAATGTAAATACCATTGATTTGCCACCAAAATCGTTTTTGGAATAACATTTAAGAAACACAGCACAGGACCTATGTACAAGCATTCAATTTCACTACTGAAACCTCACTGTTTCACAAAATACAAATCCCCTATCTTGCAAATGTTCATAGCAAGCATTATCAAAAAGCAAGATACAAACCAACAGCAAAGAAAATCAGGGCCTTATTTATGAAGGCCTTGCGACACCGGTGCGTCACTTTTTTCCCATGTTAAAAGTGACGCACCGGCGCCACAAGGCAATCATAAATAAGGCCCAAATGTAAATACCATTGATTTGCCCCAAAAACCGTTTTTTGAATAACATTTTAGAAACACAGCGCAGGACCTATGTACAAGCATGCAATTTCACTACTGAATCCTCACTGTTTCACAAAATACAAATCCCCTATCTTGCAAATGTTCATAGCAAGCATTATCAAAAAGCAAGACAGAAACCAACAGCAAAGAAACTCGGGGCCTTATTTATGAAGGCCTTGCGCCACCGGTGGGTCACTTTTTTCCCATGTTAAAAGTGACGCACCGGTGCCACAAGGCAATCATAAATAAGGCCCAAATGTAAATACCATTGATTTGCCCCCAAAATCGTTTTTTGAATAAAATTTTAGAAACACAGCGCAGGACCTATGTACAAGTATTCAATTTCACTACTGAAACCTCACTGTTTCACAAAATACAAATCCCCTATCTTGCAAATATTCATAGCAAGCATTATCAAAAAGCAAGACAAAAACCAACAGCAAAGAAACTCAGGGCCTTATTTATGAAGGCCTTGCGCCACCAGTGCGTCACTTTTTTCCCATGTTAAAAGTGACGCACTGGCACCACAAGGCAATCATAAATAAGGCCCAAATGTAAATACCATTGATTTGCCCCCGAAAATCGTTTTTTGAATAACATTTTAGAAACACAGCGCTGGACCTATGTACAAGCATTCAATTTCACTACTGAAACCTCACTGTTTCACAAAATACAAATCCTCTATCTTGCAAATGTTCATAGCAAGCATTATGAAAAAGCAAGACAGAAATCAACAGCAAAGAAACTCAGCACCTTATTTATGAAAGCCTTCCGCCACCGGTGCCTCACTTTTTTCCCATGTTAAAAGTGACGCACCGGCGCCACAAATCAATCATAAATAACACCCAAATGTAAATACCAATGATTTTCCCCCAAAATCGTTTTTGGAATAACATTTAAGAAACACAACACAGGACCTATGTACAAGCATTCAATTTCACTACTGAAACCTCACAGTTTCACAAAATACAAATCCCCTATCTTGCAAATGTACATAGCAAGCATTTCCAAAAAACATGCCACAAACCAATAAGAAAGAATCTCAATCTGCTTCCAAATCTGAGGTAATGCAAGTGACATCATTCTAAAAGGTTCAAATATATTTATTTAATGAGGCAAACAGTATTAATTTCTTCTCAAAAATATAAGCCATCCATTTACCCCAAAATCGTTTTTTAAATAACTTTTTACAAACACAGCACAAGTCCTATGTACAAGCATTCAATTTTACTACTGAAACTTCACTATCTGCTTCCAAATCTTCTCCATAGAGCAAACAAGTCTCTATCTAAATTAAATGAATCATTACTTACCTTTACAAATGCTTTGGGTGATTGAGAACAGTGTCAGACACACGCACCAATTTTTCTTTAGCAGAGCAAAAGGTGTGCACTCAATACACTGAAACCAAGACTGGCAGAGAAAACCTCTAATTCTGCACACATATGCCTCATTTCAACCAATCAAAACTCTTCTCTCACTTTTTTCAAACCAACACCCTTCCCCCTCTCAGACCTTTCTATCTGTTACCATAGCAACTCCCTCCTAACTGAACTCTCAGGTTCAAAAGTGTATTCTACAATGTTGCAAATTAAGTCAGCAAGGATGTTTGACCTCTCAATACACCAGCTTATCCAGGGCATTATTGCTTTTAGTGACTTTTTCTTAACCATTCAAATTGCTTCTTTCACACAACACAACCATGCACCCTAACTTTCAGTTTTCAACTATCTGAATCCACCAATCATTGCTTGAGCAGGGAAACTCCCCAATTATTTTTGTGTAAACTCCTACTGTTCCAACTGCCATTTAATTTCCACACTTCATCTGACTGCACCAGAACCTTCTCTCATCATGTATTCTGTGTGGATTATTGGACATAGCTACATCCACTGGGCTCAAAGGTATGCAGCTAGCAGAATTTTTCACACCCTTGATTTATCAAATGTGGAAATCAAGTGGATTGGCCAGAGAGGATTGAGATGTCACCAATTGATACCATTGGTGAAAACCTTTTTGCATCTGCCAAACCCTGACCTCTTAATAGTGCACTGTGGTGGAAATGACTTGGGCACTATGACTGGGGTTGGTCTGGAAATTCTTTTAAAGGACACCTTTGATCAATTGATGACACTTTTCCCACAAACTGCCTTGGTATATTCCAATATATGCCAAAGACAGAAATGGAACTGGTCCAACCAATTTTGTCCACAATTTGAGAAAGCACGGAAACATGTGAATAAATCTGTTTCTGCTTACATGAGAGACTATGGAATGGGTTAAATATACAACAATAACTTGCGTTACAACATGCAAGACATCTACAGAGGAGATGGTGTGCACTTCTCAGATGAGGGGAATAGAATATTCCTCCTGAATTTAAGACTGTGCATTGGAACCTACTTGTAGGTACTTAAATCAGCCACAGAACCCAAAAGCTCTTTTCAGGGCTACCCTACCTCTGATCATTCATAATGATTTTCTTAACATTTTTTTCACTATTTTTCACCAAAGTACGCTCCCCGGTACGCTTCCCGGTGCGCGTACCGGGCGCTCACCCCGTGGAAAATTTAAAAATGTTTTTTTTGGGGGGACATAAATGGGCCTTCTAAACCCCCCTCAGAAAACCTAGAGGGTCAGGAAGTGTCTACCGTGCCCCCTTCTACCCATTCCCAACGTTGTTTGTCCTCCATCTTGTGTCTCAATTCTACAGAAACACAAAATGGCGGAATTCCATAGCGCTCCCGGTGCGCGTACTGGGGCGCGCACCCGTAAGCGCTCCCAAAAAAAATGTGGGAAAGTAATTTACATAAAAACCACTGGAGACACTTACACCAAATATAGAATAGGCCTTACTACATAGCAGTCCCTACCATTTACCCAAATTTGGTGGTATTCCATTGAGCCATTTGGGCTGTACCCCTGTCTAAATATCCTGAGGTAAATTACATGACAAAAACAAATATGAAACTGTTTGAATTTTCAACCAATTAAAATGTTACTTACATTTTGTACTTTTATGTGCTGACATTTGATTGGTTAAGTACATGAATATATATGAAAAATAAGAGGGAAACACAGCCATATTGACTAACACTACCTAAGGTACATTTGGAAAGAATTTTGACAGAAAACTTCAACTACTTTGAAATAGGTAAGTTGTTAATTTGAAAGGAGAACTATGTTATGCACTTTAAATTAATTTGGGAAAACGTTTTCAGATAGTTATATACTGTCCCTCTGTAAGAGTTAGAGATTGAGATAGGCTTCTCTGTTATAATTATGGATTGAATTAGGCTTCTCTGGTATAATTATGAATTTACTTAGGCTTCATCACAGGCACTTTTTAATAGTTCTACTTCCTGCCTGAAACCATACACTGCCCAAAGATAACTTCACTGTTAAAAACTCACAAGTACCTGTCTGAACTTAAACCCAACAGGGCCCTATCTCTACTGATATATTTATTTTTTATGCAATTCAACAGAATATTTCTTTCTTAATTGTTTTGGACAACAACCCTGAAGAAAAAATTGCTGAGAATGATAACTTTGATTTTATGGATGAGTCTCTGGACCATCAATTAGTTCAGTGTGTGGAATCAATAGAATCACAGAATGAAAATTAGGACATTCCAGACAATATATTGTTAGAAGTTTTATTAAATTTTGAAAAAGAATCAGAAAAATAAATGTATATTTAATAATCAAAAATTGTTCG
This sequence comes from Lissotriton vulgaris, assembly GCF_964263255.1. Lineage (NCBI taxonomy): Eukaryota > Metazoa > Chordata > Amphibia > Caudata > Salamandridae > Lissotriton > Lissotriton vulgaris. The sequence goes on along the minus strand of NC_141699.1, from coordinate 389,550,589 downwards.
AGACATTATTCATTTTTATATGTAATTCATCAAGTAGTTCCAAAATGTTTATAATATAAAGTGAGACTTATAGTATACTGTGCATCTTTTTTGTGTTACATAGTAAGTTTCCTCATAGTTACTTCCTTTCTCCCACTATATTATCTCCAATGTGTATTTAACATCTCTTTATCATCTCCTCCCTCCATGTTGTTTCTGCTTTCCTGACAGACTATGGTATGAATTCCATATACCACAATAACTTCTGTAACAACATGCAAGATATCTACAAAGGAGACGGTGTATATTAAATTTTAGACTCTGCATTTCCCCATGGTACGCTCCCTGGTGCGCTCCCCGGAGCGCGTACCGGGCGCTCCCCCGCGCAAAACGAAAAAAATATATATATATATTATAGCCCCCACATCAAACCTAGGGGGTCAGGGGGGTCTACCCTGCCCCCTTATGGTCATTTCCCCCTTTGTTTTGGTCACCTCTTGTGTCTCGATCCTACCGAGACACAAGATGGCGGCCGCTCCGGACTGTTTCGAATGTTTACAGACACCCGAGAGCCAATCAGCTTTCCATGCGCAAGTCGCGTGGCCCGCCCGGTGCGCTCCCCGGTGCGCGTACCTGGGTGCGGCTATAGATATATATATTTTTTTTAATCGAATTTACTCAAAATCCACTGGAGCACATATCTTGAGACATAGCAAAGGCACATCGGGCTACCAGTCCCTACAATTTTGCCAAGTTTGGTGGAAATCCATTCAGCCGTTCGGGCTAAAAGTGAGTTTGACCGCCCTATGGAAATTAACATGGGGAAAACACGTTTTGGGACCCCCCTTTTATCTCGGCCCCCACTTCACGAATCCCCCAAAACTTTCAAGGAAGAACCGGAGCTCCGCGAGGCAAATTTGAGGAAATTTTCAGGCAGATTCGTCAACCGAATAGAATTTTGAGATTTTGCATTGAAAAAAATCCTAAATATAACTACCTCACGGCATCCTGGGAGACGTAGTTCGTGCTTTATTTCACTTCAGTGGGTACGTTGTTCCCCAGTCACAATGTCCATAAAATCTAAGTACCCCGTCTTCAGGTCTCTGCCCCGCTTTATTGCTGCAATTCCTGCTGTGAGAAAACACCGTACTGCTAAGGTGCATGCTCACTCTCCTCCGCTCGTTGGCAGCATCATCTGACGCCGCAGCGGACCCGCTGATCCAGCAGTCGGCTCTTTCCAACGACCTGGGCAGGCCGTTAACAAATCCAAAACTTGGAGTTCCAAGATTCGGAGAGGGCCAGGGGAGAGCAAATTGGTTGCAACTGATTTTTATTCTTAAATTGCAGCCTGCCAGCCAAGACTCTTTAGACAGGTAAATATCACACTATGGTACAGCCAGACGCGTTTCGAGTAAGTCTCTTCATCAATGGCTTGCTCGGAGTGCGAGGGAAAAACGTGTTTTAAAAGCACCTCTTGGTTTTAAACATCTTCCCACCCCATAGGGCGTGGCCTCACGGCATCCTGGGAGACGTAGTTCGTGCTTTATTTCACCCCAGTGGGTACATTGTCCCCCAGTCACAATGTCCATAAAATCTAGGTACCCCGTCTTCAGGTCTCTGCCTCGCTTTATTGCTGAGATTCCTGCTGTGAGAAAATACCGTACTGCTAAGGTGCGTGCTCACTCTCCTCCGCTCGTTGGCAGCATCATCTGACGCCGTCGCGGACCCGCTGACCCAGCAGTCGGCTCTTTCCAACAACCTGGGCAGGCCGTTAACAAATCCAATACTTGCAGTTCCCAGATTCGGAAGAGCCAGGTGAGACCAAATTGGTTGCAACAGATTTTTATTCTTAAATTGCAGCCTGCCAGCCAAGACTCTTTAGACAGGTAAAAATCACACCATGGTACAGCCAGACGCGTTTCGAGTAAGTCTCTTCATCAATGGCTTGTTTGGAGTGCGAGGGGAAAACGTGTTTTAAAAGCACCTCTTGGTTTTAAACATCTTCCCGCCCCATAGGGCGTGGCCTCACGGCATCCTGGGAGACGTAGTTCGTGCTTTATTTCACCCCAGTAGGTACGTTGTCCCCCAGTCACAATGTCCATAAAATCTAGGTACCCCGTCTTCAGGTCTCTGCCCTGCTTTATTGCTGCAATTCCTGCTGTGAGAAAACACCGTACTGCTAAGGTGCGTGCTCACTCTCCTCCGCTCGTTGGCAGCATCATCTGAAGCCGCCGCGGACCCGCTGACCCAGCAGTCGGCTCTTTCCAACAACCTGGGCAAGCCGTTAACAAATCCAATACTTGCAGTTCCCAGATTCGGAAGAGCCAGGTGAGACCAAATTGGTTGCAACAGATTTTTATTCTTAAATTGCAGCCTGCCAGCCAAGACTCTTTAGACAGGTAAAAATCACACCATGGTACAGCCAGACGCGTTTCGAGTAAGTCTCTTCATCAATGGCTTGTTTGGAGTGCGAGGGGAAAACGTGTTTTAAAAGCACCTCTTGGTTTTAAACATCTTCCCGCCCCATAGGGCGTGGCCTCACGGCATCCTGGGAGACGTAGTTCGTGCTTTATTTCACCCCAGTGGGTACGTTGTCCCCCAGTCACAATGTCCATAAAATCTAGGTACCCCGTCTTCAGGTCTCTGCCCTGCTTTATTGCTGCAATTCCTGCTGTGAGAAAACACCGTACTGCTAAGGTGCGTGCTCACTCTCCTCCGCTCGTTGGCAGCATCATCTGACGCCGCCGCGGACCCGCTGACATTACTCAGCATACCCGTTCTGATCAATAAACAAGTCCCAACACGCTCGGGTTCACTCCAACAGTTTATTGTGGCCTGAGGTGACGGGTTTCGACCATCTCCGCAGTCTTCTTCACAACATTGCTACAACGCCATTTTGTGCTTTTAATATCATCAAATTCTTAAAGTGACAGTGCATTCGTGTTCTCACTCCCATGCAGCAAACAAATTCATGATGTTTAATTTACATCTCAACAAATATACCAACTGCTCTGTATAACATGGCCCGTGATTGTACTTGTACTTGTTTTGACAAACAGTGATCAACAGCGACAAACAGTGATCATACCCAATTTTAGAATTATAAAATGAAACTTATTTCAACAACTTTTTCATGTTTCCTGACTCCGTCTCATTGGGGAACATCCATTACGACGCGGTGTTTACACCGCACTACCATTACAACGCTGGTTTTACAACAAAAGTCGTTACCACGACTTGCGCTGGAGGGCGCTCTAGGCTAAGGAATAGTAGATTTGCTATTCCAACACCTTCCCTAATGTACGTAGTCTGGTGTTGGAATAGTAAATTTTACTATTCCTAAGTCCAGCACCCTACAGCGCAAGTCGTGGTAACGACTTGCGTTGTAAAACCAGCGTTGTAATGGTAGTGCGGTGTAAACACTGCGTTGTATTGACATACAACCGTGTCATTACAAATCCTGTGGCTATAATAATACAAAACAAATTGATTTGTGAACTTAACAATTATGTTGGCAGCATGCACAACAGTTACACATTTCCACTTGGATATCATAGGCTAGTGACCTATTCTCAAAAGTACAAAGTGCATTAAATCAACACCTATGACAATAAACCAGAGGGGACATTGGTAAAGAAAGTTGTATTTCACAAACAAAGACTGCATCTAATGCTACTTTAGTAGCCTTATAAACTTCACATTTCTCTGCCTATATCGGAATGTAAACATAGACTCATTATTAAGTGCAAATAGCAAATTCCTCATACAATTAAAGTGCAATATGCAGAATGCAATTTTAGTATAATTCTAATAGCAGATAAAAAATTAAGTACAAGCTCACTAAAATAAGTTACTAAAAGGGCAATGCCCTATCTTCAACGAAGTGCAGTGTGTAAACTTCATGTAATTGCTGCAATAATGAGCAAGTGCTCTGAAGAATAATGTACCTTCGATCTGTTGTCTTCAACTGCTCTATCAGTTCACGCTTTCTTCCACCTAATGTGCCCTGTGCCCAAATTTTAAAAACATTATTTCAACTTGTCTAACTTTTATCTCGGATTGGCTTAATTTCTAAATACATTTCATTCAAATTCTTCATTATAAGTGAACATGAAGGTCCTCTTCCATACTGAGACCTGTCTGAACCTTCGTGTTGAACCTCAGAATGTGTTTTGACTCTAGTGATTTTAAACAGCATTCCCTGTTGCCTCCTCTATTGCGCACTGGTACCTGATCTATGGCAAAGTATTGCAGGTTATCCAAACTACTCCCATGCCCTTCTTCGAAGTGCCTGTCCACTGGGTATGGTGCATCTTTCTTCACAATAGCTCTTATGTGTTGCAGTATTCTTAGGTGTACACTCAGAAAAGTGCTACCTATGTACATTTTCTGACAACTGCATCTTAGAACATACACCACATGATCACTCTTACAATGCAATGGTTGTTTGATCTCCCATGTTCTATCTGTTACTGGTATTGGCAATTGCATGATGTTCACTCCATATTTACAGGCCTTACACCTATGGCATCTTGTAAAACCTCCTCTACTCTTAAGCCAAGTTCCTCCCACTCTAATCTTCGGGCTACTTACTACAAGGTCAACCCTCATCGACCTCGCCCTTTGAAATGTCATCAGAGGTTTCTTATGTATCTTTGAGCCAATAATTGGGTCACTGAACAATAAATGAAAATATTTCTGGAATATACGTCTCACTTCCATATGGTGGGTGTTATATCATGTAATGAAGCATAATTCCTGTTGAGTATCACCCTATCCAATGTCTGTGAAGAGTAACATATCTCTTCCTTTCTGATTTGCCTTAATTCTTGCTTCCTCTAAAACTTTTTTAGTGTAACCCTGTGCAGAGAATCTTTTTTTCAGGTCATTAAGCACGTGGTCCTGCCACTTATGCGTTTGATGCTGCTATTTTCTAATGTGTGAAAATATTGTGTTCTTGAAATATGCTGAGATTTTGCCAATTCGGAATTTCTTGCACAGATTTTAATTAATCGTGTTTTTAATTGTAGATTTTCCCTTTTAATGGCTTTTAAATTATACTATGTTTGATCATAAATATTTATTACAAATATTTATTGATGTATTTGCACGTAGAATTAGCAGGTATTTGCACACTTAATATATCGTATTTTACTGGTATAATTGTGATGTGGCAGACACACAGTCCGTTGTCCATGTTCATTGCACAAATATTGTTCTGTCACTTTAAATAATGTGGATTTCCCCATGTAACTTATCATGTGATCAAGGTCCGAGTGGGACCGAAACGCGTCATGGCGGAGGTGCTGGGTGAAAGAATACAATAAAAATATTTCAGCACGACATTGGGTACACTTCGTCTCTGTGGAGATTGAATTCCTGTGGGTGAGACGAGTACAAGGAAATTTGCTTACCGGATTGACTTCCCCGGTAACAGCGTAACCCCTTCCTCAGTGTTTGGGCCGTACGGCAGGAAGTGATTGTTCTGGACTTGCAGCTGGAGCGTGTTTGTTCCTTGGGAAGAAGGAGCCGCGGTTGCCCCCATCGAGTGAGAGGAGTGTCCCTGCAGATTGGTGGAGGTGAGCTGGAGATCTTCCGATTCCTGTTGGCAGTTACCGGCACCAGAAGCGGAACAGAAGCAGGGGAGCTTGCATCTGACGGTGAGGAAGTAGTGCACTCATTTTAAAAACGCCACTGCTAACATTTATTTAACGGTGGGCATTTATGATTGCCCCAAGTCTGATAAAGCACCATGTCCGCTGACATGTTACGAAGTCGGGAGGCAGCGGCAACTGATTTATTCATTGATGCTCCGAGTGGCGACAATGCTTCTAACTCGATCACCGCCCCGAATATGGACTCAAACAGCAACATATGGGACTTGTACAAAAGATTAGAAAAACTAATGAAAGCTGAGCAGGCAAAACGGTGAGAGCACCGCTACCTAAGTCGCTATTTGGAAGTGGGCCGTATACCAAGGGTAATTATCAAGGAAGTGAGCAACCCGGAATACCCTTGAGGGCTTGGGTAGTAAAAGTAGAAGGGTAAGAGTGCCTTCAAGGGACTTTATTTAATCTATATTTGTTGATTAAAATTATTATAAAAAGGACCAATCGATCGTCCTTGAAGTGAATTAATCGCAAATACTCAGTTTGTATCATCAACATATAACATATAAACAAAGACACAAGGTGTATACGAAAAAAGTATTTTTATCAAATAGTTCATTAAAGGAAATCAGCTTCATATACAGATAAATAAACAAATAAGATTTAGGACTGTGGGTACACATATAAGTAAATAACTAGGTGACTCAACAGAACCTAAAAAACACCTATCCCAGAACACATTGAATAAAACAAAGAGAGGGATGAGATGTGCTGTCGACGTTTCGGTTTCTTAGAAGTTATTTGCTGAAACCATCCTCAGGACTGTTATTAATTCTGATCTGTATAGAAATATTGTAGTCTGAAAATCAAAAGATATTTACAGTTACAATATTGCACTGACTATATTCGTTACACCCTGGTGACAAGACAATAAAACTAAACTGTGATGACAAAAGACAATATCATGATATATACAACATAAATGTGAACATAGGGTTCATATTCCTAAAGACAATGTGAATGTATAATTCATTTGTTTAAAGGCAAAAAAGCATTCCATTGGTTCCTGCCACTTTGTCCAAAGCAAACAATTATTTATCATATTTTCTCCATAATTTAACCAAAAGGATTCCAGATCAATTTTGATTCAAACAAAAGAACAGATCAATTAAACATTCAAGACAGAAAACCTCTAATGCATTAAGGTCAATTACTACATATCAAATAGTTCGATTAGATCAGATGTGATTGTTTTATCCACATCGATGGTATCATTTTTGTGGTTGCATAGCTTAAGCCATGGGTCAGAGTATGACTCACAAGTACAGTGACTTCATGTTTACTCATCTACATTCTGAGCATTATTATTTAATCATTGATTTAGAGTAGTTATATACCGGATGTTATATGAAACCATTTTTAAAAAATCAATCTGAGTAGTCAATGACGTCTAAATACCTGCTTGCAAATTGCTGTCACAGTTTCATGCAAGGGAATCTTTAGTGGATCGCAGTATCCTTATAACCTGACTGAAACATAAGAGATTCATTGTTTTGGGTCTGTATATTTAAAATCGATAGAGGAAGACCTATCTATAGAGGCAACTCCCTCGCCTCATACTTCCACAACAAGATCACAGACATACACAGCAGCTTCGACAACCAACCAACGCACAGCATGACCGAACAACCACCCCCCACCACCACCCTCCACGCCTGGACCCCGATCAGTACCGAAGACACCATCCGCACGATGAACTCCATCCACTCCGGATCACCGACTGACCCCTGCCCTCACCACGTCTTCAACAAGGCCGACGCTGTCATCGCACCCCACCTGCGAGACATCATCAACACATCCTTCAACACCGCCACCTTCCCGGAGAGCTGGAAGCACGCCGAACTCAGCGCCCTACTCAAGAAACCAACAGCGGACCCCACCGACCTCAAGAATTACCGCCCCATCTCGCTTCTCCCGTTTCCAGCCAAAGTCATCGAGAAGACCGTCAACAAGCAGATGGCCGCCTTCCTCGAGACAAACGGATCCCTCGACCCCTCACAGTCCGGCTTCCGAGCCAATCACAGCACCGAGACCGCCCTCATCGCCGCCACCGATGACATCCGAGCCCTGATGGACAATGGAGAAACAGCGGCCCTCATCCTCCTAGACCTCTCCGCGGCTTTCGACACGGTCTGCCACCGCACCCTAGTACGGCGCCTCAGCAACGTCGGAATCCAGGACAAGGCGCTAGAATGGATCATCTCCTTCCTCGGCGGTAGAACACAGAGAGTCCGCCTACCACCATACAAGTCAGAGGCCTCCGAAGTCATCTGCGGCGTCCCCCAAGGATCTTCTCTGAGCCCCACCCTCTTCAACGTCTACATGAGCCCCCTCGCGGCCATCGTACGCAAACACAACCTCAGCATAATCCCCTACGCCGACGACACCCAGCTGATCCTCTCCCTGACCAACGACCCCGCCGCCGCCAAAGCCAACCTACAAGAAGGGATGAAAGAGGTAGCCGAGTGGATGACGACCAGCCGCCTGAAGCTGAACTCAGACAAGACGGAGGTCCTCATCCTGGGCTCCTCACCCTCCGCCTGGGACGACTCCTGGTGGCCTCCCGCCCTGGGCACCGCACCCAAACCGACAGACCATGCACGCAACCTGGGCTTCATCCTGGACACCTCCCTCTCCATGACCAGGCAAGTCAACGCCGTCTCCTCGTCATGCTTCAACATCCTACGCATGCTATGGAAGATCTTCTGGTGGATCCCCACAGAGACCAGGAAGACCGTCACCCAGGCCCTCGTCACCAGCCGACTGGACTACGGCAACGCCCTCTACGCCGGCACCACCGCCAAGCTCCATAAGAGACTCCAGCGGATCCAAAACGCCTCAGCCAGACTCATCCTCGACATCCCACGAACCAGCCACATCTCCGGACATCTGAGAGACCTCCACTGGCTCCCCGTCAGCAAGAGAGTCACCTTCCGCCTCCTCACCCACGCACACAAAGCCCTACACGACCAAGGCCCGAGCTACCTCAACAGCCGAGTCAACTTCTACGCTCCCAAACGCCACCTCCGATCTGCCAGCCACGCCCTCGCCGCCGTCCCCCGCATCCGAAGAGCGACTACAGGAGGAAGGTCCTTCTCCTACCTGGCCGCCAAGACCTGGAACTCCCTCCCGACCGACCTGCGCCTGACCCAAGACCACCTCTCCTTCAGGAAGAAGCTGAAGACCTGGCTGTTCGAGCAGTAGCGGCACCCCCCCCCCCCCCCCCCCCCAGCGCCTTGAGACCCTACGGGTATGTAGCGCGCTCTAGAAATGTCTTTGATTGATTGATTGATTATTTAATTATCAATAGCCATACCCAATAGATGCGAAAACAACTGACTTCACGTATTGATCAAAGCTGGATCTTCACTCTCACGAGGTTCAGGTATTTAGTAAAGCAGAAACCGTCTGAAAAAGGTAATAATAAATATTTTCTAGACCTAGTCAATTCTTTAAGAAAAAGCCAAATTGTGCTTAGGAATAGGTCTTACCCGGTGATAATCAAGCAGAGTTTTGTCAGACACCGGGAACAATCTGGAGCAATTACGACCAGTTTGAATTTAGACAAGCCAGTGAGCAGTCATAAATCCTGCAGCGCCTATCGGACAGTACAAGAAAAATATGTGCACGTTAGATGCACGAGTGTCTTAACGCTACCAACGTTATTGCAGTCTGTAAAGCATGAGACAATAATAACCAGAGCGCATATACGTGTGTCCAAACGCTGCTGACATTATTGGCGTTTCGACTGTTCGAAGGATATGGAAAGGAGGCAGCATGGTCATAGGCACATTCAAATTAAAAAGTGTCTAAACGCTGCTAGCGTTATGTCAGTTTACTCAAGTACATATTTGTCTGTTCCAGCGCTGCTAAAATTAATAGCGTTTCAATTGTTCAGAGAGTAAGTGAAAGGAGGACAGCCTGGTCATGGGCAAATAAAGATTACAAAGGTTCAGTTTAGGCTGTTCCGTAATTATGTAAGGAGCGCAGCATAGTCCTGACCGCATTTAGTTTAAACAGTTCGGTTCCATGATTCTTACCCAGAAATGCGGCGAAGTGGAATCAAAGCGCGTACCGTCAGTATGAAGCCACAAATTGTTACTGATCGTGCTTGCGTTTTAAGGACAGTGTTTGGAGATCGAAATAGGACTGCATATGTCCGCCATATTAGACTAGTCAATGAACAGTTATGCCATTAGTGAGTAGATCGAGTCGCTTTTAAATGAGATAGGGGATTTCTTGGATTTATTCATAGAACATCCGTTATTGCAAATTATCAAGACAATATAATCAAGTAACAGGGGATTATACACAGTAGGTAACAATTGTGACATTTATAAATTGGAAATATAGCATTGCAGGCACATATCAATGTATATAGTTGTTATTTCAGTATTGGATGTGTATTATGCAAAAGCAGGTCACATCATATAGATCAAATTATAGATCAAAGTGCTTGCTCATTTGTTGTGAATCTTCTAAAAGAGAGACAACATGGATTGTTAAATGGTTCACGAGAGGCATGCAAGGGCATGCCATTCTGTGGCTGAATCACAAATTTGCTAGCATTCGCGACAAGAATTTGCAATTCTATTAAGGACACGGAGGCGAGGATTATGCTTCTCAAACTTTACTGCATCAACACAGCAGCCAATGAAAATATATTATTTTCTCAAGTAAACAATAAAATTACTACATTTCCCATGAACACCATGGTTATAGGCACGCCCCCACAGTCCATAAGAACCCCTTGCGTGCACGTCACTTCCTCTTTCTTTGAGGCGATAAGTCCATAACGTGAACCAAAACAGAACAGTCCATAACATGAACCAAACAAATCCTCCAACGTGGAAGAAGAACTTCAATTTGTCATCTCGACATCAGTCGTCAGTCAGTCCGACTTTTTCTCAGCTCCTGAAACAAAGGAAATAACACCACCGTAAACACTGAAATAATTGGGTGGGTAAGCGTTTGATATACAATACATTACGCCGGGTGGGATAATCCTCGCCTCCGTGTCCTTAATAGAATTGCAAATTCTTGTCGTGAATGCTAGCAAATTTGTGATTCTATTACAGGACCGGAGGCTTCAGATTATGCTTGGTTTAACGCTGAGTAAACACAACAGAAGTAATGTCACCCACCGGCTTATAATAAAAAGTTTTAAATGTCGATTCAGACGACCAATCTGCACAATGCATGATATCTTGGATACTGGAACCTAAACCATATGATTTGGACGCCATAGCGCCTCTCACAGAATGAGCACCAAAAAGTTGCGTATCTACACCAGCTTCTTTCATCACATCACGAAGCCATCTCGCTATAGTGGCTGGCACCACTGGTTTAAAGGGTTTTTTAACACCAATCAACAACTGAGTACAACCCAGCGGCCTCAAGGCCTTTGTACATTCCTCGTAACATTTTAAACATTGAACCACACACAATTTTTCATTTGCAGGAAAAGCATTGTATGAAATATGTCTCGATAAAGTTTTTGTGCGACCTGTAATATGAAAAGAAACCCCTTCCGGGGAAAACACTCTACCTGTAACGTCGAGTGCTCTCACATCAGAAGTCCGCCTGCAAGATGACAAGCACAGCAACATAGCAAGCTTTGCCGACAATTGTTTCCTAGAGAGGAGATTATTGACCGGCCATTTGTTGAATAAATCCAGGACCAATGACACGTCCCACAACCCAGTATACTTGGGTTTGGGCGGATTGGCCACCCTGACTCCCTTTAGGAGTTTGCATACCAGAGGGTGCATACCCACCGGTCTGCCGTCAATTTGACTATGGCCCGCAGAAATCGCGGAACGGAAGTTGTTCACCGACCTGTACGCCAGGCCGACTCCCGCCTTTTCGGTAAGAAAGTTCAAAACTTGGGACAACTCTGCCCCCACGGGATCCAGGTGTCGTCCCACGCACCAATCCACCCAGCCTTTCCAGGCCGAGGAATAACGCTTCCTGGTGGAAGGCGCCCATGCCTGCTTGATGAGCTCGGCAGCCTGTCCCGAAATGCCTGGCAAGTGCCACTGTTGCCGGAAAGCCTCCATGCCATCAGCGACATCCTGCCCTCTACCAGTAACGGATGTCGTTCCTGTTGAGGGCCCTGCAATAACCAACTCGAGCCCGGGAGCATCCTCGGACTGTCGCAGCTCCACTGAAGGAGCTTGGGAAACCACGCCTGTGACGACCACCACGGCGTTACCATGACAATCTCCGCCTCCTGTCTGATTACTTGCGTCATCACCCTGGGGATCAATAGGAACGGTGGAAAGGCATAGTTGGTCCCCCGAGACCAGTTCTGAAGAAAGGCGTCCGTCGCCGCTGCCAATGGGTCCGGCCTCCAGCTGAAGAACCTGGGAAGCTGAAACGTCAGTCTGGAGGCAAACAGGTCCGTCTGAAAAGGACCCCAGATTCTCTGTAACCACTGGAATACATGAGGGCACAGCTTCCAGTCGCTGTAATCCCTTAAGTGCCTGGAATTCCAGTCCGCCACCTGATTGGCTTGGCCCGGGATATATTCCGCTATCACTGATATTTGATTCTGCAGACAATAGTGCCAAAAGTCCTTGGCTATCTGAACAAGCATGGACGACCTCGTGCCGCCCAACTTGTTGATATACCTCACCGCCGACACATTGTCCAGGCGGAGGAGGATGCAGCAAGATTTCTGCTTCGGGGATAACGTGCGAATCGTGAACGACCCCGCCAACAGTTCTAGACAGTTGATGTGCATTTCGAGCTCCTGAGCCGACCATCTGCCGCCTGTAGAAACCTCTCCACAGCGCGCGCCCCAGCCCCACCGGCTGGCGTCGGACTCGATAATTACCTCCGGTTGGGATCCAAAGATCGCCCTGCCGTTCCATGCATCTACGTGACTGAGCCACCACTGTAGTTCTGTCCGAACGTCTTCCGACAGAGGGACCGAATCGGTATAAGAAAGTCCTCTTTGCAGGTGTTGAATTTTGAGGCGCTGTAGCGCCCTGTAATGCAACGGCCCCGGAAATATGGCCTGAATGGACGATGCCAGTATACCCACAACTCTGGCCAGCGTCCTGAGGGTCACCACCTGTCTGTCCAACAATTTTCTTATCTCCTGTTTCAAGTCCCGCAACTTGGCCTGCGGTAGACGCAGTTGCGAGGTCTGGGAATCTATCATGAATCCCAAGAAGTCTACCACCTGTGTTGGAGACATCACAGATTTCTTCAGGTTGATCACAAACCCCAAGCTCTGCAGCAAAGCAGTAGTCATGGTCAGATGTTGCGAAAGAGTGATCTGGTCCTGCGCCATGATCAAGATGTCGTCGAGGTAAATAATTAGTCTCACACCTCGTTCCCTGAGGTACGCTACCACTGGCTTCATCACCTTTGTAAAGCACCATGGAGCCGAGGAAAGACCGAAGGGAAGAGCCGAGTACTCGTAACACTGGTTCTCCCACATGAATTGTAGAAACCTGCGATGCGGTGGAAATATCGGTATAGATAGATATGCATCCTTTAGGTCTAGGCGTACGAACCAATCCTTTTCTTGCAGCAAGTCTGCCAGGAGGTGAATACCCTCCATCTTGAAATGGTTGTACGTCAAGTATTGGTTGAACTCTCTCAGGTTTAGCACCAACCTGTTGCCGCCCCCCTTTTTCTGGACAAGGAAGACGTTGCTGAGGAAAGTACGGGGACCCTGTCTGCAACGAGATATCGCCCCTTTCATCAGCAAATCTGCCACCTGCTCGCTTATAAAACTGCGCTTTTGTAGGGAAAAATGGAGAGGTGGAGGGGGAAACGCCTGCGCTGGGCTGGAGTAGAACTCTAGGTGAAAGCCCTGCACCGTCTGCAGCACCCACGCATCTTGTGTCAAAGCTCGCCACTGCGCCATGCAATGCTGCGTGCGCCCCCCCAAAGGAAGAAGGGAAACATTTGAGACGCTCACCGGTATTCTTGTAGGATTTGAAGTTGGCTCTATTGTTTCCCGACTGGAAATGCCCGCGGTTGAACTTTCTCTTGGACGGATAGAAGGTGCCGCCACGGGTGGAGTCCCACTCTCCACGACCGCGGCCAAAGTCACCGCGCTGGGATCCTTGCTGGAATCCTCGGCCTGACGAGCGACCCCCGCCTCGCCCGGCCCTGGTGAAAACCCCCTGTGTAAGGGCTCTCTTTATCCCACTCTGGGCCTTGTCCAGTGCGGTAAAGGTACCGACGTACTTAGAGATGTCTTTGACAAACCTGTCGCCAAAGAGGAAACCTCCTGCCAGGGGTCCCGGCTCTGCATCAGCCAGTTCTGTCAAATTGCCGTCCATCCGGAGCAATAACGATTTGCGTCTCTCCGAGGAGATCGCGCAGTTGGCGTTTCCTAGGAGACAAATGGCGCGCTGAGCCCAGCCCGCCAGGATATCCGGGTTTACTGCCCCTTGACCCTCCTTAGCCTTCAGGGCCATCTCCAAGATTTTTGCCAGGGGCCCCACGACGTCCAGCATCTTGTCCTGGCAGCCTCGCCAAGCCCTGTCTAGCCCCCTTTTGGGGTCCTTGGAGAATTTCCGCAAGAAGGTTAGCATACTCGCGTCGATTTCTGGGGTGTCTGCCAAGCCGTCTGGAAGTTCAGGCCTTGGGCATTCCGACCGCATGCGGGTCCGCACATCCCTACTGAAGCCCTTCCGGAGATTTTCGTGTAGGTACTCACAGACCGCCGGCGGCGGGGTCCAATCCGAAGATCGGGGATGGACAATCTCCGTAGGGTCAAAATCGAATGTCCTGATCCTGTCCTCAGCCGGCTTAGGATCTATTTTGGCCTTCTTTGGGTGAGGAGGGAGTTCCTCCGACGTGTCAGTATCGGTCCCTGTGTCAGTGTTGGAAGTGTCAGTGTCCACAGGGATAGGACGTTTAGCCTTGGCCTTGCCACCCACGTACTGTGAGCTATATGATTCTCTCGGCGGCAAAGAGGCCAGTGACTGAGTGTGCGGCCATTGAACGACGTCAGCTGAGTCTGCCGCTGAAGAAGTGGCTGCCTGCTTCTTCTTTTTATCTTCATAACCGTGTCTTTTCGCAAAACCCTTCAGCTGTTTTCTAATGGGTCGTAGTGCCTCCGCAAGTGCCTGCTGCACCGTCTGTGGGACTTTCGTCTCCATTGCCTTGTTCACAGAAGCTTGGACCGAGGCATCCAAAGCATCGACAATCTTGTCCTCAAGGACAGCCTCCTGCTGTCCCTCCATAATTTCCTCCCCATCATTGTACTCCTCATCGGGATAACGCACCCAACCTTCCATTGTGAAGGCACACACACTGCAGAGCAGTCCAGAATGTAGCACTGGGCGAATGGGGGTAATGGGGGGGGGTCAGCCCAAGCACACACAAGTAACTGGCAACGTTTCCCAAACCCCCTCAGCAACCCTGTAGTCTGAAGGATCAAAGATCCTGGCCCCTCAGATCCCTGGAGCGTGTGCACACTCTGGGCCAATAGTTTATACAGCCAGCTGGTTTAATAAGGCAGGCGCTCACACAGGGGGTCCGCCGGTATGCAGGACGCGCGAAAAATGCGCTCCGTGTGAGCCGAGGAGTCGGATCGAGGCGCGCCGCCCAAACGCTACCGAAAACCTACTAAAAGATAGCCCAAATCGGCAGCGTTTGGGGCGCGCGCGTCGACCGAGAGCCACCCGGCCTGAGCGTCAGGGCCGACTAGGGAAGCCTCTGCGCGCCTCTAGGCTGCCGGTACCGGGCTCCGTGAACAACGCGGTGGACCCCTGCCGGTCAAGGACCGTAGCAATCGGCGCTCCTCAGGCGCGAGGTCAAGCGGGCAGAGCCCGATCGGCGGCAAAGGAAAATGGTTCAAGAGCAGAAAAACGAGCTAAGTGCTGTAGCGCTCGCAAGAGCTAACATGTAAACATTCGAAATAACACTTGAAATAACAGCAACAACACAGTATAAAAACGCATTAAACGGAGCGTTTCGCTCCAATTAAACAAACGCCCTTAACGGGACAATCAGCAAATTATTTAAACCCCACAGGGAAGAACCCAAACACAAGCAGAGTGAGGGGACCCAAGGGGAGGTGCACTTAACTCTGGCTTGAGCAGCAAAGAAAGAGGAAGTGATGTGCACGCAAGGGGTTCTTATGGACTTTGGGGGCGTGCCTATAACCATGGTGTTCATGGGAAATGTAGTAATTTTATTGTTTACTTGAGAAAATAATATATTTTCATTGGCTGCTGTGTTGATGCAGTAAAGTTTGAGAAGCATAATCTGAAGCCTCCGGTCCTGTAATAGAATTCAATCCTCGCTTTACAGTATCTGTGAGGCATATCAGTTTACCTTCTCGCAATGTTAATACTTGTTAACATTGTTTTGCCTTTTGTTGGGTTTTATTACTTCTAAGACCCACCATGTCATCTCAGTTTCTTTATGCCCAAGACGCAGGAAATGCTCCACTAGGGGAGCTGTTTCCTTTTTGCAACGAATGCGCGACTGATGTTGTAGGATGCGCTTTTTTATGGGTTGAATTGTTTTTCCCAGATAGTGTAGCGAACAGGGGCATTGAATGCAGTAGACCACATTGGTGGTATTGCAATTTGAGAAGCTTTTATTTGTGAACTGGATGTTATTGATTGTGCAAGTTTTCACTGTTGTAGTAGTGGCACAGGCAGCACAGTTATTGCATTTAAAATGGCCTACTACAGGGCTGAGTTGCCTCATGTTGTCTACAATGGTGTCTACAGAGGGATTGTCATATGCACGAATTAACCTGTCTTGTAAATTGGTGCCTCTTTTGAAGGCAAATAGTGGTTTCTGCCTAAATTCAGAAAAGGAATGGAGTAGGTTCCATTGTTTTGATACGATTTTTTTAATCGCATTTGAATGCGTACCAAAAGTGGTTACACAGACTATGTTGGTTTCATTTGGGCGTTCTTTTACTGTCAGCAAAGCATCACAATCTTGATACCAGGCCCTTTTCATTGATTTCCTCAATAGTTTACCTGGGTAACCACGAGAAAAGAATTTATCTTTTAGCTTTCTAGCTTCCTGGAAGTAGTCATCTTTATATGTACAGTTTCGTCGGAGACGAAGAAACTGTCCAAAAGGTAGACCATCTTTCAACGCCTGCGGGTGGTGGCTGGTATATTTAAGCAGCGTATTTCTTGCAGTTTTTTTGGTAAATAAGGTGGTGAAAAGCTGATTATTCATATCCACCTTGATTTTGATGTCCAGAAATGGCATTTCAGTGTTGTTGTATTCAAGTGTGAATTGAAGGTTAGTATTTCTGGAATTTAGCCATGTGTGAAATTCTTTCAATTGGTCAACAGTGCCTTCCCAAATTAAAAACACATCATCAATATAACGCAGCCATTTTAGAATTCTTGATGAGAATGGGTTGGAGGAGTGCCAAATGTGCTCATCCTCAAATTGGGCAACATAGATGTTTGCAATATCTGGGGCAAAAACTGCCCCCATGGCTTCCCCTTTCTGTTGTTGGTAAAACGTGTTCTGGTAAAGGAAAAAGTTCTCACACAGAGGCAGTCTTGTACACTCTATGATGAAGTCAGTGGGGACAGAGTGGGGTCTTGGTCTAGATCCCAAAAGTTTGTAAAGTAGATCTAGGACTTCGCTCTGTGGAATGTTAGTATACAAACTTTCTATGTCCATAGAAGCAAGTATACTGGTTGTTGAATCAAAATGGAATTTTTCGACTTCATTTATTACTGCTGTAGTATCTCTGATGTATGTAGAGCGTTCAACAGCAAAGGGTCTCACAAAAAAATCTGCGTATTGTGCCAATGGTTTAAGGACTGAATTGCAACCCGAAACAATTGGACGGCCTGGGGGGTTGTTTAGGTCCTTATGCACCTTTGGGAGCATATAAATCACTGGTATGGTGGGTGTTTTATTGACCAGGAATGATGCCTCTTTTTCGTTAAGCCAACCTCCATTTAGACCTTTTTGGCTTAAGTTTACGATTTCCGTAGTTAGTCTTTTAGTCGGGTCACAGGTCAATTTTTTGTAGTGGGCCGAGACGGAGAGTTGTTTGAGCATTTCATCGTCATATTTTGATTTCTGCCATAAAACTATACCACCACCCTTATCAGCCGGCTTGAGTAGTGCATCTGGTAGCCTCTGAAGGTTTTGTAGGGCTATTTGTTGTTCTTTTGATAAGTTGGAGTTATATTTACGTGGAGTTTTAAAGAGATTTTCTATCTCCAATAGTGTTGCATTCTCAAAGGTGATAATGTCTTTGTTCACCATGGCATTGGGTGGATAAAAGGTAGAGGGATTCCTAAGTCCTGTATAGCCTAGTTTAGGATCAGATGTATTGTTTGCAAAAAAGTTTTTTAATCTGACTGTTCGAAAAAAACGATACAGTTCCAATTTTGTTTGGAAGAGGTCGTTCTTGTAAGTTGGCACGAAACTAAGACCATTTGAGAGGACTGCCATTTCTTGTTCAGAGAGTTTATAGGTTGACAAGTTGAAAATAGGAATGGTAAGATTTTGGTTTACCATTTGTAGTACCGGTTCCGGGTTTGGCGAAAACCCGGGGTGTATTGTTTTCGGTACCTTTTGATCTATAATTTGATCTATATGATGTGACCTGCTTTTGCATAATACACATCCATCATCCATCCATCCATAATACACATCCAATACTGAAATAACAACTATATACATTGATATGTGCCTGCAATGCTATATTTCCGATTTATAAATGTCACAATTGTTACCTACTGTGTATAATCCCCTGTTACTTGATTATATTGTCTTGATAATTTGCAATAACGGATGTTCTACGAATAAATCCAAGAAATCCCCTATCTCATTTAAAAGCGACTCGATCTACTCACTAATGGCATAACTGTTCATTGACTAGTCTAATATGGCGGACATATGCAGTCCTA
This sequence comes from Lissotriton vulgaris, assembly GCF_964263255.1. Classification (NCBI taxonomy): domain Eukaryota; kingdom Metazoa; phylum Chordata; class Amphibia; order Caudata; family Salamandridae; genus Lissotriton; species Lissotriton vulgaris. The sequence goes on along the minus strand of NC_141699.1, from coordinate 389,532,060 downwards.
TTTCGATCTCCAAACACTGTCCTTAAAACGCAAGCACGATCAGTAACAATTTGTGGCTTCATACTGACGGTACGCGTTTTGATTCCACTTCGCCGCATTTCTGGGTAAGAATCATGGAACCGAACTGTTTAAACTAAATGCGGTCAGGACTATGCTGCGCTCCTTACATAATTACGGAACAGCCTAAACTGAACCTTTGTAATCTTTATTTGCCCATGACCAGGCTGTCCTCCTTTCACTTACTCTCTGAACAATTGAAACGCTATTAATTTTAGCAGCGCTGGAACAGACAAATATGTACTTGAGTAAACTGACATAACGCTAGCAGCGTTTAGACACTTTTTAATTTGAATGTGCCTATGACCATGCTACCTCCTTTCCATATCCTTCGAACAGTCGAAACGCCAATAATGTCAGCAGCATTTGGACACACGTATATGCGCTCTGGTTATTATTGTCTCATGCTTTACAGACTGCAATAACGTTGGTAGCGTTAAGACACTCGTGCATCTAACGTGCACATATTTTTCTTGTACTGTCCGATAGGCGCTGCAGGATTTATGACTGCTCACTGGCTTGTCTAAATTCAAACTGGTCGTAATTGCTCCAGATTGTTCCCGGTGTCTGACAAAACTCTGCTTGATTATCACCGGGTAAGACCTATTCCTAAGCACAATTTGGCTTTTTCTTAAAGAATTGACTAGGTCTAGAAAATATTTATTATTACCTTTTTCAGACGGTTTCTGCTTTACTAAATACCTGAACCTCGTGAGAGTGAAGATCCAGCTTTGATCAATACGTGAAGTCAGTTGTTTTCGCATCTATTGGGTATGTCTATTGATAATTAAATAGGTCTTTCTCTATCGATTTTAAATATACAGACCCAAAACAATGAATCTCTTATGTTTCAGTCAGGTTATAAGGATACTGCGATCCACTAAAGATTCCCTTGCATGAAACTGTGACAGCAATTTGCAAGCAAGTATTTAGACGTCATTGACTACTCAGATTGATTTTTTAAAAATGGTTTCATATAACATCCGGTATATAACTACTCTAAATCAATGATTAAATAATAATGCTCAGAATGTAGATGAGTAAACATGAAGTCACTGTACTTGTGAGTCATACTCTGACCCATGGCTTAAGCTATGCAACCACAAAAATGATACCATTGATGTGGATAAAACAATCACATCTGATCTAATCGAACTATTTGATATGTAGTAATTGACCTTAATGCATTAGAGGTTTTCTGTCTTGAATGTTTAATTGATCTGTTCTTTTGTTTGAATCAAAATTGATCTGGAATCCTTTTGGTTAAATTATGGAGAAAATATGATAAATAATTGTTTGCTTTGGACAAAGTGGCAGGAACCAATGGAATGCTTTTTTGCCTTTAAACAAATGAATTATACATTCACATTGTCTTTAGGAATATGAACCCTATGTTCACATTTATGTTGTATATATCATGATATTGTCTTTTGTCATCACAGTTTAGTTTTATTGTCTTGTCACCAGGGTGTAACGAATATAGTCAGTGCAATATTGTAACTGTAAATATCTTTTGATTTTCAGACTACAATATTTCTATACAGATCAGAATTAATAACAGTCCTGAGGATGGTTTCAGCAAATAACTTCTAAGAAACCGAAACGTCGACAGCACATCTCATCCCTCTCTTTGTTTTATTCAATGTGTTCTGGGATAGGTGTTTTTTAGGTTCTGTTGAGTCACCTAGTAATTTACTTATATGTGTACCCACAGTCCTAAATCTTATTTGTTTATTTATCTGTATATGAAGCTGATTTCCTTTAATGAACTATTTGATAAAAATACTTTTTTTGTATACACCTTGTGTCTTTGTTTATATGTTATATGTTGATGATACAAACTGAGTATTTGCGATTAATTCACTTCAAGGACGATCTTTTGGTCCTTTTTATAATAATTTTAATCAACAAATATAGATTAAATAAAGTCCCGTATACCAAGGGGGCTGCGCATAATGCTGGCCCCCAGATATGAAAATCCGGACCCCAATATGCTGGCAGACTGGGCGGAGATAAACTTGGATTCCTCAAAGCGACTTGTGGTGCTTTTAGTAAAGTACGCAGAGAGTGATAGAGAAAAACTCCAAACAGAAATAGATGCTTTAAATGAAGAAATTGCCAAAATGGAAACAACACCAACAACTACCAAATACAGGGAGGAAATGTTGGCTCGATTGTCCCGAGAGGAAGAAATTATAAAGAAACGTAAAAGATTCAAGTTCCAAAGGGACAGATTGGATTATGAAAACAGGCAGGTCTTCACGTTTGCCACGAAATATGACAACGTAAAGGCCAAGAAACAGCAACAACAACAGCAAACTACAGGGCCAGCTCAGCCTGCTATGCTAAGGGAAGTGCCAACTGCCATAACCGCATCCGCATCTGATTTAAGCTCAGCTATCGACAGTGGCTCTGACAATGAGACCACCCGAGCTCAAAGGATGGGGTTTCACAAATATACCTTAGCGCAGGAGGTGGACTGCCTAAGGCAGGGCAGGCGACAAACACTGCGCCCCAGGGCACAAGGTGCGCAAATTGCTCAGCAACAAGTACAAGGAACAGTAAGAGATGGGAGCGGCGGCAATGCCACAAACAGCGGCACAGTACCAAAAAAACAATATACCAAGAAAACAAAGAAACACTGGAGCCGGTAAATGAGACAAATAAATGCATGGAGGAATCACAAACTGTTATAAATGTAACGGACATACAGCTATCTGCGAGTGAAACATCTATTCTATCACTGGGTTTGTCATTTTGTCCTAAGGGAAATTTTGATTATGCGGATTGCCGGATTGCTGTATATAAGTTCATACGAAAAATCAAACTGAAAAAGTTCCATTTGTTACAAGGAACTGGGAAACAGAAAATACCATTGGCTGTAACAAGTGCAATACCATCATGCATAACAGTACAAGATGTAGTACTCATGCAAGATCTACATGAACTATGTGAAGAAGGCAACGTCACGTCAGAGCCTCGCAGCCAAATACCCAGGGAATACGCTCAAGGACCGTTAACAACATTTAAATTAAAATCTAAATTTTGCCCAGTGATGATACGCGATAATATCGATATCTTTCATGACAAGGTGACACAAGAACTCAAAACTTTATACAAGAAGCAAAATGAAGCCAAAAAGAGGAACACGGCAAAGGATGATGCGTACTTCAAGCTCATGAAAAAGTTGAAATCCAACAAAAACATAATAATACGCCAAGCTGACAAAGGAGCAAACATCGTCTTTTGGCCACATAACATGTATATGGCAGAGGCAACCAGTCAGCTTGGGGATACGGACTGCTATAGGCGCTGTGATATGGGAACAGTAAAAGCCTCATGGGACAAATTTTTTTCGTGCCTAATAGCATGGAAAAGTACCGGGTTGTTGTCAACAGATGAGTTCCGTTTCCTTAAGAATGACAATCCAATAATGCCAGTGGTATATTTCATACCCAAAATCCACAAAAATAAGACCCATCCTCCGGGCAGGCCAATAATATCGGCGTGTGGCAGCCTAATGGAGAATGCAAGCAAGTATGTGGACTACTTCTTCCAGGAGTTCGTGCGAACATTGCCATCATTCATTTTGGACACAGGTGACTTGCTACGAAAATTGGAAAGGGTGGTGTGGAGTGATGATATGCTACTGATATCTATGGACGTATCTTCACTGTATACTAGTATACATCATAGGGACGCTCTTAAAGCAGTAGACCACTTTCTTAAGAAACGTCCTATTTGTTACCTAGAGCACAACAAAATGTTGATGACTATAATTACCATGTGCCTTGAAAATAACTATTTTTGTTTGCTAAACAGGTGTATCAGCAAATTAGAGGCGTAGCTTTGGGGGCATGCTTTTCCCCTAGCTACGCCTGCCTGCACATGGGGCTTTGGGAAAAGCAGGTTCTATTGACAGACAACAATCAATTTGTGAATACCCAGATAGCTCACATGTTCAGGTACATTGACGATCTTTTGCTCATCTGAAAGGGTACAGAGAGTGATGCTCAGACCTTTATTGACTCTCTAAATGTGAACAATATGAATCTACACTTTACTAGCCACATCAGCAAGTCCACAGTGGTTTTTCTTGATGTATAGGTATTTATCTCAGAAAATCTCCTGAATACCAGGTTGCATAGGAAGAGCACGGCGGGCAACTCTGTGCTACATGCGGAGTGCAATCATCCTGCCCATCTGATCCGCAGCATCCCCTATGGTGAGATGTTGCGGATCAGAAGGATTTGCAGCCTTGACACTGACTCTATCAGAGCACAGAGGGAATGTCGCTCTAGATTCATTGAGAGAGGATACCGTCCAAAAATGATTGATAAAGCCACCAATAGAGCTAACACACAGGGCAGATCTCAGGCATTGGTGACCAGAAGTGCAGTCAGGAAGATCCCTAGTGAGGATCAACCGTTGAGGCTGATACTGACATACAGCAATCAACATCTTGCAATTAGAAGAATCATCACTAAAAATTGGCCTCTCATTAGGAATGATCCCACTCTAGGGGAGAGACTTACACGCTTTCCCAACCTGACATTCAGAAAGGCTAGTGCTATGAGCAACACACTGGTCACCAGTAGTCCAGAGGTAAAAACCAGTGACTTATGGATCATGGGAAGCAAAGGATTCATTAAATGCGCCACATATAAGGCATGTAAACAGGGTGTAAACAAGACTGAATATCATAGACCCTTTAAGAACAAGCCTATCAAAATAGACAAGAAATTGACATGCCGAACAGAATTTGCCGTATACGTGCTGGAGTGCCTTTGTGGTTTAAGATATGTGGGGAGCACAAAACCCCAATGCCACAAAAGGATACTTCAGCACTTACGCGCAATTAAAAATGGGGACGACTGGTACCCAGTGGCTCGACATTTTGAGGCTACGCATGCCAAGAATCCAGATGAGTTAAGTTACTATGTGGTGGATTGTATTCCCCCGTTAAGACGAGGAGGAGATAGAAATGCAAAGCTGAGACAGTTGTAAGCAAAGTATATACTTGAGATTGACACAAAGAGTCCGAATGGATTGAACTCCACCGAAGATTTTTATACGTTCTTTATGATAAAATTCTGTTTCTAAATGTATATATCTTCGATTGTTCGTCATCAATGAATTTATATTTGCCGTTCGCATAATATGTAATATAGTTTTTTATTCATTCGTTTTTACACATTTTAGTGTTTTAGGGTTGGTACACATAATACAGTAACACTTTGCACTTTATTAGGGACAATTCTTGCAATACCCACTAGGGATGTATTAAGCACGTGGTGCTGCCACTTATGCGTTTGATGCTGCTATTTTCTAATGTGTGAAAATATTGTGTTCTTGAAATATGCTGACATTTTGCCAATTCGAAACTTCTTGCACAGATTTTAATTAATCGTGTTTATAATTTTAGATTTTCCCTTTTAATGGCTTTTAAATCATACTATGTTTGATCGTAAATATTTATTACAAATATTTATTGATGTATTTGCACAAAGAATTAGCAGGCATTTGCACACTTAATATATCGTATTTTACTGGTATAATTGTGATGTGGCAGGCACACAGTCTGTTGTCCATGTTCATTGCACAAATATTGCACTGTCACTTTAAATAATGTGGATTTCCCCATGTAACTTGTCATGTGATCAAGGTCCGAGTGGGACTGAAACGCGTCATGGCGGAGGTGCTGGGTGAAAGAATACAATAAAAATATTTCAGCACGACATTGGGTACGCTTCGTATTTGTGGAGATTGAATTCCTGTAGGTGAGACGAGTACAAGGATATATATATATATATATATACATTACTCAGCATACCCGTTCCTGATCAATAAACAGGTCCCAACACGCTCGGGGTCCCTCCAACAGTTTATTGTGGCCTGAGGTGACGGGTTTCGGCCATCTCCACGGTCTTTTTCACAACATTGCTACAACTCCATTTTGTGCTTTTAATATCATCAAATTCTTAAAGTGACAGTGCATTTGTGTTCTCACTCCCATGCAGCAAACAAATTCATGATGTTTAATTTACATCTCAACAAATATACCAACTGCTCTGTATAACATGGCCCGTGATTGTACTTGTACTTGTTTTGACAAACAGTGACAAACAGTGATCATACCCAATTTTAGAATTATAAAATGAAACTTATTTCAACACCTTTTTCATGTTTCCTGACTCTGTCTCATTGGGGAACATCCATTACGTCGCGGTGTTTACACTGCACTACCATTACAACGCTGGTTTTACAACGAAAGTTGTTACCACGACTTGCGCTGGAGGGCGCTCTAGGCTAAGGAATAGTAGATTTACTATTCCAACACCTTCCCTAATGTACGTAGGCTGGTGTTGGAATAGTAAATTTTACTATTCCTAAGTCCAGCACCCTACAGCGCAAGTCGTGGTAATGACTTGCGTTGTAAAACCAGCGTTGTAATGGTAGTGCGGTGTAAACACCGCGTTGTATTGACATACAACCGTCTCATTACAAATCCTGTGGCTATAATAATACAAAACAAATTGATTTGTGAACTTAACCATTATGTGGGCAGCATGCACAACAGTTACACATTTCCACGTGGATATCATAGGCTAGTGACCTATTCTCAAAAGTACAAAGTGCATTAAATCAACACCTATGACAATAAGCCAGAGGCAACATTGGTAAAGAAAGTTGTATTGCACAAACAAAGACTGCATCTAATGCTACTTTAGTAGCCTTATAAACTTCACATTTCTCTGCCTATATCAGAATGTAAACATAGACTCATTATTAAGTGCAAATAGCAAATTCCTCATACAATTAAAGTGCAATATGCAGAATCCAATTTTAGTATAATTCTAATAGCAGATAAAAAATTCAGTACAAGCTCACTAAAATAAGTTACTAAAAGGGCAATGCCCTATCTTCAACAAAGTGCAGTGTGTAAACGTCATGTAATTGCTGCAATAATGAGCAAGTGCTCTGAAGACTCCTCCAAATCCGGCTTCAGAAAAAACCACAGTACGGAAACCGCCCTCCTCGCCGCAACAGACGACATCCGCACCTTACTGGACAAAGGAGAAACAGTAGCCCTCATCCTCCTCGACCTATCAGCGGCGTTCGACACAGTCTCCCACCGCACCCTAATATGGAGACTCTACGATGCAGGAATCCAGGACAAGGCCCTCGACTGGATCTGCTCCTTCCTCCGGCAGGACGCAGCGGGTCAGACTCCCCCCTTTCCTCTCGGACCCCACACCTACCACCTGCGGAGTCCCCCAGGGCTCCTCCCTCAGCCCGACGCTCTTCAACGTCTACATGGCTCCACTTGCCCCCATCGTCAGAACCTACGGACTCAACATCGTGTCATACGCAGACGACACCCAGCTCATCCTCTCCCTATCCAACGAGCCCAACACCGCCAGACGCAACTTTCGAGAAGGCATGGAAGCCGTCGCCAAATGGATGAAAAACAGCTGCCTACAACTAAACACCAACAAAGCAGAAGTACTCATCATGGGCCCAAACCCCGACGCCTGGAGCGACACCTGGTGGCCCACCGCCCTCGGAAATCTGCCAACCCCCACAGACCACGCACGCAACCTGGGAATCATCCTGGACTCCGAGCTCAAAATGGACCGCCAGATCAACTCTGTCTCATCTTCCTGCTTCCACACCCTCCGCCTCCTTCGTAAGACCTTCAAATGGATCCCCCTCGAACACCGAAAGACAGTCACTCACGCCCTGGTCACCAGCAGACTTGACTACGGCAACGCACTCTACGCCGGAATAAACAAAAACCTCATCCGCAAGCTACAGAACATCCAGAACGCCGCTGCAAGACTGGTCCTCAACCTGCCAAAACACTGCCACATATCCCAGCACCTGCGCACACTCCACTGGCTCCCCATCGAGGCGAGAATCACCTTCAAGATGCTCACCCACGCACACAAGGCCCTCCACAGCACCGGACCAGCATACCTGAACAGCCGACTCAAATTCCACGCACCCCAAAGGACCCTACGATCAGCCCAGCTTTTCCTACGCCGTGGTCCCTCGCACCAGAAAGACCAGATTGGGAGGCCGCTCCTTCTCCTTCCTCATGGCCAAAGCATGGAACGCCCTTCCTCTCCACCTCAGACAGACAACATCGCTCCCCATCTTCGCAAGAAACCTCAAAACCTGGCTCTTCGACAGACCCCCTCCTTGATGGAATGTAACCTGCACCCCCCTCCCCCCCACCCCTAGCGCCTTGAGACCCTCACGGGTGAGTAGTCGCGCTTTAACAAACTCCTGATTGATTGATTGATTGATTGAAGAATAATGTACCTTCGATCTGTTGCCTTCAACTGCTCTATCAGTTCACGCTTTCTTCCACCTAAAGTGCCCTGTGCCCAAATTTTAAAAACATTATTTCAACTTGTCTAAATGTTATCTCGGATTGGCTTAATTTCTAAATACATTTCATTCAAATTCTTCATTATAAGTGTACATGAAGGTCCTCTTCCATACTGAGACCTGTCTGAACCTTCGTGTTAAACCTCAGAATGTGTTTTGACTCTAGTGATTTTAAACAGCATTCCCTGTTGCCTCCTCTATTGCGCACTGGTACCTGATCTATGGCAAAGTATTGCAGGTTATCCAAATTACTCCCATGCCCTTCTTCGAAGTGCCTGTCCACTGGGTATGGTGCATCTTTCTTCACAATAGATCTTATGTGTTGCAGTATTCTTAGGTGAACACTCAGAAAAGTGCTACCTACGTACATTTTCTGACAACTGCATCTTAGAACATACACCACATGATCACTCTTACAATGCAATGGTTGTTTGATCTCCCATGTTCTATCTGTTACTGGTATTGGCAATTGCATGATGTTCACTCCATATTTACAGGCCTTACACCTATGGCATCTTGTAAAACCTCCTCTACTCTTAAGCCAAGTTCCTCCCACTCTAATCTTCGGGCTACTTACTACAAGGTCAACCCTCATCGACCTCGCCCTTTGAAATGTCATCAGAGGTTTCTTATGTATCTTTGAGACAATAATTGGGTCACTGCACAATAAATGACAATATTTCTGGAATATACGTCTCACTTCCATATGGTGGGTGTTATATCATGTAATGAAGCATAATTCCTGTTGAGTATCACCCTATCCAATGTCTGTGAAGAGTAATGTATCTCTTCCTTTCTGGTTTGCCTTAATTCTTGCTTCCTCTAAAACTTTTTTAGTGTAACCCTGTGCAGAGAATCTTTTTTTCAGGTCATTTGGTGCACACTCTAATTGTGTTCTCCCACTACAATTCCTTTGCATTCGAAAATTCTCAGCGCATGGAATACTGTATTTCAAGTTATTGGGGTGAAAACTCTGACACGTAAAATTGTATTGCCTGCTGTGCCCTTCCTAAAAATTTTTGTGTGCAGTCTCCCTTGGTCAATATATACAGTAAGGTCTAAAAACTCTACTGATTTCTGATTGATGTGCGAAGTAAAGTGCAAATTAAGTGCATTGTTGTTGATTTTTCTCACAAATTCTTCGGCCGAATCTAGTGTCCCTTGCAAGATAATAAACAAGTCATCAATAAAGCGTGACCACAATGCTACATTCTCTTGTAGTTCTTCTGCATACATAGATTGTAGCACCTGCTCCTCCCACCAGTCCATATGCAATTCACATAGCTGGGGGCGAAGCAGGTGGCCATCACAGTCCCTCTTAATTGATGAAAGAGGTCTGTGCCAAATAGGAAAATATTATTATTAAGGCACCAATGAATCATTTCCAATACCATGTCAGTATGATTATACAGGGTGAAGGTCTTGAGCTTAAAAAGTACTTTACTGCTCTCATACCATCCTCATGCGATATGCTTGTATAAATCAAGGTTACATCAAATATCATTAAAACATAATCATCCTCCCAATTGATGTCATAGGTTTTTTGCAAAAAATCCCCAGTATCTTTGATATATGATGTCAGGTTTTTAACTCGCTCCTGAAGAAAGAAATCAACATATTTGGATGTGTTCTCTAAAAGACTACGTGTGAGAAGTTAGCCTGGTATATGATGTCCACTAATTAAAGTGGGCACCTTTCACCAGTCCAAACCACCCTTATAGTGATTTAAGAGGTCAAAGATAACCTTAAAAAGCTATCCAAGTGGTAGCTGTGGAGAGCAGCCTTCAGGCTTAGTCTTGAAGGAATGTTAAGCAGCTTGTTTTACCAGAATGTAACCTTATTGTATTGGTTAAAGGAAAGGAGAACCACACAGTAGTTATAAAAATATGTATTTATTATTATAACACACCTTAAACAACTCACAGTATCTGCTACACGCAGATAAACACAAAGGAAGGAACCTGAAAGAAGAGGGGTCAGAGTCTGGGCCACTCAGGTAATGACCAGGGGCTCGGTAGACGAATGCCTACAATGGCGGGTGTTTCAGGTGTGAAGAGGGAGACCTTGACTCTACAGCCACGGGGACCAGGAGATGTCAAGGACAACCAGAAGCTGGATACGAGCTGTACTACGAAGTGTTCAGTGCTGAGGGGTTAGTGTCGGCGGGAATATCAAGAAACCGTGGCAGCGGCAACCCACGAAGGAGGTCAAAGAAGGTCACGGTCTGGCCCAGCAGGGATCAGGAGACTCACCACTGCAAGGGGAGTCAGGGCAGGCCTGAAGCAACCAGGGGAGCCCAAGAAAATCAGTGTTGTCTCTCAAATGGACCCACAGGCCAAAGGCACAGGAGTCGTGAGGGAACCTCTAGCAGTTTCACAAAACAACAGCTTGCAGGGCACAGAGTTGAGGAAGCCAAAGTCCTTTGTACGAAATGTGCGCAGAGGTTGGGGGTATAGATAGCCCAATGCACTTGGTTGGGGAACGCCAACAAGCACATGCACTTGCAAATGTACTTGGTACACAGGGATTCGGGTTCTGCAGTCCCCACTGTGGATACTGGCCTCAAACTCGGTGAGACTGCAGCTCGACCTCAAGGAATGAAGGAACCCACCTCCTGTGTTGCTGGGGCCTTCAGAGTCCACAGGAGCTCAGGATCAGCAGACTGGTCAATTGTGTTACAGTGCCTGCGAATGCAGGGGAGTGACTCCTTCACACCAAGGGAGATACTTCAGTTGTCCTTGATGCTCCATAGGTCCTGTACGGTGCCTCTATAGTGCACAGGCACAGATGATGCTTTGGACGGAGAGGGAGACAAAGTTGGGCCAGTCGAAGTCCAGCAAAGTCTAGAGTGTCCAGACGGTCGAAGGTCGGTGGTTTCTTGATCAGAATCATGGTTGATAGCTTCTCTGATGGTATGAAGCGCCCCTTTTGTCTGCGCAGTCTACTATGGCCCGAATCTAGACGCCCCGGGGGCTCTGATGAAACTTAAAACCAACTTAATAGAGACAAGAGGCCCGATAATTGTAGGGGGAGATTTTAATCTTATTTTTGATAGAGATCTAGATAGAACATCAAGAGTGAGATTTTCCCCCCCAAAAAAAACTAGTTTAGAATTTAAGAATATTATGAGGGATTTTAATTTGATGGACATTTGGAGATTCAAAAACCCAGGGGGAAGAGATTATTCTTTCTATAGTAGAAGATATGGGCATCACTCTAGGATAGATTTTTTCCTGGTAGATAAGAACCTCTCATCGGCAGTCGACTCTATATCATATGTCCCTGCAATTCTGTCAGACCACTCAATGGTGGAAATGGTAGTCAATATGAAACAGAAAAAACATTACAGGAGATGGACACTGGATCGGACGTTGCTGCTAAATGAAGGGGTCAGAGAGGATTTAGTGACCCAGTCTGAAGAATTTTTTATGGTCAATACAGGGTCAGCAAATAAACAAATCGTCTGGGAATCATATAAAGCTTTTTCCCGAGGTTTGTTAACAACCCTGATGATCAGGAGGAATAGACTGAGGAAAGAGAAAAGGGAAGCATGGATTTCAAGAATTAAGCTTAAGGAGCTGGAGTTACAGAGGGCATCGGCAGAGGAGTCGGATAACAGGCAAATCCATCAGAGAGAGCTTGATTGTCTGCGAGCAGAATTTCAAGCAGGGTTGGACAAGGATCTGAAGGAAAAGTGGGACATTAGTAATTTACAGCAGTTTGCTTACGGTGAGAAGTGTGGGCGTCTCCTGGCCTGGAAGGCCCGAGCGGACAGAACAAGAAATCAGATAGATAGTTTGGTTTTATAAAGTACAGGGGAAAAAACTAACGAGGATGACTGTATCAGAGAAGAAGCAAAGGGATACATGCAGTCTCTATATGGACCTAACTCCTCTATGGGTAAGCAACAAGCAGAATCCTGGTTTGCAAATGTTCAGCTCCCTAAGTTATCTGAGTCAGACAGCTCTTACCTTAGTTCAGAAATCAAAGAAGGGGAAGTCAGGGCTCAGTTGGCGAAAATGGCTAAGGGCAAAGCCGCAGGCCCAGATGGGCTTCCAGTGGAGCTGTTTAAGATCGTTTTAGAGCAGATCATAGGGGTTCTGACCCTATTGTTCAACGAAGTCTTACTTAGGGGAGGACAGGTCCCTAGGTCATGGGCGGAGGCAACGGTCACATTACTGTTGAAGCCAAACAAGGACCCGAGTAGGATAGAGTCCTACAGGTCCATTTCATTACTAAATGTGGACTATAAAATATTCGCAGGAGTACTGGCTATGAGACTAGCAAAGGTAGTAAAATCGGTAGTACATTGTGACCAAAGGGCCTTCATTCCGGACAGGCTGCTCAATGAGTTGACCTTTCAAGTGGTGGCAGCGATCGATCTGGCTCAAGAAAAGAAGCAGCCTCTGACCATAGTAGCAGTAGACGCCGCGAAGGCATTTGACCAGGTAGACTGGAACTACATGTGGTTGGCGATGGAAAAATTTGGCTTTCCGATGAACTACATAACAGCCATTAAGCTTTTATACTCAGCCCCGACAGCAAAGGTCCTAGTAAATGGTTCATTGACTGAGCAGTTTCATATCTCCCGAGGTACTCGACAGGGATGTCCCCTATCCCCCCTTTTGTTTGACTTATATATAGAGCCTTTTGTTTGTTTATTAAGAGCAGATCCAATAATTAAACCCTTTAAGATTGCGGATATGGAGCTTAAGCTGGCATTGTATGCGGATGACCTGTTAATGTATACGATAAATCCGGATGTAGCGATTCCCAGACTATTAGATCTTGCAAAGGGGTTTGGTAATATTTCGGGGTACTCAATTAATGCCGAAAAGACGGAAATAATGGAATGGAATCAGCAGTCTAGCTCGATGGGGAAGAAGAATAAAATGAGGTATCTGGGAATCCATCTGGTCAATGAGATAGATGAAATCCCCAAAATTAATTTAGAAAGGGTCATTAAAGATACAATCGCTTTATTGCAACGTTGGTCCTCTCTGTCTTTAAATATATATGGGAGAGTGAATTTCCTGAAAATGATAGTGCTTCCTAAGGTCACTTTTCTATTTAATGCCATCCCATTATCTTTTCCAGCACCCTTAATTAAAAAACTACAAGGAAAATTGGGCTCATTCATTTGGAATGCCAAAGGCCCTCGTATAGCATGGAAGAAATTAAGAAGGGGTCTCAAGACAGGAGGAGCCTTTCCAGACTTAATGTTGTATTGCCATGCTTTTCATTTTAAGCATTTTAGAATTATGGCGGGCCGTATGGACCAATCATCAATGGGGTTGCTATTCTCTGTTTTATTAAAGGACATTCCTCAGGGATCTAGTTTCTTCTTTACAAGTTTGGGGACCCAAAATTCTTTAAAAAAGTAAGGTTGAAGATTTTAAGGTCAGCTTTGAAAAATTGGGTATTTGTAAGGAACAAACTAAACATTTCTTATAATGCGCCGCAGGCCCCCATATGGGACTCACCAGGCCTCCCAGCCTGCCTTAATGATCAACTATCACTACCTTTGAAGCAGGCAGGGCTGGAGAGGTGGGGAGACCTGAAGGGAGATGGCCAACTCTTAAGCTGGGACACATTGTTCAATCTAACTAGGGGGGCCCTGACGCGGTTTAAATACTACCAATTGTCAGGCTGGTGGACAACGAGATCTGGGATACCCAATGATAATAACCCCCCTAACCCTAAATTTGATGCGGTAGCCAGAAGGGGTAAGTGGAAAAGCCAAATATCTTTTTGGTATTCGGCAATGTTAGAGGGGTAGGATGTGACGGAGGCTGAAATCAGTAAATTGTGGTGCAACGCTCTTACCCCGGCCAACGGGCCTTTTATGGATTTCTGGCACAACTCCTTCAGGGTGTTAAATGCTGTAATAAAGCGGGCTGCGCTGAAAAGAAATCACATATACACCATGTATAGGGTCTATATAACTCCGAAGAAACTGGCAAAATTCTCAAATATTGACTACAATTGCCCAAGGTGTGGCCTCTTGAGGGCAGACGATGTTCATATGTTTATGGATTGTCCTGAATTGGCGGACTATTGGGGGAAGATAAAGGAATTTTTGGAAGAAGTACTCTCAATGCCTATAGCACTTCCAAGGTTTACAGTTATGTTTGGGCTTGTTACGAACTATCAGGTGAATGACCTTCCCACTAAATTCGTGTTCTTTATCATCCTCTTAGCAAGGCGCGAGATTTGTAGGGCATGGAAAGATCCAACCCCCCCTACCTTTGCTAATTGCCTGAGGCAGATTATGTTAACTTGCAAATCAGATGTGGCATGTGATCCCAGAAGTGAGACGAATGTTTGGGCAGCCTTGGTGGCATGGCAATCTCGATGATTGGTTTTCCAATGATTTGTCTGGAGCCCTGCTGGTTCCCCGTACTCCTAAGTATTAAGGGGCGCACACAGATCGGCGAAAAAAAAAGGAGTTTGGAGGGGAAGGTAGTGGCTGCTTGAGGGTACGGGCAAACCAACTTGCATCAGGCCAAAACCAACGAGGGTCGGTGCAGAACGGCCAGTAGTGCATGGAGGAGCCAGTGTCCCATCAAGAGTTCCATTTGTGATATATGAGGATTAGTAAACAAAAATTTGTGCAGAGTTCCCAGGGGGGACCAAAGAAGTGGCTCAGAATGACATTTCTCTCACTAGTTAAGAACGGGCAAGTGCATGGTGTGAACCCTTGTCGGAAAGTTTAGGATACCTCACACAAGTAACCGGTTGGACAACAACTGTCATCCCATCCGGTGACCGTCCAGCGTCATCATTGGCATCCTGCTCCTACGGCAGGCTGGCGGTGCAATGCCCGTCGGGTAGCCCAGGAGGGCTACACTTTAGTGGAGATCTTTTTTTCCCGCCAACGGGTGTGTGAATGTAAGGGGCCTAAATAAAGTGCAATTGTGAGCGTGAGTGTGAATTCTAAAAAAAAGTCAGTCGAGTCCATTAAGCAATTTTAATAGTGTGGCTCACTGCTTTGTTAAAAGGGAATAAGGGGTATTAAGGAGTGATGGGTAATCTGATCAATCCTTATTCAACCCTTAGTGTGGAGTTGGTCAACATGTTTCTTGCCTGGAAGGCAATTCATCAGGACCTATAAAGCTCATAAATTGCTAACGGTCCCTCTGATTTCAGAGAGATCGAAGATACGACCTGTACGTTGTCGCAGAATTAATGTATTCCTTGGGGACCTATCAGGAACCGCTAATCCCTTGGAATAGGCCACCTCGGCTGACCTGGTGGGGCCAGCAACCAGCGAGGAGAGCCTCGTGAGTTGCTAGAAGAGAGCCTCTAAGCACCTACCCTTCCCACGTCTCTGCCGATTGGTTTTCCAATGATTTGTCTGGAGCCCTGCTGGTTCCCCGTACTCCTAAGTAGCAAGGGGCGCACACAGATCGGCGAAAAAAAAAGGAGTTTGGAGGGGAAGGTAGTGGCTGCTTGAGGGTACGGGCAAACCAACTTGCATCAGGCCAAAACCAACGAGGGTCGGTGCAGAACGGCCAGTAGTGCATGGAGGAGCCAGTGTCCCATCAAGAGTTCCATTTGTGATATATGAGGATTACCAAAAGAAAAAAAAAAAAAAAAAAAAAGAATCATGTCCACGTAGAATCTAGAGTCAGTCAGGTAAGCCCTTTTGTACCCACGGGAGAGGGTTGGACGGATTCAGGGCACCCTCCCAGGAGTGGGTCAGGACAGTGGGGAGGATACTCCCCTGTCCTTTGTCCAGTATCGCACCAGAGCAGGAGCCAACGGCACAGGGACACCAAGTGTGCCCCAGATGCAGACTTTCAGGCACTTTGGAAGTGCACCCATCCCGTCCCTGTCTGGGAGGTAGTCACACCTCCTTGTGACAGGATGCCTACTGTCCTGCCTTCCCCTGCTCGAGCTTGGCTCAGCAGCAGGAGGGCAGAAATGTGTCTCTGGTCTGCAGCAACCATTTTGTGCTGCAGGCTCGAGAAGGCTAGTACCGGGAAGACCAGTGACCCCATGACGCTTGCTTCAGACGGGTGGAATTATACCCCCACACCGGATACCGGTGTGGAGGTATGATTCCAAGGTGTTTGATACCAAACACAACATGTTTTGTTGCAGCGTTTTCGAGATAGCATTTTATGCGAACATATAATGCACCTCTGCCTATATGTCTGGCTGCGTCGCTGACAACCCAGCAGAATGGTCTCCGAAGGCTGCAGAGGGGCTCTGATCATGCAGGGACACCCTCTCACGTAAAACCCAGCACCCTGCCATCAGGACTGTCAAGGCCTGCTAGAGGGGTGACTGATAGGTTTTAAGTGTAGTGACCTTTAGATATAGTAAATCTATATCTAAAGTAAGTGGTGCATGCCCCATCTTACACAGGCTGCAATGGCAGGCCTGTAGTCCCATTTTGCATGGCCTCTCCTGGGTGGCATAATTCATGCTTCAGCCCATAGGAGGCCTCTGGGGTACCTATGCCCTGGGTACATATGTACCATATACTAGGGACTGACAAGGGTATCCCAATATCCAATCTGGAGTGTACCTGAGTATATATATATAACAATAACATTTTAAGGAGAAAGCAGATAGACTGGAGTCCTGATTAGCAGGATCCCAGTCAGGCTAGTCAAAAACAGTGTAACATCAAGGAAAAAGTGGGGGTAACCATAATAAGCAGATCCTACTTTACTACACTACCAATATCTGAAATTATCGGTCGGCCTGGAAGTTTGCTCAAATTTGTATGCACCTTTCTGTATCAAATAAAAAACAGGCAAAACAGCGTTCATCTGTTTTGAGAAAATGAAATTTATTTTGTGCTAAAAGACTCAGAGACCTCCATCTAGAGAGTTCTACATGATATTCTGACTTAATCCTGGAGGCTTCACTGTTGGCTATTTTTTCATAGCAGTGTCTATTACCCAATTGTGCCCTGGGTTCCTCCATATACATGGCTATGGGCCAGAGCACAATATTGCCTCCCTTGTCTGCTTGTCTCATCACAATATCTTGTCTCTGGTGTATTTTCTGCAGAAGGTGTTTGTATTATATTGGCTTATTGGCTTCATACAATATGTGGGTGGTCTGACTGCCCATCTGTATTTTTTAAGATCTTTGATTACAGCTTCAGCAAACATATCAAAAGAATCTCTAGGCATTACTGAAAGAAAAATAGATTTGGGTCTGAATGGTGTATTTGGTTTCTCATAAATATCCAGTCCTTGCTCTTGAATGAGCCAATCATCTGAGGCATCAAACTGATCAGCCCTAGATAGAATGTTCATGTCACGCAGTATACTAAGATCTTAAATGTCGAAATTGCCATTCTCTCCTCTGTCTAGAGGATTGTTTGTTTTTATCACATCTTTATTGCCAAAAAAGGTTTTCAGTTTCGACTTCCTTATAAACTTAAAGCAATCTAACCTTGTTTGCACATATTCAAGCTCTGTTGGAATACAAAATGAAAGTCCCAAAGATAAGATTCAAGTTTCTTCATTGTTCAGCTCTTGATCTGTTAAATTTATTATATTCACAGTATTCTCTTCCTTCATTTTTTATTCTTCAACCCCGTTAGCTGTTTCGCCTCCTTTTTCTGCCAAATCTTTTGTTTTTCTTTTTCCTCTTCCCCTTCCTCTCCTTCCTGGATTCCTGCCACGATCTACCAGGGGTCGGACATTGAGATTGTGGTCCCATCGAACAAAACGCAGCTCATCCTCCACTGTTGGTACTGGAGCTGCTTGCCTTGCCTCTTCTTTGTCCGTTTCTACTTCAATGCTCTGATCAGAGCTGCATATATCACTTTGTCTACTATCTCTTTGTGGTCTACTTGCTTGCGACATTTTTTGATGCCGTAAGTTGTCGAATCTTCATGAGAAGGTGAAAATCTGACCTCTATCAATCAATCAGGGTTTGTAAGCGCAGCTACTCACCCGAATGGGTCTCAAGGCGCTGAGGGGGGGATTGGGTTGCGCAACTTCTGGAAGATAACGGAGCTCCGTCAAAGAGCCAGGTCTTGAGGTCCTTCAAGAACTTGGAGAGTGTTGGTGTCTGTCGGAGGTGGAGAAGGAGGGAGTTCCATGCCTTGGCTGCGAGAAGGGAGAAGGCGCATCCTCCTGATCTGGTCTTCCTGATGTGTGTTACCGTCGCACGGGAGAGCTTGGCTGAGCAGAGGGATCTTTCAGGTGCGTGGAAAGTGAGGAGGTGGTTCATGTAGGCGGGTCCGGTGTTGTGGAGGGCTTTGTGGGCGTGAGTGAGAAGCTTGAAGGTGATTCTCTTCTCGACAGGGAGCCAGTGTTGTGTCCGTAGGTGTTGGCAGATATGGCAGTGGCGCAGTAGGTTGAGGACTAGTCTGGTGGCGGCATTCTGGATGTTCTGGAGTTTGCAGGTGAGGTTCTTGTTAATCGTGGCATAGAGTGCGTTGCCATAGTCTAGTCTGCTGCCAATGAGGGCATGGGTAACTGTTTTACTGTGTTCGAGGGGGATCCAGTTGAAAGTTTTTCAGAGTAGGTGTAGGATGTGGTAGCAGATGGAGCTGAAGATGTTGATCTGGCAGTCCATTTTGAGTCCAGGATGATACTGAGGTTGTGTGCGTGGTCCGTGGGGAAGGGAGGGTTGCCGAGGGCAGGGGACCACCAGGTGTCATTCCAGGCATCGGGTGTGGGCCCATGATGAGGACCTCGGTTTTGTCCGTGTTGAGTTGTAGGCAGCTGTTCTTCATCCACCTGGCAACTGCTTCCATTCCATCTTGGAAGTTGTGTTTGGAGAAGTTGCGTTCGCTGGATAGGGAGAGGATGAGTTGGGTGTCATCTGTGTATGATACGATGTTGGGTCCGTGTGATCTGATGATGGATTCGAGCAGGGCCATGTAGACGTTGAAGAGGATCGGGCTGATGGAGGAACCTTGGGGGACTTCGCTGATGGAAGAACCTTGGGGGACTTCGCAGGTGGTCGGTGTGGGTTCCAAGAGGAAAGGAGGAAGTCTGACCCATTGCGTTCTGTCCGAGAGGAATGAGCAGATCCAGTCGAGAGCCTTGTTCCGGATTTCTGCGTCATGGAATCTGCAGGCTATGATGCAATGAGAGACTGTATCGAAGGCCCACTCGTAAAAAAAGGTTTTAGAAACTTTTCCTTTCCTTAAAAAAATCCAGTTTTCCTTTAAGGAAAACAGCCTGCCTTAAAAAAAATGGATTTATTCAAAAAAAAATCATAGACATAGTTGTCTGCTGACCCCACTAGGCCTATTATCAATAACAAAGGGGGGAGAGAGAGAATTGATCGAAATGGATTCATTCTCCCTAGACTAATGTAAATAAACAAAAGGAATCCACTCCTTGGGTGTAGGGCGTGTCCTCCAAAATTGGGGAGCAACCTTGTTGTCTGAGTGGATCAGTGCGAAATACCTTCATACGCATGCGTGGGACCAGCTACACGCATGCGCGGTATCGGAACACATTAACACGGAGCCGCGAGCAGAACCGACAACAAGCCCTTAGAAGGGCAGGCAGGAAACGCTAATTATTCAATTAAATCATTATCTCAGCCCTCGGAAAAAGCACAAATACCCGTGCCTTTGACTCTCTTTGGCATAATCACCGGAGCCACGGAGGGGTTGGTCGGGAGGAATTTCCTCGCTAAAATCGTGAGTACATACAGCAAAGAGCAGCACTGTCTCCACGACGCTAATGTAAGTAAAAATGGGACTCTGAACTTCGCTTTTCTCTCCAGGTGCTAAATAGCAGAAGGGACCCTGACGTTTGGATTGTTGGTTCATGGGGCATCTCTAGCCCTTCAAAACAGTATGTTACCTGTATATAGGGGCATGTAGTGTCTCTCTTTTTCCTTACAGGGGCACTAAACAATATGACAAACATCTTTGATCACTAATGGTGTTATATTTTGAATAACGCTATACGCCAATTCTATAAAAAGTGTATGTTTTATGTTATATGTCAGTGTGTCTAGTTCGTCTTTTTTTAAATCCCACTATAGGCACGAATAACACCTATAGTATGAGACTCAACCGTAATTTTGGTCACCTGTAACCACTGGTCACTTTACCCATGGTTGTTGAAAAGCAGACCACCACAAAAGATTTTTTGTCTTCTTCTCTTAACAGGTCGACTATCAAGCTGCGTTTTGTTAGGTACATTATTTTACCTGCACTGTAGTTCTCACTTTTTTTTAGAGACTCTGATAAAAGTTAGAGAAACGTGAGAAAGGTGGGGATTTGTGTACCCCGTCCTGAAGAAGGTGTTTTTACACCATAACATGTCGACGCACACAGGAAGGAGGTAATGCACATTGTTTGCGTTGTTAACCTCCCACACTTCATTTTAATAGCACCAGCCCGGGGGCCCATCACACATTTTTTGCCACCCCACGAGCCAGGTACTTTTTAAACTTCACTCACTTAGATCTAAACCCCACCACACACTCACATTTAAATACCTCATCCACACCACACATAGTCATTATAAGTGCTCCAGCGTATCCGTAGGTTGCAGCACGCCGTACCCCGTAGAGGGGTACGAGTACCCCAATGATGAAGCATGAAACCAAGGGGCCTGTTGGTGTGTGAGGTGACCCCACTAGGCCACCATCCGTGATTACAGCGATTCATATTGGGTCGTAATTTACAACCTACCTCCAGGCTTCCTCGACTTCCTCCTCCCTCCACCCAACCGTGCCACTCGCTCTTAGCTGCACGAGCTGCGCCTGCCTACCTGGTGAACATTACTGCATAGGTGAACCTTTATGAATCAGAATTTTGGAAACCAACATGTTTGACCATGTCGATTCGCAAAAAAAAATACATTTGGTAAAAGTCGGTTTGCGCAAATTGCAACCACTTTTACGAATGCATTGTACGACCATAAGGCCCTTTAATTTTGCATATTCCAGTTTACAAAATTAATACAGACAAGCGAACAGGTTATTTTCTGTCTCTTTATGTATAAAAATCAGTAAAACCGGAACATTTGTGCCCCAATACTTTCGTATCTGAATCCAGAACGAGTTAACCACCTTCAAGAGGGGTTGTTGACTCCTGAGCCCCACCAGCCACTGGGGAGTCAAGGAAACCTTGAGAGTGTTTGCTAACCACGTTCAGTGATCAGCAGACAGGGCCAAAGGACAGGAAGATGAAAAGACAGGATTATCAATGGTGATACTGCCCAGTACTGCCCACAGAGACTGCAGAGAAGGCCTAACAGGCAGCAAGAGTAGTGTAAATGTACAGAGTGAAGTAAGGGAAAAGAGAGAAGCGTGGATTGTAGGAGGCAGGACAAACGTGGAGAGAGAGAGTGAGAGAGGAAGGCAATGAAGGCAGCAGGAGTGAGAAAAGAAACGGAAGACAAGAGAATAAGACGTAACAAAAAGAAAGGGAGAGGCCCCTGCGATTCAGGGGGCGTGGGGGGCAATCCTTCAGGAGACCCCATGCCCTTCAGAGGGGCCCCATTCTTCCAAGGCCAATGAGCAGCTTTCAGAGATGGGAGACTTGGGGAATCCTCTTCATGTTCTTCATTTGGGGGTATCATTTTCCGTTACTCCACTGGAGAGAAGAGAGTGCAGAAAGGAGCTGGGTAAGAGGTTGAAAACAGAAGGGAGGGGAGGTCAGGGGAGGGGGGGGTGCACTTCCGTGTGAATGTCCCGGCTCCCGGGTAGCTGCTGGTCGCTCGGAGCTGGAAGCCCAGCACAGGGGGTGCATTCAAGATCGGAGCTGGACTGGGAGGAGAAGCAGCAAAACAACTCGTCAGATGAAAGCCACCAGAAGGGTCGAGTGTAAACCGCTGCCAGTACTGTGGAATCTGAGAAGCCTTGGCAATATTACCAAACCCCTGCGAGGCCAATAAGGCGTGTAAATAAACAGTGGCATTAAAAATACACGGGAAATGATTCGCAAGGAAAAACAGGAAGATTTTGGGTGGAAGATGGGGGGGGGGGGGTGCTCACGGTAAAGTTAGATGAGTACGCAAGAACGTAGAAAATTATAACAAAAACACAGGGTGCAGGGGGAGTTAGTGTCAGACAGAGCGGATGAGAGAGAGTAATGGGGTCCTGACAGGAGGACCGAGAGTAGACAGCAAGAAACACGAATGGGGGGGGGGCGTGGAAAGTTAGAGCAACAGGAGGAGGAGAAAGGGGGGAGAGGGTGGGAGGGAGAGGTGAGGAGGACTATCCCGGCCCCTCTAGCTGCGTTGCAAGGGGGCAGTGTGTTTGGAGGGGGAGCAGCCGTGGCTGGGCACAGCTGATAGTCTAATCTGCGCTCCGGGAGCACCTTGGACCCTCTTGTCTGTGAGCCACACTCGGGCAGTGACGAACCGGAGCTGAGGCAGCGCGCGGAGCGCGGCGGAGGGGCGGAGAGGGACAGCGCACTATAAAGGGGCGCTGCTAGCGCTGCGAGCGCTGTAGACGCCGCGGAGGAGCTGGACTCACGGGGGCCGGTGGACTTTAAGGAGCTGTAGAGGGCAGGGCGGCAGTGCTGGCGAAACGCTTGGAGTGAAGACAGTCACCTACTGAAGATGGGGAGCATGGTCTGGGAGCCCCTGCCGGGGTCCGAGAACGGGAGCCTGCGTGACATGGGGGTGAAGGAGCTGAGCCAGGGCGAGCACCGCGCCGTGAAGAGGGACTATCACCACCGGTAAGGAAGACATGACACCACACCTATCCACATCACCTGCCAAAATCACAACACGCCTTGCCCCACTCAAACACACATAATAGCGCTTCGACGCCTCGTCCGAGGGAGAAAGCGCCATATAAATGCAATTGCAATACAATGGAGGATTATAACGCGATCAGAATGTTATAACACAATACATCGACCCATCACCAACGCTAATGGCGACATCACCCTCACACATCGCCCATCCACATCACTTGCACGAATCACACAGTCCCTTTCCTCGCACACAATTCGATTACGCCCGTCTCCCTCCATCTCCCACAACATCACCTACTCAATGGCCTGGGCCAGCGCGCGACTATCCTACAGGTTAAACATATAGGGGCTTATTGACAAGCCCCTTCCGCCGCCGGTGCGTCACTCTTAAAATGGGAAAAGTGACGCACCTGCGGCGCAAGGGCTTATAAATAAGCCCCATAGAACGCAGAGAGCGGGGCAGGTGGTAATCACCACGAGTAGAGTAAGGATTACACACCTGCAGCGCCGCCGCTAAGTACGACAGGTCACCAAGGCACACAGGACACGCCCAGCGATCAGATGAGGTCACAGCTGTGACCCTCGCAGGTGAGGCGCGCGCTCTTCTGTGACAGAGGCCCCAGCCAACCCCAGACAATGAAAGGGCACATCAGTCCGGGCATCCTGAGGGTCAAGGGTACCTACGCGGCAGGGGGAGGTGGGTGGGGAGAGGCAGGTGGCGGGGCACGTCAGGTTTCAGGGGGGCCATTTTCAGCCCAAGGCCAATGGATATCTGTTACCTATGGGAGTCTAGGGGGGCCCACTTCACATTCTCGGGGTTGGGTCATTTTGCGTCAGGCCGCTTTACCTACACGAGTCCCGTGAGACAGCACAGTGGCTGCGTTTACTGCGATTAGGTTGCGTCATGGTATCGGTGTGTCACGTTTGTATGGATCTGTGATTTGACATTGTGTTACTTGTGTGTTGTGTGATCAGTGAGTTGAGGCTGCCTGTCTCTGTAATCAGTGATTTGAGGTTGTTTGCAAATGTTCGATCTTAAGTTGAGGGTTAATAGAGTCTTTAGTGTTTAAGTAGTTGAGGTTGTGTGTACGTGTGATCTTTGGGCTGAGGCTGTGCGTAACCATCAGTGATTTGAGGCTGCCACTCTGTCATAATTGAGCTGAGGGAGTGAGTATCTTTCATCAGTGAGTTGAGACTGTGTGCACCTGTGAACAGTGAACGGATGCTTTGTATGAACAACAGTAAGTTGAAGCTTTATGTAATTCTCATTGAATTTATGTTGTGTGCAAGTATGTATGCGTTGATGTTGTGTGTAATGACGATCCGTGGTTTTCATCAGTTGAATATGTGGGTTGAAGCTGTGTGCAAACAACCGGGAGTTTAGGTTGTGTGTATCTGTGGTCTGTGAGCTGGGGCTGCGTGACAATGATCTGTGGGATAGGCCGTTTCAGTGAGTTAGGGCTGTTGGTATGTGTGTGTAACAATGGTTACTATGGTCAATGTATAAATACATCAACGATGTATTGAGACTGCCTGTAAAATGGATCTGTGTGTACCTGTCAGCGAGTTAAGGGTGCGTGTGACCGTCAGGGAGCTGAGATTCTGAATAACTGTGATCAGTGAGTTGCGTTCATTTGCAGCTGGGATCCGAAAACAAAAAAAGTGTTGCCCCCTCACCGGCTCCCAGCACAGCGTCCAGAGCAAAGTTCATTGCACTGGCTAAAGGGCAATAGGTCACAGAGGCTAGCGCATCCCTTCAAATTGTGCTATAGATTTCTGTTTCTCCAAGTGACTTCTTTCCTCTCACGCTTAACACTGTGATCTTGGGCACATTTATCTCACCCACCTATGAATTTCAGATGCATAAGAAGCTTAAACAGCAACAGCCCCGCCTTGCCTAAAAAGCTTCAACGATCGACTGCAGGGCTCTCAGGTTATCCCACACCCCCGCCCCACTCACAGTCCTTCCATTGTGTCTATGAATACACTCTGCTCTGGGCTCGTAAGCCCCACAATGCCGGGCCCCTCACGCCCTCCGTACCCAGGCCTGATCTTGATGCAAGAGCGGTGCAAATATTTGCAGTGTGTTGGATTAGTGTGGCCCTGTGGGGGTGTTATCTGCTCCTAACTTTACAGCACTTTCTTAAACCTGGCTGTAGAGGGGCTCTTTAGGCGCCGGTCCTTAAATAAACACGAATTACCTAACTTTTGCGAGTAGTTTGCAAGACATCAAAGGCGAGGCCAGAGCAGTCCAGTGACGTGTAACGTGCAGTAAGCCCTAAGTCTAAAGGCCCGGGGCCTTATTTATGAAGGCCTTGCGCCACCGGTGCGTGTCTTTTTCCCATTTTAAAAGTCACGTAAAAGTGGCGCAAGTCCTTCATAAATAAGGCCCCCGGACTTTAAACCCTTACCTCAGCATGTCTCCGAGAGTGCAATCTCAAATATTTTTACACCTTTTTTACACCCACCTTCCTACATCGACGCCATGTGTGTTATAAGCAAAGTTCTCGATTTCACGACTTTTACCTTTTTCAGACATTCCCATGTGTAGGTACGTTTCTGTACTTCTCATTTTATTGGTATTTATCCATAGTTTTGGTTGGTGAACACATGAATTTCCAGCTAGTACATTTTCACGCTTGTTTAAAGGAAAATGTTTATTAACAGCATAACACAAACATGAGGGTTATAAAGAACATTTGGCAATGTAAACAATTACAGAGGTTATCAAAGATGAACACTTCACAGTACATGGAATGCAATCTACACATATCACATATAATAAACCCCACCCTTCCCTAAGCCCTAAAAAGTACCCGACTATCCATTGCCCACCCCTGAGGCCTAAAACTCTCTCCCTTAACATACACTACCCGACCCCCTCTCAGTCCCTGCATCATCCCTAAAATCACCCCAACCCCTTAAACTGCCCTTAAGCCTAATACCCTAACCCCTAATTACAAAATTCGACCCTGACCCTCCCCTAGCCCTGAAAATTGCCCCGACCCTCCCCTAGCCCTGAAAACGGCCCGTGACTCCCAACCCTGAAAACAACCCCAAACTCACAACCCATACAAACTACCCCTAAACCCAGCCCCACTTACCTCTCTGCGTCCTCTCTTCATGCGTGGTTAAGGTATATGCGTGGTTAAGGCAAGCATGGAAGATCCTGCGTAGTTGGAACACGCGTGGCTGAGTCCATAGTCTTTCTACTGTTTCCCATTGCTGGCATTCCCCTCACCTAGTACATTTTCACGTTTATTTACATGGTAGAGTAATACTCATACTCATGCCTGTAGGATTTGAGTGCAAATAGCTGTCATACGCAATAAATGCACTCACCTGAAAACATAATCAGTGTAATACTAGCTCGTGCTACCACCAATTAACAGTCTTTAGGGAAGAGTATTCCCTTTCTAACTCATTATGCTTACAATGTGCAGAACTATTCGACCGCAGGTCATGATCAGGGCAACTGGACTTATGTGGGTGGGGAGGGACAAATTATGCAGCAAGGTTGACTTAATTAGGCTGCAAGAAATGGCAAATTATGCAGCATATTTTTTGCTAGGGTTTAGTTCATTTTTTTGTCATTTTTACACTTGTTAACATTGTTAGGGTAAAGGTTGCACCTCATTAGTTCTAGTGTGATACCCAAACATAGCAATAAGCAACAGGAAGGTAACCAGTCAACCTTTGCATAGGGACCTCCACTGCAGAACAGTGTTTTAGTAACTTTTAAACTAATTGAGCTAGAATCAATTTTCTGTTAAAATCTGGGCATTAAGCATAACATTGAAAATGCAAATACCAAAGCACTCGGTGGAAGTCCAAGCACAGTCAGTCCATAAAATAAGGATTCTTGTCAAAGTATTTAGTCTGATTTATTGCAGGCAGGCGGACAGGTAACTGTAACCTTGTACAGGCGTGTTGAAAGAAGCACAGAGTAGCCAAAACAAGCGACATGTGTTTTGTCACACACTGACTTCTTCAAGGCTAGATATGTGGTAAAAGGTTTAACAAGGAGAAAGATCCAAAATCTGGAATTTGAACTAAGCAAACGTAACAAAGGTCGTTGCCCCCATCCACCAAAGATCTAGGGATGGGTTCCTGAAGTAGAAGCAAAAGCTGTCCGTCAAGTTGGTGATTCAGTGAAAAAATGGAGGGTCACAAGAATTCTGTGGTCCAAATTCCCAAAAGTAGAAAGCCTTCTAAGCTTTATTAGGACAACTCAGTAACTTTGTCCCAATTGAAGCCTGCGGCCCAATAAATATAACAACGATCCTAAACATCATACGTTTCTTGAGCGACAACAAAGTCAAATGTCAGCATTTTGGACTTGATAATTAGTCGTAAGTTAGATGCACCCATGAAAACATAGGAAATGTACCCACTTGTAGTTTTATGAGTATCAGCAGACGAGTCAGGTGGAGGAGCGTTCCTTACTTTCAGAACGCTGAAGTTACAAGCACTGTTTGTCCGACTGCAAGGCATGAACTTCTCAGGGTCTCCGCCTGACTCGTTTGACTGAAACTCATAAAACTACAGGCATGCACATTTCCCATGTCTTCATGCGACCACTGAGCTTCGATGACCTCACCCCAGCTGCTGTGAGGGGAGAGCTGGTGATGGTGTGCTGGGCGCCGGTGATGGTGAAGTGTACCATGATGTGGTCAGTCCAGGTGAATCCTGTGGTGTGGCAGAATTTGATTCTGCTGCTGGAGGTGAAAATGGGGTCAAGTGTGTGTCTGGCTTTGTGCATGGGTTCAGGGACCAGTTGGGTAAGGCCGATGTTGTTCAGATTCTCCAGGAGGGCGATGGAGTTGGGGTCTTTGATGTGGAAGATGAGGTCACCGAGTAGGACATAGTAGTGAGAGTCGATTGCTAGGTGGTGATGAAATTGGGATGGTGTCGCAGAATTTTGCTTGGGGTCCTGTGGGTCTGTAGGCAAGGGTGCCTTTTATCATGGTTTTTGTGTCGGTTTCTTGTAGGAAGTTGAGGTCTTCCATGAAAGGCATGGGGTCATCATAGGTGATGGTGCATCTGATGGTTTCCTTGAAGATGATGGTAATGCTTCTGCCTTGTTTGTTGCCACGGTCTTGGTGAATCATCTTGTAGCCTTTGGGATTGGCAGTGGTGATGTCAGGGTTTAAGGAGGGGTTAAAGCATGTTTGGGTGATGAAGGCAATATCTGTGGCGAGTGTGGTGATGGAGTCCCAGATTTCCGTGGGGTGTTTGCAGAGTGAGTGGGCGTTGTGAAGGATGCAATGGATCAACTTGGGGTGTTCCTGGTTTTGTGTGCATGAGTGCAGCGGCGGCTCCTCCGCTAAGGAGGAGGAGCGTTGCCTCATTGCTTTGCAGCAGTGAAATAAAGGAAATATAAATTATAATAACTTGAGGTTATTATAATTTTATGTGTTCCTGCTGCGGCAGGTTTGCGGGCAGGCCTGCTGCGATGACAGAGGTGTAGAGGGAGGAGTGGTTGGCCCACTCCAAGTGCACATGAATGTTTGTCCAGCCCTCTCGTTCCGGCTAAACCATTGTGCGCCCTTTGCATGTGCTCCACACAGGCTTCATTACAGCCTGCATGGAGAACATGCGCAGTGTCCAATTCCCCAACTGATCGCTGAACCATGGCACTCAGACCAATCACAACGCTATATTGCAGCATTGTGATTGGCTCAGGTCCGACACCAGGAGAGGGACGGTGTCAGAGGGACACAGCAATAAAGTATGCTTTTTTTCTCTTTTAAACCCACTTACCCTCCCTCCTGCCCCTTCTGCCCCTGTTGCGTTCCAGCCGCCACTGCAGGGTGGTGCAGGATCTTTCATAGGTTATGTCGCAGGAGAAGTGTCAGTGTCGGCAGGTGAAAGGCCCTTTGGTGGAGTGTGGAGAGGAGGAGACACAGCTTTTGTTTCGGCGTCTGGTGTCCAGGAGTTCCTTGGCGGTGTAAGGTCGAGTGGTGGTGAGTCCAGGTGTCCTGACGCTGGGCATTGTCCAACTGGTGGTGCGTTGGCAGCACGCTCACTGCACACGTTGGATGCGTTTGCCGTGCGCCCGCAGGGACCTGAAATGGGCAGCACATGGGCAGGGACAGCAAGCAGCCCAGGGGCAGGGACAGCAGGCAGCACAGGTACAGCGACAGTAGGCAGTGCAGAGACAGTAGACAGCGCAGGGATAGGGATGGCAGGCAGTGCAGGGACGGCAGGCAGCACAGGGGTAGGGACTGCCGGCAGTGCATGGACAGCAAGCAGTGCAGGGGCAGGGACAGCAGGCAATTCAGGGGCATGGACAGCTGGCATCGCAGGGACTGCAGGCAGCGCAGGGACAGAGACAGCAGGCAGCACCGGTTCAGAGACAGCAGGCTGTGAAGGGACAACATGGAGTGCAGGGGCAGGGACAGCAGGCAGCGCAGGGACAGAGGAAGCAGGCAGCAAAGGTTCAGAGACAGCAGGCTGTGCTGAGACAACAGACAGTGCAGGGACATCAGGCAGTGTAGGGACAGCTGGCAGTGCGGGGACAGCAGGCAGCGCAAGGACAGGGACAACAGGCAGCGCAGGGACAGCTGACAGTGCAGGGACAGCAGGCAGTGCAGGGACAGCAGGCAGCACACAGACAGCAGGCAGAGCAGAGACACAGTGCCTTAAGCTGGGGGGCCCAGCCAAGCCTCCTCTGGGCATGAACAGGCCCGCCCTAGGCCTGAGCTTTGACCAGATGCTACCTGCATGCGCCCTGAGAAGCAGGAACCGCAAGGATCTTTATTGGTGCAGGGAGGCGTAAAAATCTGCTCAACCAGATGGCTCCACCTCTGGGGCTGCTGGGAAATGGAGTCATGGTCTCATCTGGTGGTGGGAGGGGGTACGAGGAACCTCGACATGCGCTGGTTGAAGACTTCTGGGCACCAGCACTAATGCTTTTACAAATTAAGCACTGGATATTAAGAGATGTACAGATTGCATGTCACATTGCTATATATACTATACTCAATTACTGGACTGACCTTGGTGGCTCAGTGGACTACATTACATAGGGCTGTGCCTGGCCCCGTGGTAACAGGTTCAAATACACAATGGGTCAATTTCATCCTCCTATGGTTGATCTAACAAATAGCACTGAGTTGGGACACGATAAACCTCTACAGCACTTTTGATGAGCGTGTGCTTTACAAATACATGTCATGTTATTTCCTTTAAAAGAGAACTCAAAAAGTAAAATTGCGCCTTCAAAATAAAGTCCATCCATGGAAATCAGTGCTGTGTCTCAATTAAGGTAAGCTGCAGTAGGTGAGGTGAAAGAGGGCAGACACGTGCCCTTGTTATTAAAGGCTTGCAGCGTTTTGTGAGCCTGGTTGCATACTACTTTAGAATTTTTAAAGACCTCATATGATCAATTCTAAAATGTACAATAAGAAGTCCATAGAGAGAGCAGTATCGGTCAGCGCCCTTCATCCATTGGTTTGCATGCCCTTTTTAGGTCTCGGCTAGTAACGCGCTGAAAGCGCGTTCTCGCCAGAGAACTATTGTCGGCGTCTCAGCAGTCTGAGAACACCAAAGTGAGACAAGACCTGGCCACACGCAGCGTTTTCCCATAGGATAACGTTGTGCACGCGGCCAGGTCTTGTCTCCACAGCATTCCAGGGCTGACCGGATCGCGTCGCGCGCCTCTCTGGAATGCAGGGGGAGTCTGCAGAGAGGCGCGCGGCGCTGATAATCAGCCATGCTTTTTTTTTTTTCGTGCCGTCTCTGAGCGTGGAATGCAGGCTGGATTCAAATTACAGAGCATGCCGATAGGGCGTCAGTGAATGATACTGCCGGCGCTTCCCTCTTTTATCTGCTTTTAGAAATAATTGTGCATGACCAAGTGTTTATTCGGTGCCTCCCTGTAGACTAGCCGAGAGAGACCTCGTTTTAAGTGTTGTTCCAAGTGTTGCGTCACGTGAACTCTGATTTTGAGCCTGGTCAGCCGGTCTCGTATTATGGTACTTTTATGTGTGTGTCAAGTCAGACATTTGAGAGCAGGAAGGGTGACTCTTGAAACGCACACGTCTAATGCTGCTGCTTTTGTGGCGGATAGTCTCATTCCTTGATTGCTTTTCTATCTGCTGTTTCACTAAAGGTTAGCTAGCACTTCTGCTTATGGCAGACCTGCCTGGGAACAAACGCCGCGCGCCCCTTACGTGCTCTGTCCTGATGTTGATTCCTGAGGGTTCAATGAGTATCCTTCGTATTTTATGCTGTATGGTAGGCAGGGCTTGTAAAGGATCTCTGCAGCGCTAATCTGCGGGGTTTAGTAATGTGTGACAGAGGCGACAGACCGGGATTCATGCGTGTGCCTACAGTGCTGCTCCTTGTAATCTGAGCGCAGTATGCCCTCGTGTTTGAGGTCGAGGTCGACTGTACCAGTGTGCGCTTGTTTTTGTACGGCCCGTGCATGTTTTCCTCTTCTTACTATAGACCTTACCGCCTCTACACCCTCCCTAATGAAGAACACAACCATCCGAGAGAATGCGCCTAAGACCCCATGCATCCCATGTGTTTGCAGCCCCACGGTCGCATTTACAAGTGCAAGACGAGCTGTTTACGTTGAACGAAAGCAGTCCTTCCTGTCCCATCCATTCTCTCCAAACACTGGGCAGTTCTATTAATAGAGCCGTGAATCATTGCCGAGTCATCAGTATGCCGCAAGCATCTGCAGGTAACCGCTGTGTGTATTTGTGAAGCATGTGCACGCTTATGATGATGTGTAGGTCGGCACTGTGTGCAGATGTTTTGTAATGTACTTCTGAAGTTTGCGAAATACTGTTCTATAATTCAGCACTTTTTGCAGGTGAGCTATAATCATCCGAGAGTCAGCAGTGTCAGGTGTGTGTTTGCGCGCACATACCATAGTAGTTTATACGTCTGTGGTGGTGATGTGCCAGACAGCGCCACCATGTGGCAGACTGTCACAAGCACCAGTGCTGACAATTAAGTGCTGCGTGGAGCACCGGAAACCACTGGCTCAAATTAAGCAGGGTGGGCAAGA
The DNA here is from genome assembly GCF_964263255.1 of Lissotriton vulgaris. Taxonomy (NCBI): domain Eukaryota; kingdom Metazoa; phylum Chordata; class Amphibia; order Caudata; family Salamandridae; genus Lissotriton; species Lissotriton vulgaris. Next base: position 389,499,928 of record NC_141699.1, on the reverse strand, counting down.
CTAAGTCAGAGGGGTCTCTAGAAATACCACAGGCACCTCTCACGCATTGTCTGTCTCCCATTCTCTATCCTTTCATACCCTGTATAGTCTATTTTTTTCTTTCCTCGGTTACACTACCTGTCTCTTTCCGTTTTCAGCACTATGTGCTTCTTTTCAAAAACATTCTGTGCTGGACTAGTTGCATATTACATCTAACTTGCCCACTCTCAGGCAGTGGAGGCGAATTCGCCGCATGTACACTTTAGCACCGATTAACCACAACTGACATAATGGCTGACACTGCAAGAGTGCAATGGTCCAAGACAGTTAATTAAATTCGTAGTTGCCAACATTTGAAAACAAGCATTTGCAATGTAGTAGGTCTTGCATTTACGCGACTTTGAGCTATTGGCATTGTAAATGACAATGACTTTTATTTATGTTTTGGTTTTTAAAACATAAATAAAAGACCTTGTCACTTACAATGTCAAGACCTTAAACTCGCGTTCATTTACATTGCTAATAGCTCTAACTTTTGCAATGCCGAGACCGTTGCATTGTACATGCTTGTTAGGGTTTTGCCATCACTTGGATAGGCAGTCCCATTAGAGGCATTTCGAGGATGTTTGCATTGTTCCAGGTGTATTCATTCCCATTAGACTTTGATGATAGAACATTATATTGTCCTTTTGTTAGACATTTGTGTATTTGCTTTGCTGACACAATCACATTTAAATTGCTGGTTTATGGATTTTTTTGTTTAGGAAGTCCCTGCTGTTTTGTTGACTTAGACTGTCATTAAGGCAGAGTGATATTTAGTAACTGAACTCGTGTGGACGATATGTTTTGCTTTGCAGTCACGTTTGCATAATTTACAGATTTACAGCTTTTTTATTCGCAAAGTAAAGGTGTGAATACATAGACTATGGTAAAAATACAAGGAAAACAGTGGTTATTTGTGAAAAGTATATACTATGCAATAATTAGTTGTATATGCCTTTTAAGTTCATCCTTTACAACATAATCTGTATCGCCTTACTACTTTTCAAATGCTCTTCTTCGAGGGTACACTTTACCTTTGCCAGTGCAGTCTATTCGGGAAAGTGGTCCAGCTTACATATTCTTTAGGCCCAAGATTTTCTGCCTAAGGTAGCTAGCGAAAATACACTGAAAGTCGCTCTACTATTTCTATTATGTCTGGGGTTAGACAAGAGCCTTTGATTTTACCAAAATTCTATGCCCACGTAAAGGGGCTTTAAGCCTGCCTTCTTCATCCATTGGCCTGTTGATGTGTCATTCACATTTTGTTCCGTCAACTACAATATAAAGCATGGAGCAGTAGGATAAGCTCTGTTCAATCATCGGCTAACTTTACTATGAGTGAAAGGTTTCTGCTCTTTCACTATGTGCGCCTCTGTCTACAAAGAATTTCCAGTGACTACTATGGCAATCTGTGCTTTTTTTGAGAGAATATTTTTTCTTTCTTTTAGTTAATGTTTTTTTTAAAGATTGACGAGAGGCCAGCAGGTCCCCCCCACCATAAGATTTTACTGAAACCACGACAAAACAAAAAGAGCACCAATGAAGCTAAAAAGGCTGGCAGCCAATGCCAGAGCAATTGGCTTTGCCAATGCTTGTTTGGTTTGTGCTTGATAAAATTGATGCAATGGTTAGCAGCATACCGGCTTGTAAATGTAGACGTTTCTTTGTGCCTTTAAACTAATGACCTTTATACAGACAAGCCGTGCTGTTGCAGGCCTGTCCATTGTAGGTCTCTCCCCAGTTAGAGTATCCAAGTCAGTTTTTGTTTGCATTCATTTCATGGCAAGAATTAACCTGATTCCGGAGTCACAGCCTGAATGGAAAAAGTTCAGTGCTAAACAGTCAGATTTTCTTGAAATACAATGCTTTTTATTGTGGAAATGTACCATTATCACTGGAGTTTGTATGTTGTCACCTAGATAGAGCTGCCTAGGTTGTTCTACAAACTTTTATTGAATAATCCATATGCACATATGATGACTGTTATTACTTATTTTGGGTTTCTTTTAACTTTTTTATCTTCCTGTGTCTTTTTGTGTTAACTGTATGGCTGATGGAAGCAGGCTTAATTTGTGCCGGTGGTTTCCGGTACTTGGCAACAGTCAATTATTAATTCAATATACAGTAAAAATGACTATTATCTGCCGCCTAAGCCATTCTTATAGCTTTGGGGCCCGGAATAGTCCAAATAGTCACACTGGTAGGAGTGTAGTGGTTAGTAGTTGTTACTATCATTGACAGCATGGCAGGGCAATGTATGGTGCAAGCTGCTGCGTCCTTCTGACGAGAGCGCTGGCACTTATATTTCTTACAAATTAAGCACTGGATGGAAGAAACCTAATTGATAGTGGACCAACCTATAAATCCAATGGTAATGTTACAGTTGTTTGGCACACACCTACCACACACATTGTCGAAGTGAAACGTGGTCTTCTGTAGTCCCTGGCAACATTTTCAGTTCGCTAGCATAATTTCGAATAATTTTGCATGGTACTTGTTACACGAAATTACACTACTACACCATGTCTAACTAGTAAGTATGCTGCGTTCTCGGCAAAAACTTCAGTGCAAGCACATTGGAACACCGTGAAGAACCAGAATGTAAGTAGGTGATGTTTGCAGTGCTTATTTGGGAATGGGGCGGGGTGCACTATTTTTTAAGTGCAAAATGCATCCTCGGCCATAACACATTTCATGGTCAAATTGTATTGTGTTGTATTGTATGGCATACTTGTATAGCGCTAAACTGTCACCCCAAGGGTATCCTGGCGCTTGACTTGAACAACCATACACAGCTTTTGTGCTACTTTAGGACTTTATGGGGACCTGGGAAAAAGGTGTGTTTTTAGTCCTTTTTTGAAGGAGGAAAAGTCCTCCTTACTTCTCAGTGCCATGGGTAAGGCATTCCACAGTTTAGCTGCGGTGAACCTAAAGCAATGACCCCCCATCCTCTTCATCAAGATTTTAGGAATAACCACCAAACAGGCGGAAGAGGAGCGGAGGGATCTGGAGGGAATGTACCAGGAGAACATCGTCTGCAGCGATGAAGGCCCCTGGCCATGAAGAGCCCTGAAAACAAGACATAATGTCTTAAAGTCAATGCGCCGGGCGATTGGCAGCCAGTGGAGATCCGTGAGTGCCAGAGAGGATGAATCAAGACGCCGTCTGGAGAGTGCCAGCTTGACAGCCATATTCTGCACCCGCTGCAATTTGCCCACTAGGGTGGCTGGGGCGCCCAGAAGTAGTGCGTTGCAGTAATCGAGCCTGCTTAAGATGATACTACGCACTACCTCCGGGCAGGCATGTCTCGGGAGAGAGCAGAGGATCTTCCGCAAGGTTCGAAGCAGCAGCATGCACGTTGCCACGGTTTTATTGACAAACGCGTCGAGCTGGAGATTAGGTTCGAACAGCACCCCCAAGTTCCGGGTGGACACTGCCACTGCCCCCGTGCTCTGGAAGGAGGAAGGCCAAAAGTCTGGTGGCAAAGGCCGAGGGACGAGATCGGAGGAGCAGTGCAGTACCTCGGTCTTTGAACTGTTGAATTGCAGTGAGTTGAGGCACAACCATTCAGCAGTGGCTGACATGCAGCGGTGGAAGGTCTCCTGTGACACAGCGTGACACAGCGTCCTTACCCTCAAACGAGAAGATAAGTTGCGTATCATCCGCATAATTGATGACCGCAATGCCATAGGACTTGATTAAGCTGATCAGGGGACGGAGGTAGAGATTGAATAGAATGGGGCTAATGGCCGACCCTTGAGGCACTCCCTGCCCCACCCTCCTGGTGTCCGAGCGGTAGGGTGGCAAGGCAACCACCTGGTGTCTGTTATCAAGGTACGAGACCAGCCAGTTAAGGGCCAGGCCAGAGACCCCAATCTCCTCTAGTCTCCCGATCAGAGTGGCATGGTTGACCGTGTCGAATGCGGCCGACATGTCGAGCAGCACTAGGATGGCTGCTCGACCATGGTCGACACGCGAACGAAGGTCATCCAAGGCAGTCACTAATGCAGACTCAGTGCCATGAGTTGGCCTGAAGCCGTAAATATAGCGTCAAATGGCAATTTCGCCTTTCACGCAATTCGTCATAATTTTTCTGAAGGTTTGGTTTATGACGCAACTACAAATAACACAAATTTTACACGCCCCTAATCTTTTGATAACTGGGGCTATGGAACGGCGCATTTTGATAGTAGCATGATCGTTATAGTGTACAGCGCAAACCGTTATAGTCACTTTTAGAATAATAGTCTCTACTGCTGGTGTTCAATTGACTGAGCTAAATCACTACTCTGTAGTATTAATGAAAACATTTTGAAGCAATGTTTTTCACGCTGTATTTTGTTAATGTTCAGAAAGGTTTAAAAAAAAACTCCAGTTGCTGATGACAGGATGTAATTTGATGTATATATATATTTATATATATATATATATATCCGTTCCACCTCGTACTTTCCAGTACAAATGCACTCTCAGCAATAATCTCCGCCAAACAATAGTATGGTTTTGGAAGACTTTATTCCATATCAAGCCAAACTGTCAAAAAACCCAACGCGTTTCGGCGACACACTCGCCTTGGTCACGGGTCATATATATATATATCTATACTACTATTATAAAGAGAGAACTGTGTCCTTTGAGCCAGGTAAACTCGAAAACTACACCACCAATCCAAACACCCAATACATCTTTGAAAACGTCAGGGCAAGCACAAGACACACTTTGGTGTCAAAACGCGTAAAGTTGACTGAGAAATAAAAAGAAATCTGGGCATCTCTACTACCGAGTGCACGTGGTGCTTTCAGCACACTGGGATTATTCATTGAATTTTTCGGCTTATGGGTTCGCCGAATTACGCGCCACCCGACAATGGGAGCAGGACCCCGGAAGGACCCTTCCTGGTTGCAGCATTGATATATATATATATATATATATATATATATATATGAGAACGTTGGATCTCTTCACTCTAGCTCTGCGTATGCGGACACAGCCTCCACGCCAACCACAGGAAGGAAGAGACGAACCATCAAATTGGCAGGCAAATAGTATTTTATTTTCTAGCAGTTCACTCAGCCATAGATCAGCGACGCGTTTCGGACACGGATGCCCTTGTTCACGCTGCTATACAAAGAATAAAACAATCACAAGCCGTTTTTAAATGCATGTCACCTGTGTAGGTTACCACCCCCTGGTGGTAACTTCCTGTACCACGTGGAAAACATAAGTGTAGAAAGACTATCGCTGCTAGGGGGTTATAACTCTTTGAGCACACTTAAAACAAATGTCAGGTTAAATCCATGATCAATAAATAGACAATATTAATGAATTGCACAAAATAACTGGTTAAATCCACATATATACAGAATGATTCATTATTATGTTAGCATGCATAACGTGTAATATGAAAAAGGCTGTTATAAATATTGGGAATGGAAATCCAATAAGTGCAAACAGGCGTCAGGACCATATTGTAAAGTGTGCAAAATATAGCAAAGTAGTATTTAGCAGCAAATAGACCATAATAAAGTGCATATGTGACAATAAAGTGCAAAAAATGGTGATTGCGACGGAAGATGGACAACGTCTTACGGAAGTATATGTTAAGCCTCAAAATACCACCAGGACAACGGAAGCCTAAGCAATAAATATAACTGTTATTCAGAGCCCTGAATTAAACACAGGTCATAAATATATAAAGGCAATCAATGTCACAAAAGTTAAAAGAAGTATCAAAAAGTGTAGAAATAGTGTTAAAATAGTGTTTAAAAGCTAGTATCAAAATTTCTTATAAATATAACAATATCTACAATCTATTAGGACAGAGCAAATAACCAATGTGCAACAAGCAATTGTATAAAGTGCTATACACAGTGCAAGACTTAACACACCAATATCAAAGTCAGGAAAAATGAGAGAAAATATAATAATAATAATAACATAGCATGAATAAGACATGATGGGGAAATACATCCATATATATATATATATATCCATACTAATAATATAAAGAGAGAGCTAAAATCTTTGAGGCGGGTAATCTCAGGAACCACAGCACCGATCACAACACCCAATACAGCGTTGGAAAGGGCAGTTGCAGCAGAAGGACATAGGCTGTACAGACGCCCACCATATACATTTAAAAGGTAAAAGAACCGTGCCAGCAAAGTAGTCCCTTGTGGGCGTGTCTGCATTGTGCTGTGGGCGTGTGCTGGGGGCGTGTGCTGGGGGTGTGTGCTGGAGGCGTGACAAGCACTGGGGGCGTGTGGTACGTTCCACCCTTCATGCCATGTCTCATATTGTGTGCTAATCCCACCCTGCTCCCTTTAAATACCCCTGCACCCCATGATCATAACCCACACTTACTCCTTAAAGTACCCCAACACCCTTAAACACCAACCCATCTTAACCCTATAAATATACCCTGTACCCCAAAACCCAAACCTATCCCTAAACCCTAAAAATACCCGTATACCCCAAAAACACAAACCTAGCCCTGAACCCTATAAATACCCCTGTACCTCAAAACCCAAACCTACCCCTGAACCCTAAAAATACCTCTGAACCCCAAAACCCAAACCTAGCCCTGAAACCTAAAAATACCACTGTACCCTAAAACCCAAACCTACCCCTGAACCCTAAAATACCCCTGTACCCCAAAACACACACCTAGCCCTGAACCCTTAAAATAACCCTCTACCCCAAAACCCAAACCTACCCCAGAACCCTAAAAATACCCCTGTACCCCAAAACCCAAACCTACCCCTGAACCCTAAAAATACACCTGTACCCCAAAACCCAAACCTACAGCTGAACCCTAAAATACCTCTGTACCCCAAAACCCAAACCTAGCCCTGAACCCTAAAAATACCCCTGTACCCCAAAACCCAAACCTAGCCCTGAACCCTTAAAATACCACTGTACCCCAAAACCCAAACCTAGCCCTGAACCCTAAAAATACCACTATACCCCAAAACCCAAAACGTTATCTGAACCCTTAAAATACCCCTGTACCCCAAAACCCAAACATAGCCCTGAACCCTAAAAATACCCCTGTACCCCAAAACTCAAACCTAGCCCTGAACCCTTAAAATACCCCTGTACCCTAAGAATACCCCTATACCCCAAAACACATACCTATCCCTAAACCCTAAAACTACCCCTGTACCCCAAAACCCATACCTATCCCTAAACCCTAAAACTACCCCTGCACCCCATAACCCACAACTATATCGGAACCCTTAAAATACCCAAACACCCCAAAACATATACCTCAGTACCCCAAAACATATACCCCTATACCCATAATTACCTTATCTAAACATAAAAAAAACATGCTTTTACCATTCATGCATTGTATGCGTGGTAAAAGCATATAAAATGTAATGCCATTCGTTATAATGGCACTGCGGAGTCATGGTACTTTCGTAATGAAAGTATGCGGATTGATGGTATGCGGAAAGAAAGTTGCGCAATAATGGGTGTTTATCCTCCCCCGGTAAGTACTGGGGAGCTAGGTTTGAATCTCGGCATCAGCTCAACATCCTGTGATTCCAGGCAAATTGCTTTGTCTCCCTGTGCCTACCACAAATGATGAATGTGTTCTTCTGTAATGTAAATTTAGCTCATGCCATGTTGTCGAGTTTGCGCTATAAAATATTGCAAGAAAAAATAAAGTAGGGAAACTCGAGTTCACACACTACTGAACGCGCACTCTTAAGTGCATCAGCAGTGCACTGTGAATCGGAGCGATTCACAGGCCTGTCACAGATAAGAAATGCTATCAAAACGAAATCCTACAAAACAATATACTACTGACCGGCAGCAATTCATACCTGGACAACGTCGGGACGGGCTGCTAGTATATATATATGTATATATATCGGCAATACCTCGCAGCTGCGCTCACCTTTGGTGAATTACGAGGCAAGGACCAACTTGTAACAGCATATTTATTTATTGTCAAACAGACAGACTGCCATATATATATATATTCGGCTCCAATCATCCACCAGGGTTATACCTGTACAGATGCGCAGCACTCACAGGGATGGTTTTTCCAAAAATTTTATTTAAAAATCCTCTAGCACATCAAAAAGACGCGTTTCGGCGTTTAGCCTTTGTCAATTTGCTCAACAGTTGGCGCCATGTTTGTTCGTATTTAAATATGCATCACATGATTACTGTCATGAACATAGAAAGTGGACTGTTAGTCCTTTCACAACACAACTCCATATTGCAGTGTGTAAATGTATAATCGAGACGCGATATATAGCGCAAACATTAAGATTCTCAAACAAGTCATGTGACAACCAAATGAGCTCATCCTTTACAATAACCCATTACATCATAATCACGCCCATGGATGGGCTTCTACCCAAGCGGAGTCCAACATTAAAAACTCCTTGCAATCCAGCCCTGGCTGGGCTACCAGTTCAGACATAGTAAATATGACACATACATGTATTTGATGCTAGTTCAGGTCAACTTGCAAAACTTATGTTGATTCGTCTGAATAATTCATATTTATACACATAATAGAAGAAGACATCATTCAAGAGAATTCATTACAAAATCATACAACTCATCTTTAGCCCAAATGTACCGCCAATTCTTCATGGACATTTAAACCATTCGGCATCTTACTTTGTAAATCGATAATGTATCGCGACTCTAGTCGCCTCAATTTCTGTAGCCGATCGCCCCCCCTTACCCTCACGGGGACGCTATCTAAGCATATGTATGACAACAGATCCATGTTCCGTCCATGTGCTTTGTCAAAATGTCTGGCGACTGGGTAAGATGCATCAGCATTATTGATGGCTCGCATATGCTCTAATATGCGAATCTTGACCGGATGGGTCGTACTCCCTATGTACCTCATCCCACAGGGACATGTTAAGCAATATATGGCATAGGGTGTCGTGCATGTCAGGAATTTCTGTATTCTTTTTGGTGTAGCTAGTCCAGGGATCTTATAGGATAAAGTACGTTTGCTGTATTTACACGCTTTGGAGTGTCCACACGGATAAAAGCCATTAAGTTGTTTCAACTGAGGTTGTACATTATGGCTCTCATTGCGGCTATGTACCAAATGGTCTTTTAGCGCCCTAGCTTTCCTGAATGTGACCAGCGGATTAGGTGGCAGATCTTCCCTAACGATGTTATCGGTCATTAGGATGTTCCAATTTTTACATAGGATCCTTTTCAGTCACCTGCGTTCTCTGAGAATGTCGTGATCAGTCTGAACGAGCCACTTTCTGACTCCCTGTTCTTCATTTTAAGTAGCTCGCTCCTCTCTATACTGTTCACCTTCCTCAAAGCTTGTGAAAACACCCCATTCTTGTAACCTCTTGCTTTAAACTGGTTAAACTTTCCTTAGCCGCTTTCAGAAATTCCTGATCACGTGAGTTATTTCTCTTAATCCTCAGTAGCTCCCCGTACGGAATACTATTTACCAATTGTTTGGGGTGACTACTGGTGGCATAAAGTGTAGAGTTGCCTGCCGTCGATTTACGGAAGAGTTTAGTGTGTATCTTGCCCTTCTCTATATACACAGTGAGATCTAAGTAATTCACCTCAGTACAACTTATCTCTCCCGAAAATCTCAAGTTTACATCATTATTGTTCAATACATCAATATGTGTTGCAGCTACCTCAACAGGACCATCTAGAATGATAAAAAAGATTGTCTATGTAATGATACCAACCCCTTATTTTTTGATTCCATTCATGGTTAGTTTCTGACCAGGCCACCTGCTCCTCCCACCAGCCCACTGGATTGCAAGGAGTTTTTAATGTTGGACTCCGCTTGGGTAGAAGCCCATCCATGGGCGTGATTATGATGTAATGGGTTATTGTAAAGGATGAGCTCATTTGGTTGTCACATGACTTGTTTGAGAATCTTAATGTTTGCGATATATATCGCGTCTCGATTATACATTTACACACTGCAATATGGAGTTGTGTTGTGAAAGGACTAACAGTCCACTTTCTATGTTCATGACAGTAAATAGAGAAGGGCAAGATACACACTAAACTCTTCCGCAAATCGACGGCAGGCAACTCTACACTTTATGCCACCAGTAGTCACCCCAAACAATTGGTAAATAGTATTCCGTACGGGGAGCTACTGAGGATTAAGAGAAATAACTCACGTGATCAGGAATTTCTGAAAGCGGCTAAGGAAAGTTTAAACAGATTTAAAGCAAGAGGTTACAAGAATGGGGTGTTATCACAAGCTTTGAGGAAGGTGAACAGTATAGAGAGGAGCAAGCTACTTAAAATGAAGAACAGGGAGTCAGAAAGTGGCTCGTTCAGACTGATCACGACATTCTCAGAGAACGCAGGTGACCTGAAAAGGATCCTATGTAAAAATTGGAACATCCTAATGACCGATAACATCCTTAGGGAAGATCTGCCACCTAATCCGCTGGTCACATTCAGGAAAGCTAGGGCGCTAAAAGACCATTTGGTACATAGCCACCATGAGAGCCATAATGTACAACCTCAGTTGAAACAACTTAATGGCTTTTATCCGTGTGGACGCTGCAAAGCGTGTAAATACAGCAAACGTACTTTATCCTATAAGATCCCTGGACTAGCTACACCAAAAAGAATACAGAAATTCCTGACATGCACGACACCCTAAGCCATATATTGCTTAACATGTCCCTGTGGGATGAGGTACATGGGGAGTACGACCCATCCGGTCAAGATTCGCATATTAGAGCATATGCGAGCCATCATAATGCTGATGCATCTTACCCTGTCGCCAGACATTTTGACAAAGCACATGGACGCAACAGGGATCTGTTGTCATACATATGCTTAGATAGCGTCCCCGTGAGTGTAAGGGGGGGCGATCGGCTACAGAAATTGAGGCTACTAGAGTCGCAATACATTATCGATTTACAAAGTAAGATGCCGAATGGTTTAAATGTCCATGAAGAATTGGCGGTACATTTGGGCTAAAGATGAGTTGTATGATTTTGTAATGAATTCTCTTGAATGATGTCTTCTTCTATTATGTGTATAAATATGAATTATTCGGACGAATTAACATAAGTTTTGCAAGTTGACCTGAACTAGCATCAAATACATGTATGTGTCATATTTACTATGTCTGAACTGGTAGCCCATCCAGGGCTGGATTGCAAGGAGTTTTTAATGTTGGACTCCGCTTGGGTAGAAGCCCATCCATGGGCGTGATTATGATGTAATGGGTTATTATAAAGGATGAGCTCATTTGGTTGTCACATGACTTGTTTGAGAATCTTAATGTTTGCGATATATATTGTATCTCGATTATACATTTACACACTGCAATATGGAGTTGTGTTGTGAAAGGACTAACAGTCCACTTTCTATGTTCATGACAGTAATCATGTGATGCATATTTAAATACGAACAAACATGGCGACAACTGTTGAGCAAATTGACAAAGGCTAAATGCCGAAATGCGTCTTTTTGATGTGCTAGAGGTTTTTCAAATAAAACTTTTGGAAAAACCATCCCCGTGAGTGCCGCGCATCTGTACATGTGTAACCCTGGTGAATGATTGGAGCCGAGTGTATGTGACGGGTACACACCAGTCAAGCGGGCACCCGCTTGCGAGTGCGGCAGGCTGGTGTTGTTGGAGCTGCAAAATATATATATATATATATATTTTTTTTTTCACTGACAAACAAAGGTTAAAGTATCAGTATAGTTAGGTGAAAATATCAGTTAAAATGTAACATTTAAACTCAAACAAACAAACAGTTCTTGGTTTCCACCTTAAGAGTAATGCCTTTCCATAGAGTTCGGGCACATCAGTGATCAGAGATGGGGACATTTGAATAATTTATGTCCCTGAAAATTATGAGGTTCCAATAAAGGTTGTAGGAGGTGTCTTTGAAGGAGCTCATGGAGCCAGATGGTTAATTTCTGTGGGTTGAGATCAGTAGCGGCCAGCATTCCTCGTGAGTGGGGGGCGCGAGGGGTCACGGAGGGGGGGGGGGGGGGTAAATTCGCTGAGAAATTAAAATAAATAAAAAAACTTACCTTTCCGCCATGCTGGGTTCCGTGTCTTCTCAGCTCCTGCTCTCCTGCCTCTGACAGGAACAGGAAGCAGGCAGCCAGACTCCCTCCCCTAAGCCAATCACAATGCTGCAAGCAGCATTGTGATTGGTCGGGGCAGGGGCTAATGAGGTGGCCATGTTCTCCATGCAGGCAGCCTGCATGGAGAAGGGCAGAGCGCGCATGAATGGTTTGGGCAACCAAGAGTGCCGACCAAACAGTCGATGCGCACTCAGGAGTGAGCAAACAACTCCTCCCCTGCCATTCTTAAAGACCAGAGCAAACCCACCCGCCTGCCCGCAATGCGCAAAGCAAACATAAAATGGTAATAACATTCAGTTATTACCATTTTATGTTTTGGCTTTCTCGTACTGCGAGAAAGCAGTGGGGCGACGCTCCTCCGCCCTAGTGGAGGAGCCGCCCCTGGGTGAGACGTGGAGTTTAGGATTCTCCAGTGCCCTTCCTTGTGGCAGGTAGTAAAAGAGTAATTTTACTTAAGCAGTATGTTTCAGCAACAGGCATCTGCTGAGATGGTGCAGAGTCAGCCTGTGTGAACGGCATGTGATGCGGAGACTCAGTGGTTTATGGGGTGCATCAGTAAACAGGGTACAGAGAAATGCATGGCCCAAGAGGTCCATCCTCAACAGGGCACAGTCAAGCTGCATTTTATGGGGCCTTTCAGGCCTTGTAGGAGCTGCAGTAGCCTTTAGGTCTTCAACCCAGCCTCTGCAATGGAGAAGGGAAAACCTTGGCAGCAGCATGCTCATACAGCTTCCTTTCCCTAGGCATGTCTACCAGCAGGAACAGCCACCCATGGGAAATTACAGCTTTATTGTCTAAGTGGGATTTACGCACTGTACCTCAACCCAACGCCCTTACCACTGGGTACAATGAGGAGTGGAGACCACCTGATTCTAGACAATGGTTTCATAACTCTTTTCTGGGTGAATTTGGTGACCTCACTAGACTGTCTGACCTCACAGGCCAATTCAGATGAAAAAGCCAGTCCTACTTCTCTGTCCATAGACAACTCCAGATTAGGCGTTGCATTTCCTAGATCCTTCAGGAAGCCTGCCTGGTGGTCCTTTCTTAGTATATTAATATTTCTAGTTAGATCTCTGGTGTGATTCAATTAGCAGTCTGTTCAGCTCCCCACAGACCTGCAATGGGACAAAAGAATATAGACTCTGTGATGGCGGTCGATAGACCCTGCCCTACCATCCTACTCTAAGTTAGGGGTGTGAAGCCCAGCTGGTCACCAAAGAGACATGTCTTCTGTAGATTTCACAGGTAAGGCATTCTCCTTATGGACTTTCCTATTCCTCCCTTCAGTGTTTGATTTGCCCAGATCTTTTGCCTCTTCTCCTCTACTATTTCGCTCTTTTGCATCCCCTCTTACTCCCTCTCCCTTTGGTGTCCCCTCATATCCCCTCACCCTGAACTTTTTTAGGTCTTGCCTGGCGTAGCAGCGCTCCTCTCGCCATGCGCGGGTCTTTTGTAATCGATTCAGCCAAAGTTGAATATGCACACGTACGGATGGACACAGATGTGCACGCGCACGCCGATGTGGACAGGCCGACGCCATTTTGTTTAAACATACAAAGAAGAGAAAAGACGGTTGACTATATGGTTCTTCGCCTCGTGCCAGTTCTGAAATCCAATGTCCCACGCAAACAGCCCTGGCCTCAACAGTCTGTTGTTGCCACTGTGCTCCAGATCCTTCAATCTATAGTTTTTTGGGCATGCGTAGGGGAAAGAAGTCCAGAGATTACCAGGTAGATTTTGATAAGGTTTCTTTTATTTCTTTTTCAATAATGAGAATTCTTTACAATCCAACCAACCAACGCATTTCGTTCTCCATCCGAGAACTTCATCAGGGCTAAATGTTGTGAAGCGCCGTTTATGTACGGTGCATAAAAGGGGCAGTCTCAAGAATGTTAGTGAAGAAATATGGTTGATTCCAAGTAGGGATTCCCAAAGTGAATATCTTGTGCAAAAACACTGTGGAAATAGCAGAAGACCATCAGATGTGTAGATGGATCCTCGCACAGAAAATACTTATGTCAGTATAGGGTTGCCAAAAAAGTAAAAGATTGCTAGGCTTCCTTGGCTGGTTATGATCAATCCTATGTGGGGATGGTACATTTCCATAACATCCCTCATGTTTAAGAATGGAATTGACACTCTAAAATAAAAAATGTCCTTATGCAGGTCCATCAAGTTATAAAGGGAATAGTTCCCATCGGCTTTGATACGCCTCTATGTACCGAATGGAATCGACCATATTTCTTCACAAACATTCTTGAGACTGACCGAAACGCGTTGGTTGGTTGGATTGTAAAGAATTCTCATTATTGAAAAAGAAATAAAAGAAACCTTATCAAAATCTACCTGGTAATCTCTGGACTTCTTTCCCCTACGCACGCCCAAATAACTAGCCATTTTGTTTAAATTATAATCATTACTCCTTTGTTAAATGTGTTTCTCGAGACACAGGTTTCTCGGTTTGCTTATAAAGCGCTCTGACACTCCTTGGGTACAGTAGCACTGTAAAAAATTCTAAATAAACACGTAGAAATCTAGCCATAATGTGTAGTGGTAGTGAGATGTAGTCTGTACTTGGTTGTTTATGGAACCAGCAGGTGTGTTTCAGTGTAAACAGCATGGCTTTTAATAGTTGCAGTTTTTTGGACAGTGTAAACGTAACACTTTTTCACTGCATCTTTGCAGCTTCATTTAATGGGAGGAATTTGCCACGTTGAGTAAAATGCATTTCACATGTGTAACTGAAAGATTGTCGACCTGATAAACACAATTGACTTTGTGGTTGAAAGACCTGTGAAGCCGGCCCCTATGATCGCTAATTGTGCCGGTTTGGAGTGTGCTGGCGATTTCACTCGTTTCCATAACGGATTGCTAAGAGTTGTTGGACACCGTAAGAAGTATCAAAGGGGACAGTGGTCTGCCGCGAAAGGGCTGCTACCGACATGTTGTGATTTTTACCGTTTTCCAGAAAGGAATTGATCTAGTCCCTCGACGCAACTTCAGACTACGCAATTGTTGGGATAGTAGTTCTCTATTCACCCTTGTCCTGAGGAGACCAAGATTCCTGGAGGCCGAAACGCGTCCATGTCGACATGCCATTTCCGACAAGAGGAGTCTGTTGATCTTTTGTACCTGATTGAATTGTTTGGTTGAGCACAATCTTTGAATTTTGGTTCAGAACTTATTAGAACCGATTGTGTTGGTAGACAACTTCCTTTTAGTGTACCCCCTGACTGAATAGGGGGGCACGCCTTTGATTTAGTATTATTCTTTGGGTGAAGAAAGAATTACTTTTGTTGTAAAGTATTTTTGGCACTTTGAATTAGAAAAATTTGTACATATGTGTTTTTTTGAAAGAGAGATGAGTGTATATATGTGCATTTTGTATAACTAATATATATGTAAAAAACGTATTACTTTGAAGTACAGATTACTACAAATAAAATTGGTAATCATGATGATGACTAGGCATGTGATCATTGTATATAAAATAGTTCAAAATTAATGTTGAGAATTGTGTTCCCCTAGTAAGGGAATTTGTAGTCCCTTACTCTCAAAGGAGTTTGGTATTGATCCCTCCCGACCATTTCTGCTCTTTGAACCTATGATCGCTAAGACAACATGTTGGTGGCGAAGACCGTGACTCATGCGCCAGTTTCAACACGTCATGTTACCTGGAGCAACATTGATTGACTCTCAGCTGTGCAGTGGCAGTGATATGGAGAGCTCCCTGACCGCATGGTTGCTTTCCTGGTTTGTGGTGAACTTTTTGTCAGTCTTTCGCAAGGGAAGTAAATAGTTGTGAAAAGTGCATCCATGTTCGAGTGTGGAGTTCTTACTGTGAAATATCAAATAGTAGAGTAGTTAGAATTGTCAGACTTTTTCCACATGAATCTATTGGCATACAATTATGAGGCCAGTATCATATTCACGATTAATTTGAGAGGCCTGGACATTTTAGGTAGGGCTACGGCAATTAGGCATTTCTGCTTCTGTGTGTTCAGCATAATTATGGATTTGCCACGTTTGCCATCGAATCTACCAGCTACTGCATAATTAGCAGATTTCAGCTGTAACTGATCTGTGACTTAAACAGATCAAAGGTTGCCTTAGCGTGCCACCGGCGGTATCATGCAGTACAGACCAGTTGCAAAGGATAATTGGCCATGGTCAACGTTTAGTTGCTGTGGTATTCAGGTGTTAAACTGGTTCTTATGAGGCAAAACGTTTACACAGACTGTACTAATGTATGTTTAAGTTCAAAAATAGTGAAGTAATACTGCCCCAGTCTGTGCCACATAATTTCCATTTTCTTGCTACATAATTTAGTCAACTCTGCCGCATAATGTGGTCCTCAGTTGCCTCATAATTCTAGCAGTCTTGCAGTACCTTTCAGCGGCTGGTATAAAATTGTCCTTCAGATACATATGCTGTTAACTGTACAAGCTCACATTCAATGAATCACCTAATTGAACAATAGGTCTGTCGGCCACTGGAGTCTGCCATTCTTTGTCTGCACAGACTTGCAATAGGCTTCATTTTGAATAAAAGCAGAATCGTGGTGTTGGCCCAAATGGGTGAGGCAGAATCAAAGTTGTAAGTTGATTATAAATCTACTAAGCCCCAAACAGGCTAAAGCGCCGTCTATGAGTGCTTGAACCAGCGAGTTGACACCTCAGCCGGATTGGCCATTTATTACACCGTGCATTTCCCCAGGGGTTTGAGCCACTGGAGTCCGATGTTTAATAGTAGACGACGGCTACTGCCTTTGTCTCCAGCTCCTCGGTGCTTATGTAGGAGTCAACAAACATTGATAGTTTTCGCTTTTGATTAAGTTAAAGCCATCTGCTTTGCTAATGATATTGTATAGCAAAGCAAAAGGCTTTAACTTAATGAAAGGCGAGACCTGTTGCATTTTTAACGCTTGTTATTTATTTCTCCGGATTCTTTCGCCTCTCCCTCCACCTCCAGGCTGGCTTCTTTCCACTCTCCCTCCTCCTTTTCTTCTCTTTACTCCCTGCCATTCTCACCTCCATTGTAATGACCTCTGATCAACTCTTCAATTTTCAGGTCAGAGGTCGCCACAGCCCTGCCTGCCAAGCAGCGTGAGCTCAAAATTCCTTAGATATTTGCAGCACAGTTCTCCACACCATGGCACATAACCTCAGAAGCCCTGTCTTCCACAGCTGTGATACATTTGCTATTTTCCTCAAATCGTCGTTCCCTTGAATATGTTTTCCTTGGAAAAATAACAGAGCTCCATGTGGGGTGCTGGAAAGGTTTGGATGTCAACAGCTAGCCGAGACCCTGCCGTATACATATTCACGCGATTGCTGAAGATATTTCTTTTTTAATGAAGGGTTGGGTAAATAGAACTGTAAACTTTTCGAAATGCTAACTTTTACTCCACGGCTTAGCTCGCCTATCGGACTTTGCTGCTAACTTTCCCAGTGTCTTGATTGGCGTAGAGATCAAATCCTGGCTTTTTAGTCACAACCATTGGTCAAGTATGATGGGAAATGTATACTAAAAATGATATTAAGAAACAAGCGATGGAAATGCCAATAGGTCTGGCATATGAATGCATTGTCAACACAGACTTAAAAATCCACGTTGGATAGTGACTGACCTCCATCCACCTGTGCTGCTGCCAGAGAAAAACGACAAAAATCGTCTAGTTACCTAAGACACTTTAATAGCTTACAATGGCATGGGTGTGCCCCTCAAAGTGAAGCTCAGGCAACTGGATAAATAAAATAATCACAACTGTGTGGAGGCCAAGCACTTTTTTGTAGACGCACACAACTTCGGCCCAATCAAAATGTACTCCTGGCACCCAACAAGTGGGCAGAGCCAAATGCCCTCTCCTGGTGGTTCTCACATAATTGTCAGGCGACAGCTGCACTGTCAAGCCAGACCATATATAGTGAAACTAAAAGCTTCAGCGCTTGCCTAAAACCACTGATGATGAAAATGCTCATGATGATGCAATCCACTTACCAACTCCAGGCAAGGGGTGTTTAACTCACCTATTCACTAGATCTCAGGCTGCCTTATGTCAGGTGTGAATAGCTCACCCAGTTGCAAGAGCTCAGGCTGTCTCATGTCAGGCTTACCATGTGAGGAGTAACTCAATCCAGAGATCTCAGGCTGAGCCATGCCAGGTGCGAGTAACCCACTTAGTCCAGAGATCTCAGCCTGTGCCATGTCAGGTGCAAGTAACTCACCTAGTGCAGAGATCTCAGGCTGTGTCATGTCAGGTGCGAGTTGCTCACTTAGGGGCACATCCGTCCATCATTTTACAGGTCACAAACAGGCCGAATCGCAAAATCGGCCTGTTTGCAACCGGTAAAATGCCTTTTCTGATGCATCAAAGGCACTGCATTCGCAAAATAGGTAATCGCAATTTTTGCGATTACCTAACTTGTGAATGCATTTCGGGAATCACAATTTACGATTCCCTAAATGCGATGCATGTAGCATTTCCAAAATGTGACTTTGCATTTAGGAATCGCAAATTACCATCAATTTCAAGTTGATGGTAATTTGTGAATCCTTTGAAAATGCATAAAAGTGCATTTTACAAAGTGCCATGTGTTGGACACACATGCCCTTAGGGCATGTGTGTGCGCTGCCATGTGCACACTTACCTTTTTTGGGGGGTGCGTCAGGGGGGCCTTAGGCCCCCTGCAACCTTGCAATTGCATTCCCAATTTGCGATTACCAATTTAGTAATCGCAAATTGCAAATGCATTCCCATTCATTCCTTTGGGTCTATAGGCCCATAGGAATGAATGAGAATGCATTCCCTAAAAGCAAATCACAATTTACGATTCGCTATTAGGGAATGTTAAGGATTTGGAAAAATATTTGCGAATCCTTCATGCATAGGCATTTGTGATTACCAAATAGCGAATCCTTGAAATTCGCTATTTGGTAATCGCAAAGGATTACCTTGATGCATGTGCCCCTTAGTCCAGAGATCTCAGGCTGTGTCATGTCAGGTGCTAGTAACTCACTTAGTCTAGAGATGTTAGGCTGTGTCATGTCAGGTGTGAGTAGCTCACTTAGTCCAGATTTCTCAGGCTTTCCCATGTCAGGTGCGAAGAGCTCTTGCAATCAGTAGTTCTTAACACCTTGGCAGCTGGGGTAATTCCCCCACGGTGCGGGAGGGGACGGGAGGTCCACGGCAAAGCTGTGCTTATGACGAGCTGAGCTCGTCACAGACCCGGTCAATCATTAATTCTCCCGTACAGGAGGGGATTTAGCCGCGCGTGGGCAGGCCTCGGCCGTTATGAGGAGCACAGCTCCACTGTGACTCAAGGCAAGCTGAGCTAGTCATGAGCATGGGAGGTGTTAAACAGTAGTGCATAAGCTGTGAATAGCTTTCTTTGTCTGGAGATCTCAAACTGCCCCATCTGAAGTCAGTGCCCTGGCACTGACGCTCACTCAGTTTACACTATACATGGAGGAGCACAAACCCCAGGATACGAAGAATGGTGAACTAAACAGCAAGTACAAGCTCATGGTTATTTTACACTTGATTTAGAAACACTTTAGAACTCTGTCGAGCTACAATGGATCTAAGTGCCAAGACTGGCCCTCACCTTTCCAAGCGCCTGTGCTACCTATCAATGGGCAGAAGCAATGTGCCTCTCCTCCCTATGTGACTCGCAGGCAGATCACTGGAACAGAGAGACCTCCAGAGACTTGCAAATACACCAGTCTGCTCCAGATATACTCACAGAGCCACGATGGGTGTGAGCATGCATTAGATTGTCTGACATCAGATAGCCATTTGGGTAAAAGTGGTAGCTATGCAAGAGAAGAGACTGTATTGACATCCATTAAAGAATATTATATTACAATGGGGGATTGGTCTTGCCCACATTGGTGATCACAATATATTAACAAACATGTTGCTGGAAATAAATAACAGTCGGGAGACTTCTCAAGCAGAGATATGAGAGACAAACCTATGCCTCCCGCATAGGCATCACCTGTAGAACTCCATGGTAATAGCTTAGGGCCTAATTATGGCTACGGTGGTCCGATGGACTGCCATGGCCACGGTGGTGGTGCGTGCACTGCCACACTGGCCGTCCGCGCATCCAGTTACAAGTTGGGAGCTAGGATCGCCATGGGACCACTGCAACCGTCGCGGATCGAGATCCCTGGTGGTGTTGCTGTAGTCTTGAGGCCACAAAATGCTTGGTGGTGCCACTGAGGCACCGTCAAGCATATTACAAGTTTGCTCTCCACCATGGTTTTCATGGCAGTGAGCCCGTCATAACAGCTGTTGCAGAGGGAAACGCGGTGGGCCCTACAGGGTCCCCTATTGCCTCAAGGCCATGGGGTGCATGCGGGGGGTACATGTTGTTCCCCCCTGTGTGCATGCACCCCCAGCTTCCATTGGAGTGCCTTTTTCATAGACACCGCCGTGGGACCACCAAAGAACCGCCTGCTAGAGACTAAAAAAAGTTGTAATCCGGCAGGCGGTTTCAGTCCTGCTTTGGCGGTCTTGGAGCGGGGTGGCAGCCCCACTCCAAGACCGCCATAGTCGTAATTAGGCCCCCTGTCTGTGAGACTGAAAAATCTGTGTGGTTGAGTCTGAATGTTTCTGGAGAACTTCATTCATGAGGAATGCCAATCCCTATGGGATCAGATATCTGGTTTAGGACCCTTCTGAGCCCTTCCTGGCAACAGGGGAAAAAGAGCCATCTTACTTGTCTAGTAGGCTGCAGCAACAGGCCTCTTCTGTGCTCGCACAGGGTCAACGAGCAAGCAAACTAGAAACAAAGGCAACCTCAGCGTACACATTGACTGTAGTAGCCGGGCTTCCCACATGTGAGTTCTGTACTTCTGCACAGCTTATAACCAAAAGTGTTATGGAATGTGTTCGCACCAGTAAAGAAGGAGCGTGAGGACAATTTCTCAGGTCTAGTCCTAACTGACTTAGTGCCACTCTACACAGCATATTTATTTTATTGGGGGTACTTATAAAGCATAAACCAAGCTCTAGAGCTTAGCAGATTGCTGTGCGCAGCATGAGAATACATAGACAGCATGGAGTATACAATGTTCTGCCGGGGCATTGACAATGTGAACTGAGGACAATAAATAGATAACACTTCCTTGAGGATCAGAAACTTAGCATGCCACTGTGGAGAGGCATGGGAAGCAGGGAGTGCTCACCACAGTCTAAGATAGCAAAAAGAACATGGAGAGGAGGGTTTTGAGACTTTTCCTGAATTGTATCACTCAGGAATCTACTCAAGGGTAGAGGCGTGGTTGTTCTAAAATGCTGGTCATTATGCCACCGAATCCTGTAAGGGAATGTGTTCTTAGCGAGTTTTCTTGAATTTCAGTGTTGTCAGAGATGCTCCTGTTGGCATGGGAACCCATCATCTTCTTTCATTGGTGTTAACAAGGACTCTTTGAGCCCAAAGAGTAGAAAGGTGCCTTCATTTATGAAAGTCACATTACAATGGACGGCCATGGTCGTGCAACAAATAAAAATGGAATGGGGGAATCCAATAGGGAAAATAGCACTAGGATGCCTACACTGGACCTTAAAAAAGATCTCTGCTGACTAATCTCTGGATCAACCCATTCCTGCTCCCTTGCTGTGTGATTGCGTTGCGCCTCGTTATCCCGAGATATATGCTACCACGGCCCAGCATTATCTATGACAATTTCCCTCCATCGTAGACGTCTGTCATGGATGATCCTACCCACTCCTTAATCCATAAGCCCTTATTTAAGAAAGTCAATATGCTAAATAATGCATTCTTTCTGAGCCCAGCCAAACCAGAAGACCCTTTAGATTGGCAAAGTTGTACCAATAAAAGGAAGAACCACAGTCAATCCTGCCCTAACACACAACTTTTTCATGATGATGAAATAAAGCTTCCTCCATGTTTAAAAAAAGAAAGCTATCACTGACTAAAGCAAAAAAGCCTTTTTCTGCTCCTCTGCTTCTCTTGGAAAGTAGGGAAACATGAGAGTGCTGCCATTCTCAGGCTCTGAGGTAACTAGGCGAGCAAGAACCGGCATCCACCATCACCTGTTGGCCTCTTTGCCTTTTGCCTGCAGCACAACTTTCTTCCACTTGTGGAAAATGAGTGGGCTGAAGAAAGGGAGCCAGAGCCAGGAGCCCAGAAAAATATAATATAGGACTGGGAGTGGCCGGCATGTTATGTTATTACCATGTTTATAGCGCCTTCTAATAAAAGTACAGCACTGTAGCAGTTTCTTAATTGAGGCGCCATTTTAATATACTTTGGACTTTCATAGAATGGTAGTTTGTGGTTGTTTGGTAGGGTTTGGTTAGCAGAGATTTGTTAAAAGTCTTGTTTGTTTAGTGTTGGTTCTTGAAATTAAAGCTACATAGACCCTACCCATCATTTTTCAAGTGTGTTAAGAGTGTATATACTGGTGTGATTGAAGATTTTGCTGTTTTTCCTTGACGTGGGTGGTCAGTTGTCCATTCCCAGCCTACCCAGATTGTTTGCTAGGCTTTATCGTTGGCTATATAAGTAGCTAGGATGGAATGTGTGTGTGGGTTGATAATTTTTACATCGTTTGTTGGTCAGATTTTAATGTTGGGGTGTTGTGGCAGAGGGTCTTTCCAGTTGCCATCACTTTCCTATCTCTATTGTTTGGTGCCACTTCATGACAATGGAGGTCTCAGGTGGTTTGTCTACCGTGTCCATTTTATGAAAGGCAAATTATAAGAGTAACTGGAAAGGTGTTGTGTAATGAGCATTCTGGGGTGTAAGTTGATAGCGGGTGTTTGTTGGCTGTCTAATGTAGCATGCCAGAAGTGTGTAGTGTGGTGTGGTCTATGTACTGTCCACTGAATTGCTGGTTGTGCACACCATACACTCGTCAAATCAGTGCACAGTACAGAAGACCAACCACACAACACACTCTGGATTTGTGTGGAGTTTTTTGAATAGTGAAATAGTGATATGCCACCTTGTTGCACATCCTGATCGACTGCTTAACAAGGTGTGAGCAGAAGTAAAGTGGCCTTGGGGTTGTGGTTAGAGAGTGTGGGCGAATGAGAGGGAGAGAGATAGAGATACAGAGATAGAAAGAGAGAGAAGTTATATTGGGAAATGGCGGTGTGTGTGTGTCCCTGTACGTTCATGTATGTCTGTGTGTGTGAATGCACGAGTGTCTATGTCAAACCTCACTCTAGATTTCCAAGATGGCTTCTCTATTTGAGACCCTGTGCTCTTGGTTCAGCAAGCTCATGGGCTCTCTTTTTAGGTCGAGGTACTATCCGGTTCTGCCGAAGTCAGAACCGGAAGTAGAGAGATCTTATGTTCCTTAGAGGGGCTCTTTATCCCGCCTCTAATTTTGGCTCTCTCCCATTAGCTGGCTTCCTAAATGGAGGCCAGCCATTGGAGGAGAGAGCCATCCCTCCAAATAGGCTCCGTCCTTTTTGGATTTGGAGGTGTGTTCGGTGTTCTTCTTTCCACTTTTTAGCCACGCCCACCGAACACGCCCCAAAATCCGAAAAAGACGGAGCTTGCCGGCCGCCATTTTGTTTTGTTCGCAATGAAGGTGAGCCTCGCTGTCCTCTTGTGTTCACTTTGTTCTGTCTTTAGCCTCACCGTTGCTGTCTTTGACCACCTCTTTTTCTTTTCCTCTTCCCTTGCACGTTATTTGACCAGTCTTGTGTTCGGTTTGCCTTTGTGGCCGGCGGGGCACTATTATACTTAACTCGTTGTTTTCTATCACAAACTGCAAGGGCAGGTGTCTAATAAATGGGAATATAGGCTTGACCGTTGAGCGCTGGGAGCGCTTTACTTTTCCGTTCGCGGCTGCCCACGCCGCTTTTTGCCGTTTTTGAGTCCCCTGGCAGGTGCCCACCCTGCCAGGGACCTTCCGCTGTTTCTTGACTAGCGAGTGCCCACCTCGCTGTATAATCTGATGAAAGCCGGTGCCCACCCGGCATTGCCGCGCTCAGTGCTGCCTTCATTTGCCCCGTAATTCACTGAATCCTGAGAGCAGCGCAGCCCGGAGCCTGGAGGCTCGCCCAAGGGGCCGCGCTGCAATTGGCTGCCCAGCCGGAAGCCAGGCAGCACGAGGGCGGGACTAGCGGACAACCGGAAGTCTAGGTGGCTTCCCCCGGGGCTCCGAGGAGCAAGGAAGAGCCCCGGGGCTTACCGGCAGGAGAGCGCTGGGTCCGCCAGCAAAGCCCCACCCGTGGCACCAGAGAAGAAGGCAAGGGAGAAGAGAAGAGCCGCCGGGCAGAGGAGATGCGCTGCTCCCTCCGAGCCTCTGCAGAGCCCAGTGAGTGTAGACGGGCAGGGGGCACTCCTTCAGAGAGTCTGAGAGGCTCGGGGGCAGAGTATAAGATAGAGCCCAGCAAGGCTCCAGTATCTTGGGGGCATTTTGTTGTCTAAGAGCCCACGAGGCTCAAGAAGGCGCCACAGTTCTGTCAGAGCCCAGAGAGGCTCGAGGAGGCGCCATTGGTTTTAAAAGCCCACCAGGGCAAAGGCGGAATTTTGTATGTAGAGCCCCGTGGCTCACCGCCTGCATTGCTTAATTAGAGTCCATAAAGGCTCTGGGGTGCCACAGTTGTTCGTAGGACTTGTGTTGTATTGTCTAACGGAACTCGTTGTATTCTATCATAAACTGCAAGGGCAGGTGTCGAATAAATGGGAATATAGGCTTGACCGATGTAAAACCTGGCACTGGGTCCGAGGACATTTACAGCCGTGCTCCCTGCAGCTAAGTCTGTTTTGACTTAAATTACACTAGTAAGCGTATGTTATTAAAACAGCTAGTTACGTCTCTAGCTAGTACTAATGGTCGAAGCGTTGTTTTTGAACATACTGAAGCCATAAGCATCACATTTGCCATTTACGATGTAATGTGCCTGAAGGTGAGAGATATGTGAGAGATATGTAATACAATCCCTTGACAGCTATGAAAAACATAGGGCCACAAACCGCTTCACAGCCTTGCCTCCGAGCTGTGAGCGACATGAATTCATGAATGCAATTGCACAACGCTGTGCTGCCTCAAGGCGCTGTGTGGTAGGAGAAGTGAAGGTGGTGAGTCACAAATGGATCAGAGAAGCGGAGTTGTTTCCCTGCCCCCTCGCTGTGCTTGCTGCTCTGTGTGTGTATGTGGCTCTGTATGTGTGTCTGTGGGTGATACACTTTGTGTGTGTGTGTGACTCTGTGTGGGTGGGTCTGTATGTGTGTGTAGTTGGCTCTCTCTCTATCACTACCTCACTCTCTCTCTCCCTAACTCTCTCTCTCACTACCTCACTCTGTCTCTCACTAACTCACTCTCTCTCTCACTAACTCACTCTCTCTCACTACTTCACTATCTCTCTCACTACTTCACTATCTCTCTCACTACTTCACTCTCTCTCACTAACTCACTCTCACTCTCTATCTCACAGCTTCACAATCTCACTAAATAACTCTTTCAATACCACATTACATCACTATCTCTACATACATGACTCTCTCACTACATCACTCTCTAACACACTACATCACAACTTTACTCTCTCTCTATCTCACTACCTCACTCTATCTATTTCTATCTCACTCTCACTACCTCACTATATCCTGACTCACTCCCTCAAAAATTCACTACATCACTCTCTCACTAACTCACTCTCTATCTCACTACCTCACAACTTCACTCTCTCTCTAACTCACTACCTCACTCTCTCTCTCTATCTCACTACCTCACTCTCTCTCTTTCTATCTCACTAAGTCACTTTCACTCTCTTTCACTACCTCACTCTACCTCACTACCTCACAAACTCACTCACTGTTTCCATCTCACTACCTCAGAACATCCCTCTCCCTCACTACCTCACTCTTTCACTACCTCACTCTTTCACTACCTCACTCTCTCTGTCTCTCACTACCTCACTCTCTATCCACCTCTCTCTCACTACATAACTCTCTCTACCTCACTACTCCACTCTATCTATCTCACTACCTCACTATCTCACAACTTCTCTCTCTCTCAAAACCTCACTACCTCACTCTCTCACTACCTCACTCTCTAGCTCACAACCTCACAACTTCACTCTCTCTCTCTAACTCACTACCTCAATCACTCTCTATCTCACTACCTCACTAACTCATTTTCACTCTCTCTTTCACTACCTCTCTCTCTATCTCACTACATCACAACATCACACTCTGCTTATATCTCACTACCTCACAACATCCCTCTCCCTCACTACCTCACTCTTTCACTACCTCACTCTCTCTATCTCACTACCTCACTCTCTATCTACCTCACTCTCTCTCTCACTACCTCACTCTCTCTCTATTTCAATACCTCACTCTCTCTCTGCTAATGCAATAGGTATCACATATGCAAAAAATAAGCTAATGCCAATAGAAATGACAAAGCCATATATTTAGGGATACAAAAAAGATAAAAAAAATAATGAGCATAATGAGCAATACCAATAGCTCTACCTATAATATTGCCGAGACCATTGCATTGTAAATGCTTGTTTGGAAGATGGGAGGATGTAGACTTTTCCCATCTCGCTGATGGATTTCATAATCTGGACCTCTGGAGTAGTAAGCGTGGGTAAGAGAGAGTACTGTGTGTGGGGGGAAGTAGCCTGTAGGAGGCAACGCATAAGCATTTTAAGTCGTGAGCGAATGAATCAAAGTGCCAGTAAGTGAATGCATGAGTGAATGAATGCGTGCAGTCTGTCTGTGGTGGGTATAGTAGGGAAGAGAAACGTAGGCATGAGTGCCTGTAGGAGGACAGAATTTACCCACTGCCAGTTTGCTGAATGTTCTGGTTAGAATGGCATGGGGTTAAAAAGTGCCAGGGCCCAGAGATATGCCAGGGTCAGAAACAGGGCCATGCAAAACTTTGATTGCGCTTTGCAAAATTCATAATATTTTGCATTAGGCACATTGGCTCAAGGATTCTACACTACAAGACAGAGCATAAGACGCAACGTGGACGTCTCGGAAGGGAGCACTTATCTTATCTTATCAGGTGCTCAGGATAACACAGTCAGACAACCACGCCAAGGCCAGATCACTAAACACGCAGATTACGCTGCTCAGATAAGCGCGGGGTAAAACAAGGCGAAAGATCCCGAGTGGCAGCCCCCTTGGGAGATGGTGGGCGCCCTGAGCTCCTTTTCCACATACAAGTCCGGCACTGGCAGTGCCCCCGCTGCACCGACTACTCTCCAGGGGGTCAACATAAGGGTGCTGTCTCCGGGCAGCCAAGTGCTTGGCAAGACAGGGTGGAGTTAGCGCCTCGGTGATAACCTCTCGGAGGGATGCCAGGACACTCCGAGCCCTTCACATGCAAGAGTGCGGCGGTGTATTCCAGGCATGGATGGACTGGCCATCAGCCCAGCTAGTAAAGTGCCTGGCTCTGGCTTCATCCACGCACGCCGCCACGGGCCTGCTCCCTTCGGGGAAGCAACCACTACAACGCGGCCGTTTCCACGAGTACACTAACCACTCATGCTTTACAACGCATGCGTGCTTACCACGGATAACCTTTACCACGCATTCCTTTACTACGAGATACGTAGTAAAGGAAGTTAAAGGTAGAAATAAAAAAAAGTTGGCTTGGGGGGGGGTCTCCACCCCCCCCATAAAAAAACTGAGTGGGTTTAAAAAAAAAACTCTTACCTAAAAAACGCTCTTCTGTGCCTCTTGTCCTTAATGAGAGCCTCCCTAACTACGTAATTACGTACGTGCATGTACGTACTGCATTGTAAAAAACAATAGAAAAAGGACCAATTAAAACAGTGTTAGAAGAAGGAAAATTCCGTCCAAGGAAACTGTGAGTATATTTTTTTATTATACTAATTTATTAGGTGAGGATTTATTTAAAACATATTTATAGATTTTAACTAAATAATCAGCCCTGCAGTCGGTTTAGCATAAAAATGCAATTATCATGCATAGTTATACAACGAAAATTGTTGTAAAGGTATGCGTGGTAAAGGCATTTTTGTGGTAAACAATATGAGTGGCAATGGCATTCCCGTTGTAACGCATGGGTGGAAAAGGCATGCGTTGCAAGGGAATGCGTTGTAATGTCATACGACCCTCCCTTGGAGAGTTCATCATTATATATGAATATTAACTGCTGTAAACAATCCCTATCTCTACAAAATGCTTTAATAAGGCGAATGTACACACGTATCGCGGCTCAGGGACACCTTACGCTTGGACCTCACCGAGCTCCCAAAGACAACCCACCCCACTCTGCGCTGTATTGTTTTGTACAAGCAGTTACAGAGCCTGCCCCACCCTTGCAAGGCGCTGAAGCGCTTCGAGGACCCGGAGCACGCTACTGCATGGGAGTGCAGTGAATGGAACGTGCGCCTGTCATGTGACTGATGTGGCCAGTGTAGGTGCCTGCATGAGGACCAGTGATGCTGTTGTGTTGTTTTATTGACTGCGCCTGCGCACCAGTCAGAAGCGAAGGGAGTGAGGGACAGGATGGTCACACATAAGAATCTGTGTCATGCATTTGGCTCTGCATTTGTCATGAACATAGTCAAGCAGGCTGTAATGCAGGCGGCCATGCAAGCATTCATGTAGGCAATCATGCAAGATGTGGGGCATGCAAGCATTTATACAATATATATATACATCACTCCACGAGAAGACATAAACACACTACACCAACACCCGCTGAACAACCCACAGCTCGTCTAATTCAAAGAGAGACTGCTGACCTTCACACAACTTCACAATCTTGGTCACCTCAAGCTGGGGAGGCGCAAAGGCAGGTGCCAGACTGGTAAATATCCTGGGCTACAAACACTAAAAATCAAAAAACCATAAAACACCTCACAGCTATACATATACACAATAACAGTATGTAAACCACAGCCAGACTACCGATAATCATACTCAAGAAGACCCAGACTCTGTTGTGTTGCTGAGTCCTTGAGACCAGGGTGTTAAGGTGCCCCAACATGACAGTGCTGCACGGCCAAATTTATGGCTATACAGCACTATAGAAATCCCTGTAACACAACGTAACACCTTCCTTGCACCACAATCAGGCAGGGGCTTTCTTGGAAGAGACAATACAATACATTGATCTGTTATATGAATGACCTAAGACACGAAGGGGCAGATTTACAAGCCACTTGCGCTTCATTTACGCCGCCGTTGCGTCACTTTTGTGACGCAGCGTCGGCGCAAATCCTGAGATATGAGAGACAAACCTATGCCTCCCGCATAGGCATCACCTGTAGAACTCCATGGTAATAGCTTAGGGCCTAATTATGGCTACGGTGGTCCGATGGACTGCCATGGCCACGGTGGTGGTGCGTGCACTGCCACACTGGCCGTCCGCGCATCCAGTTACAAGTTGGGAGCTAGGATCGCCATGGGACCACTGCAACCGTCGCGGATCGAGATCCCTGGTGGTGTTGCTGTAGTCTTGAGGCCACAAAATGCTTGGTGGTGCCACTGAGGCACCGTCAAGCATATTACAAGTTTCCTCTCCACCATGGTTTTCATGGCAGTGAGCCCATCATAACAGCTGTTGCAGAGGGAAACGCGGTGGTCCCTACAGGGTCCCCTATTGCCTCAAGGCCATGGGGTGCATGCGGGGGGTACATGTTGTTCCCCCCTGTGTGCATGGACCCCCAGCTCCCATTGGAGTGCCTTTTTCATAGACACCGCCGTGGGACCACCAAAGAACCGCCTGCTAGAGACTAAAAAAAGTTGTAATCCGGCAGGCGGTTTCAGTCCTGCTTTGGCGGTCTTGGAGCGGGGTGGCAGCCCCACTCCAAGAGCGCCATAGTCGTAATTAGGCCCCCTGTCTGTGAGACTGAAAAATCTGTGTGGTTGAGTCTGAATGTTTCTGGAGAACTTCATTCATGAGGAATGCCAATCCCTATGGGATCAGATATCTGGTTTAGGACCCTTCTGAGCCCTTCCTGGCAACAGGGGAAAAAGAGCCATCTTACTTGTCTAGTAGGCTGCAGCAACAGGCCTCTTCTGTGCTCGCACAGGGTCAACGAGCAAGCAAACTAGAAACAAAGGCAACCTCAGCGTACACATTGACTGTAGTAGCCGGGCTTCCCACATGTGAGTTCTGTACTTCTGCACAGCTTATAACCAAAAGTGTTATGGAATGTGTTCGCACCAGTAAAGAAGGAGCGTGAGGACAATTTCTCAGGTCTAGTCCTAACTGACTTAGTGCCACTCTACACAGCATATTTATTTTATTGGGGGTACTTATAAAGCATAAACCAAGCTCTAGAGCTTAGCAGATTGCTGTGCGCAGCATGAGAATACATAGACAGCATGGAGTATACAATGTTCTGCCGGGGCATTGACAATGTGAACTGAGGACAATAAATAGATAAAACTTCCTTGAGGATCAGAAACTTAGCATGCCACTGTGGAGAGGCATGGGAAGCAGGGAGTGCTCACCACAGTCTAAGATAGCAAAAAGAACATGGAGAGGAGGGTTTTGAGACTTTTCCTGAATTGTATCACTCAGGAATCTACTCAAGGGTAGAGGTGTGGTTGTTCTAAAATGCTGGTCATTATGCCACCGAATCCTGTAAGGGAATGTGTTCTTAGCGAGTTTTCTTGAATTTCAGTGTTGTCAGAGATGCTCCTGTTGGCATGGGAACCCATCATCTTCTTTCATTGGTGTTAACAAGGACTCTTTGAGCCCAAAGAGTAGAAAGGTGCCTTCATTTATGAAAGTCACATTACAATGGACGGCCATGGTCGTGCAACAAATAAAAATGGAATGGGGGAATCCAATAGGGAAAATAGCACTAGGATGCCTACACTGGACCTTAAAAAAGATCTCTGCTGACTAATCTCTGGATCAACCCATCCCTGCTCCCTTGCTGTGTGATTGCGTTGCGCCTCGTTATCCTGAGATATATGCTACCACGGCCCAGCATTATCTATGACAATTTCCCTCCATCGTAGACGTCTGTCATGGATGATCCTACCCACTCCTTAATCCATAAGCCCTTATTTAAGAAAGTCAATATGCTAAATAATGCATTCTTTCTGAGCTCAGCCAAACCAGAAGACCCTTTAGATTGGCAAAGTTGTACCAATAAAAGGAAGAACCACAGTCAATCCTGCCCTAACACACAACTTTTTCATGATGATGAAATAAAGCTTCCTCCATGTTTAAAAAAAGAAAGCTATCACCGACTAAAGCAAAAAAGCCTTTTTCTGCTCCTCTGCTTCTCTTGGAAAGTAGGGAAACATGAGAGTGCTGCCATTCTCAGGCTCTGAGGTAACTAGGCGAGCAAGAACCGGCATCCACCATCACCTGTTGGCCTCTTTGCCTTTTGCCTGCAGCACACCTTTCTTCCACTTGCGGAAAATGAGTGGGCTGAAGAAAGGGAGCCAGAGCCAGGAGCCCAGAAAAATATAATATAGGACTGGGAGTGGCAGGCATGTTATGGTATTGCCATGTTTATAGCGCCTTCTACCAAAAGTACAGCACTGTAGCAGTTTCTTAATTGAGGCGCCATTTTAATATACTTTGGACTTTCATAGAATGGTAGTTTGTGGTTGTTTGGTAGGGTTTGGTTAGCAGAGATTTGTTAAAAGTCTTGTTTGTTTAGTGTTGGTTCTTGAAATTAAAGCTACATAGACCCTACCCATCATTTTTCAAGTGTGTTAAGAGTGTATATACGGGTGTGATTGAAGATTATGCTGTTTTTCCTTGACGTGGGTGGTCAGTTGTCCATTCCCAGCCTACCCAGATTGTTTGCTAGGCTTTATCGTTGGCTATATAAGTAGCTAGGATGGAATGTGTGTGTGGGTTGATAATTTTTACATCGTTTGTTGGTCAGATTTTAATGTTGGGGTGTTGTGGCAGAGGGTCTTTCCAGTTGCCATCACTTTCCTATCTCTATTGTTTGGTGCCACTTATTGACAATGGAGGTCTCAGGTGGTTTGTCTACCGTGTCCATTTTATGAAAGGCAAATTATAAGAGTAACTGGAAAGGTGTTGTGTAATGAGCATTCTGGGGTGTAAGTTGATAGCGGGTGTTTGTTGGCTGTCTAATGTAGCATGCCAGAAGTGTGTAGTGTGGTGTGGTCTATGTACTGTCCACTGAATTGCTGGTTGTGCACACCATACACTCGTCAAATCAGTGCACAGTACAGAAGACCAACCACACAACACACTCTGGATTTGTGTGGAGTTTTTTGAATAGTGAAATAGTGATATGCCACCTTGTTGCACATCCTGATCGACTGCTTAACAAGGTGTGAGCAGAAGTAAAGTGGCCTTGGGGTTGTGGTTAGAGAGTGTGGGCGAATGAGAGGGAGAGAGATAGAGATACAGAGATAGAAAGAGAGAGAAGTTATATTGGGAAATGGCGGTGTGTGTGTGTCCCTGTACGTTCATGTATGTCTGTGTGTGTGAATGCACGAGTGTCTATGTCAAACCTCACTCTAGATTTCCAAGATGGCTTCTCTATTTGAGACCCTGTGCTCTTGGTTCAGCAAGCTCATGGGCTCTCTTTTTAGGTCGAGGTACTATCCGGTTCTGCCGAAGTCAGAACCGGAAGTAGAGAGATCTTATGTTCCTTAGAGGGGCTCTTTATCCCGCCTCTAATTTTGGCTCTCTCCCATTAGCTGGCTTCCTAAATGGAGGCCAGCCATTGGAGGAGAGAGCCATCCCTCCAAATAGGCTCCGTCCTTTTTGGATTTGGAGGTGTGTTCGGTGTTCTTCTTTCCACTTTTTAGCCACGCCCACCGAACACGCCCCAAAATCCGAAAAAGACAGAGCTTGCCGGCCGCCATTTTGTTTTGTTCGCAATGAAGGTGAGCCTCGCTGTCCTCTTGTGTTCACTTTGTTCTGTCTTTAGCCTCACCGTTGCTGTCTTTGACCACCTCTTTTTCTTTTCCTCTTCCCTTGCACGTTATTTGACCAGTCTCGTGTTCGGTTTGCCTTTGTGGCCGGCGGGGCACTATTATACTTAACTCGTTGTATTCTATCACAAACTGCAAGGGCAGGTGTCTAATAAATGGGAATATAGGCTTGACCGTTGAGCGCTGGGAGCGCTTTACTTTTCCGTTCGCAGCTGCCCACGCCGCTTTTTGCCGTTTTTGAGTCCCCTGGCAGGTGCCCACCCTGCCAGGGACCTTCCGCTGTTTCTTGACTAGCGAGTGCCCACCTCGCTGTATAATCTAATGAAAGCCGGTGCCCACCCGGCATTGCCGCGCTCAGTGCTGCCTTCATTTGCCCCGTAATTCACTGAATCCTGAGAGCAGCGCAGCCGGGAGCCTGGAGGCTCGCCCAAGGGGCCGCGCTGCAATTGGCTGCCCAGCCGGAAGCCAGGCAGCACGAGGGCGGGACTAGCGGACAACCGGAAGTCTAGGTGGCTTCCCCCGGGGCTCCGAGGAGCAAGGAAGAGCCCCGGGGCTTACCGGCAGGAGAGCGCTGGGTCCGCCAGCAAAGCCCCACCCGTGGCACCAGAGAAGAAGGCAAGGGAGAAGAGAAGAGCCGCCGGGCAGAGGAGATGCGCTGCTCCCTCCGAGCCTCTGCAGAGCCCAGTGAGTGTAGACGGGCAGGGGGCACTCCTTCAGAGAGTCTGAGAGGCTCGGGGGCAGAGTAGAAGATAGAGCCCAGCAAGGCTCCAGTATCTTGGGGGCATTTTGTTGTCTAAGAGCCCACGAGGCTCAAGAAGGCGCCACAGTTCTGTCAGAGCCCAGAGAGGCTCGAGGAGGCGCCATTGGTTTTAAAAGCCCACCAGGGCAAAGGCGGAATTTTGTATGTAGAGCCCCGTGGCTCACCGCCTGCATTGCTTAATTAGAGTCCATAAAGGCTCTGGGGTGCCACAGTTGTTCGTAGGACTTGTGTTGTATTGTCTAACGGAACTCGTTGTATTCTATCATAAACTGCAAGGGCAGGTGTCGAATAAATGGGAATATAGGCTTGACCGATGTAAAACCTGGCACTGGGTCCGAGGACATTTACAGCCGTGCTCCCTGCAGCTAAGTCTGTTTTGACTTAAATTACACTAGTAAGCGTATGTTATTAAAACAGCTAGTTACGTCTCTAGCTAGTACTAATGGTCGAAGCGTTGTTTTTGAACATACTGAAGCCATAAGCATCACATTTGCCATTTACGATGTAATGTGCCTGAAGGTGAGAGATATGTGAGAGATATGTAATACAATCCCTTGACAGCTATGAAAAACATAGGGCCACAAACCGCTTCACAGCCTTGCCTCCGAGCTGTGAGCGACATGAATTCATGAATGCAATTGCACAACGCTGTGCTGCCTCAAGGCGCTGTGTGGTAGGAGAAGTGAAGGTGGTGAGTCACAAATGGATCAGAGAAGCGGAGTTGTTTCCCTGCCCCCTCGCTGT
The DNA here is from genome assembly GCF_964263255.1 of Lissotriton vulgaris. Taxonomy (NCBI): domain Eukaryota; kingdom Metazoa; phylum Chordata; class Amphibia; order Caudata; family Salamandridae; genus Lissotriton; species Lissotriton vulgaris. The sequence continues at coordinate 389,465,431 of NC_141699.1, read as the reverse complement.
GCTTGCTGCTCTGTGTGTGTATGTGGCTCTGTATGTGTGTCTGTGGGTGATACACTTTGTGTGTGTGTGTGACTCTGTGTGGGTGGGTCTGTATCTGTGTGTAGTTGGCTCTCTCTCTATCACTACCTCACTCTCTCTCTCCCTAACTCTCTCTCTCACTACCTCACTCTGTCTCTCACTAACTCCCTCTCTCTCTCACTAACTCACTCTCTCTCACTACTTCACTATCTCTCTCACTACTTCACTCTCTCTCACTAACTCACTCTCACTCACTACTTCACTATCTCTCTCACTACTTCACTATCTCTCTCACTACTTCACTCTCTCTCACTAACTCACTCTCACTCTCTATCTCACAGCTTCACAATCTCACTAAATAACTCTTTCAATACCACATTACATCACTATCTCTACATACATGACTCTCTCACTACATCACTCTCTAACACACTACATCACAACTTTACTCTCTCTCTATCTCACTACCTCACTCTATCTATTTCTATCTCACTCTCACTACCTCACTATATCCTGACTCACTCCCTCAAAAATTCACTACATCACTCTCTCACTAACTCACTCTCTATCTTACTACCTCACAACTTCACTCTCTCTCTAACTCACTACCTCACTCTCTCTCTCTTTCTCACTACCTCACTCTCTCTCTTTCTATCTCACTAAGTCACTTTCACTCTCTTTCACTACCTCACTCTACCTCACTACCTCACAAACTCACTCACTGTTTCCATCTCACTACCTCAGAACATCCCTCTCCCTCACTACCTCACTCTTTCACTACCTCACTCTTTCACTACCTCACTCTCTCTGTCTCTCACTACCTCACTCTCTATCCACCTCTCTCTCACTACATAACTCTCTCTACCTCACTACTCCACTCTATCTATCTCACTACCTCACTATCTCACAACTTCTCTCTCTCTCAAAACCTCACTACCTCACTCTCTCACTACCTCACTCTCTAGCTCACAACCTCACAACTTCACTCTCTCTCTCTAACTCACTACCTCAATCACTCTCTATCTCACTAACTCATTTTCACTCTCTCTTTCACTACCTCTCTCTCTATCTCACTACATCACAACATCACACTCTGCTTATATCTCACTACCTCACAACATCCCTCTCCCTCACTACCTCACTCTTTCACTACCTCACTCTCTCTATCTCACTACCTCACTCTCTATCTACCTCACTCTCTCTCTCACTACCTCACTCTCTCTCTATTTCAATACCTCACTCTCTCTCTGCTAATGCAATAGGTATCACATATGCAAAAAATAAGCTAATGCCAATAGAAATGACAAAGCCATATATTTAGGGATACAAAAAAGATAAAAAAAATAATGAGCATAATGAGCAATACCAATAGCTCTACCTATAATATTGCCGAGACCATTGCATTGTAAATGCTTGTTTGGAAGATGGGAGGATGTAGACTTTTCCCATCTCGCTGATGGATTTCATAATCTGGACCTCTGGAGTAGTAAGCGTGGGTAAGAGAGAGTACTGTGTGTGGGGGGAAGTAGCCTGTAGGAGGCAACGCATAAGCATTTTAAGTCGTGAGCGAATGAATCAAAGTGCCAGTAAGTGAATGCATGAGTGAATGAATGCGTGCAGTCTGTCTGTGGTGGGTATAGTAGGGAAGAGAAACGTAGGCATGAGTGCCTGTAGGAGGACAGAATTTACCCACTGCCAGTTTGCTGAATGTTCTGGTTAGAATGGCATGGGGTTAAAAAGTGCCAGGGCCCAGAGATATGCCAGGGTCAGAAACAGGGCCATGCAAAACTTTGATTGCGCTTTGCAAAATTCATAATATTTTGCATTAGGCACATTGGCTCAAGGATTCTACACTACAAGACAGAGCATAAGACGCAACGTGGACGTCTCGGAAGGGAGCACTTATCTTATCTTATCAGGTGCTCAGGATAACACAGTCAGACAACCACGCCAAGGCCAGATCACTAAACACGCAGATTACGCTGCTCAGATAAGCGCGGGGTAAAACAAGGCGAAAGATCCCGAGTGGCAGCCCCCTTGGGAGATGGTGGGCGCCCTGAGCTCCTTTTCCACATACAAGTCCGGCACTGGCAGTGCCCCCGCTGCACCGACTACTCTCCAGGGGGTCAACATAAGGGTGCTGTCTCCGGGCAGCCAAGTGCTTGGCAAGACAGGGTGGAGTTAGCGCCTCGGTGATAACCTCTCGGAGGGATGCCAGGACACTCCGAGCCCTTCACATGCAAGAGTGCGGCGGTGTATTCCAGGCATGGATGGACTGGCCATCAGCCCAGCTAGTAAAGTGCCTGGCTCTGGCTTCATCCACGCACGCCGCCACGGGCCTGCTCCCTTCGGGGAAGCAACCACTACAACGCGGCCGTTTCCACGAGTACACTAACCACTCATGCTTTACAACGCATGCGTGCTTACCACGGATAACCTTTACCACGCATTCCTTTACTACGAGATACGTAGTAAAGGAAGTTAAAGGTAGAAATAAAAAAAAGTTGGCTTGGGGGGGGTCTCCACCCCCCCAAAAAAAACTGAGTGGGTTTAAAAAAAAACCTCTTACCTAAAAAACGCTCTTCTGTGCCTCTTGTCCTTAATGAGAGCCTCCCTAACTACGTAATTACGTACGTGCATGTACGTACTGCATTGTAAAAAACAATAGAAAAAGGACCAATTAAAACAGTGTTAGAAGAAGGAAAATTCCGTCCAAGGAAACTGTGAGTATATTTTTTTATTATACTAATTTATTAGGTGAGGATTTATTTAAAACATTTTTATAGATTTTAACTAAATAATCAGCCCTGCAGTCGGTTTAGCATAAAAATGCAATTATCATGCATAGTTATACAACGAAAATTGTTGTAAAGGTATGCGTGGTAAAGGCATTTTTGTGGTAAACAATATGAGTGGCAATGGCATTCCCGTTGTAACGCATGGGTGGAAAAGGCATGCGTTGCAAGGGAATGCGTTGTAATGTCATACGACCCTCCCTTGGAGAGTTCATCATTATATATGAATATTAACTGCTGTAAACAATCCCTATCTCTACAAAATGCTTTAATAAGGCGAATGTACACACGTATCGCGGCTCAGGGACACCTTACGCTTGGACCTCACCGAGCTCCCAAAGACAACCCACCCCACTCTGCGCTGTATTGTTTTGTACAAGCAGTTACAGAGCCTGCCCCACCCTTGCAAGGCGCTGAAGCGCTTCGAGGACCCGGAGCACGCTACTGCATGGGAGTGCAGTGAATGGAACGTGCGCCTGTCATGTGACTGATGTGGCCAGTGTAGGTGCCTGCATGAGGACCAGTGATGCTGTCGTGTTGTTTTACTGACTGCGCCTGCGCACCAGTCAGAAGCGAAGGGAGTGAGGGACAGGATGGTCACACATAAGAATCTGTGTCATGCATTTGGCTCTGCATTTGTCATGAACATAGTCAAGCAGGCTGTAATGCAGGCGGCCATGCAAGCATTCATGTAGGCAATCATGCAAGATGTGGGGCATGCAAGCATTTATACAATATATATATACATCACTCCACGAGAAGACATAAACACACTACATCAACACCCGCTGAACAACCCACAGCTCGTCTAATTCAAAGAGAGACTGCTGACCTTCACACAACTTCACAATCTTGGTCACCTCAAGCTGGGGAGGCGCAAAGGCAGGTGCCAGACTGGTAAATATCCTGGGCTACAAACACTAAAAATCAAAAAACCATAAAACACCTCACAGCTATACATATACACAATAACAGTATGTAAACCACAGCCAGACTACCGATAATCATACTCAAGAAGACCCAGACTCTGTTGTGTTGCTGAGTCCTTGAGACCAGGGTGTTAAGGTGCCCCAACACGACAGTGCTGCACGGCCAAATTTATGGCTAGAAAATACACAAAGGTGTGGGGGGGTCCAGGGGAATATTTAATGACCTGTCTGCTCATACCCCTACTCACAAGATACAATACACAATAAAGCAGACCAGGTCCTAGAACAAGGGGAGTGTGCCCTAACTGGACTGTGACACAGTTGGATGCCCGTGTAGAAAAAGTACCACTGAAAAAAATGTAATTTAAACACATAATGTTGTTGAAAGCACAGAGGCTAGGATGATTCCCATCAGACCACCGTTGTGGTGGAAGTTGCGTCATGTGGGAAATCCTGAACAATCCATCGCGCCACCGACCGTGTTGTGCCGGTGCGGGAGTGGATGTCAGTAGTCCAGCTCTCATGTTTTTCTTAGACTGGTATAAAGAAAGTGCAGTGCTCAAATGATAATAAACATAAAATAGACTACATAGATCCTTATAGTATTAAAGAGGACATCTAGGTGTCTAGGATTAAAAACACGCTGGGTAGTAAGACTACCCTGTTAGCGCAAATGCAGAACGGTCAACATGTTTCAGCCATAGGGGCATTGCCCCGGCTTTCTTCAGGACCTTAACAAAAACTAGCTACTGCAGATACACACAAGAAATTCAGTGAAAAACCATCAATCTAAATGGAAAGATTCATCAATAGATGTACTTAAAAGTTACATATCTACCAGGAGCCTTGAGTGTTTAGTCTTGCCCACTGGAGGAAGAAAGATATGGCTTCTTCCTAATAAAGATACAAAAAATCATATTACTTCCAGCAATACTTATGTACACAGAGCAAGCCGCGTGAATACACAGTGACCAGTCAAAGACACACACACATGCTAGAATAATTGGCATTCAGCATATTTAAGAAAAGCATATTAGCTTAATCACATGGAGGCATTTCCTCAATGTGATACTCACCCAGCTTTGTGTGGGTGAAGGCCTCACCTCACCCGGCGACCGCTCGGGAGTAGGAGGCCCCGCTCTGTGGTGTAGAAAAAGGGGCACATTTAGCACATGACTATAAAGTGTCCAGCCTAATAGCTCTACACTCAAAACCCAACAAAAGTGTGTTAGAAACCCACTCAAGGACCCACAGACCACTTCTCACAGAAACTTGTATAAGATGTTGCCAAAATTAACATGGAACACAGTCTAGACACATAGAAGTGCCTCTAACCATATTTTAGTGGAGATGTTACTGGAGAACATTTATAGAACCCCAACATAAGGGTAGAAAAGGGCACCAGTGAATAGCCTGCTCTGGGGTGATTATTACTTCAATGCCAGAAGATTTGAGGCATCAAAGTGCTCCTGTAAAGATAACCAGGAGTGAAAGGAACCTTCAAAGCTACTAACTCTACTCCTTCCTCCCAAAGGGTGGGTAAGATCAATCCCAGGCGCAGGAACCGAATAGAACGTGAAATCAGCATAAGCAAGTAGCCAAAGTCATCGGAAGCTAACCTGTCCGTCGGTGCCCCTGTTGTGCTTCCAAGCGGAAGTGGAGGTCACGGCGATCCCGCCTCTGCCCCTTTTATATGCTAAGGTGATTGGGTCGTTGCTCCTTCATATTGTCTCGAGGAAGAAAACGCGGAAGGGAACGGGAGAGCAGACGCTTCTCCCTCGCGCATGCGTAATGAAGCAAAATCGGCGAGTATTTCTCCCTCGCGCATGCGCAATGAAGCAAAATCGGCGAGTATTTTTTCGCATATCTTCTGTTTAGAAGGGAATAGTATGTGACAATTCCCATCATCAATCCCTCTATCGCTCTGTCAGTTGCCATAGGAGACATCAGTATAACTTACAAACCCTTCTTGAAAGCGATCCGTCTTCAGCTGACACGCGCAAATGCAGAACGGTCAACATGTTTCAGCCATAGGGGCATTGCAATGTTGACCGTTCTGCATTTGCGCTAACAGGGTAGTCTTACTACCCAGCGTGTTTTTAATCCTAGACACCTAGATGTCCTCTTTAATACTATAAGGATCTATGTAGTCTATTTTATGTTTATTATCATTTGAGCACTGCACTTTCTTTATACCAGTCTAAGAAAAACATGAGAGCTGGACTACTGACATCCACTCCCGCACCGGCACAACACGGTCGGTGGCGCGATGGATTGTTCAGGATTTCCCACATGACGCAACTTCCACCACAACGGTGGTCTGATGGGAATCATCCTAGCCTCTGTGCTTTCAACAACATTATGTGTTTAAATTACATTTTTTTCAGTGGTACTTTTTCTACACGGGCATCCAACTGTGTCACAGTCCAGTTAGGGCACACTCCCCTTGTTCTAGGACCTGGTCTGCTTTATTGTGTATTGTATCTTGTGAGTAGGGGTATGAGCAGACAGGTCATTAAATATTCCCCTGGACCCCCCCACACCTTTGTGTATTTTCTAGTATTTGAGCAACTTTTTAGTTGCGGGTCTTTGTCAGGATGCGAACGAATCCCCGTCCGCACCATTAGCTCACCCAACCTAAGTGTGTCTGGTTCCCACCTTTCCCTACCCACTTCTCCTTTTGGCATATGGTGTTGCCATTTTTATGCGCACTCTTCATCAACATGTGGAGCATCCTTTCAGACTGAATGTAGCATTATGCTACTGTGTCTTCTTGTGGGGAAGTAATCTTCTATCACATAGAGACCCAATCTAGGCCATTATGTCCTGCATGTTGCCTACAGCTAACAGTTTTGCACCTGGTGCATTGCTACTGCCGTCCTGACGGGTGTACCCCTGGATTTGGGATTATATCTGACAGGTCTTAATTACTAAGACCACAGCTATGATATTCTTCCCTGTATCTGTTTGTTCTTTTATCGATTAGATCTTCCATATACTTACAATGACCCTACCTCACACAGCTTATTTGGGCTCGGTTCGAAGGCCGCCCCTACGCACATGCCTATGAGACTAGTGTTCTCCGTGGGCGCATGCGTGTCAGCTGAAGACGGATCGCTTTCAAGAAGGGTTTGTAAGTTATACTGATGTCTCCTATGGCAACTGACAGAGCGATAGAGGGATTGATGATGGGAATTGTCACATACTATTCCCTTCTAAACAGAAGATATGCGAAAAAATACTCGCCGATTTTGCTTCATTGCGCATGCGCGAGGGAGAAATACTCGCCGATTTTGCTTCATTACGCATGCGCGAGGGAGAAGCGTCTGCTCTCCCGTTCCCTTCCGCGTTTTCTTCCTCGAGACAATATGAAGGAGCAACGACCCAATCACCTTAGCATATAAAAGGGGCAGAGGCGGGATCGCCGTGACCTCCACTTCCGCTTGGAAGCACAACAGGGGCACCGACGGACAGGTTAGCTTCCGATGACTTTGGCTACTTGCTTATGCCGATTTCACGTTCTATTCGGTTCCTGCGCCTGGGATTGATCTTACCCACCCTTTGGGAGGAAGGAGTAGAGTTAGTAGCTTTGAAGGTTCCTTTCACTCCTGGTTATCTTTACAGGAGCACTTTGATGCCTCAAATCTTCTGGCATTGAAGTAATAATCACCCCAGAGCAGGCTATTCACTGGTGCCCTTTTCTACCCTTATGTTGGGGTTCTATAAATGTTCTCCAGTAACATCTCCACTAAAATATGGTTAGAGGCACTTCTATGTGTCTAGACTGTGTTCCATGTTAATTTTGGCAACATCTTATACAAGTTTCTGTGAGAAGTGGTCTGTGGGTCCTTGAGTGGGTTTCTAACACACTTTTGTTGGGTTTTGAGTGTAGAGCTATTAGGCTGGACACTTTATAGTCATGTGCTAAATGTGCCCCTTTTTCTACACCACAGAGCGGGGCCTCCTACTCCCGAGCGGTCGCCGGGTGAGGTGAGGCCTTCACCCACACAAAGCTGGGTGAGTATCACATTGAGGAAATGCCTCCATGTGATTAAGCTAATATGCTTTTCTTAAATATGCTGAATGCCAATTATTCTAGCATGTGTGTGTGTCTTTGACTGGTCACTGTGTATTCACGCAAATTTATGGCTATACAGCACTATAGAAATCCCTGTAACACAACGTAACACCTTCCTTGCACCACAATCAGGCAGGGGCTTTCTTGGAAGAGACAATACAATACATTGATCTGTTATATGAATGACCTAAGACACGAAGGGGCAGATTTACAAGCCACTTGCGCTTCATTTACACCGCCGTTGCGTCACTTTTGTGACGCAGCGTCGGCGCAAATCCTGCGCCATGGTGCGGGGTACTTACAACGTGACGCATCTGGGAGATGCGTCACGTTGTAAAGCCCTGCGCTACATGTAGGCATTCCTGCGCAGGGGGGGGGGGGGAGCACCCTGGCGCAGGAACGCCTCCTTAAAGTGACTAAGTAAAATCTATAAGATTTCACTCAGTCCCTTTTAGGCCCATGCTGCGTCAAAACCCTACGCCTGCTGGAAGCAGGCGTAAGGATTGACGCAGCATTAACTAGATAGGGTCCCCAGAGAATTGCTGGAGCTGCGTCGCGCTTGCGACGCAACTCCAGCAATGCGCCACTTTTACGACACAGATGCGTCATGCATCTGTGCCGTTTTTGCCCCATGGCGCGCCACATTGTAAATGCGGCGCATCATGGGTGGCAGAGGCATGGCGCCCAATAACTGGCGCATCCCTGCTGATTTGCAGGGATGCACCAGTTATTGTAAATATGCCCCAATGCTTCCAAGTTGTGCATGACACTATCAGTGCTACAGCAACTTTGTCCCAGGTTATCCATGCTAACAAAGGCACTGAAGACTTCCTGGCCCAGGTGGCATTCATGGTGTGGGTGTGGTAGGGAGCAAGGCATGAGTTTAGACACAGTGTTGTTGTTACCTTAAGTGCTTTCAAGGGTGGGCTGGTGGAAGCACTGGTGATGCCAGCCGTCGGCTCAATGCCCAGCGATGGCATGACGAGTAGAATAGTCACTTCACAGCATCACTTGGGACCTTCAGGTGTCAGAAGGTGCCTGGGATGGAATGCTACCACTTATTTTGTATGGCAGCGTGCCATGCCACCCGAGGACCAGCCTCTAACAAGATTTTCTGATGCCAAGAACATTACCTCTGAACTCAGTATTGTTCCATGATTTTGGAGTACCTAGCAGAGGGTTTGAAGTGGGTATACAAGTAATTTTGTGCAACCACAGGTTTTCAGAGACCAAGGACCTGCGTGAAATGAGCTCAGGGTGCAGTGTAGACCTCTACAGAGGTATTTGTTGTAAATGAAATCCAGAGGCCATAGTGTATGCTTTATGAAGGTTTATAAGATCTTAGTTTCAAGTATATAGGTAAGCCCCACCAGGAGCAGCCTCCGTGCGGCTCAGCCCATATCTTCAATGGACCCTCCTTCCCACACACACACTCAACATTCTATGTGACCTCACACACTAACTCGGAACACGGAGGAGGATGCATTAAGATACAACGGTATATCCGAAGGAAAGACCCCTTGCCGAGCCGGCATAGAACATAATTCCAAATTGTTGATGCAGCACAGACTACACACTGCTAATCCTGGTGTATAGTTCACACGGATGTGAGAAAGGTCATCTTTTGTACCTTTGACCTACATGTTGCAGGTCCTGTCATCAGAATTCCACAAGTACAACAAAAAGATAATATTTAATGCACTTGGAGCTGAACAGGACAGTCCTAAACTTGCCATGTTCAATATTCGCTTCTGTGCTTGGCTGCTTTTTCAAACTGGAAGTCATCAATCCTGCTACTGCTGGTCTTTCCTCACTGTCTCTGCGAGGTGCTATGTGTGCTCCTGCTAACATTGCATTCTGGCTCACTTCCATCCTTTTTCCTTCGTAGGGTCTTTGTGAACCGAAGTCTGGCTCTCGAGAAGATCAAATGCTTTGGCTTCGACATGGATTACACCCTCGCAAGTAAGTAAAGTCACTCAGTGAGCAAAAGAGCAACTCAAACAGCAAAATGTGGGATAATCTGAAAAGTAAATACCCTCCACCATACACTCACAACTATATATGTAGATGTTGGTATTTATAGATTGCAAACCTAGCTCTGAAGCAACCAAGTGCTGTTCTTTATGAGGGGCTGGGAGACAATCTTCCAGATAGTATACATCTAGGGGAATTACACAAATACATTTAATTTCACTTTTTTGTTTAATTTTTTTAGGCGCAGAGAGATTAAGGGATTTGTCAGAATTACACGATGTTGAGACTCACACCAGGCTGAGATTCGAACTTGAGGCATTAGGTTCCAGCCGCAGCAGCTCAAGCCACTAGGTCACATCTCCTCCTGTCAATCTATGAAACTGACCACTAGTCCAGAGTGCTGGCATTGCAGCCCATCCTCCCACGGTAATAGAGCATTTAGTAGATGCTAGTGTTGAGTAGACGTTGTCTTCCACTTGAGACCTTCATAGTTCTCCACCTTCTAGTCATAAACTTGAGAATTCATTTGGTGATAAGCCAAAATAGTCTGTCTTTTCGATCATCCTTGGAACTTGGACCCTAGCCCAAATATTGGTCACAGGTTTATGACATGGTACCTAGCCTAGGCCAATGGCCACAAGATAAATATTTGACTTGAAAACTAGCCCAGAATGAAGGGTACATCAAGTTCAATTCTCAGTGCTTAGATTCCCCGACCCAGCGTACATCCCAGAACAGTTCATTGTGCTGTGGATGTAGCATAGTTCAATCAACATTAGCGGTTTAGCTCACAGTGCAGAGAGTCCTGGAACTGCTGTTCTGCGAAGGGCACAGGACACCCCATTCAGCTCACAGTGTGAATTTTCAAATTTACCAACTAGCGCAGATCCATTCTGTGCTCAAATTTATGTGCACAGAGCTTCTCGTTTGGAATGTTGCACAACCTGTCAAGCTCATATTTATGGGATTCCTTGCCTTAGCAGCTATCCCAGAAAGGGGAGGCGGAGCCAAAAACTGTAGGTCCTGAAGATCAGGTCACAGCAAAGGGAAGACATAGCCTTATAAGGTCGGTCCATGTGCAAATAGTCATTGCTGGAAAATCTTGCACAGATGAATGAACACATGAGCATCATTTCACAATGAAGAATTGGAATCAAACCCTCGTCAAATTGTAGTTTCTAAGAGTAAATCAACTGCCTTCAATCACAACCAATAAATGGTGAAACTTCATCTTATAGAAAAGAGAATCTTCAAACCTAAAACTGCACTGGAAAGGCAGACAAGACATTGATATATTACAACTGATGGAAATGCTCAAACGTCTATGCCTTGCTTACGATATCAAGCAAAGTTGGCAATATTTGTGCTTCACAAAGGAGGGAGAAGGATCCTGACCATGCCTAAGTTGAAGCGTCACAGTTTATTGCAGCTTAGAAGACTAACCAGTATCAGTGGGTCCTTCACCTGCAGAGAATAGAGTCTCTGGCTGCCTACTTAGGGCCTCATTTACAAGGAAATAACGCAGCACGGTGCACAAGCCATTTGGCTGCACTGTGCTGCGTTAATTCCGAAGTGCATGGATGCATCATATCTACAACAATATGACGGATCCCTTTTCTCTCCCCTGTGCTGGTGCACAATTTGCTACCGTGCACCGACTCAGGCACCCCTGCACCATAGTGCAAGGTTGCCTGCGTTGAGGGGAATGATTGTTTATGAGCAGAAAAGTGTCCCTTCCTGCACATAAACAATCTGAAATGGTGGTATTAAACTTCTATGTGTGCTGCCTAATCCAGCACACATAGAAGTTGAAAAACTGCATTTTTTCAATGATTGTTTATGTGCAGAAAGGGACACCTTCCTGCACATAAACAATCACAAGTGGTGATTTCCTTTTTCTATGTGTGCTGCAGAATGCCGCAGGCATAGAACGAGGAAAAAAACGAGGAGAAATGAAAGCCTTTCTCCTCGTTGCGCCTCCCAATGCCTCCGCTGGGGAGGTGTAGCATTCTGACGCATTTCCAGGTTTACGATTTTTCGTATATCTGGAAATGTGGCAGAATCAATGGGTGTTGTGTGGGAACATCCACAGCAACAACCATGGAACTCCCCTTTCAGGCGGGGTGGCTTTATGTGTCCTTGTAAATATGGGGCAGCAGGTTGTGCCGCTGGTGCATCACACAAAGTGACACACCAGCAGCGCAAGGGGCTTGTAAATAAGCCTCTGGGTGTTTCAGAAGTGTCACTCAGGGCTCTTCCTTGGCCTCAGCAGCACCAGTATATATTGTAACACCTGCTATTCAATAGTTATATGTTACAAAGATAGAGAAATAAAAACAATTGCAAAGTTTCAAGACACACACTAGTTATTAGAAGATGGTATAAGGTCTATGCCACATGAAGATAGCTCACATTTATCAAAACAAAGATACCAAAATACGAAAATATCATTGGCCAGCATATCAACTACCAGAATACTGTGATGGTGAGAATATACAAGTAAGTATGGATGTGCTATTTTTCACATCAACGTATATTGGCACTATACATATATTACACAGCAGAGGCTGCCACTGTGTAGTCATAGTTAGGCCAGAGTTTCCATAGGAAGAGCATTTTTAGGTCTCGCCTGACCCAGCGCATCCTCTGATCTGGCGAGACTTTTAGTAAGAGCTTCAAAAAATGCTACCATGGCCGGCCTACAGCATGCGTGCAATTGCGCGGGTGCGAGCTTAATGGCAGAGGCGCCATATGGCTTTCCTCGTCATACTCATTAAGCACTGCGCTTCATCGTGATCACTTTCACTTCCACGGCCGCGCGGGGTTTACAGCCGCGCGGCCAATGCTTGTTTACTAAGGAGTCTAATTTTTTCCTAGAATTTTGCGTGCCCGTTAAATCTCTTTCTGATTTTCTTCAGATATAGCAAATCTGAATTTAATTTCGGGCAACAGCAATGTGTTTTGCACTGTGGAGGCGGCGGGCTTTCTTTAAGACATCAGGATGGGTATTATTATGGGGAGCGGGCTCGCAGTGCACTGCCTTCAGAGCTTCCCTTGTTGTGCTTCAACTGATGTATCCTACTTCTGCCCTCTGATCAAACCCTCCCTTTGCTCCTTTTGGGCTTGTTCAAATGTCCTACTGCCTCCATATCTCCAATACGGAGGGTATCCCTAGATCACCATTTGTAAGCCCTTCCAGGGCTCTCTAATATTGTGGGTGCTTCCCACCGCTCTTTCTTCTGGCCTTTTCTCTTAAACACTGAGGAGCCGCTTAGTCAAGGACTCTGCTTTAAGCCCGCTTGTGTTACCTCTGCCAACCAGTCTCTGGTAATAGATCCTTGATGTGGGTAGGCGACCCCGCCGGACCTCCGATGCTGCCCTCTTACAGAGCTCAGAGTCTTCTTCCAGCAAGCATGCGCCCACTGTAGTGCCTGCCTCACCAGAGACGCTGACACAGGAGAAGCTCATGGGGAAATCGTCGATCACCTCTCCCCAATACAAAGTACAAAGAAAAGTCTATTTTCTTCAGCCCCACTTCATGCAAATTCCCTGACGAAGTCTACTCTGACTGTACACAAAAAAACCTCACGAACAGCAGCACCCGCTTTGGACAAATATTTCCACATATGGACTCTAAAGTGTACAATTTCATCACATTTCTAGGACCATGTTAGGGGGAACACGGGGTATGGGGGCTCTCAGTGTGTTAGACTTGCACATCGGACAGTCCAGGTGATGGGAACAATCTTCTTACAATCCAAACTCAAATTATGCAACCAAAGAAAAAGCCTCGGGTCCAGGACAGCCCATGTCAAATTATCCCTCTTGCAAAAAAACACCTCAAGCATTGGCATGTACTCTCAAAGAGGAGGGCCGGCAATAACCATTGAGAGCTCGAAAGAGAAAGTAAGACCCATCTTTTCCAAAAACAGGTTCAGTGAATAGTCAGACCAGTATCCAGCTTATACTGGCCCTTGCATTCCTGACCTCACATTCCTATACAGGCACATGCTTAAGATGCGCATACGTGTCACAGCACCAGGTCTGGAGCACTCACTCCCAGTCTCAAGCACAATGCCAACATTCAACTCAAGCACGCGTTACCACAGCTAACAGCCTACTCCCATCCATGGACTAGTGAATATGCTTTTACTCATCTGACCCTCTTGAAGGTGCTTTGGTGCCTCGACAAGAGGGAGGAAGGTGCTATAGAAATACTAGTGTACAATAGGGTATAGTGAATATATATATATATACATCAACAAAAAAACTAGCCAAGGACCTATTAGCATTTTTGGCTGCTCACTTTCTTTGGGGAGTTTTATCTAGTGTGAAATCGACCCGAAGGTATCAGAGAGCTTTGCATAAGCACCAGTTGCATTACAGACGGACACATTCATTTTTGTTAGGGAGATTATGTGATTTGCCAGAATCACAGGATGTTTAGCATGCCTGCCGAGACTCGAACACGGTTCCCCTGCTCTGAGGTCGACCGCCCTAGTCGTTAGGCCACATCCTCTCATCTTTAATACGGCTTTGTGTTTTAGCTGCACACTTAGTATTGTTTTTTGTTTGCTCGCACATTTTGCTTGATTATTTTCATGATATTTCATGATTATTATTGCCTTTACAAGACGGTGACCCTGGACCCACATTAGTCCTTCTTTTTTGTTTCTCACTATATGTATTGGGTAGTAACACTGCTTATCATCTGTACAGGGCTGTTGTGGCAGAAAAGCGGCATGACTGTGCACTAAGTAAACAAGTATTGGCATAGCCAATAGTTCTCGCCTTTGGGACCTTATAAGTATTTAGTTATGCAGCACAATATCCTTACTGCAACAACAATAATTGTTGAATAGCTAAACACGTATAAGGTCCCAAAGGCGAGACCTATTGGCTATGCCTATGCTTGTTTTGTTTTTCTGTTAACTTTGGTGCCATTTGAGAAATTTTCATTAAACTTTCATCCATCTTTGCCCTGATTTTTTAAGTGGGGGCAAGAAAAAGGAAGGCCATAAAATGCTGCTTTCTAATGTTAACTCCCATAAGAAACTTTGTTCTCAAATCAGCACAATAAAATGTATCCAAATTTGGAAAAAAGTAAAAGTGTTCACTCAGAATGGGAGATTTTTGTGATTTGGTGTAAAGTTGATCAGTCAGTTAGAAACAATTAGCAGATAAAAAAGGTTTAGAATTGGGCAAATTGTGTGCATCTGGATGGTTGGTCCAGTGGGAGACTCCAGATACTGAAACTTTTTAAAAGTAGAGTCTTCTGGTCGTAACTACATGACTTGGGGACTAAGGTCAGGCCCTGAGGACAACTCCCATTGCTGAAAGTCGTGCACGGCGGAGGTTAGGCACTGTAGGGTAAGGAACTGGGCCTGTGGCTCACCCCACACCTTGCACAGCTGAAGGTTAGTGATTTGTTAGTTGAGATGGATTAGTGCCAACCGTAAGTAATAAAGTCACTATCCTGTTAGGTCCAGTAAAAACTTTCTCTAATTTAAACCTGAGCTCTCCCACTGATAGCTATGACACAGAGCAAAGAAGCTTAACTTAACGAAAATGTGTAAAGCATTTCGAAGTACCAAAACAATTAAAATGTGGGAAATGCAACACAATAAAAAAATCTGACTCCAATTTATAAAAATATAGAAAATGTTATAAGTAAAAGGTACACCAAAAAAGACAAATACTGAATAAGAGGAAATAGAGACATGACTTTTTAAAGCCTCAAGCGAAAATGGGTTAGAAAATTGCAAAGCGCCAACAGTAGTCAATAGTCACAGTAGATCAGGATCAAGGCGCAAATTTAGGCTGACCGCAAAGTAACATGGATTGTATCCACCAAGCAGGTTGTTCAATCTAGGGCCTTGAAGCAGGGAAGTTAAAAAAAGTTTCTAAATCCCAATCTGAAAAGTTACTTTATCATTTTTCTGAGGAAAAATGCTTCTCCGGGCAATACAAACCTGAAATTCAATCTGATGCTGTTGATCTGCCAGTCGGACACTTTTCACAGTCGTTCCCTTTGAAGCTATGGAGCAAACATTTTGAAAAGTTACCATACTTCTTTCAGTACCCAAATAACCCCAGGAGTACTATTCCAAGGTCCCGGGACTTCACAGGAGCACTTTGAATCTCGGAGTGCGTTAACCTGAGGGAAGCAGCAAAGTTCAGTCCAGATCCAGTTGCCACTGGTCAGCTAGGATTCTTCACAGGAATGTCCATGTCAGCTTTTTTATGTTCCCTGAACCACCCAGGGGATCGACATTATGATCCTTGGAGATCTCTCTGTCCTTGGATTTCAAGTGGAAGAGGGTCCAACCTCCACAAGTCCTTCTCACTGGTCACAGATTCCAATCTACCTGATATCTTTTCACAGTGCAAGCACTGTTCTGATGAAGGTGCCTTTAGTGCCATAATTATGCCTGGCACTAGATAGTGTGTGGGCATTACCTACCCAATGAGGCAAAAGTTCATAGGGGCAACCATACCCACGTTTTCAGTTGTTCCTTTTTGCCATACTGCAAACAAGCCCAAAATGCCATTTCTCAGGGCATTTTCAAAATGGCGAAAGTCTTCGGCCAAATTAAACTTGGACTTCGAGGCTGACAGTGTGAGTGGGGAGTGTACTCTGGTAATCATAGTGTACTCCCACATGTAACACTAACGTCTAACTTAAATCAGGCAATGTATCCACAACAAACCCAGAGACAGACGTCCAGTAGGACAAAAGCAGGACCCTTGAGCAACCAGCCAAACTATACACAAGAATTGTTCTGGCATCCTGTTCTTATTCCTTTAAGTCCACCTCAAGTGTTACATATTGCTTAACAGACATGTCAAGCAGGATTTGACAGTGTGGTGTCACAGGATGCCCACAGTCCCTTCTCCAAATATTCTAAGGAGTTTAGAGAGGTCATCTCTACCCATTCAGGTCAGCCTATTGTTTGCTCCTGGGAGGCATATCAACCTCTGACCCTCCGAATGTATTGAGCACATGCAGAGTGCTGACAGAGGGTTATGCTAATTAATCTTCTGACAGTCCAGGCAGGTAACTTTCTGAAAGTTACTTTTCCTTACATATTTATAAAAAATCTGACTACATTATTGAACTGGATTTTAAATAACTATTAATAATAGTGGTTTGATTTTTTTTCTAGATTGTCCCATTCCTGATAAAGCAATATTAGTATTTTAATCTGTTCTCTAGTTTTCTACATAGGACAGCTAGACTTGCCATAGTGAAAATAGCTCTTAGGGTCTACTCACTGTAAGGTCACAGTAACATTAACTTTCCTCTTTTTAATACTGTGCACCCTACCTTGTAGGTACATAGGGCTGACTTATCAATTTAAAAAGGATGTTTTTATCCTATTGAAAAGGGTTATTTTAACTGATTGCACTGCAGGTTTTACATTGAAGCAGTCAAATTACAATAGTAGACCTGTAGCCATGTTTCCTTTTGACACACTGGTGGATGGACAATAAGTGCTGCAGTCCACAGGTGACATTTAAGTTTTCATGCCATCGAATAAAATAAAATAGGCCAATCATGATTATCCGATTTAAACATCTTTTAGTTGTCAGAGCACACACACTGGGCACTGGACAGCTGTGCACCAGTGTGCAGTGACTAAAACCTAGCAATAAAAGTCAGTAAAAAATAGGGGGACAATGCAAAACTGGGAATTTTCTCACAGCACCTAAATATATTTACCTTTCGGATAATTTGGTAGTCAGATTTTATTTTTTTAGACTTAAAAAATATTTATTGAGGGCATGGTTTATTGAACAATAAATGTAACAAAATTTCAAAGACTTTGAAGTTGGGTTAAACACATGAAACTATTGCATCCTTAATAGAAGTCAGTGTGACTTCTTTGGCAAATCTCGATTGGTGGTTGCTGGAGAAGTGGTTGATCTAGATTTGACTTGAAATCTAGTCTTTTCACTGATGCTGTTGGTCCTTGTCAGGCTGTTGCTTGGTCATGAACTGAAAAGCTTTGCAAAACCTGTAATACACCTGCCAGTGGGGTACCAGTAGGATTACCCTAAAAACAGAAATAACAACATTTTCTTTTTTCTAGTAATTAACCTGTTGAAGGCTAAAACAATGTTTTACCTCAGAGGGCAAATCTATGACCTTTTCTAGAATGGCATTAGGAAGAGAATAATTATTGACTTATGTCTTCCTTCTTGTGCAAAAAAGCTGCTAGACTCTAGCTACTCTGTCGGCTAGGCCACAGATTGCCCCTTTCCCTGTGAAGGCAGGAGGGGCGTTGACTGAAGCAATTGAGTGAAGACGCTATGCAAATGTTTCAAAATTTTCCAATTTCTACAATATATGCTAGATTAGCCAAATTTGCATATATTTGCATGAGAGGAAGATATAGGTTCATGTGTGATTTTTACCTTACTTCTCTTACATGTTGGCCTCTTCATCCAAAATAATAAGATGAAGATCCCCCCGGACCTTTGTCTTCACTATAATTGTAAAAGATTCACCCTTGGGTGTTATGTATCTGAGGTCCAAAGGCTTGTTGTGGAAGGCTCCGAGTGGAGCTTAGTTCAATTGGCCTAAATGAAAAGAGCAGGTAATAAATCGAGTGAAGAGAATTGACCATCCTTCATAGAGGGTCCTGTGGGGGTAGTAAATATTCTGGAGGCACAGAAAAGAAGTTAGATTGTTGTGAAATATTTATTTTCACTGACACAGGTTGCAGGGTGGTTTAGAATAAAACTACAATACATCTTAAGCTTCAAATTAAACTACAGGTACACAATGAGGACCGATGTCTGAAAACAAAACTTAAACGAGTCCTGATTGGTTCTTCTTTTCTTCTTTTCTTCCTATACTTCTCTTTATGTTTAGGGGAATAAGATCTCCAAAAGCTAGCTCTCATACTGAAATTAATCCAGTGTTTCATTAGAAGCATTGCTCTGGGTCCACTTGAGGTACACGTTAAGCGATCTAGCAGCTGGGTCGGGTGTTTATGGCATTGTTGATTTGTAGGTCTCAGTCAATGGTACCTCTGTACCAAAAAACGAGTATAAAGAGATTAGAAGTATAAAGATGTTAGAGGAAGGTAAGCTCAACCGACGAATAAAAGGATTTGGCTAAAGATCAATCGACCTCCTTAGAGGGTTTGTCACTAGGAATCTGATTTGTCGCGTGGAACTCAAATCCTGTTACGGTTAAGAGTATGCAACACTCATTTGTGGTATCTTTAGAACTAGATTTTATTTGAAAAGGCCAAGCTGTACTAGAGGACCACAAGTATCTCAACTGGTTGCTCTCTCTCCAAGAGGTACTTGCAAGTTTGTGGACCCAGGTTGCCCTCCAAATTTGCTGTAGAGAGTCTTGGAATTGCGCAGGAGACTTTTTTAGTGGTACCAAAAGTCACTGAGGACTCATATCATACCTGATAACATAGGATCTTATCTATATGAAATAGCTTTCAACTCACTTTGATGTTCAGGGTCTCATTCAGCACCAATTTCTTTCTGTACATCGACAAGAGAAGAATTCTCATTGACCTCAAATGAATTTCAGCACAGCGGACACAGGAACTTATAAGATGAAAGTTCATCTGACAATAAAAACAAGCCACAAAGAACTGCTTGCTGCATGAGATGCGTTGCATAAAACCCATGGTGAACGACATGTATGCCATAAAGTGCTAAGTTCTTTTTTGTTACTCTATGAAAAACAAGCAAACTCCTGATGCCCACCGTTGGCCTGATTGTATGAGGGCACAAGGTTTCCAGCCCTTGCACCCATTTGAACAGACTTTTGATGGCTCCTCCACTGTACAAAATGAGGGCCTGATTTAGATTTGGAAGGAAGAGTACTCCTTTGCAACATCAACAGAGTACCCTCTGTGCCAAAGTTCAACACGCCTCATTTAGAGTTGGGTGGAACTTCAGTAAATAGACGGCAGGGACTGCTCCATCTCTACAGCCTACATTCACCTCCAACAGAGAAAGAGCTGTCAGAGGTATGGCCATTGTGTTCGCTGGCCCTATTTAAAGTGGCCATCACATGGTCAGTTTTTAATGTTCATCACCACCAAGTTAAACCTGGTGGTAAGGGGCAGTGAAAACTTCAAAATTACAAAGAAAGCTCCCATGGCAAGAATGTTATTTATTTTTTATTTTCACAAACAAAATCTCGGTTTAGGATTTTGTTTTTGAAAAATAAAAAAGTTGAAAGTCTAACGTATGGCTACATTATGTGGATGGAGCTGTCAAACTATCAATGGGTATACGGGAGCTGACCTGACGGCGGTTCCTGCAAATGCTATTGATCTCTGTTGGACCGGCGGACATCTCTACTTCTAATTATGGTGGGTGGTGTACCGTCGCCACGGTCGGAGTAGAATACTCCAACCTGGTGACTGTACTTAATTCATCTGCCACAGTATAAATCGAGCCCTGAGTTAATATTTGAGGAAGGTAAGTATCCAATGCACGTAATAACCAGAGTCCTTGTCATGGTAAACAACTAAAATCACTAAATAAACCTGAGCTTAACCCGCTTGTAACCATGGCACAGAGCAGACAGGCTTAACTCAGAGTCAATTAGTAAAGTTTTCAACCACTATTAGTAAAACAGTATTAAAGTCCAAATGTAAAACAATAAACATCCTATAATGAATTAGAAAAATGGAGTAATACACAGCAATTCTGAGACAAGTCCCTGCCTCCCTTGGGAAGTGGAGACCACATTCTCTCTCATGGTTTGGCCGCAAAACGGCAGTGAAAATGGTGATATTGCCCCAAATTCTCTACCTGTTTCACACGCTTCCACTGGTGCTGCCAGCTGGGGTCCTACGTTCGTTACAAAGAGACATGGACCGCTTTGTCTGGGGGACCAGCGGGCTCTGGTGCGCAGGGAACTTACCTATAGAGACCCAGTGGCGGGGGGTTTGGGTGTCCCTGACTTTTTAGCTTATTGGCGGGCAGCCCAAATGAGGGCGCTGGTGGAGTGGTCACGCCCGGAATCTGAGAAACACTGACTGTTTATGGACTGATCACATGCTGGCCAGTCCGTATGGGGAGTCCCCTTTCTCGCGCGTACAGGGCGACCTCGCAATTTGTATCTCTCGGAAGTGACCCTATCCTACTGGCCTGGGATAAGGTTGAGGTTTCTAGGAGCCTTACGGCACTCTGTCTCCGATCACGCCCATAGCACAACATCCTGACTTCACTCCGGGTCTCGATCCTAGAAGGTTACACCACTGGTCCAAAGAAGCTTGTCGCTCCATTGGTCATCTTTTTGATATTTTGGGACCCCGTTTTTTTCCTGACCTTCGGAAATGTCATGGCATTCCGGAGACGAAACATTATCGATACTTACAGATCTGATACTGGTTCTCCACAGTGCTGTGCGGGAGGGTGCGGAGAGACACCTTACTCTGTTTGAGAAGTGGCTGCTCACATGACATAGTGACGCATGATTAACGTCGGACTTATATAACTTTACTAAAAGCACTCCTGACTCTGGGAAGACTCCTGGCCAACTTCAGTGGGAGGGGGAATTGGGTAGGGCTCTGACGCAGAAAGAATGGATGGACATTTATTATAGGGCCCGACGCACAGCGTGTAATGTCGCTTCCATTGAGACTGCCACTAAAGTGGCTATTTAGTGGTACCTTACACCTGTGCGGCTGTATAGAGGTAACCCTTCCCAAAGCCCACTGTGCTGGCGAGCATGCGGTTCATTTGGTACCCTTACCCATATACTAGGGGAGTGTCCCTCCTTGGGGGCATATTGGCGGCAGATACTTGACGACGTTGACTCCCACTTTGACACCCAGATCCCCAGATTCCCGGCCTCTTTTTCTCTATCTTCTCATTGACTGGCCGAACATAATCATACAACTGTCAGGTTGCATCCCGAAGACCATACAGCGTGCTGGCTCGTTTGTTATTTTCTCCATGTTGAAAATCAATAAAAGAAATGTAAACAAAAAAAAAAAGAAAAATAGAGTAAAATGTAATAAACAAAATGACACCAAAGTGACAAAAATCCAATAAGGAGGACCAGAGATATGAGTTTTTATAAAATTGTAAGTAAAAATAGGGCCAATAAGAATAAGCTGCCAATGATAGTCACAGTAGAACATGACTAGGGTTTTTATTTTTTAAACATTTCCATTTGTAACTATCCATATTTTTTGTTGTTGCTCTTTTTATCTGCATTTATCCATACTTATTGAACATTTTGTGAAGAAAATAAACTCCAACTGAGTATATATCCATATTTTGTAACCAATAAAAGTGCATTTACAATTGCATGGCTCATGGGTTTTAGTGTATAAGAAGACATACATAACACTCAAATGCAACACTCTTAAATGACATACGCATTTTCTTACATGTGTAATTGCTTAAAGCTTCATTAGTAAAACTTGCCCAATTTTTAAACTCCCCTGCACGTCAGTCTGCACAGTTATTAACTTGCAGCCATGATTGACAGCATCTAAGGTCAATCAAGAGAAGGCTTATACTCCATATTTTTTCATATGTAAAAATAAAAACATGTAATGATGGATACATATTTTTCTGTCTGTATTTATCTAAAAAAATCAGGTCCTGGTCAAACATTTTACCTTTTCACTTTAGCATTTCCAAAATCAAGTTTATCCAGACATCATGCTCCTTAAATTCGGTATGGAGTATCATAATAATTCTTGAGGGGAGGTTGTGCATAGAAGATCTGAAGGCCCCTTGTGAAACTGCTGCACCTATTCCCTGATATTCAACACCTCTATGAGATGACCAAGGGTGGAATGCACATTCTGACAAGGTCAGCTTCTTTCAATGTCGAATGTATGCAGCAGGCTCCTACACCACCCCGGCAGGCCCCTACCTCAACCAGAAAGCAACAGGCCCTTTCCCTTCTCAGAAGTCCCATTCTCTTAATGAGGCGGGACAAAGTAGGCATGGGTGGAGTTCGTGGATTTCTACTTTGTGGATCTTTCTGAAGTGCCAGAAAAACTATGCAGCACTCCGTGGAGTTCCGCAAGTGATGGAGCTTGTTAAGTCGCACTGCTCGCACTGACGTTTATTGCCAGGAGTTCCATGCTATAAAATCAGCGCGAATGGCACGATGCGTCATGCCAGAGGGTGCTGCTGTTTTCTGCCACTCAAGTAAATATTCTACTCGAGGTGCAGCTTCCTCAACGCGAGCAGCAGATTTCTCAACGCGGCCTGCTGCGACCGCCCTTGTTGAGAAATCTCACCGCATGCATGATTTTTTCTCATGAGCGCTCGCCAACTTAACGTTGGCGAGCCGCTTGAGAGAAAAAACTCAGCTCTGCGTCATTTAGCGGAGTTTTGCAGGACTCCCCGCACTGTGCAGAGCCCTGTGTGGGCAAAACTCTGCTAAATCTGCTGAGGAAACAGAATTCTTCACCCACCTCATTTGCTATGAGGAAAGCGCAGGGGATACTAGAACATGAGTTTTAATTACTTACTTGAAGCTTGTTATAGATACATTATGAGGATGGTTATCAAGTTGTCGTAAAGATGATTGAGAATTTTCAGTTTGGCTTGCCAGGGGCAATTTCAAGTTAATTGTTGGGATGATTGATTCTTAATTTGGGAGCACAGTATTATGCCAATGGAGTTGAAATTGTGAACTGTGATTGAGACCCTTTCCCTAAAAATTGGCAGGAAGCCTTCAAGCAGATTGTGGACAGATATTCAAATAGATTTTAGGATTCTTTCCATTATGACAGTGGGTCATTTTCAAACATCCTGTGGGGTCAGTTTTAAAATTAGTTTGGGACTATTTCCATTTGGGAAATGACCTTTAAACATCAGCTACGTTGAATGGCTTGAAGGTGCAGGTTTTTAAAGGAGGCATAACTTCCCAGAACTCCCAGGTATTTCAAACTAGGAATGAAAGAAAAGGTTTTGTCTCCCCGTTCTAAAATATTTCAAGTGTTTGCCCCTGTGTAATGTGAATTTTCATCATCTCCCTTTCTTCTTGTAGTGTACAAGTCTCCAGAATACGATGAGTTGGGGTTTTATCTGCTGTTGGACCGACTCGTGTCGATTGGATATCCCCACGAGATCATTGAATACAAGTATGACCCAACATTCCCCACCAGGTAATTATATACAAACTATTGTAACATATGTTCCAGTCGATATAGCGATAAATCCATAATCTGCTGCTTTGTAAAATTTATAATCAACCTATTTCATCATACTGCTCAACTGAAATTAATCACAGGCATAAAAAAACATTGTAGTCTGACCATAATCAAAATGGGCACCACAGGTTCCCTGCACCCACAGAATGGGTGCACTTGCCTGTCTCTGCTCTCCAGTGTTCTACCAAGCCAATGGTCATCTGACTGTGGCGCATGCCATGAGATGCTTGGTGCCATGTCAGGATGTCATGTGAGACACACAGAAATAAACCCTCCCTGGCTCAACCTCTGCAGAGTTACAGGCTATGCACTGTATTGTAGAAAGGTGTGAGAATATTGAAAAAAGGTGTGCCCCCCCCCAGAGTATTGAGGTTGGAATCTCTATGGCAGGAAATATCATGGACCCAATATCCCAATATTGAAAAGTAAGTAAGTATATATATATATATATATTACCTACTGGCGTTCGCCAGTAGGTAGTTATAGTTAGGACCTATTTTCCATAGGAAATCCGCAACATTCTCAGTCAGTCAGTCAGTCAAAAAAACTTTATTCGGTTAATTAAAACCATAAAAGCAGTACATGATACAGGAAAAGAATTTTTAAAAAAAAAACAATTAAATAAGTAGAGAGAGTTGATTGCATTCCTGCTTAAAACAAAGGAAAGGGGACGTTAATAAGAAGGGATTTGGTAGATACAGGGAACACCTAAGGATAACAGGATATAAGTCTCACCAGAGTAAATACTAACAATCAATGTTCATGAGTTAGTAATGCGGCAGTTCTTACTTTTTTCTGTCTGGTGGCAGCTACTAAAAAACAGGCTACGCCATAAGCAACTGGCACTGAGTTCAACATCTGTAAATATAGTAATGCTGGCCGTACCTGAACGAAATTTAAAGGTTTTAAAATGGGCACAAGAAATTTTTTCCGCGGGACCAGATAATGTTCGCACAGCATAACCAGATGCAGAGTGTCCTGTGTTGAGAAACAGTCGCATGTACAAGGGGGAAAATTTTCTGGGGTACCCCAATCTGTATGCGTGCCAAGGATGAGATGGATCAAATTAAATCTAAACCTTATGAGCAGAAATCGATGGTAGGGCTTTGTGACAAATTTTAAGTAGGGTTCCATCTCTGTAGTGGTGGAGAGTTGAAAAAGTAATCTGACTGTAGGTTTACTGATTTCAGCCGATTCTCTTTCACATTCCAACAAAGATCGAAAATGTTGCTTCACCCACTTTGCATCCTCTTTTTTGAGATGTTGCGGAAGAGAGTACATTTCCGGACGCCCTAGCCTCGCACATGCCGCTCTAACATATGCCAGCCACGGGATAGTATGAGCTTTGTCCAGAGATAAACAATCCTTTAGGATGCAGTGATTCAGGCTGATCTCTTCATTGGTCCAGGTTTTGATCCAGCAAAGTACTGGGGACATTTTTAGAAGATCAGTAACGTACCCCATACCTAGTTCATTATGCGTTGAATGTGTGGGGGAAGATTTCGGGAGAGTCAACAGGGCCCGTATGAAGTTATTTTCGGCAATTTGTATTCCTGAGACTGGAACATAGCCCCAAATGTCTGCCCCATAGGAAGCAATTGCCAAGCATTTAGCTCTATAAATCCTGGTCATTGCTTCCATAGGTTTCGAGCCCAATTTTTTTAAAAAGCTCAGGAGTGCTGTTGTTGATCTAATTATTCCATTTTCCTTGAGTTTCATTTGTGGCTTCCAGGTTCCTCTCTCGTCAAAAGTGACCCCCAGATAGCAAAAGGAGGGCACCCTTGAAATTGGTGAATTGTTGGAGCTGAAAGATCTAATCTTCATATTTTTCTTTCGCGAGCCAACGACCATAACATGGGACTTGACGGTATTGATTTTTAAATCAAGCGCTTCCATGAACTGGCCGAAATGGTCCAAAAGTTTTTGAAGCCCTATGCCAGTCCACGCTATAAGGACAGCGTCATCCGCGTATAGGAGGACCGGAATAGGTAGGCCCCCCATACGCGGAATATCCAAGGTGGCTGAGTTCAGAAATTTCCCCAAGGCGTTGATGTACAGTGTAAAGAGTAGAGGGGCCAGGATGCACCCTTGTCTGACCCCTCTCCCTGATCTAAACTTTGCTGTACACCTACCGTCCCTTGATGTCCTAACCGTTGCAAACAAATTAGAGTGAAGATCATGTAAAAAACTAACCAAAGTAGTGTCCAATCCTGAATTGTGTAAGATGGTCCATAATTTTGAACGATTAACCAAATCAAACGCCGAGGATAGGTCCATAAATCCCAAATAAAGAAACCCCCCCTTCACCACAGTGTATTTACTAATGATTAAATGAAGGTTCAGGCATTGGTCAATTGTCCCTCTGTGTGCCCTGAACCCGTACTGCAAGTCTGAAAGGATCCCGCTCTCCTCCAGCCAATCCTCCATTCTGTGCAAAATGACTCTGCCTAGGATCTTGACGGCAGAGTCCAGCAAGGAGATTGGTCTGTAGCAGGCCGGGTCCGCCCTGTTCCCTTTCTTAAATATAGGCACAATTATGGAGGTAGACCAGGAGGATGGGAAGCCAGCTGTCGGGATAGCATTGAAAACATTAGATAGAATTTTGGACCAGAATTGTGGGTACTGTATATAAAGTTCTGCTGGTACCCCATCAGGGCCCGGGGCCTTATGTTTGTTGGTCTCTCTAATCGCCCTTTCCACTTCCATGGTGTTAAAGTCCATGACCAGATTGGTATGGTCGCGGGTTTTGTCGGTTAAGACAGGGGCTGTAGACTCATAGATTTTGCCAAAATGGGCTAGCCATCTGTTGTCTTCTATGACACAGTCTAAATCCGTTTGCCCATTGTCGGGAAAAAAGGGCTGATTTACAATGGCCCAAAACTTTTTGCTGTCTCTCAGGACTTCCACTGATAGTAGGCTATTCCATGCTTCCTCCTTAATTTGATTTTTACGATTTTGGGTTATGGTTTTATAATCCCTCCTTAACTTGGCCACTAAGGACTTATCTCTGGGTTTTTGTTTGATGGCTTTCATCAGAGCACTATGAGCCCTCGAACATTCCTTGTTAAACCATTTATGGGTCTTTGTATTCCCTTGCCCAACCAGCCTTCGTTCCAAGTTCTTACTAATCCTGGAGCAGATGTCTTCGAAGGCTATCAGGACCTTAGGGCCCTCTGCAGTTGGGTCCAAGCATACTGCCATGCTGTCCTCCGTCTCTTGGGCAATTGCATGAAAGAAATCCTCTGGGACGATCATCTCCCATTTCAGGCGCCTTCCCTGCTCTTTAGATTTCAGATCCTTTATGGCTGCCATGCTTGGTGAACTGCCAGTGTGAAAACAATCTAAATCCAAGGACAAGAGAACAGGATGATGATCCGATGAGATAAGGTCAACTACGCTGTACTCATGTACCTTTGCCAAGACCCCATTTGAAACAAAAATATAATCTATAACTGTATTGGCATCTCTTCCGACAAAAGTTGGGGCTCTCGGCTCGCTAATGCCCTGATCAAATTCGAAGAGATTTAGGTTCGCTAGAAGGAACTCTAGGTACTCGCCCTCTGCAGTGTGTTCAAAATGGGGAATGGCTTCGGGTGATATCCCCCCGTATCTATCATTAAAACAACCTCCCTCACAGGGGTGTATGTTAAAATCCCCCAGAATAACCAATTCCGAGGGGGTGGTGCAATCACTCCTATAGGCTGACAAAAAATTTAACAAAGAAATTAAATGTTCATTTACAGTGACGGACTCCTTTGAGTTATAAAAGTTAATCAACAGAACAATCTTTGAGTTAGGGAGAGTCCATTCTACCGCAAGAGCATTTATTAAAGCGGTATCTATTTTTTTGAAAACCCCTACTAAGTCCAGGGAACACAAGATGAGTAAACCACCCTTTGCTCTTCCTCTTATCCCTGGGACTGCCGGGGTGGAAAAGCTGCAAAAACCATCCAGGGAAAAAGATTGTGTTGTATCCCACGTTTCTTGAAGCCCTATAATATGATGTTGTTCAATAAAACTTTGCCATGTTGGGTCCAGAGCCTTCGCATTTAAACCTGCCACGTTCCAGGTAAGGACTTTACAAAGTGCTAAGTCTGTGTTAGGGGCAATCGGTGTACCCGCACCCCTGCTCTCTCTCGTCATCTTCAGGCTAGTTCCGGGTATAGGGGATAAGTTAGCTGTTATAGGTGCCACTATGGAGACATCCTTACAGGGACGTGTTAAATTTAGGCAAACAGCATGTTCCCCTGGCGAACCCTGAGTATGTCAATCCACCCAATCTGTGTTTGAAAGGCACTCAAAGCGGTTTGCAATAGGGAAGTACAGGGGATTGGAAGGGCCATTTTGAGGTTGTTGATAGAAAAAGGGATGGATAAGTTGGGGGCCATGCGGAGGACCACCTTGACGTGGTCTACCTCCCCTAGTCCCCACCAAATTCCACCCCCCATCCCAGCCCTCCTCCCTCACTGGGGGTTGAATATCCCAAGGGAAGTTCGGCCTTTGTCTTGGAATCCTATCATGAGAGCCTTTAAACCAACTCCAGCGATTATCCGCTTGATTGTGGGGAAGATAAAAATACGAGAGAGGTCTGGCAGTAACCCTACTCGCCTGATATCTTGGGGCCCTGTTGTTGCAAATAAAATCTACTGCCTCAGGATTTTCAAAAGTTACCACCACACAGTCCCCCTGCAAATTTTTCTTATTTCGTCCTACCCAGGGAGCCCTCTCTATCATTAAGATATCAGCTGATATGTTTGTTGGGAGGGGGTAATTGTTCGCTAGCCAGTGGCAGACTTTATTTTTGAGTGCCTGATATGATTCTTCTTCTGGCGACCGGAGTTCTGTGACTCCGGTAAGGATAACCACATAAGGTGCGGCATCTGGGGGGAGGTGAATATTTCTACGATTCCTAACCTTACCCTTATCCTCTATATCGAGTTTAGGCGCCTGGGATAAACTGTCGCTGGGTGTGGACTGGGGGATGGTATTATTTTTAGATGAGATCAAATTAGTATCTGATTTTTTAATCTGCTCTACGACAGGGGGTTTAGTTTTAGGTCCTACTTGGTTTGAGGCACTACTGGGTTTCTTAGTCGTCGTGTTGTTAGTCTCCGACGCTTTATTAGGAACCATTGTAGTCTTTGTGGGTTTAGGTACATTAGTAGCCTGAATTGGTTTTTTATTTAGGGTAAAGCTGGGAGCACTTATGTCCTTATGTATATTTTTTAAAACCGTTTCCAGACAGCGTAGTCTTGCCTCTATAGGTTCTAGTAAAGCTTTTAACATATTCCAAATTATTGTATTATTTGAGGTAGAACCCGGCTCCTCCAATGGGGTGTTATTATTGAATTACCTGTGGGGCCGCTGAGTTGCAAAATTTCTTCCAGACTTTGGTCAATTACGGTATCATCTGGGAGACTCAGCAGTAGGCCAGGGTTATTAGGAGGTGGGCCTTCTGTGGGGATAGGTAGACTGTCTGAGGGTTTTTCAGCAATACAAGGATTAGATAAAGTAATAGCCTTCTTCCCTTTTACAGCCGGTAAGGTCTTAGTTTTGCGTTTTTGTTTAGGGATTGCCCCTTCTATCCGCGCTCTTTCTGTTAAATTGACTGTAGGGTTACTAACATTTATTTCACTTCTTTGCGTTCCGCTCTCAGTCAGTATGTCTAAGTTAGGTGAAGCCTCCAAATCCTGGGCAAAATTAAGGACGTCCAAGTCCTTATTAGGTCCAGAATGATGTACTAACACCTGTGCTTCGCGCCGGGAATCCATTTTCGGTGTCTGAGCCTCGGCAATGAGGCCAAGGGAAGAACGCTTGGCCATGGCCAGATCTTGAGAAACTCTCCTGTCCATGAGAATTATCCCCTCGTCGATAAGTGCGTGTGTGCGGGTGATGAAATCATCCAGTGTCCCAGTGAGTTTTTTGGCTCCTGCGGCGGCCATGCTTCTTGTTTCACGGCAGGACATAACCCGGGAGAACCAAGTGAAAAGGCGGGAGGGAGCTCAGAACGCCTAGCCAAGATCTGTGGCCCAGCCCAGTCTCCTCGGGCCTCTGAGGGCCACAGAGGGCCCGCCCTTTGCTCGGGCTTAGCCCCGGGCGCTCCCGCGCGCTCCCGCGCAGCGTTGATCACCGCTTTATATATGTAATTGTCAGGTGTTGGGTGGGCGGGGCGGTCAGGGAGAGCGGGCCAGGTGACTCGGCCTGAGGATTACCGGGACTCATGGGAAAGCGAGTCCCGGTTCCTACGCTCGCAGCCCTGTCTCACGCTCACACACCCAGCAGCTACCTGTAGGTCCGGTGATGGCAGCGGCGAAGCGGGACCCGCGAAGCGGGTACCGCGAGTGGTAGCAGTCCTTTCTTCCTCCTCGAACAGCAAACGGCAAAGTCAGGTGATTTGTGGCGTCCCCACACGCTATGGGAGGCTGAGTCTTTTAAGGTGCTTCAGCTGGGCGGGGCGGTCTGGGAGAGCGGGCCAGGTGACTCGGCCTGAGGATTACCGGGACTCCTGGGAAAGCGAGTCCCGGTTCCTACGCTCGCAGCCCTGTCTCACGCTCACACACCCAGCAGCTACCTGTAGGTCCGGTGATGGCAGCGGCGAAGCGGGACCCGCGAAGCGGGTACTGCGAGTGGTAGCAGTCGTTCCTTCCTCCTCGAACAGCAAACGGCAAAGTCAGGTGATTTGTGGCGTCCCCACACGCTATGGGGGGCTGAGTCTTTTTAGGTGCTTCAGCTGGGCGGGGCGGTCAGGGAGAGCGGGCCAGGTGACTCGGCCTGAGGATTACCGGGACTCCTGGGAAAGCGAGTCCCGGTTCCTACGCTCGCAGCCCTGTCTCACGCTCACACACCCAGCAGCTACCTGTAGGTCCGGTGATGGCAGCGGCGAAGCGGGACCCGCGAAGCGGGTACCGCGAGTGGTAGCAGTCCTTCCTTCCTCCTCGAACAGCAAACGGCAAAGTCAGGTGATTTGTGGCGTCCCCACACGCTATGGGAGGCTGAGTCTTTTAAGGTGCTTCAGCTGGGCGGGGCGGTCAGGGAGAGCGGGCCAGGTGACTCGGCCTGAGGATTACCGGGACTCCTGGGAAAGCGAGTCCCGGTTCCTACGCTCGCAGCCCTGTCTCACGCTCACACACCCAGCAGCTACCTGTAGGTCCGGTGATGGCAGCGGCGAAGCGGGACCCGCGAAGCGGGTACCGCGAGTGGTAGCAGTCCTTCCTTCCTCCTCGAACAGCAAACGGCAAAGTCAGGTGATTTGTGGCGTCCCCACACGCTATGGGAGGCTGAGTCTTTTAAGGTGCTTCAGCTGGGCGGGGCGGTCAGGGAGAGCGGGCCAGGTGACTCGGCCTGAGGATTACCGGGACTCCTGGGAAAGCGAGTCCCGGTTCGTACGCTCGCAGCCCTGTCTCACGCTCACACACCCAGCAGCTACCTGTAGGTCCGGTGATGGCAGCGGCGAAGCGGGACCCGCGAAGCCGGTACCGCGAGTGGTAGCAGTCCTTCCTTCCTCCTCGAACAGCAAACGGCAAAGTCAGGTGATTTGTGGCGTCCCCACACGCTATGGGAGGCTGAGTCTTTTAAGGTGCTTCAGCTGGGCGGGGCGGTCAGGGAGAGCGGGCCAGGTGACTCGGCCTGAGGATTACCGGGACTCCTGGGAAAGCGAGTCCCGGTTCCTACGCTCGCAGCCCTGTCTCACGCTCACACACCCAGCAGCTACCTGTAGGTCCGGTGATGGCAGCGGCGAAGCGGGACCCGCGAAGCGGGTACCGCGAGTGGTAGCAGTCCTTCCTTCCTCCTCGAACAGCAAACGGCAAAGTCAGGTGATTTGTGGCGTCCCCCGACCCGACCTGTCAGTTTAACTAACTGCAACATTCTATTTGCAATAACTTTGGCGCTGATTGACGAATCTTCGTGAAAATATCCAAAACGTATGGCCCGCTCCAGTCCGCTCCTATCCCGAGTGGGGATGATTTGTCAAGCGGGGGCCGAGAAAAAAGGGGGTCCCAAAACGCGTTTTCCCATGTTATTTCCCATAGGAAATATTAGACACGGCTACAGCCCGAACTGCTGAACGGAATTACACCAAAGTTTGCCAAAAGGTAGCCCTTGGTTCAGAAAGTGTCCTTTTTTTAAATGGTGTTAATACAAATGATAGTGGTGAAAAAATATTTTGCCCATAGGAAACTTTAGACATCGTTAAAGCAAAAACTGCCAAACGGAATGACACCAAATTTGGCAAAAAGGTACTGCTTGGCTCAGAAAGCGACCTTTTTAAAAATGGTGTCAATCCGTTCAGTAGTTTTTGAGAAATTAAGAAATAAAGATAGTGATATCTATGGCTGCGGTGGATCCGTGCACTCTGTGCGCAACCTGCGCGTACCCTCCTGATCATGAGATGTATGCTAATTTGCTGTCAACACTCCAAACCAGGAAGCGTGGCAGCCATCTTGTGCCTCGAACCGAGGCACAAGAAATCAGGAAAACAAGTGCGCAAAACACAAAAAGTGGGCAGGGTAGAAACACCCTGACCCCCTATGCCTGCTTAGGGGGTCTCACAAGGATACCCAGGGCAAAAATAAAAAAATATATATATATATATTTTTTAAATCAGCAAAATCCGCACAGGGTGCACGGATCCTGCAGAGAAGAAAAAAATGTGCTTTGTTAATATTCAGCCCCCGGGGGGGCAAATCCCGGGGGCAATATCAGTATTGAGTTGGGGGCCCAAAGTAGCCCCCCAGTCCTAGGGACCACCACCCCCGGGCCTTCTAGGAGAAATGGTTGGGGGGGGCTCAAAGGCCCCCCCAAGCCCCGGGGACCGCCAACTTCCGGGACTTTTTGATTATATTTGCGGGGGGCTAACAGCCCCCCCAGCCCGGGGACCACCACCCCCCGGGCTTGTAAAATACATGTGTGGGGGGGCTCAAAGGCCCCCCAAGCCCCAGGGATCGGCACCCGGTGGCTTTAAGAAAATATTTGTGGAGGGCTCTTGGCCCCCCCGCAGCCCCGGGGACCGCCACCTCCCTGGGCCTCTAAATATTAAATTTGGGGGGTCCGTGATGGACCCCACAGCCCCGGGGACCACCACCTCCCCGGGGCTTTGGTAATGGTGGGAGGGGGGCCGCACAGTCCCCTCCTGGAAACTTGTCATGGCCCTGGGGACCGCCACCCCCCAGGGCCGGCTCCGGCAGTGTCCCGGGGTGCCTACCCCCCGGACACTGTAGTTTGCTATGGCAGGGTAGGAGCCTTGCGGCTCCCGCCCTGCCATAGCAAACTGCTTTGCTATTTGGAAGAGAGAGCAGGAAACCTGCTCTCTCTTCCAAATACCAAAGCTGATTACTTTTCCACACGGGGAGCTGCATCTTAGCAGCTCCCCATGTGGAAAAGCAATGACGGATCCCGCAGGAGGCGGGGAGCCGGCTGGACCGTGGGGGGATTGGGGACCCCCCACGGTCCCCAACGGATAGGGCCGGCCCCGGGGGACGAAGTCCCCGGGGCCATAAGTGGCCTAGGAGAGGGTCCATATGGGGGCCCCCATCGCAAATAATAATTTTTTTAAAAACGTAAAGGCCGGCCCCAGGGGATGGAGTCCCACGGGGCCTTGAATGGCCTGAGGAGGGGGCCACGCAGCCCCCCTCCAAAAATTAAAATAAAGAAAAAAACTGGCCATGCCCCGGGAAATGGGGTCCCCAGGTCTGATTATGGCCTAGGGAGGGGGGCCACGCAGCCCCCTTCCAATATTTTAATTAAAAAATAAAAAGGGGTAAGGCCCTGGGGGATGGGGCCACACATCCCCCTTCTTAAAAATGAAAAAAAAAGACTGGACATGCCCCTGGAAATGGGGTCCCCGGGTCTGATTATGGCCTAGGGAGGGGGGCCAAGTGGACCCCTTCCAATATTTTAATAAAAAAATAAAAAGGGGTAAGGCCCTGGGGGATGGGGCCACACATCCCCCTTCTTAAAAATGAAAAAAAAAGACTGGCTTTGCGCCGGAGGCCCTGCCCCCTCCCTACAGCACTCTGCAAACGCCCCGCCGGCGCATTTGCAAATGGGGAATTAATTCCCCTTGAATACTGGGGGTCCCTGAGGACCAACTAGCCCACCAGGAACCTCCAATATGCGCCAGGGAGCTGTGTTGCAGAAAGGTGTTCAGAGGCCACGCCCATTTTTACACCTCTCTGCAGCAGAGATCTGTGGCTCTTAATGGGGGTACCTGGTGGGCTAGTTGCCCCCCAGGGACCCTCAGGATTCAAGGGGAGTTAATCCCCCAACTTAAAACGCGCCCGGGGTGCTTTTGCACAATGGTGAAGGGAGGGGTGGGGCCTGAGGTGACATGTACAAACACGCCCTGTGGCTCGTTTTAAGTTGGGGAATTAATTCCTCTTTAATCCTGAGGATCCATGGGGGCCAACTAGCCCACCAAGTACCTCCAGTAAGCGACACGGAGCTGCGTTGCAGAGTGTTGTAAAAAGGGGAGTGGCCTCTGAACACCTCTCTGCAACGCAGCTCTCTGGCGATACTGGAGGTACCTGGTGGGCTAGTTGGCCCCCAGGGAGCCTCAGGATTGAAGAGGAATTAATTCCCCATGTTAAAAAGCGCCACAGGGGGGGCGTGGCTAGCAGCCGATGGAAATGGCCACGTAGCTGCTGAGCTCCGTGTGAGAGGCACCCGTTTTTAACAATCCGACCACTTATCCGTTCAGTAAGAAGGCCCCCCGGGGCAAGAGCTGAAGTCCGGGATGGAGCGGCACATCCTGGCGAAGTCAAGAGGCGCTCTGAAGTGGTGGTCCGCAGCGACGAGTATCGGATCCCGTGGGCCTTTACAGCGACATCGAACCGCGGCCTGCCGCAGTTCTGAGGCCGAGTGGAAGTGCTGGTGAGCCGGCTGCCGCGGCGGCGGAAGTGCCCCTTACTTTGGCCCTGAAGAAGAACGGCCGTTTACAGACCCGCTGCCGGCGTGGAACCAACAGAGGCGATATACCTCCGATCCCCGGCAGCACGGAAAGACACTAAGGCCCGGTGCGCACCCTCCGGAACCAAGAGACTTTTCCGGCGGAGGCGCCGAGATCGCCGGTGCCTGCCTGCTGTGTTGTCTCCCCCCCGGGCAGTGAAGTGACACCGGTGGGGGCTGAGGAGACACCCGCGGCACTTACCGGCCCCGCCCAACTGAGACCGCAGCAACCACGATACACAGAACGGAGATGGTAGGCGGGGGCGCGGGGCAGTAGCGTGTGTGCTGCCATATTGCGCGTGGACCCCCCATCAAGAGGAGCAGTGCGCCGTTGGCGGGCGCGACGGTGAGCACGCATACCGCCGACACCACCTGGCAGGAAACAGCTGGATTGCCGTGGGTAAGACAAGTGCAGGCCAGCCTTCCCGACGCCCCTGCCCAGCAATAAGACAACAAGACATACCTGCCCATGCTGGAGATGTAGGCACAGAACGTGCACTGTTAACAGGGGGTCCAAACGTCAGTGAGTCCAGTGGCCCACACAAACAGACACCACTCAACCGCTGGTGGCGACGGCACTGCTGTGTCCGGGACTGCCCCCGCTGGCGGTGTAGACTATTGCCCGAGTGGGCTCACTGCCATTATTGCCTACATTAGCACCATCCTCACTACCCCGACTCGTGACACCCCTCGGATGTTTGTGGGCGTCCACCGGCTGCTACAGGTGATCTACTGGTGCGAACGCCACACTGTGCCATCCCTCTTACAGGCTTGACCCGGTCGCTCACTTCCCCCCGTATCAGCCTCACAGGGGCAAGCCTTCCGGGGGGGCGCCATGGCTGGAAGAGGCCCAAGAAACCACTCTACGCAGGCCAAGTTAGATAAATATGCTATGAAAAGAGCAATTCGCAACCTCCAGAGGGCCGACCGTCGACGGGAAAACCATCTGACGGAGAGGGGGCAAAAAAAGTCACATTGGAGGACATAATGAAAGCACTATCTGCGGTACAGACGACGGTTGGAACGATTTCAACAGACGTGTCTTTACTAAGGGCGGACTTCCACAAAATGACGGAGCGAATCAAGGAAGTCGAAATAGTTACGAAGTCGCTGGTAGAGGACACGTCAGAACTGCAGACAGCAATGAAGCGTCTTGAGACGGACAATGAACTTCTAAAAGACAAGCTGGACGACCAGGAGGGGCGATCACGGCGCAATAACGTCTGAATTCTTGGCCCTCCGGAATCGGAGGGGGCCCAGGCTATGGACTTATATATAGAAGATTTAATCAAAACCAAACTGCAGCCGAGGGGATTATCACACTTCTTTTCAGTGGAAAGAGCACATAGGGTCCCAGGTGGCAAACCAAACCCGGGGGCGCCCCATGACCTGTCCTGGCCAGGTTGTTCAATTTTCGCGATAGAGACACGATCCTGCAAGCGGCAAGAACATCTCAGCCGATTCGTGTTCACAACTCCACCCTCGCTTTCTTCGTAGACTACACTGCAGAGGTAGCCCGCCGTAGGAGGAGCTTCATGGAGGTCAGAAGGAATTAAGGGCGCGAGAAGTGCCCTACTCCATGCTATTCCCGGCCCGGCTGCGAGTGATAGCTGACAGTAAGACGTGGTTCTTCGACTCGCCAGAATCGGCGCATGATTGGTTGGAGTGTTGGAGACAGGTGGCACTGCGACGCCGCGCCAACGGGAATCACCGCCGACAGCAGGAGGGAGACCACGCTGGATCTCAAGAGCAAAGCCTGGGAGGACGGCACCACTCACCTGGACCTGAGACGGAAGAAAATGGACAGGAATAAGAACTCTAACCTCTTGACTTTGACCGACATTACTGCAGTACCGATTAGTATCTGCGGCCCAGCTCTGGATGCTGGACTGAGGCAACCCGGGGGAGCCGGTACGGGCAGCCGCCTCTACGGTCCTTGTACCCCGACAAGCAAGTACAATGGTTTGGGTTGCGGTAAAGCACTCTGCTAAGTTGGGGTGGCGGGCAGTTCTAAGTCCGTTAAGCAGGGAGGCAGGGAGGGGGGTGGGACGGAAAGGGAAAGTTTTGCATTGTTTATGTTTGAATGTTATGGCAAGAATTGACATTAGGCTCATACAGACTACATTAAGAAAGGACAGCTGCATCACCATTGAGGTAAAAGAGACACATATATCAGATCCGCATCTACACTATCAATGTTTTGGATTCATTGCACGGCAGCGATTCAGTGACGCCTGGTATTGGCGGGTCACCTGCACTTTTGACTATTGGACACACCTCACTATAGATAATGGCTGACGATGCTTCGCATGGGCTGCTGGCTCATCGAACAACTCTCACCCTTCTCACCTGGAATGTCAGGGGCTTAGGCGATAAAGTGAAAAGGGGCCTAGTATTGCAATACCACAAGCACTGTGGCCCTGCGGTGGTCTTTCTACAGGAGACGCATCTGGTTGGGTCAGCGGTACGAGCTATGGATAGATGGGGATACCAGATGTTGGCCCATGCAGACATTTCCTCGGGTTCTAGGGGTACGGGAATTCTTATTAGGAAAAACTTCCCGTTAGCGGTGCAACAAGCACGAAGTGACAAACAGGGCCGCTTCGCTGCGGTGACCTGTCGATGGGAAGGAAAGTTATTTAATCTGGTCTCTGTCTATAAACCACCTGCACTACATGCACAATCCCACTCCGCCCATACGGGGTTTCTATTGACACTTCCAGAGGCGACACTTCTAATAGGGGGTGACTTTAACGATATAGTGGACGGCTCAAAGGACAGGTTCCCTACTAGGCCTGAAACTCAAGGTGGGCGACGTCTTCTTGGCTTAATAGATGCCCTGGGGCTTACAGATAGCTGGAGATTCAAGCACCCGAATGAAGCACAATACACCTTCTGCTCAGCAGTACATAAATCTCTCACGCGTATCGACTATTTTCTGGTGCCCGCAGATGCCTTACAAGGTATAGAGGAGGTCACTATCCGCCCCAGAGGCATATCGGATCACTCCCCAATTCTGTTTAAATACAACCATCACCAGGCCTGCCGAAGACGTATGTTCCCGGTACATGCCAGTTTCCTCCAGATTCCACCCATTCAGTCGACCCTCGCACGTACCACTAAACAATTTTTCCAAGAAAACCAGGGCTCGGTGGATTCACCCAGTACGCTCTGGGAAGCGTATAAAGTGGTCCTCCGGGGACAAGCTATGGGATCCATCCTGGGTTACAAACGGGAGCGCCGGGCGGAATTAGACAGCCTTGAGGCTGAACTCACTATAGCCATTGAAGAGCAGGAGGCCCACCCGTCTCCGGGAACCGCCTTTGCGGTCCGTTTAAAACAAAACGAACTCCTGGCCCATCAGAGAGAAATAGCACTGAGTAAGATACAAGCCACTAGACACAGGGTGTATGAACTGGGAGACAAGGCGGGGAAAATGCTAGCCTGGCTAGTTAGGAAAGAGAAAGCACATAAAGTCATCCCACAACTAACTTCTCCTGCAGGTTCCCGGATTTCTGACCCTGAAGGTATAGTCGATCTCCTAGCTGACCACTAGGAACAAATCTATGCTCCCCGGGCAGCCTACTCGATTGAAGAGGCATATGAATACATTAAGGATCTATCAATACCCAAGCTCTCTCCGGAGGTAGCGCTCCTATTAGAGGCAGACATTACCACAGCTGAAGTGCAGGCAGCTACTTATGCATTAGCGTCTGGTAAGGACTCGGGCCGAACGGGCTCCCAGATGAAATGCACAAGAGACTGATACAATCGACAGCCCCTTTCTTCCTAAGCATGATCTCTGACAGTCTGGAATTAGGAGAGCTGCCGTGAGATCAGCGGCTAGCCACGATTGTCGCGATTCACAAGCCAGGCAGGCCCCAGACGGACTGTGCCTCATACCGGCCAATCTCACTCATCAACGCCTGCTAGGGGTTTGGCCACAGAGCCTGGAGTCAGGCAGTCTCTGTGGCCAAACCCCCATCGCGCACAGCCAAAGGCTGTGTGCAACGTGGAATTGGCTGCCTGTGTGGGGTTCGACGCAGGGCCTGGTCACAGGATTTACGTATGGTAATAAAATATTACTTTACATTAAAAAAGAAATGTTGAAATTCACTGAAGAAACCAAAGGTTAAAGTAACATTATAGTTAGATGTGATAAAAAAACATCTATTTCATATGTTACATCATTCATAACATGTTCTCCGACATCATTTATGACATCACTGATGACATTTCAAATGACATCATCAATGCTATTTCTGATGACATCATCCAAGCTTCTTTTGCAAGCATTGTTCGATAACCAAGTATGGCATTAGAGGTCTGAAAATAAGTACAAAAGAGATCATGAGAAAAAGAAGTATCATTAATGCCTTCTTATATACAACTCTGAACCAAGTTTGCGTTATGTGCAACATTGACCCTAAACCCTTCATGGGTAGCCGAGTTCATGTTGACTATCAACCACAAATAGAAGGGTAATCCTTCCTGCACACAGTGTTTAATCTGCATGCCACTGTTCAGAGAAAACTAAGTTTGTCCTGATACTCAACTTCTGTTATATAATAATTGCCCTACTACGGAAGCCTTTACTGTATCAAACCCCACACAGTCACCGAACTTACATTGAGAAATGAAGTTGATATGAGTAGAAAAGTAGGTACTGTAAACAATGTTTACTCTATGGAGAGTCTACTATTTATAGACATTGAAACTCTCATGAAAAACACCACAGACTATTAAAAAGTATCTACTAAGAACAGTGCACACTGTATGCAAAACATGTCCAAATAGACACAATTCACTTACAATAACCAAGGTCTGAAGGTTCTAAAGATCGTAAGATCGGCAGCCTTCATACCATGGTGGAGACATTACAGAAAGCCCATCTTCTGAAGCAAAACAAGCACATGTAGTTTGTACCTTGTGCACCCAGTCTTCTATTTAATGTAGAAATTGTTACACTGAGACGATTCTGTCTCATAACTCAAGGCGGCTTACAGTACTTAGTATGTAGTACATAGAATCTTTAACCTGTTGGAAAGTTTTTCTGCAGAACGAAAAAACATATATGGATCATGCTGCACACAAGTTGTCAACTGTCACCTGCACACAGAGATACTCTTCAATACAAAGATGTATAATGTCTTCAATAACTCTTTTATGCATTAGGAGCAT
This sequence comes from Lissotriton vulgaris, assembly GCF_964263255.1. Lineage (NCBI taxonomy): Eukaryota > Metazoa > Chordata > Amphibia > Caudata > Salamandridae > Lissotriton > Lissotriton vulgaris. The sequence continues at coordinate 389,425,341 of NC_141699.1, read as the reverse complement.
ACTCGTTTTGTAAACACTTACATCCATTAGCTGGACATGGCTGTTCAAAATTAGGTAGAGAATTAATATGGTAGTTACCCACCACAATGTAAATTATAAAAACAAACTCACACACTCATTGGATGATGTAATCAGTGATGTCATAGGACATGTCATGAGTGATGTAATATGTCAGGTCATATGCAGTGCATGACTCTGCTAACTATAATTGATGAATTTCTGTGTTTTTTTTTAGTTAAAATCATTAATGTTTTCACTGAGATATTCACCTAACTATAACGCCACTTTAAACGTTGTTTTTTTTCAGTGTATTTCTACGTTTTTCTTAGTCCTTTGCCGCGGCAGACATTCCGCCGTGGTGCGGAAGAAAATGCCGCATGGGCAGTTTGGCTAGCCGCCGGCTTCCTCCGCACACGCCCACATGACGTCGGACGGCTGGCAGCCTTACGACGCATGGAAAAGGTTAAAACAAAAACAGATCGTTTATCATACCCAACTATAACTTTACTTTAACCTTAGGGTATTGCAGTGAATATGTGTGTGTGCATGTGTGTGTGTGTATACATATATATGTGTGTGTGTGTGTGTGTGTGTGTGTGCGTATAGATAGGAAGTTATAGTTAGGACCTAGTTTAAATACATGAAGCATTTTTTGTTTTGCTAATAACTTTGACTACATTTGAGGAACCTTCATGAAATTTTCAAAACTAGTGTACAATTCACTTCAGCTAGTGTTTGGAAAGTTTCTGGGCGATCCGTCAAGTGGGTGCCGAGAAAAACGAGGGGGTCCAACAACACTTCCCTATGCAATTTCCCATGGGGATTTTAGACACGACTACAACCCGAACCACTAAACAGAATTTCACCAAATTTGGCAGAAAACTAGATATTGGTCCAGGAAGATCTCTTTTTGTAATTTGGTGTAAATCTTTTCAGTAGTTTTGGAGTTATTAAAGAAAAAATAAATGTATATATCTAGGAAGGTCGATCCATCGCTGATCCATCGTGCCAACAACACTGCTGTGATTGGCTGGCTGCAACCTGATAGGAAAGTTGTGGCCATCATTTTATCTATCAGGACACAGTCCCAGGACCTCAAAATAAAAGTGAAATGGAATGGAATGGGTCAGGGTAGACGTACCCTGACTCCATGGGTGTAATATAGGGGTCTGTGAGGGATCTTTGAAGGAAAGAAATTGCCCCAATTTTTTTTTACATGTGCATGGATCCGCGAATCCATTGTGGTGCTAAGCACAGCCCCCCCTATGTGAATCTGCAATGGATACACGGATGCAGTACCCTATGGAAAAAAATCCTAAAAATTCACTGGAAAAAAGCAAAGGTTACAGGGACGTTATAGCTAGGAAACAGAATTTAAAAAAACCGTAGAAATTCATTTAAAAACCTAAGGTTACAGGGACGTTATAGTTATATTCAGATTTTACTCGCACAAAACCATAGAAATTCAGCAGTTATAGTTATCTCAAGTAACTATAACTCACGCCCTCGTCATGCACGGCTAATTACCCCACAAATTACATCACTCATAACATCTTCTATGACATCATTGATAATATCACTGCAACATTTGTTGTAAGACTGTTAATGGGAAAACTGTGCATTGTGGGGTGCGAGTTATAGTTACCTTAGGTCAGAAGTTATAGTTACTTGCTATAACTCTAACTCTAACTGCTGAATTTGTATGGTTTTATGTGTGTAAAATCTGAACCTAACTATAACATCCCTGTAACCTTTGGCTTATATATATATATATATATATATATATATATATATATATATGTGTGTGTGTGTGTGTGTGTATGTGTTTACATGCACATACATATATATATGGTGCAAAGATGTAGAGTTAAGAAGAGTAAATCTATACTTCCTCTATATGTACAAACCTTTCAAGATTTTTCCCCTCTGTATTCTGTCCACCATATTACTATATTGCATTATTCCTAACGTCGATATTCCATAGTGCAATAAAAAAAATGCACTGTTTCAATATGTGAAGGTCCTTTTCGAGGGTTAAGCCCAGGAATAGGTGTTGGAAGTAAAAGACAACTAAACTGGACACTGTCACACCTAGGTTCCAGATTCAGCAACGCATCAGGGGAAATAAAGATACACTTCACTGTATAATTTCAAAAGGTGCCCAAAATATAAACTGAGATATGTCAAGTCAAGTCAAGTCAAAAAGATTTATATAGCGCGCTACATACCCGGAGGGTCTCAAGGCGCTTGAAGAAGGGTGGGGACTTATTTGTCGAATATCCAAGTTTTAAGTTGCTTTCTGAATGCTAGATGGTTCTGCGTGAGACGAAGGTGAGTGGGGAGTGAGTTCCAGGTTTTAGCTGCGAGGTAGGAAAAGGATCTACCTCCCATGGTGGTTTTATTGATGCGAGGAACGGTAGCAAGGGCTTGGTTGGAGGATCGTAGCTGACGAGAGGGGGTGTAGAAGGAAAGACGTGTGTTGAGGCATTCGGGTCCAATTTCATAAAGTGCTTTGTGTGCGTGGGTTAGGAGTCGGAAAGTAATCCTCTTATTGACGGGGAGCCAGTGGAGGTTTTTCAGGTGACTAGAGATGTGGTCTTTACGCGGGATGTCTAGTATGAGTCTGGCTGATGCGTTCTGGATGCGTTGGAGTTTATTCTGGAGTTTTGCGGTGATACCGGCGTATAGGGTGTTTCCGTAGTCCAGGCGGCTTGTGACCAGTGCATGGGTGACCGTTTTTCTGGTATCGGTGGGGATCCAGCGAAATGTTTTTTTGAGCATGCGAAGAATGTTGAAGCAAGATGATGAAACGGCGTTTACTTGTCTGTTCATAGAGAGTGAGGAGTCCAGGATGACGCCCAGGTTCCGTGCGTGGTCCGTCGGGATGGGAGCTTTTCCAAGGGCCTCTGGCCACCAAGAGTCGTCCCAGGCGGAGGGGGAGGTACCTAAGATAAGGACTTCTGTTTTGTCTGAGTTCAGTTTCAGACGGCTATGATTCATCCACTCGGCTACTTCTTTCATTCCTTCATGTAGGTTAGTTTTGGCGGTATTAGGGTCTTTGGTGAGTGATAGGATCAGTTGAGTGTCATCCGCGTAGGAGATGATGTTGAGGTTGTGTTGGCGAGCGATGGCCGCGAGGGGGCTCATGTATACGTTGAAGAGGGTGGGGCTGAGTGAGGACCCTTGGGGTACGCCGCAGATGACTTCAGTGGCCTTTGAGTTGAATGGTGGGAGGCGGACTCTCTGGGTTCTTCCTATGAGGAACGAGGTGATCCATTCCAGTGCTTTTCCTTGTATTCCGATGTTTCTGAGGCGCTGTAGAAGGGTGCTATGGCAGACTGTGTCGAAGGCTGCGGAGAGGTCGAGGAGGATGAGGGCGACTGTGTCTCCGTTGTCCAGTAGAGTTCGAATGTCGTCTGTTGCTGCGATGAGGGCGGTCTCCGTGCTGTGTTTGGCTCGGAAGCCGGACTGTGAGGAGTCGAGGGATTTGTTTGTTTCGAGGAAGGCGGCGAGCTGGTTGTTGACAGCTTTCTCGATGACTTTGGCTGGGAATGGAAGGAGCGAGATAGGGCGGTAGTTTTTGAGTTTGGTGGGGTCAGCTGTGGGTTTTTTCAGAAGGGCGCTGAGTTCTGCGTGTTTCCAGCTTTCCGGGAAGGTGGCGGAGTTGAGGGAGCAGTTGATGACGTCTCGAAGGTGTGGTGCTATGGTGGAGTCTGCTTTGTTGAAGATGTGGTCAGGGCAGGGGTCTGTGGGGGATCCTGAGTGGATGGAGTTCATCAGGCGGATGGTGTCCTCAGTGGAGATTGGGTTCCATTCATTAAGGATATTCAAGGGGGGTGGAGGTCCTGCAGAAGGTTGGGTGGGTTGGTCTCCGGGTCGGTTGACGAAGCTGTTGTGGATGTCTGCGATTTTGTTGTGGAAGAACGAGGCTAGGGAGTCGCAGAGGGCTTGAGAGGGGGTGATGTCGTTGGAGTTGGCTGAGGGGTTGGTAAATTCTTTGACGATGTTGAATAATTCCTTGCTGTTGTGGGCGTTGTTGTCTAGTCGGTCTTTGAATGCGGCTTTCTTGGCAGATCGGATTAGTTGGTGGTGTATGCGGGTGGCGTTCTTGAAGGCGTCCCTGGTGTTGGAGTTTGGGTCTTTTTTCCAGGCCTTCTCAAGAGAGCGAACAAAGGATTAAGGGAGGAAAAGTGAAGAAAATGTGGGTAGCCTTAAAAGAGAAACACGAATTGATGGCAGTTACGTCACATCCTGTCTTCATAACGCTTATGGAAAATACCATGTCCATTCAATTGAATATAATATATCCTAAATGTGCAAGTGTATGTGTATAATTATACTAATATTGACTTGTTATTTATATGGTATATAATATAAACTGAATTTCTTTTTACACTGGCTAAATGGTCTGAGTTGTATCCAGAGACGTTTTAAGGCATGGGCAAAGTGGGCAATTGCCCAGGGCCCCCAACTTCCAAGGGGCCCCCTGGAAAAGTTAATTTTCACTCTATTTGCCCTCTTTCTATTCTGTTTCTCTTGCTAAATCTCTCTTTGCCTACCTGAAACTCTGACACACTACCCTAAATCATTTTATGGATGTTTGGGGTTCTGAGCAAGACACATTTAAATTGTTTTTCCGTGTTCCTGGTCAAGTTTACCGTAACATTTAGGGGCAGATTTACAAGGCCCTTGCGCCACTTTTGCGTAATTTCTAACATGGGAAAAGTGACACAAAAGTGGCGCAAGGAGCTTGTAAATCTGCCCCTTAGTGTTGTTTGGCATCACGCAGGATTGAATTAACAGCAAATGAATAATACAATTCAAATTTGTTTCAAAGACGGACCCCCAAAATATGTCTTTCCCCGGGCCCCCAAGATCCTTAGGCCGACCCTGGTTGTATTCAACTCATTAGCACTAACTTTATCAATATCTAAAGAATTACATTTTGTCCAATCCTTGCAAGGATTCAAATGTATTCAAAGCAGATTAAATGCTGACGTTTGGTGCTGGCACCTGACTGAGCTATTTACAGGATTAGAACTGTGACCTGCAGATTATTCATCGATCTCTGTAACACATGCCTGAACCTACTGCTGTTTTACTACATGGTGGAACCTGTGACTTGCAATTTACATTTTCTGTGCAGAAGGCACTATAGTGAAATGCCCGAATGCACTATGAATTGAGGGGTCTGGGGACATGGGTGACTGGGGGGAGGGGTTGAGGATAACTGCTTGCCAGGGACCCTGATGCTTGCCAACAGACCCGATTGAGTCGGGCGATTTCCGAATTTGTAAGTCAAAAAATGTTTTTTATTCTAGCTGTCGCCCGTCTAAAATTGCCTTTGCTTCGCGTATGGCAATTGGGAGAATAAAGCCCCCATGTTTTTTTTTTTATCCTCCCATTTTTCTAATTTCAAAATACTGGCATGCATGAAAGCTGTCTGTGGTCAATGCCTAAAAATGAGCCCAAAACACGTTTGTATTTGTTTTACCAGCTAAAATGACCATGATTGTGTATAAGAAAGTTAAAATAAAACTGTTTTTCAATTTGTAAGAATACGTTATTCAACTCATTTGCACTGTTCTCGTTCTCTTCCAATAAGCAAGTAAATCCACAGTTGGGGTTTTAAGACCCGAATGTGATGCTTATTTTTTAAACTTAATTTCCCTGTGTTAGTCAAATCACTTTACCAATTCAGAATGTGCTAGTAAATCACCTGAACTCTGATAGGCGACCACAGGGACGCAAACACTTTCTGAATTGCACATTTGTCATCTTATGCAGCTGTACATCATGTACTCAGTGTCAGTGCTATGGCTTGAAGAACAAAACAATACTATTTTATCTGTCAAGAGCTAAATTGGCTTTTCAGTGGCCTAAAGGAGTTTGCTGCTTGCTTAATGTTCTAATTACATTACTTAAAACATGCTCAGTTTTTATTACCTTTCTATGTGTTATTTTTAAAACGCACAGAGGCATTTTCTTATAAACAATGAACCTTTATTTTGTCATGTCTTATGTGACTGTGGTTATTAACACTAATAATGAAAAGAACACATTTTCCAGTTCAAACTAACTCCACGCCTCTTTCTCTTTCTCCCCTGCTAAGTCTCCTGTCTTCAGGGTCTAGTCATGTAGCAGAGCAATCAGTCAACCTCTTTAACCGTGTAACTTAATACACTTTTTATGTAATTTCTTTTTAATGGAGCCAATTATAAGACACTCGGTCACACTGATTGTTGAAAGAGCAATTTTAGATATGTACTAAAACTAGGGTCCAAATACTTTATCGAAAGTTTCTGAAAGTGCAGATTGCCAAAATCTCCCATATTCATAACTGGGTGGGTCCCTGGTGCTCGTTGGCTTGTGAAGTGGGAAAGGGTCTGGGCGTGTTTGATCATTCACTTGAAGCATCGGGCACGTCGGGATGGCTATTGGAAGGCCACGCAGAGCACCAAAACTAGTAAATATGTTCAGTATTAGTAATTTGTGAACATTGGTCCCACGTGTTCCATCAGACATTCGCAAGCTTTGCACTCCCCTTGAACAAACCAGTGCTAGCAGGTTCACAAGGGCAACTGAGGTAAGGGCACATATCCACCTGCATGTTGGAATTTGGTAGATCATCAATGCTGGACCAAGGCCAACATTCCCAAACTCAGGGTGTTTCTTGGTTCTAGTCTATCAACATTCCCTGGAAGTTTGGCTCTTTTGACACTTGCCTCTCTACTCTCTGCTCAGAGGCCTGGTGTTCGATGCCCACTACGGCAACCTGCTGAAGGTGGATTCCCATGGGAACCTGCTGGTCTGCACCCACGGCTTCCAGTTCCTGAAAGGGTAAGTCACAATCCAGTGTTTTCCAAATTACTGTGCGAAAAACGTGTACGTCTAAAAGCATTATGAGGAATTTGAGAGGCTTGTCTGTTGTTCATAACAATTCCAGCTGCTGATTCACAGGTCTGCCATGCGGCTGTTGCTTGTATTTATACATGTAACTGTAATGTATTTTGTATGGTGATTATGCAGTTACTCACAGTCTACAGCTGTGATTTATGTTCTTGCCAGGCTGCCAGCACAGTTCTGAGGTTATTGTAGTCTTCATAAATAATAGTTTTAGGCTACAAAACGATTATTACAGGAAAGTAACTTTCTCTGTACACCTTCCTTCCACTGTAATGCCTCTCTCTTTTCCCTCTGGTTTGCACATTGTCTTGTTAGAGCACTTATATTTCAGCCCAGCTTCCAGCCATTCACGAGGCCTGCACTTGCACCTTAAGCTGACATAGGTCCCCCTCATACCCCTGTGTGAGGGAGCCATCTCATCCCCCATCCTATTCTCATGCCCACACAAGGTTTATTATAATGTACTCAAATAGATTGGCCTCTGTGTCACTTCCCCATCCAGTTTTCATCCTTATCTGTCAGGCCTGCCTCTCTGAGCTCGCCATGTCTCTCTCACCTGGCTACTGACTTAAGTTAACCCAGTATAATAAGGTATTTTACATCTGAGTTTGCAGCACAAATACTCTGTGTGATCTTGGAAGGGGTGGAGAGCATCCCATGTACCTGTGTGGCAGTGCATGGTTCTTACAATATGAAAACACCATAATCTGAAGGCACCTGATTCCAAGGAAGGGACACGATACTGATGCTAGATAGCTTGGGTACAAAACAAGTGGGAACTGATCCTTTATTACTAGAGGACTATATGCGACTATTGGGCACAAGGCCCTCTACTTTCATCAGCTGATTACACCTGCCCTGGGTACTGACCACTTCAAGCCATGTCTTGGGCCAAGTTTGGTCCCAGCTAGCTGAGCAATGTCGCACTTACTTGGTTGTGTCCATCCTACACAGCGGTGTAGAGTGGGTTGCCAGCGCATGGGGCAAGGCAAGTATCCTTCCACTTTTCTTTTAAAATGTTGTGCCCCTAAGAATGCCCCTGTCTCCCTAAGAATTTTGCACCTGGGGCAACCGCCCCTGTGACCCCGCCCACCCTACACATTGTCCCTGGGCTCACCTAAAGATAGTAGCCAGTTTGTTGCCAACACCTGCCACTAATGACCAGAAGCAAGATCTTATGACCTCTGGTCCTCTGAAAAATGCCTTGTCCTCTGATACTGTTCCTTCCAGAACTGCCCTTAAACTCTGGTCTTCCAACGTCTACCTTCTGTGGTCATACCTGTATCACTACCATACCTGCATCACTACCATCACTATTAATCTCTTTTTGCATATACGAGCTGGCATGGCAGAAGTCACATAACTTTGGATTGCAGGATGTAGGCTGAGCTGGTGTACCGCTGTGGGGCACATCAAACGCGACATGACCACAAAAAGGTCCTTGGCTATGTGCCGGGGCCCGGTTTGTGTTCTGCAGGTTGTGTCTCTTTCCTGCAAAACTGTGTGATCTCCACACATGCAGACGAAGGCAAGTCCTCCTCAAAGGAGGGAGATGGCTGCAGACTGCAATCCAGTTCTAGTACTTTAAAAGGAAAAATAGAAGTGCCGGTACTCACCAAATTGATTGGGATGGGTCCTGGGTGTCTGGTAGGGGCGTGTCTGGGGCGTTAACACTGGCAGCTTTTTCTTATTCAATGCTAAGGTGCGCTTGTGTCCTTCGGCCAAGTTCCTTCACATGTGCAGAGCGGAATTGATGTTTTTTGCAGTTTTATATAGTGCGAACTTGGCCACAGGGCATTAAAGCTTTTTACATGAGAAGCCGAAGTTTTACATGAAAACATACTTTTTGTTTTTTTATGGCACTGGAAGATTGCCCAGAATAACAGGCTGCTTGAGCGGAAGCTGGGATTTCAACTCCCTGTGCCATAAAAACAAAATAAAGTATGCTTTTGTGTAGAACGTGCACGTGCTTTTATACCCTCTGCCAAGTGTGCACTATATATTACTGCAAAAAAGTACCAATTGTGCGCTGTACACATGAGCCGAACTTGGCCGAAAGGCATTGGGATCTCTGACAGACAATGGCGAGTGTATTCCAGCACTGCAGCCATACACTCTAACTGACAGCGGCGACTCCTCCTCTAAGAAGGAGGCGCGTCGCCCCACAGGGAAAATAAAATGATAATAACACCTTGTTATTGTCATTTTATTTTTCAGAAGGCTCTGAAGGTGCGGGGCGGAGAAGCCCATCAGAGCAGGGGGAGGAGTGGTGAGCACTTTGTAAGTGGGTATGACCGTTTGGCTTGCTGTCTTAGGCCCGCAAAACAGTTATGCGCACTTATGCCCACATGCATCAAAGTAAATTGCATTCGCAAACGGTGCGAATCACAATTTTCTGCCGTTTGCGAATGCAATTTACAAAATTGGGATGCATCATGTTTTTCGCAATTTTAGAAATCGCAATTACGTTGCGATTTCTAAAATTGCGATTGCATTTAAGAAATCGCAATTTGAGATTTCTTAAATGCAATGCATGAACATTTTAAATTTGCGAATTCGCAAATAGGGAGAGGTAAATTACCATGAAGTTGACCTTCATGGTAATTTGCGAAAACTTTCAAAAAAGCACAAAAGTGCATTTTTGAAAGTTTCATTTTACACACACACATGCCCTTGGGGCATGTGTGTGTGAAAAATGCACTTAAAGTTATATTTCAGGGGTGCAGGGGGGGGTCCCCCCCCTGCACCCTTGAAATTGCATTTTCAATTTCGCAAATTGCTAATCGCATATTGAAAATGACTTCCCATTCATTCCTATGGGCCTCTAGGCCCATGGGAATCAATGGGAAGGGATTTCTTAATTGCAATTCGCAAATTGTGAATCGCAATTAAGGAAATTTAAGAAATCGCAAAAAAAATTGCGATTTCTTGGTGCATAGCCTTTTGCGATTTCTTAATTGCGATTCCTTAATTTTCGCAATTAAGAAATCGCAAACGGCAACAACGATGCATGTGGCCGTTAGAATGTTCTCCACCCGGCTGTATTGCGCAGCCTGGGTGGAGAACATGCACAGGCTCCCAATGCCTATCTGAGTGCCAAACCACATTGCTCAGACCAATCACAACGCTGCTGCCATGCTGGTGACAGCAGCGTCGTGATTGGCTAGGGGAGTCTCCTTCTTTTTCCTGTGTCGACCAAAGAGGATGAAGGAGAAGCGGCGGCTGGCAGGTAAGTGAATTTGTCTTTTTTTTCGTAATCCCCCCGCCGCACCACTACTGCCCTGTAGCAGCCGCCACTGCCGACAGCGCAAAAGTTTCAATGTGGGGATCTCTGTCCGTCAGGCCACATCTCCTTACTGTCCTGTCACACTGTCAGTTAGAGTGTGAGGCAGCAGCAGCAGTAGGTACATGCATCAAAGGATGTAGGAATCGCAAACGGCAACAATAATGCATGTACCTGTTAGTGTTGGAATACACTCGCTGTTGACTGTCGGCGCGCCTCACAGACAGGCTCACTCTGAAGGTACACATCAGCACCGCACTGTACGTCCCCGTACCGCAGAGCCCAACACCAGCTTGCCTCCAGGAGTATCGGTACTCACTTGATACAAGAAAAAGTTCCGGTACTCCAGGGGAGAAAACTGAGAAGTGCCAGTACTCTATACCAGTGAGTACCGGCCCATTTAAAGCACTGTCCCGTGCCAGAATTATTCCAACAACCACAGCCCGGACTGTCACACTTATCCAGAGATGGAAATAGAGCTGTGGGACCTGAACATCGATGACCGGGATGCTTCTCTTGTGTGCTCATGAGCCTAAATCCTGCTAAGATAACATGATCCTTCCCATCGACATGTGCCTAATCCCCACGCAAATATGTCTCTGTCCAGCAGGGTGACAGGCAGATTCCTTCCACCCCTCAGCTTCCGCCTCATGGGCAGAGCCCTGGATTCAAAAAAGAGAAGCAGCAGACAGTTCAATAACAGCCCCTGGTTCTAAGTATGTGTGTAAGTATGGGATATACAGAATGCATACTTAACCAGAAAGCAACGGAGCACAGCGCAGGAGAGTGGTAAGAGGCAGGCAGGTGTGGGGTGCACTCAGGGTAGGTGATGTGTGGGATACAATTGGTGAACAAGGCCTGCAGGTCACATCTCCCCAAACTATCTGTGCTCCCCCTGGAACTCCCACTCCCACAGGGCCCCCCAGCGGCCGGCTTACAGATTCTGCGGCTCTCAGTTTCAGTGACAGTGGGGTTCTGAATGGCTGACAGTGTCTGTGGCTTTCAGTTTTAGTAGCAGCAGTGTACTAGTTGGCTGGCACTGTCTGTGGCTCTCAGTGTATACTACAGGGGGGTGGTAGACGGACAGTATCTGCAGTACTCCGTTTTAATAACTGTGATGGTTTGGGTGGCTGTCAGTGTTTAAATAACACTAGGGTTCTGGTCGACTTACTGTATCTCGCCATCAGTTTTTAGTGACAGGTATTCTGGTTGGCTTGTATTGTCTAGGGCCCTCGGTTTTAAATAAAAAAAATATCTGGATTCTGATTGGCTGACAGAGCAGGGGGCACTCGGTTTTAGTGGCATAGGTGTTCCTCGCTGCCTGTCAGTACCCATTGCCTTCAGTTTAAATTACAGTGGGGTAAAAGTCCAGTGACAGCATCTGCGGTTCTCAATTTTAGTAACAGATGTTCTGGTCCACTGTCAGTGTCTAGGGCCCTCACTTTCAATTACAGCCTGCTGCCCGTATCTGGGACCTTGGCAGTGGCGGCCCATAATGCAGAGAAGTGGTAGGTAGGGCGGGCACACACACATACACACTCTTTTCTAAACATGAACACACATACTCATACCCTTCCACATACACACTTACTCACACCCATCCATTCACAAGCACTCACGTACACCCAACATTCACAAGCAAAGTCCATTTCCAGCACGCATGCACAAATACAGAGTCATTCATACATACACGCACCCACCCAAAATTAAAAAAAAACCTGGTCAGCTGTGATCTTGGGTGGTGGTAGGGAAGCCTCCATGGTTCCTAGAGGATTCAGGAGAGGAACTGGCGAAGATCCCGCCGCCTCCTCTCATTGGCTCACCTTGTCATGGATCAGCCAATGAGAGCAGGACCTTCTCTTACTCATCAAAGAGTGGGATGGGGTCAGTGAGACTTGCTGACCCCACCCCTCTTTGTGACTGAAGTCACTGATTGACAGTCGGCTCTGGGCGATTCAGGGCTTAAAATTGAAGTGCCCAGGGCCGAGTTTATTGGTGGCACACCCTCTCATCATGAGATGGAGGACCTCTCAGCACATTGCCAGACCAAGGAGGTCACGCCCACAGGGCTGTGAAATATTCAGCAGCTTGGCTCTGGCAGCCAGGCGCATGCACATTTAGCGCATGTACATCATCTGGCTGATTGACCTGAAACTGATGAGTGTCTGTCAGGCTGACCTGCATTCATCCTGACAGACACTCTAAATGTGTTGGAAAAAAGTGGGGGGCAGAGACCCTCCGCCCTTAATGCCAGGCTGCGCCTGGACATTGGCTTTTAATGACAATGAGATTCTGACCTACTGCCAGTGTCTGGGCTCTCAGGTCTGATGATAGTGGAGCTGTAACCAGCGTCAATTTCTAGAACCTCAGTTTTAATGGCGGGATGTGCTTTCCTCCTGCTGCAGAGATGTGCCCATGGGCAGAGGAGATGAAGGATTGTTGTGTAGTTGATGCCATAGAGGGGATGGAAGAAGTGAGGTATGATTTAAGAAAGCTCAGAGAGTGATATAACTGCCACTTTATAGAATTATTACGCCTTAGTGTAGCACACCCGAAGACAAAGTAAGGCATTTGGGTGACACGAGGAGCCTTGAAGGCTAGACATGGGATTTGAGGCTTAGTCCTAAAGTAGCATGTCAGAGGTCAACAAACAAAAGTTATACCATGAGTTAACATATCAGCTGAGCATCATGTAGGAAAGAGTCCATAATCAGGGTCCATAAATAGAGTCCATGAGGTTATCATGATGGATGGCCTGAAGATGGCAAACATTTAAAGGGAGCAAAGGGCACTATAGTGCACACTGAAGCCGCATCTGGAATATTGCTACGTATTTAAGAACTAAAAAGCATATTGTGTCAATTTTAGGACATATCTATACCAAGATCTGGACAACTCCTCTGCAATACTATGTTTAGGTCTGGAGATGCTAATCAAAGCATTCTGTCCAGCTCTGTTGCCCTCAACTAGTACGTTGCTTCCAATTCTCATGGTCCCATTTGAAGTACTTTGGCAAAATAAGATTGCTTCAACTGGAGTGTTGTGTCCAATTCAAATGATTTGATCTGTAGTATTTTCTTTAGGTTCCGGAGGTTACATATAGAGTTTTGTGTCCATGTCTGGAGACCAGAAAACGAGCACTGGCAATTTGGTGTTCACTGCTGATTTATTGGCTTTGCTAATGCTTCTTTGCTCTGAATGTTTTTTCGTAAAGAGTACGAAAAACATTCAGAGATGTTCGCCCAGTGTGGCACACACATGCACTTGCATCCATATGTATGGGTGGCCATCTTTCAATTGTTTTAGTTATGATTTGATAAAAACCTTAAAAAATATTTGTCTGCGTGTGCACATGCATGAATAGTCACATATGAATCGTTTTAAAAAAAAGTATAAGTGAAGTGGTGGCGGTCATCGACATTTTTTGGGGGGTTTATAGTATAGTATACTAAAAACACAGATGACCGCCTCTGTGTCTGCACACATTTATTCATATGGGCAGTCATCCAGGAATGGTTTTGAAAGGTAATTTCCAAGATGGATGCTGCTTTAGGCGCACCTTGAGTGGCAGCAAGGGTCTATTACCAGTGTCTGGGTAGCTGTTGGCTCTTGCCAAATAAACAAGCACTGGCAAAGCCAATAGGTCTTGCCTATGCGAGTACTATTGGCTTTGCCAGTGTCTTTTAGCCATGTCGTACAGCAGCATGGCTGTGTAGCAAGGCTAAAAGTAAAGTTTGAGAAAAAGTGGTATGACACAGCGTGGGCTGGCTGCGTAACAGCGAGCTTTTTTTCTGCTGGTGGGTAGGGGACAAGACAGACAACAGGAGGGGGTGGGCAAGGCAGAAAACTACTGGATGATGAGTGGGAGGGTGCAGGCAAAACAGACAAGGGAAAAAAGTGCATAGGCTAAGCCAATAGGACTCGCCTATGCAAGATCTTTTGGTTTTGTCATTGTTTTTGCTATGTTGTACAGCAGTTGGCAGCATCATAGCATTTTTATTTCTTTATTTAATTTAACTTTAACCTGCTAGCTGGCATCTTGGGTGCATACTTTCTGCGCTGTAGCCGGTGGTGTAGGCATAGAAAGGGCGCTGGGCCCGCACTGCAGGCTCCGAAAATGGCCTCCCTTGCTCACCAGTTGAATGAGGTGCAGTGGGCCATAACGCCCCTGGTCACCACTGCAGCTGCTACAATAGTCATAGCTACGCCTCTGAATGTCACATCAGGGCAGAGCTTTCTATCCCCAGAGTGCATCATGATTTCCACGCCCATCCACAACAATGGTAATAACTTAATGGTCAGCATATAGTCTATGACATGCTGCTTTTCGTGTCATTTCAACTCATAAACAGTGGAACTGAATGACAACCAAGTCACAAGGCGCCAAGTCCAGATATGGAGGTAAGATTTCAGCTACTCGGCTTGTGAATATGGCCCCATAAGTTTTCCTCTGTAAAGCAACTGCGACATGGAACCTTCGAGGGGGAGTTAAGGTTGTCCTCTAATAACAATATGAAACTTGAGTTTAATAAAAGTGTCACTGCCCAATCAGGGGCGGACTGGTCGTACTGGGCATCGACCATTTTCCCGGGAGGCTGTAAGGGTGGGGGAGGTTTTGCAGAGCTCAGGGGCGGTTTTGTTACTGGGGGCGATTTAGCATCAGTACTGCAATATCGCCCCCACGCCCCAGTAACAAAAGAAGCAGTGTTTGGCACTTGCACCCCCCTTCCACCAACACCCACCAGGTGCTGGTCCAACAAAATTATCAGGGCTGCTTTGGGTTCCCAGCCTGGCCCTGCTAGAGATCACACATAATATAAGAAGTGGGGTGGATAGGAAAAAGAGTCACGATTGCAAATTTTCACTGGCTGCAGAGAAGTAATGGACCAGAGCCTTGTAGGTGGGCCGAAGACATTAAATAATCAATTTTAAAAGTCCTGAGACAGATGACCCCTAATTCAGAGACAGCAAGGGTACCACAAGAGAGCAGGCATTAATGAACGACAAGGGCAGGCAAGAAATTGCATACATGCCAACATTTCAGAACAAGAAACTGGAAATCAGTGGAAGGTATGTTCCCATTGACTTCCTGTGCAACAGAAGCAATTTCAGGGGGACGACTGCTAAAATAATGCCATTTTGCTTCAAACGGAATGAGTCTCCCACCTGAATCGGATGTTTGTATTGTATTGTATTTGGCATTTGTAAAGCACGTAGCTAACCGTAGGCGTCCCAGCGCTGAAGGAATACGAAGGGCGAAATGGAGGGAGTCTATATGAATAGAAAGGTCTTGACTGACTGACTGATGATATTTCTAAAGCACACTACTGCTGAGTAGTCTTGGCGCTGAGAGAAGTAGCCGAACGAGGTGATAACCAGTGACTCATTGAGTGAAAAGCCATGTTTTGATTTCCTTCCTGAAAATCCTCCGGTTAGGGATCAGTCTAATGTGTAGCAGCATTGAATTCCACAGTTTCGAAGCCAAGAAGGAGAAAGCCTTGCCTCCCCAACGTAGTCTTTGTATCTTGGAGATATTGACCAGACCCTGAGAGGCAGACCTCAGGGGTCGTGTTGGCTGGTACCGGGAGAATAGGGATTGAAGATCGTGTGCCCCTTCTCCAGACAATGCCTTGTGAACCAAGCATATTGCTTTGAAGTCCACCCGCCGTCGTACTGGCAACCAGTGTAGTTGCCTGACTGCGTGAGAAGTAGGTTGGTGTTTAGGCAATTTGAGAAGTACTCTCGCTGCTGCATTTTTAACTGATTGCAGCTTGGCCAGTTGAGCAGTACCAGCTCCCAAATATAGGGCATTGCCATAATCAATTCTAGAAAAGATAGTGGCGATTATAACTGTTTTCCTAAGAGGAAAAGGAATAAACAGTAATATCTTTCTCAGTCCTTTTAACATAAAAAAACATGCAGAGGCCACTTGATTTATCTGTGGCCTCCAAGACATGTCTTTATCAAACTTTATGCCAAGGTTCCTGACTTTAGCCACTGGTATCGGACAGGCCCCTGCAGATCTCGGCCACCAAAGCTGATTCCAAATGGATGCTTTATGACCGAACTCAAGGACTTCGGTTTTTTCAGTATTCAGCTTTAGAAAGTTTTGATTCATCTAAGACATAACCTCAGACATACAAAGGGAAAAATCAGCTGCCTTGGCTTCCACTGAATGAGAAACTGACACTATCAGCTGAGTGTCATCAGCATATGACACTAGCTTAAGGCCTAGTTTTTTAATTAGTTTTGCCGAAGGGGCAATATAGATGTTGAACAGTGAGGGCGACAGTGTGGAACCCTGAGGTACTCCTCCAGGAAGTATACATTTTTACGATTGATAGCCATTCCAGAAGATAACTTGTTCTCTATTTGACAGAAAGGAGGTGAGGAGGTCCAGCGCTATGGCATTGACACCTGTGTCCCGAAGTATTTGAATCAGTACCTCATGGTTTACGGTGTCAAAGGCTGCTGTTAGGTCCAACAGGACCAAAGTAACTCCGCCACCCTTGTCCATGCCCTTCCGTATCTCCTCTGCTGCCATGATCAATGCCGTTTCCCACGGAAGCCATGTAGAGTATAATCGAGAACGCTGTTGATCTTGAGATAAGATGACAGCTCCAAGTTCATGGCTTTCTCCAATAATTTGGCTGGCAGAGGTAGGCAGGAAATAGGGCAATAGTTTGTTTCCTCAGTGGGATCTAGCTTCATTTAATTTAACAACGGACGGAAACATGCCTTTTTTTAAGCTAGCTGGAAAACTCCTGAGGTAAGAGCCTGGTTCATAACCGGATTTAATAAAGAACTAATCTCTATTGGAGCCATGTGCAGAACATAGCGGGGACAGGGATCCATAGGTGATCCTGACTTGGTTTTTAGCAACAGATCTGCCACGGTGTCCTCATCAAGTAGAGAGAATTGAGACAGGCCCACCTGAGTGTTGCTAATATCAGGTTGCATAGCTTGGTTGCTTTCTGTGCTCTTTACTGCATTTATCAGATCGTTGTATACTGATTGTACCTTATTTTGAAAAAAGGAAGCTAGTTTATCCGTAAACAGTTGATCTGGACTAAAATGTACATCCCGTGGGCATTTCAACAGAGAATTGACTGATAGAAACAGTTCTTTTACAGAATGCACAGCATATTGTATCTTCCCTGAGTAGTAGACAGTTTTAGTTTGAAAGATTAGGTTTTTATACTCCTTGAGTGCCGCACAATAGATCTTCTTATGACCTAAATCATAATGTGCTCTCCAGGCTCGCTTTTTTTGTCTGCACTTGATTTTGGCTGTTTATAATTCTGTTGAGTACCAAGGTGACGACGCCCTTTTCTGCCGAGATTTTAATAGTCTCTCCGGTGCTATCTTATTAGCAGCTCTATTAAGACTATCTTGTATAGCCATCGCTGCCTGGTTTGCATCTATCCAACCCATTGATGTGTCATAAAGAGCCCCTGTCAGCTCAGACTTTGTAACGGCCTTCCAAACACGATATTTCCTGAGCGGAGATCTAAGTCTCCTCCTTTGAGACATGGTAATGAGTGTAATAGAAAAGTGCACTGCGCAAGGGTCTTACCAAGGAATGGGTGTTATTTTACTTAATTTAATGCTAGGATGATTGGTGCAGATGCCATCCAAGGTATGACCTGCCATATGGGTAGGTTCCTTGACAATTTGCTCCAGTTCATGGCTAGCAAATATGTCTAAAAGGTTGGCAGTCTCCAGATTGTTTCTATCCTCCAGGTAGAAATTAAAATCTCCCAACACAGTATAGTCTTCAGTTGTTTGCGGAATTTTAGATGATCATGCTTACTCCGTAGGTGGATTGGGAGGGCGTTCCATAGTTTGGATACGTTGAGTGAGAAAAGCCTACATCCGCTTCTGGCCTTTTTAGGTCTCGCCTGGAATAGCATCCGAAGGATGAGTCCAGCTGGAGACTTATAGCTGTCCGTCTCGGGGAATGAGGGACAAGAGGGTGTTACAAGCTTTTCTCCAGGATTTGGGTGCGCTAACGCACACGTTCCGTCCCACACCGCGCCTTGCACATCCCTCCGATTTCTTCAAGTTGGCACACATGCGCGCGCATATACACACACAGCCAGACAGACACTCGCTCACACACACCCCCTTCCCCCACCACAGTCATCGGCCTCTTTTAAGCACACACACACGCATACACACACGCATACACACAGACTCCAAGACACATACACACACGCACGCTCACACACATACACAGCCCCCCGCCGCCGCACGCGCACACACATGCCCCCCGCCCTCGCAGCTCAGCAACAAGGCGAAGCCCCACTCATCGGCTTCCTTGGTGCGGCTCTCCCCTCATCGACAGCTGCAGGGCTCCTCTATGCCGGTTACCACGGGCTCTCCCTCACTCCTGGGAGCCTCGTGGAAGGCGCCGGCAGCAGGACTCTTCCTCCCTCCTTCTCAGGGCGAGTGCACCGGGGCGCAGGGTAGGCTCCTGCCTGCTCCGGTGCTCAAAACAGCTGCAGCTCTTCCGTGGGAGGCGGGGTAGGCTCCCGCCCTCCTACTTCCGTTTTCCGGTTGTCCCGCCCGACCTGCCTGACTTCCTGGTCGCAGGCCGGCGGCGATGTTCGTTTTGTACCAGGCTGCGGCGGCGATGCGGGGGGACACACGAGGGGTAGGCTCCCTCCAGTAGACAGGGTTCCTATTCGGGATTCAACCGCTTTTCTGGATTCACGCACTTCTTGTAGGATGAGATCCAACTTGTCCTCTGATGCAGGCGCTGCAGTCGGCGGAGCGTTCTCAGGTCCAGCCTTAGTATTTGCAGAGTCTGCCGTGTCCGGGACGCAGTCTTGCCCGCCGTGGTCCAATTGTCGCACCCCTTTGCGTCCCATCTTGTAGCTCTCCTCGGCAGCGGTCAGCGTGGGTACAGCGACCGTGGGATCGCAGCGTGCTTCCCGTGTATTCTCAGGCTCCTCCGCAGCGTCTTTCCCAGTAGCCCACCACAGTACCCGGATTCACACACAAGGCCCACACCGGACCGTGTCTCTCCATCCAACCGCCTGCTCCACACCTTTAGTCCACTGCGCAGTTTACCGGTCTTGATGTGCCCCAACTTGTCTGTTTTCGTCGCGTGTTGATAATTAGCACATCCACACTAGTGTCAGAGCAGCAGCACCATTTGTGTGTGTCTTATCCGCTGTGGTTACCGAGGCCCGTGTAATGCGACATGTGAGCCAGGAGACTCTCTATACGGCCCTCACTTCAAGTATTGCCACGATATAGCAGATGGGGCCAGCATTACCATCTCACACTGCCCAATACCACTTCCATCGAGGTACTGACAACATTTTTGCTCTTTCTCTCTCAGGAGTGTTCAGGCAATTCCACTACACAGTCTCCGCAAGCGCAATGCCAGTTGTTCAACGTCTTTAGGCGCCGCCCTCCCAGAGGCCTTACTTAGGGTGCTCGTAAGCGGTGGCTCCGTCCCAGCACCGCACCACTATCCAGCCTCCGCAATGCCGCTCTCTCCTCCACAGAGTATTCTCTGGGTTGCGGCTCTTTAATTACGATATCCCAGTAAGGGCGCCGCACGAGAACCCAACATACTGTGTCTCACTACGCAGTCAGGGAGCAGGCTGCCGCACATCCCCGAGGTCGCGTAGATTCCAGCCCAGCTTGCTGCCACACTCCCCGCGTCACTCCGCGCTTCAGTGCCTGCCGCCTCCACTTTGCATAATTTCAGACGGCAACGGGGCAGCCGGGGGCCCAGGCTGTATAGAGCCGTTTCTACCTCCATATCGGCAAGGGTACTCCCCAGAGCGCAGATTTGAGTCTCACCACAGCCTTTCTCACATCACGGGACAGTGCGTCTGTAAACCTCGGGCGTCCTGATCTCCGTCGGATTCGCTGTCTCGGTTTTGCTGAGCAGCGCGCAGGGGTGTTGGTGAGCAGCCTTGCGGCCCAATTCTGAATAATTTGTAGCTTGGAAATGACTTCTTTGGGGGCACCTAAAAATAGGACATTGCCATAATCCAATCTGGATAGGATGAGGGCCTGAGTGAGTAGTCTTTTTGCGAGCGGGGGGAGGAGGGGAATGATTTTCCGAATAATTCTGATCAGGCCATAACTAACATGAGGCGGCTGCCTTTCTAGCCTGGATTTTGAAGGTGAGGTTCTTATCTAACCATATTCCTAGGCTTTTTGTTTCTGTTTTGGGGGTAGGTGGTGATCCCATTGAGAGTGGCCAGAGCGTGTTTAGATCGATACTCGAACAGTCGCCTAATATCATGAGTTCGGTCTTCAATCCGTTAAGTCTCAAATAGGAGAGACTCATCCATTTCACTATGTTTCTGTCATGTCTGGGTTAGATGTGGTTGAGAGCCTCAATTTATTTTATTTTTTTGCAGTTTTATTTAGCGAAACCTCGATCCCAATGTATTGGAATGCTTCACATGAGCACTAGTTACATTTACACAACATAAAACAACGTGCCACTTGGTACTCATAAATCCAGTGTCTCTTTGAAATTAAAGGGAATTCTAAACCCGAACTGCATTCCACCCTGAGATAGTCCATCAACATCCAGGGACACCAAATCCTCATTACAAACAAATCACAAACCCTCAAAGTACCAACAGGCTCAGCTGTGCACAAGGAACCACATAAACATCAAAACATGCGGTGCTAATACAAGATACTTATGCAGATCAACCGTTCCTATCCCCAAACCATCTGGTGACCCTTTCCAGAGCAACAATAATGGCAAAACTATACTTTTAAAAATGGAAGTGTATTCTGTGATTGTCTCCTTTGGTACGTTTTACATGCACAAGCTCAGACATGAAAGGATTCAATTTAAACGCTTAGTTTAGTGTACTATTATTGCTTCGGGAACACCTCTTCCTTTCTTGGTGCCAAATTGTTAGATATTTGTCATACTATTCGCTTCACACTCCCTCATTACAACTTTTCAGCATACCTTG
The DNA here is from genome assembly GCF_964263255.1 of Lissotriton vulgaris. Taxonomy (NCBI): domain Eukaryota; kingdom Metazoa; phylum Chordata; class Amphibia; order Caudata; family Salamandridae; genus Lissotriton; species Lissotriton vulgaris. The sequence goes on along the minus strand of NC_141699.1, from coordinate 389,404,188 downwards.
TTTTTGCAAAACTTCCTTCGGGAGAAAATCTTTTCTAGCACCACACGTGGGAGCCCTACCACTTCAGCGGAAAAACATCTCATCTCACATAGAATAATGCCTTTCTCAACCATACCTTGCAGACCCTGTGACAAGAGACCCCAGGGAGTATGGGCACTCTATAAATACACAAACTACAACTAAACTAAAGTCAATTAAAGATCCTGTTAAATCACACTGACTTCACTGATTTGTATAAATATTTGGACCATGGCATTGGTAGGACCCAAGGCGGGAATCATTGCAAGCTTGCCCTGTAAACTCTTGATGTGATCCTCTCCCACCTACTTGGACCACGGCCAGTACATACGGTCCGTGCATGAGGCGGGAAACATTGCAATGCTTTTCCTGTAGACTTTTGACATCCTCCTATAATGCACCTCTCATCTGCTTGGAAAATTGGCAATACATGAGACCCATTGCGGAGGTGGGCCTCTGACATGACGTTTTGGTGCATATAGTTCTTCTACAGACTGCCATAGGGTCGGCTGCATTACACAAGGACACATTCATTTTTTTGTAGGCACGGTGAGATTAAGTGATTTGTACAGAATCACAGGATGTTGAGCCGCTGCCGATCCTCGAACCCAGTTCCAAGGTCACCAGCTCTGGTTGTTCTTCCACATCAGGAGTGCCCATCATAGGGGAGGTACCCTAAGGTCAAGGGTGACTTCTCTTCGATCAAACGGTGCCAAGTGCACCTTCATTGCCCTCCGGGAGTGCTAGGAGGTATTTTTAGCTAGGTGTTGTGCCTTCCCTGCAAAACATTAGAGCAAAGTCCATTGTTATTCCGACTGGGAGGCGGGGGGGGGAGGGCGGTAGAGATCCAACAGCTGCCGTCTCCGGCCTGCCAGCTTATGATCCCGTCCTGCAAATGCATGGAAATGCTAAGGAGATTTAGACAGAAACATGCCGCGGCTACCCCAGGCCGAGCGCCGCTGCCGCTTACGGCCCAAGGTCACACCGAACGCCCCGAACCTTCCTAGAAGAGGAGAACAGGCCAGACCGAAAAGCACATTTATTGTTTTTGAAAACATAGCAGATTTAATGGTGACAACGTTCTTCCTATATTCCGATAGTGACCTCCCGATAACGTCATACAACGAAATCGCCTTGAGCTCTGGTTTCATGAAAGAGATTAGAATACATGGGTGGAGATAGACGGATAAGGGCACGCAGGCTATGACGTCTGCGATTGACCTCTACAGGTTCCCATCGCTTTGTCAACGGCATCCCGTTTCTGGTAGAGCTGTCTGGGGGAATCGATAAAGCAGGGGTTCCTGGCCTATTGCCACCAATTCTTACTGCTACAGGAAGAACGATTTACAGAAAGCTTTGATAACCTTTTTTGGGGGGCAGGGCAAACATTATGGTGGGGGTCCTCCTACTCAGGTATTTTATCGACATTGGAAGGATGGAAAGGTGAGTGGATATGTCAGAATTCATAGATGAGATTTACAGTTTGCACAGAGATATATGAAGCAGGTACATTAACACAAACCGATTGCCTGCTCAAATGAAAAGTATACTGTGGAACATAGGGAATAACATTCACATTCTCTTTTTAATTGTAATATGTGGGACCACTCTCCCTATCACACAGCTTTTACATTTATGCCTGTTTGTGTGAACACTGCATTTTTTTTGCTGCATAAAATGTTTGAATTAGTGAATGTTTATATTATTGAAAGCGGAAACTATGAATTGTAGCATAACCTATTGGGCACTGTGCAGATACTGCAGGCGTCACTATTGTAGACTGAGCAATCCTCCTCCTGTAATCGCCACCCCTCAACAAAAACGGGCCTTTCTCCTCAAAGCATCTCTAGTCCTAAGGCGGCAATCACAAGGGCATGGTTAGACATGTTATCTGGAGTAAATCAAGCCCACCAGGCAGTGCAAATTCACCAGGATCTTACAGTGAACTCAAAGCCGGCCTGTTGCTTACTATTGGTTGGTTTTATTGTCACTCTCATTTACTTACTTCTTATTCAAAGACTTGCCTTGTTCATCTTGTGTTTGTCACTCCCCTGGAGCAAGGTCTCTTTACTAGTGTCCTTCCACTGCTCTCTTTTAAGGAACTGCTTTTATTTTATTGCTAAAACACTCCATGAGAGTGCATGTGGTTTCGAACTCTCTTCCTTGTGAGCTTATCTCTTCCACGCCCTCTGTGTTGCTCTCTCTCATGCATGTACTTCTTCCCACGTTCTCTGTGTTCTTCTCTCTCGCCATATACTTCTCTCCCCCCGAATGCTCCATGTTGCTTTCACCCAGGTGCTTCTCCTTTTGCTCCCATGTTGCTCTCTCCCGCTTAGGCATCTTCCCTAGCCTTCCTTGCTTTCACGGTTGCTATGACTCGCTTTCAAAGCTGGTACAAGTGAAATGTAAGAGCAGTCCAACTTCTGACGCATATACTCAGGGAAATGTGTGTGCATGTAATGGAGATGTGTTTCCATTGCTTTGCAGCGGACATCATCCCGTGTGCAATCTACACTAAACTCTACAAACCACCTAAAGATGCACTTCTTTGTACTGGCACCGCACACGCTGTGCATCAGTCTCTGTGCACACCTCCATTACCAGCTATCCCATTAAATATGTGTCCGGCTGCCTTTGGAAAATAGGCTCCTCCCCTACTCAAACAGGGAGAAGCAGCAGATCTCAGAGCGTGTTTTATCTCCAGAAATATGCCACATATCAATACAATACAATACAATATGTTTTTATTGTTGAATTAATAAAAATCCTTACAATAAGAAAGGTAAGATTAACCAGGTTACATTATAAAATCAAGAAAATAACAATTTAAAAAAAGAGTTAAAACTAAAGCTCTACTCGAAACCCGCCCCCTCTTACAAGATAAGGATTTATAGAGTGGGCTGAGGGTCACTTGCAAAGAGGGTAGGGGCAAAGCAATATGTAAAATGATCATTGGGAGGCCTGTAGCTGCTTTCTAATTTCCATCATAAATTTGAGACCTCGACAGGTCAGGATCAGAGATGAACCTCCCAGCCAGAAAATAACGGCCTGGCGACATGTTCTTATATTCAGGTTGTTCAATATGTCCCGTATAAAGCATCTTCTAGATACCATAAGGGATTGACATACACAAAACAAATGAACTAGAGATTCAGTATGATATCCGCAGAGTCGACATTTTGGGCAATCATCTTGGGGTTTCCAGGAAGGTAGTAAATCCTTAGATTCATGAAGGCCCATACAGAGGTTGATAAGGTATTTTTTTAAATAGTGGCTAAAATGGGTTGCCAAATAGGCCTGAGGTTGTTGGAGTGAGTAAGAAGAAATGACTGACCAGGCATGACGTCGATGGGACAATGTTTGTTTGTCTTCTAGAACAGACTTCCTTTTGGCAATAGAATTTACTATTTTGCAGAAACTGGCTTGATCAACTTTTTTATTCCATGTAACTGGCAGATCGAAGTCCACAAGACATTTCTCCAAATGAATGGCCCAGGGCTGAGTGGGATCTGTATTGATTGCTTGCCAACAAAGATTATTTAGAGTGTCTGGGTCGGAGGCACGAAGTTTGTGGCAAAATTTAACACATGTTGACTTGACCCTGAAATTTTGATTTTGAAGCCCAAATTCTAATCTCACCTGCGCTGGTGAGGAACATTTAGGCAGTTTGAATACTTCTTTATAAATTTTGTTTTGTAGAGTATTTAGTAGACCGGCCTCCCCTCCAAGCCATGTTACCAGCCTGTACGATAATGTGGGTAAAACATGAGCGGCCATTACTTTTAAAAGATGGGTATAATTTGTACCATCCAGTTTTTGCAAGAGACGCCTGTATCCGTAGATTAACGTCTGGGACTTCGCTTTTAACACCGCAGAGTGTTGTTTTTTTGAATTATCTTTGCCGATGGTGACCCCCAGATACCGATAGTGCAGCTGTTCCCCTATTGCAAGGTGGTACATGTCCAATTGTATTTGATTGATTTTCGCTCTACAAGATGTATTACTTTTGTCTTGTCTCTATTAAGTTCCAGCTTTTCTTCCTCTAAGTAGAGTTGTAGAACATTTATCAGCCTTTGCAGCCCGATTGGGGTTTGGCTTAAAAGGACAATGTCATCTGCAAACTGAATGATTGGCATTGGGGTATTGCAGAGGTTCGGAGCATGACTTACAACTTGACCAAGTTTTTTCCCTAGATCGGCGAGGTATAAATTAAATAAGCAAGGAGCCAGGACACAGCCCTGTTTCAGTCCGTCTTTGGTTGGAATTTTTGACGTGAGACTTGTGCCCTGTCCTTGTTTAACCCTTGCCCAAGTGTCCGTGTAGAGGAGCATTAGTGAGTTGAGGAGGTTTGTTGACAGCCCCCACTTCTTGAGTTTTGCCCAAAGTCTCCCCCTACTACCTCGGTCGAAGGCTGCTCTGATGTCGATAAAGCAGCCGTATAACCGGCTGTTCTTCGTTTTGGCTCTTTCTATCAGGAGTGCTAGGGCTGTGAGATTTGTTGTTGTCCCTGTCCCTTTTCGAAAACCTGTTTGATAACTGGGGATTAGATTGTTATTATCCACCCATTCCTGTATTTCCTCCTGTTGGACAGGCCACGTGAAGGGCTTGCTCCCTCCCCGCATGACAGGGCCCGAGCCCCGGCCCTCCAGGTGTTACCCACGGAAGCGGCCCGCACCCCGTCTCCTACGGGACTCCTGACCCCGGACATCTCCGTATCATGGGGCCGGGCCACTACCAACTCCATTGCCCGACCCTGCCGCCGTCTTGGACACTGCACCACGCGGCCGCGTGGCCTCAGCTCGACCCTAACCCTGGGCCTGGCCAGACCCCGACATCCCGGCACCACCATCCACCCAGGAGGTGAACGGACCACTTGGCAGGTCAATGGGAGAAAGAAGTGTCGATGGCTCTCCCCCGCCAGGTGCCGATCGCCCCAGCTCCCCCGGGCGCTGGCTCCACCCCCCTGCTGGGTGTCTGGACTCCTTCATCCCGGACCTCCCGACCTCCAAGTGCGAGGGTCTGGACATCAAAGGAGGCCAGACCTATAACTGGGGCAGCTCCAGAGCAGGAAGGCAGTTGTATCCTGGAGTCGAGAGACACCGAGAAGAACTCATCCTTGACGGACTACTGGCGCTGCCGTAGCCTTGCCTTGTGAACTATTGTCCTGCCTGCCGGCGCTGCCGCAACCTTCCGCATCCTTCATCCTCATCGGGACCTGCTGGCGCTGCCGCGGACCGTTGTCCTTACCACCTTCCCCGGGACCTGCTGGCACCGCCGCGGACCGTCGCTACCTACGATCATCTCGGGACCTGCTGGCGCTGCCGCAGCCCGTCCATCTAGAACGCTGAGCTCGAGGATTGTGAGCTATCCATCATATCATCGCATCTACCAGATTGGTAACAAGACTGTCCCGCTACCCCCTGTCCCATCCAAGAGACTAGAATCGAGGGGACCCCTGAGTCCAGACCTCCTTGTACCATCTTCTCGTACCTAAAGATTACTTATAAAGAACGTTAAACCTTATCTTTGTGTGGTGTACGTCTGTGGGGGGGAAGTTACTCGTCTGTACGATCACTGGAGACGGCTCTCCCCGGAGACCTCTCCCCTAGTCCTCGGCCGACCCTCCTGGTCCGTCTAACACCTCCAGAATGCAGGATGCGTATAGTTTGGCTTCCACGTCTATCAAAGATATTAGACGATAGCTCTGTGGCAGTCTCCTGTCCCCCTTTTGCCACATATCCTTTTGTCCTTGATTAACATGCTCAGCTTTCTCTGAACAACTTTCAATGTTTACGTTATCATACGTTTTTTTTTTGTCAAAGCTGGGCCTACCACCTACAGAAGGCATTGGTAAAGCCAGTAGGTCTCAATTTAAGATTATTGAATGTACAAGTGCTTGTTGTATTAAAAGCTATTTATATTCCCAAAAGCTGCCAACTGAAGCATGGGCCGCTACCTAGAGCTGGGCCCAGAGTAATTGGCCCCAGTTCCGCCCCCTATTGATGGCCCTGGGGTTATGTACCACACAACTGTTCGGCACCTCAATCCTAAAACAGTGCCAATACAATTAGAGGGTCTTTCAGTAAACCAAATACCACACTGTTATAGCAGGTCTTAAAATTCTATTTAGTATTGGAAGTAGGCAATCATGGATTCCTCCGGGCTGACCTCATCACCCAGAAATGTAGAGCAGTGCAAAGTTGATCAAACAAGAAACAAACAGAGGACAACCCACTATGGACATGTTAGCCGGATGCTGAACTGGTATTGACCTGCAGTATGTAGAATCCATTACATCATCACTTTAAACAGCTATGTGGACTGCTGCTCTGCTGCTTTCAGTTTAACTAATGGCATACAGAAGGATGTACTGAGCACAACTAAATTGATAAACAACGATTTCCAATATGGTTGGTCATCTATGTTAGAACTGCACTATTTTTGGCCTTGAGAAAGCTCAGAGGCACATGTGCCACCTGATCAAATAATAGAACCATAGATGCAAACAATAAAATAATGTGCCACAAACAATAAAACAACGTGCCACTTGGTACTCATAAATCCAATGCCTCTTTGTAATTAAAGGAAATTCTAAACCCGAACTGCATTCCACCCCGAGATAGTCCATCAACATCCAGGGACACCAAATCCTCATTACAAACAAATCACAAACCCTCAGAGTAACAACAGGCTCAGCCGTAAACAAGGAACCACATAAACATCAAAGCATGCGGTGCTAATACAAGATACTCCTGCAGATCAACTGTTCCTATCCACGATCCATCTGGTGACCCTTTCCAGAGCAACAATAATGGCAACACTATACTTTTAAAAATGGAAGAGCTGAAAGTGCATTCTCTGCGATTGTCTCCGTTGGTACATTCTGTATGCACAAGCTCAGACTGTTATATTCTATGGTTCTTAATTTGCAGAATGTTGATTGTTCTGTATTTTCCTGGTACTCCCCCTCCCCCCATATAAAGAACATAGAGCCTTGTGTAGGTTCAGTGCTACACGAAAGATATGATTCGTTGACTCGATGCAGTCCATAATGCCCACTGTGGAGCAGAAGGAGCTTCCTATATTAGCTGCCCCACCTTCCTCTCAGTTGAACAAGTGGGGCTCGTTTAGCAGGTTGTCGGGGACATCTCTTTCTGGGGAAGGAGAGCACTCCCAGGGAGAAGAAGTATACCTGCTGTGGCCTTTCCTTTTCAAATGCTTTCAATGAGGCTCCAAACATCAGCCAGACACCAGAAGTCCAGCCTCAAATCTTTCCACTCAGGCAGACCGGCTACATTGAGAGACTCATAACTAGACGCAAAATTATAAAAATCTGTGATGTCAGAATTTCTGAAGGGAAAAAGGTCAAATATCTAAAGAAAACGCAGAAATCTGAGGAAACATCAGTGCAAATATACATTAACACCTTATATTAACGTGTCGTTTCTTACCTGCAACAAGGAGACTTCTTATACAAATATCACAACAACACATTTTCAGAGTGCTCGGACCAGATGCCCCCATCTCAGCTGTTATTACAACGAGTTAATATCTAAATCAATGCTAGTCTTTATGTCTAGAATATATTGATAACATCTGCTACAGGACTGCCTGCTTGGCGCAAGCCTTTCACTTCTGATGGGTTTTCAGGCTGTCGTTCTGCCTGGAATTTGAGGCAAGGGTACGAAATGTACAGGAAATTCAGAGGGTTTCCAGCTATCTGCAGCTAATTTCCAAAATTTCTAAAATGTGGAATATTTCCAACATTTACTAGGAACTGAGAAATCTGTGTTTCCACTGAAAAATGTAATCTGCAGGTTTAGACTGTCCCTTGTGATCACTTTATAGAGCCATCATTGTTGCGCGCGTGCTCAGTTAGCTTGACCACATATAATTTGTTGCCAGTTTCTTGGCTCCCATGCACAAGCATAGCACCCCCACCCTGAACATGCATATTCGGGGACGATAGAACACTTGCAGATGTACCACCATGTTGAAATGCGGATAGTGTAAAAGTAAAGTTCATAAAATATTGGTGAACCTGAGTTAGCTGATGATGATGATGGGCCAACCTCTTCTTTCATTTTTACTGTCATTATTAGTTTTGTTTAATTTATTTTTACGCTGGGACATTTTTTAACTTTTCCTTCAAAACATATGCATGCTAACTTTAGAGTGTAGTATAACCCTGGGTGTAGGTCTACGCTACGCTCGTGGAGCATGCGTAGGTCGATTGCACGTAGCACAGTGCAAAAATGCGTAGCGGGCATTTTTTGCTTGCTTGCGGTCCTCAACGTCAAGTTGGTGGCAGCGAGTGAGCAAAATTACATCCTGGCAAGACTTTTTCCTCGTTCACGATCAGCAACATCAAGTTGCCGATCGCGAGCGTGGAAAATAAACCTCCCAGCGAGATTACCAACACGGGGAGGTCAGGTTTCTCATTGCAAGTGGTCGCGTATGCTCACGACCGCTCGCAATGAGAAGCTACTAGTCCACGGTGAGAAAGCTGCCGCTCCAGTACAAATCTACTTGATTGCACAGTGCGGATAAGCATCCGGCACTGTGCAATCAGTGCGAACAGCCTTTTCCCTACCGCACTATGCAGTTCGCGTAGCTTGCATAGTGAAAAGTGCACTTCGTGTAGCTATGCGTAGCGCTAATAGGCGAACTAGGCCCAGGGTTAGTGTAGTAGCATTTTTATTTTTTATACTTGTAAAAGTTTAATACTTAGTTCATATTTTTGTAAACATTCTTGGCTTGCCAGGGCCAGACTTTGCCATTGCTTTTAAATCTTCACACCAGGTGAACATTTAGATGGTTGACACCAAACCAGCATAACTATCTACATGGTAATACTAGATAGGGTGTGGCTGACAAGAAGCCTTAGCTGGATAATTAAACAGTAAGAGGGCCTCCACCTGCCCACCCACCCGCAACATTTTGATAAGCTCGTACTGACCCATAATACATCACATAACCCACTTCATTTATATTTTAAAAACGCATCATGTATGGGTTTGGAAAGGCAGCAATTATTTGTAACAGATGGTGTACTGCAGCTGGGGCACCCATCTTAAAATGGGATGCCGAGACAGCCGTGATGCAGCACTATATTACTAGCGGCACAACCCTCACCCCCCCCCCCCCCCCCCCCCCCCCCCCCCCACCGGTTATAGGCTTTGGCTGGGAAAGGAGACATTATTGTAAATGTTGATACATTCGGAAACGTTTAATTTAGGGAAACTATACACAATTTGTCCGCCAAAGGCCCTATGTGCATCTACCAGTCCTTACAAAGGGTCATTTCATTTAATTAGACAATTTTTCTTCCACTTTTAAAGTTTTAATTTAGTGAGATTAACATTCATGGGAAAGACAAGTCCTTGAAGCACTTTACGTGTTAGGGTTTGAAGCAGTGTTGGACCTTTTCTGTATCATCAGACTCCTTCCGGAAGCCTCAGCATGTACAGTGAAGATCAGTAGAGGGAGACTGTAAGATAACATGAGATGTGAATGTCTGATCTCTAGTTGAAGGAATGAGATTTCTCCTTCCCATGTAGAAATAAATATCTCCCACTTTTTAATTCCCCTACTAACTACCTGCATAGGGTCACATACACTGTCTCCATATCGATAAAGTTATTCCAATGTAATCCAGATCAAGGACTCCAACATCACCTAAATGTAAACCATTTTCTAACTTCCATTAATTAAGTTCCTGTCAGTTGGTCCTCTCAGACTTCTGAAGGAAAGACTTTGCACCCGATATTACAGAGCCTATTTTACTCTTTCATTTCAGATCAGAAATCTGGGAAAGCTACCCAAACAAGTTCATCCAGAGGGACGACACCAAGCGGTTCCACATTCTCAATACCCTCTTCAACATGTCAGGTAAGGTGGGGGCTTCTGGGGTCCACAAGTTGCATTTGACAAAGGACACAGGAGAATCTACACTGACTCTCTAGGTAGGCTGTGATTCTTCGGCAAAGTCGTTTGTTGACCTCCATATGTCCTTAAGTTCAATATACCATGATTCCTGCTTTAGCTATAGCACACAGGGCTAGCGGTCTGCTGCCGGCTACTGTGGGTGCCACACAATGTTTGCATACCCATGTCCACCCTGCCTGCTATGCATACCTTACAGAGAGCTCCTGTTATCTTTGAGCTCCCACACTGCTACTATGAAAGTCGCCTACGTCTCTATTTTGTGATTTAAGATTTCTGCTATGATTGTCTCACACAGACTTCTAATACCTCTAACGCATTATTGCTGTGACTGTTCACATCTCTCTTCTGAGGCCTATCACTCCCACAATGGCTCTAAATCCTTGCTATCTATGTAACATACACATATCAATGTATTTACCTAATGCAAACACCTTTTAGCAAAACTGTATAAAGCATAAAATATATTTTGAATGTTTTGTGACACAATGTCTTGTCCCGAAGTCCTAGCATTAGAGATTACATGGCGCTCCCTCGTTCCTGTGGTGCAGGATTATTCCGACGGATATCACACGCATTCCTGTTTTGTGGCTGATGATCCCTGACACGGCTGTTTTACACGGTCCTCTCGGGGACTTCTACCTTACAAGCCTCCCCTATTCTGGGGGTGTAAACTACTGCTGTAGATGCTCTGAAGAGACCTGTATTCCAGGATCATATCATCAGACTCCATGGTACAGATGTCTCACACAGAGCGTTCACTGTTCCATGGCTTGAATTTAAGAACAAAATATCTTTTAATAAACTGTCTAAAGGAATATATGAAGTGGTGAATTGCTCACCCTAAAAATCTGCAGGCGGGTTTGAGGTCTTGCAAGGTGGCATCTTTCTTTTTACTGATAACAGGATATCAACAAGATGGCGATTAGTTATGATTTTTTTTCATTACTACTCTTTAATGATCTAACTGGGTGGGAATGCCTGAAGTAATCTTAACAGCTGTTTTTGCTCAGAATGTACTCCATTCCATCATTTTAAGTTCAGTTCGTCTATTCCATAACACAGGGGACTGACTTTATGCAAATTAACAACCAAAAAAGAATTCCTTTCTGTGTAATACAATTTAAAGCATTAATGTAATTTGTAAACAATGACACCTATTTGGATCATTTATATCCCCAACTCATCATACATTGCATTTAGACCAAATCATACCATTAGATGTATCCAAATAATTTTTTATTAAAAAAAGTTTCATCCTTATACTTAATATAAACACTTTATCACAAGTAAAAATAAAATTATCTGGTTCTTTTCAGAACAACAATATACATATATTCATTAGACACAATACATGAATCTCAATACATAATACAAAGTAACCAAATAAAAAACAGTTTGTTAATTGGTTACTTTTTATTATGTATTGAGAATCATGTATTGTGTCTAATGAATATATGTATATTGTTGTTCTGAAAAGAACCAGATCATTTTATTTTTACTTGTGATAAAGTGTTTATATTAAGTATACGGTTGAAACTTTTTTTAATAAAAATTATTTGGATACATCTAATGTTATGATTTGGTCTAAATGCAATGTATGATGAGTTGGGGATATAAATGATCCAAATAGGTGTCATTGTTTACAAATTACATTAATGCTTTAAATTGTATTACACAGAAAGGAATTCTTTTTTGGTTGTGATATTTCCGGTCCTTTCTGGGTTAAATAGGGAACACTCTCTCTTTTTTCTGCCTTTATGCAAATTAACTCCAGCCTGTCCCAAAGGAAGAATCTAAACTGCTAGACTGCATCCCGTCCAAATTGGACCAAAAGGCAAACTCAAATATTTCAGCCCTGTTGGATGTGAACAGAGTGGTGCAGCCTGATTATCAATTGCGCAGTAAATTCACGACCAATTTCTGGCAATTCCTACATCAATTAGGACAACTAAAACAGAACAAACTGATGATGGAACAATGGTTAATCTGTAGTTGCACCGAAAGCAAAAACGATGGGCTGGAATGTGCGTAGAGTAATTACCAGTGGATGAGGTAAATTTAGACACTCCATCCATCATCCCATTTTAATCTCACCACAGCACAATTCTCAAGTCCACACTAGATCAATCAATCAATCAGGTTTCTTATGAAGCACAACTACTCACCTGTGAGGGTCTCAAGGTGCTACGTGGGGGGCTCGGGGAGCTGTCCCCTGGTCACACTGCTGGGAGGGAAAAACAGGCAGAGGACCCAGCAAACTACCCCTCACATGACACAGTGCTTTATAGGATGCAAGTTCAGCACCTGGGTCCTGCAGTGTAGGGCTTCGGTCTGCTTTGCACCACTGGGCCATTCAGGAACAGTCGCACTCTGGAGAGCACAGCACTGAATGGAAGCAGGCCAGTCTCCTCTAACTTTAATACCTGGCCTATTAACAGCTTGAGGTTGCACTGCAGTACCAATACCAACAATTAATGGATGCCCAGGCAGCACCCAGCCTTTCTCTCCGAAAGTTTCGACTCACCGTGGGACACCTAGGCTAAAGGCAAGTTTGTTTGCACCGTACACGTTGATAGGCTGCCCATGCCAGAACCCCTTGTTCTCCAAGCCCGCATTTCATTGATTGGCTGGGAACTGAACAAAGCGTAGACTGCTCTAGCTCTTTTACTTTTCTTCTGGTTTACACTTCTGCCCAGATATGGGGTTATAGTCCTATAGATAGACAGAAAAAAATCTACCTACCAAAGTAGAGATCAAAATCCCTATGGTCAAAATATGGAGCTTCTTTGCATGAAAAGTAAATTAGCAAAATATTGCCTCAAAAATACTTAAGACCTAAATATCCGGGAAACAGCTTTTTTCATCGCATGCTTTACACCACATGCCATTACAACGCAGTTGTTACAATGACCGCGTTGTTACATCGCGAACCATTACATCGCAAGTCATTACAACGACTTGCTGTAGGGGGCGCATTAGTGTTGGATTTACAATCTAACACCTTCCCTGCTGTGCACAAACTGGAGTAGGAATAGTAAATTATACTATTCCTAAGTCCAGCTCACCTTCTACAGTAAATCGTTGTAACGACTTGCGATGTAATGGTTCGCAATGTAACAACGCAGTCGTTGTAATGAACACGTTGTAATGGCATGTGACGTAATTCATGCGTAGTAATGACATACTTTCGAATATCCACAGGCTGGTTTATACCACTTTGACCCAGGTTTAGACATGTAGGAATAGGGATCTCCGACTTCCTCCCAGGTTTCAAATACTATGGTGCAAACATATGTGTGATGTGTATCTCTAAGGTGCTATACAAATCAATACACTCATCTCTATCTCTTGAGTGCCAGACAGGTTGAGACACACACCTCTTTCTCCTTTTGTGTCAGACAGGATGATGCACACAGCTCTCAGTTCCAGGTGTCTGGCAGGATGACACCCACCACATATACACATACACACGCACATGCACATACACACACGCATACACAAACACGCATTCACGCGCACATACACACACACACACTCCTATCTCCCTCTTTCTTTCAGGTGTCTGACATGATGACTAACACAGCCCCCCTCTCTCTATCTCAAGTATCGGGCAGGATGACACACATCCCACTTATACACACACACAAGTATACACACACACGCACACACACACTCCTCTCGCCCTCTTTCTTTCAGGTGTCTGACATGATGACTAACACAGCCCTCCCTACCCCCTCTCTCTCTCTGAAGTGTCGAGCAGGATGACAGCATAGCTCTGCCTCTCTCTCAGATGTTAGGCAGGATGACACGCATATACCCAACACACACAGACAGACACAAACACCCAATTCTCCGTCTTTCTCTCAGGTCTCGGACATGACTGCTCACACAGCTCCCCTTTCTCGCAGATGTCGGGTAGGATGAGGCACACACACAGCTTCTCATCTCAGTGATCAGGCAGAATAACAAACACCGCTCCTTTGAGTGACAGAAGGGAAGACACAAACAGATTTCACTCTCTCAGGTCCAGGCAAGGCGGCACAGGCATATTTAAATTATGTAAACAAAATATTAGGGTCAAGTATATTTCTTTGTATTGGAAAGTGATTGGATATTTCTTTAATCAGTATTTTCTTTCTCGTTTTGTCTTTCTAGAAACCTATCTGTATGCCTGCTTGGTGGATTTCTTCTCAAATTGCACCAGATATGTAAAGTAAGACATAATTATTAATAACCAAGTGCTTTGAAGACTGTGAGAAGTGAATATCCTTCCTTGATCGGAATACCAGGACCCCACACCTCTGGGGTGTCAAAGTTAATAAGAAGATACCTCTTGAAGGAACTCACAGAACCACGGTCGAGTGCCCCATCTCTGACACGGAGTAGCCCAGATGAACACCGAACAGTTTCCTAGCCCAGCCCCATTAAACCTTAAACCCTGTGTCCCTGAACTGCAGGGAACACCTTTGCAACTCATGCTCTTTGCCTTCAGAAAGGATTCAAAGCTTGGGGCAGAGAATTCCAGGCTCTGTGTGCATATTGCTACACACTCTAGAAATCTGAGCGGAAACCAGTTTTCTGGCTCAATATTTTTCTTGAGTAAGTTGGGATGAAAGTTAGCTGAATTGCTGAGCAATTCTGGCCTATCCTTCTTGAATTCCGTAAGAAGCTGGTGGGCTGGCTCTTCAAGTAAGGCCCCCGAGCACTTCCCACGCCCCTGCAAGGTGCCAAAATACTCCGGAGGGTGATTAGGTGGTGTAGAAATCTACACAACATAACATATTGTACCCTATAGTGTTTCTTGTCCTGTGTTTTTTTCTTGATAAACATGAAAAACCATCGGAGGTGCCACACATGTTTTTTGAATTTGTCAACATCAGATGACACAAACATGCAAAGCGTTCCCCTTTTCGGAGTGAGGTTGGCTACGAGTCTCTCAGTCTCGCTGTGCAGTGAGTGGCAATGGTGGCAGATTGATTCTAGTCCAGGGGCACTGGCCTTTTCACATGGACCCTTTTGAGGAGTCTGCCTACTAGTTATCCCCAGTGAAGGTTTGTCAAGTGCCCATAACTAGAGTCCCTTGGACAAGTATGTAAAATATATGTATGAATGTTTTTGGAGTGTATGGTTCATGAGTGAACTTGTGTGGTTCATTTGGATCCACTGTGCATGCTGAACAAGATGGTGGTCTCCTTTGTGTAAGCTGGCTACGTCCGTCTAAGAATTACCAGTTTGCACGTATGTCTTTCCTGTCCCTTTCCCAAAGCCTGAAGCGCCTGGTGAATGGGGACAGTAACCTGCTAATTTCTTTCCTCTGCTGTAGGCTTCTCTTTGCCCTGGGTGAAATGTACTCATCCCTCCTTTTTATGAGCCCAATACTCATCACATCTATGGTTAGTCAGAATTAGACCTAGGCTACTTGAAGTTTGTAAGTACTAGACGTGATCAGTACCAGGAGTTCATTCATCAACATCTGGACAACAAAGAAGCATGCACACAAGTGCAGGACAGAGTAGACAGCAGGCAGGAAGTAGAATCTCAGCTGGGTGGATAATCTTCACCCATAAAGGGCTGAATTCTGAGATGCCTTACTCAGGTGACCTGTGGACAGGGCAGATTGTACAAGGAGCTAGACTGTACCTGCCAAAGGGAACTGACTGGATCCCTTCAACACCTGCACCAGACCCAACTGATGAGAACATGTGCACATAGGGGATCTGCAACAGACTTAGGTCTGTCCTCATTGTATGGCTTGAGAGGTGGAAAAAAAACAGCGTGTCATCTGGGACATGGAGCTGATCGAGGCCTGCCAACAGTAAGAGTGGTGACTGTGATTAAATTACTGTTTCCTCAGCCTCAAATGGACATGGTGTTCGTCACCCTTCACAACCCATGCGGAGAATCTGGCTCTTGTAGGAGTTTGTTCCAGATTACTGGAATTATCGTGCCAGCCTTTATGGTTTTGTAGATATTGAAAAAACTCTCTCTCTTCTTCTTCTCCTCCTTCTTCTTCTCCTTCTTCGTTTTCTCTTTCTTTCTTTCTCTCTCTCTCTCTCCTCTCTCTTCCCAGTACAACGTTATCGGTTCTTACCTTGTGTAAATGTCCAGACATGCAACTGTTAACTGGGCAAGATCTGTGCCACAATAATCACAAATTGATCCTGAATGACTCTGGTGTGCAAAATAAATCTCAAACCCAGGTTCTAAAGTTAGTGCTGCATAGCCAAAGGTGCTACAATTCCCCTTTAATGGCAGGCTATCCACTATATAAACTACAATAGCTTAACGTAACAAACATAAATACCACAAATTGAGTTACATAAAATTCCACTAGGTGCGTCGTCCACTGAGGGAGTTTCCTATCTAATGTCTTCCCTCTTACACACTTAAGCCACTTAAAATGAAATGTTGTGAGCATATCTTCCATACTACAATGTATGATCCTGTCCTGAGGGGAAGCCTCTTGCTCAATATCTTCTTTTTCTGTTTCTTCCCTCTTAAGCTCTTATCGGGTCTCAAACTTGGTTCTTTAAAAATATCTCCCCTCTTACTCTCTCATCCTGTGCCGGTAGTTTCTTTTAAAATATCTTTCCTCTACACTCATCCTTTTCCCAGCTGGGTTTCTTCACAATACCTTCCCTCTTACACTCACTCACCCAGCCTACATGTGGTTTTGTATCCAAATACCTGTCCCTGTTACCCTCTCTAAAGCTGCCCAAATGTGGTTATCTTCACATTTTCTCCCCTCTAACAGTCTATCATCCCACCTGGAGGTAATTTTCTTCCCTATATCTTCCCTCATATTATTCAGGGGTGATTTCCTTCACTATACCTTCCCTCTTACACTCTCTTAGTACCCAGGGAAGAATTCCTTCTCTATACCTTCCCTCTTACACTATTACCCTACCTGGAGGTGGTTTCCTTCACAATACTTTCCCTCTTCCACTCCATTATCCTAACTAGAGATGGTCTTCTTCACAATACCTAACCTGTTACACTTTCTCATCCTGCCGCCAGGTGGTTTCCTTTGGGTGCGTAATGTGTAAAAGAATAAGTACAGTGGCCCAATATTTTATAGAAGGTCCTGGACGGCACTGCCATATGTTGAATGTTGGACAGGCCCCAGAAGGGGGCTCACTCCCTCCCCGCATGACAGAGCCAGGACACCGACTCTCCGGAAGCCACCCACAGAAGCAACCCGTAACCCATCCCACACGGGACACCTGCCCCCGAACATCTCCGTATCACCGGCCTGGGCCTCCACTAGCACCATTGCCCGGGCCCAGCCGCCATCTTGGACACTGCACCACGAGGCCGCGTGGCCTCAGCTCGACCCCAACCCTGGGCCTGGCCAGGCCCCGACATCCCGGCACCACCATCCACCCAGGAGGTGAACGGACCACTTGGCAGGTCAATGGGAGAGAGAAGTTTCGATGGCTCTCCCCCTCCAGGTGCCGATCGCCCCCAGCCTCCCCGGGCGCTGGCTCCACCCCCCTGCTGGGTGTCTGGACTCCCTCATCCCGGACCTCCCGACCTCCAAGTGCGAGGGGCCGGACATCAAAGGGCACCAGACCTATAACTGGGGCAGCTCCAGAGCAGGAGGGCAGTTGTATCCTGGAGTCGAGAGACACCGTGAAGAACTCATCCTTGACGGACTGCTGGCGCTGCCGCAGCCCTGCCTTGTGAACTGTCGTCCTGCCTGCTGGCGCTGCCGCAGCCCTCTGCAACCTTCATCCTCGTCGGGACCTGCTGGCACTGCCGCGGCCCGTTGCAACCACCATCTTCGTCGGGACCTGCTGGCGCTGCCGCGGCCCGTTGCCACCTACGATCTCCTCGGGACCTGCTGGCGCTGCCGCGGCCCGTCCTCCTAGAACGCCGAGCTCGAGGATTGTGAGCTAACCATCATTTCATCGCAACTACCAGATTGGTAACAAGACTGTCCCGCAACCCCTTTTCCCTTCAAAGAGACTAGAATCGAGGGGACCCCTGAGTCCTGACCTCCTTGTACCACCCTACCGTACTTCAAGATTGCTTATAAAGAACGTTAAACCTTATCTTTGTGTGGTGTCCATCTGTGGGGGGGAAGTTACTTGTCTGTACGATCGCTGGAGACGGCTCTCCCCGGAGACCTCTCCCCTTGTCCTCGGCCGACCCTCCAGGTCCCGTCTAACATTGAATTTGCCAAAAGTCATGTCTTTTGTCAGTCACCTTACACTCCCAACCCTGTATCTCACTCCTGCAGGTTCTTTTTCATCCTGAATTCTCCCTTTGTCATTGTTTTCCATCATTCTCTTCCACTTTATTTCACCCTTTTTAGGGCTCTGCCTACGTCACCACTTCGTCAGAAGTGGGGCGGAGCACCGAGCCGTCTTGTTACGGGTCTCAGAATAGTGAAGTAAAAATTCCTCACTGCGCGAGATTTTTCCGTAGTTTATTTTGGCATCTGCATGCTAATTGGTCCTCGCAGTGTTGTGTTTCTAGTAACCTTCACGCAATAGGCCATATGGATTTCAGTTTGTGCACTTCCTGCATATTCTGTGCGGTTACGCACAGGGGAGTGCAATAAATTGTTAATTACGAGCTGTCAGGGTGGCGCGTTCACCAGTCTGCAGTGAGTTTGGTGGGCGCGCGTTCGTCTGCATCCTTTCATGTGTAAGTGTTGGCCTTTGAAGAGCTGGCTTGGTCGTGCGCCGACAATGAGACACACAGTCTTCATTACCCCACAAAGTATGTAAGTGCGTTTGTATTGGAGGCAGTAACGTCCAGGTACAAAATGGAATTATTTTCACTGGCTTACGAACAGTCGCACATTTTGCCGCATTCTCCTCATCTCATCAAAGGGGCTCATGTCTTGTTCAGCAACAAAACCAAACCTCCGAGAGCAGGAATGTATTTCTGCATGGAGGGTCCGAGCAGCCGGGGTGCAACAGTTGTTCTTGTGTGTCTAACCTTGGGCCTCATGACAAGTAGGTTGATTTTAGGTGCAGGGATACACAGGCACTGCTCACACACACAGACACTGTTGACACACACGGACACTGCTCACACACACAGGCACTTCTCACACACATAGGCACTTCTCACACACACAGGCACTTATCACACACAGGCACTGATCACACACAGACACTGCTCGCACACAGACACTGCTCACACACACAGACACTGTTCACACACACAGACACCAGCACTGCGCGCGTACATAGACACTGTTCACACACACAGGCAGTACATACACACACAGGCTGCTCACACACACTGGCACTGCGCGCACACATAAGCACTGTTCACACACACACAGGCACTACATACACACACCGGCACTGCGCACACACACAGGCGCACTGATCACACACAAGCACTGTTCACACACAGGCACTGTCCACACACAGGCACTGTTCACACACAGGCACTGTTCACGCACACAGACACTGCTCACAAACACATACCCTGCTCACACACACAGGCACTTTTCACACACACAGGCACTTCTCACACACACAGGCACTTCTCACACACAGGCAGTGTTCACACACAGACACTGCTCGCACACAGACAGTGCTCACACACACACACACTGCTCACACACACAGACACTGTTCACAAACACAGACACTGTTCACACACACAGGCACTGTTCACACACACAGGCACTACATACACACACAGGATGCTCACACACACTGGCACTGTGCCTACGTCTCTTACGAACAGTCCCACATTTTGCCGCATTTTCCTCATCTCATCAAAGGGGCTCAAGTCTTGTTCAGCAACAAAGCCAAACCTCCGAGAGCAGGAATGTGTTTCTGCATGGAGGGTCCGAACAGCCGGGATACAACAGTTGTGCTTGTGTGTCTAACCTTGGGCCTCATGACAAGTAGGTTGATTTTAGGTGCAGGGATACACAGGCACTGCTCACACACACAGACACTGTTGACACACACGGACACTGCTCACACACACAGGCACTTCTCACACACACAGGCACTTCTCACACACACAGGCACTTCTCACACACACAGGCACTTCTCACACACAGGCACTGTTCACACACAGACACTGCTCGCACACAGACACTGCTCACACACACAGACACTGTTCACACACACAGACACCGGCACTGCGTGCACACGTAGGCACTGTTCACACACACAGGCACTACATACACACACAGGCTGCTCACACACACCAGCACTGCGCGCACACATAGGCACTTCAAACACACAGGCACTACATACACACAGGCACTGTTCACACACAGTCACTGCTCACACACAGACACTGCTCGCACACAGACACTGCTTGCACACAGACACTGCTTGCACACAGACAGTGCTCACACACACAGACACTGCTCACACACACAGACACTGTTCACACACACAGACACTGTTCACACACAGAGGCACTGTTCACACACACAGGCACTACATACACACACAGGCTGCTCACACACACCGGCACTGCGCCAATGTCACTTACGAACAGTCCCACATTTTGCCGCATTCTCCTCATCTCATCAAAGGGGCTCATGTCTTGTTCAGCAACAAAACCAAACCTCCGAGAGCAGGAATGTGTTTCTGCATGGAGGGTCCGAGCAGCCGGGATGCAACAGCTGCGCTTGTGTGTCTAACCTCGGGCCTCATGACAAGTAGGTTGATTTTAGGTGCAGGGATACACAGGCACTGCTCACACACAAAGACACTGTTGACACACACGGACACTGCTCACACACACAGGCACTTCTCACACACACAGGCACTTCTCACACACACAGGCACTTCTCACACACACAGGCACTCCTCCCACACAGGCACTGTTCACACACAGACACTGCTCGCACACAGACACTGCTCACACACACAGACACTGTTCACACACACAGACACTGTTCACACACACAGACACCGGCACTGCGCGCACACATAGGCCCTGTTCACACACACAGGCAGTACATACACACACAGGCTGCTCACACACACCGGCACTGCGCGCACACATAGGCACTGTTCACACACACAGGCACTACATACACACACCGGCACTGCGCACACACACAGGCACACTGATCACACACAGGCGCACTGATCACACACAGGCACTGTTCACACACATGCACTGTCCACCCACAGGCACTGTTCACACGCAGGCACTGTTCACACACAGGCACTGTTCACGCACACAGTGCTGTGTGCTGTAGAGTGCTGTGTACTGTAGAGTGCAGAGTGCAGTTGAGTGCAGAGTGCAGTTGAGTGAAGAGTGCTGTGTGCTGTAGAGTGCAGAGTGCTGTTGAGTGCAGAGTGCTGTGTGCTGTTGAGTGCAGTTGAGTGCAGAGTGCTGTAGAGTCCAGAGTGCTGTTGAGTGCAGAGTGCTGTGTGCTTTTGAGTGCTGTGTGCTTTTGAGTGCAGTTGAGTGCAGGTGAGTGCAGTTGAGTGCAGGTGAGTGCAGTTGAATGCAGTTGGGTGCAGTTGAGTGCAGTGTGCTGTAGAGTGCTGTATGCTGTAGAGTGCAGTGTGCTGTGTGCTTTTGAGTCCAGAGTGCTGTGTGCCTTTAAGTGCAGAGTGCTGTGTGCTGTAGAGTGCAGAGTGCTGTGTGCTGTTGAGTGCTGTGTGCTGTTGAGTGCAGAGTGCTGTTGAGTGCAGAGTGCTGTTGAGGTGAGAGTGCTGTAGAGTGATGTGTGTTGTTGATTGCAGTGTGCTGTGTGCTGTTGAGTGCAGAGTGCTGTGTGCTGTTGAGTACAGAGTGCAGAGTGCTGTTGAGTGCAGAGTGCTGTTGAGTGCAGACTGCTGTGTGCTTTTGAGTGCTGTGTGCTTTTGAGTGCTGTGTGCTTTTGAGTGCAGTTGTGTGCAGTTGAGTGCAGAGTGACAGTGAGTGCAGAGTGAGTGCAGAGTTCTGAGTGCAGAGTGAGTGTAAAGTGACAGTGAGTGCAGAGTGACGGCAGAGACAATGTGTGAGGGTGCAGGGTGCACATTGTGTGAGTGTGCAGAATGAGTGTGCAGGATAAACAGTGTGTGACTATGCCGGGTGACATTGGGAGTGTGCGGGTGAGCAGTGTGTGAATGTGTAGGGGCAGTGTGTGAGTGTGCAGAAAACACCACACACACATACCACACACACACACACCATACACACACCACTCACACATACACCACACACACATAACACACACACAAACCACACACACCTCACTCTCTCAACATTACACACTCGTCACCACTCACCACAACACACTCACCACCACACACTCACCCCCACAGACTCACCCCCACAGACTCACCACCACACACTCACCACTACACACAAAACAACACACACAACAACACACCGCCAGCCGTCAATTAATGCTTTCACCAGGCACAAACAACAACAACCATCAATGTACGGTTTCACCAAAAGCAAACACGACCATGCATCAGTGCTGCTAAACACCCACGCACACAACAAACAATGTCAGTGCAACTTTCACCAAACACACACACACCAACAGCTGGCAGTGCACCAGCCACTCTTTCAATTGGCACAATCATCAACAGCTGTCAGTGCACCCTTTCACCAACCACACGCATTACCATCCATCTCTGTACGCTTGACAGCCACACTCAGTAACAGCTCTTACTGCACGCTACCACCAGTCATACACACCTCAAGCCTCCACTACACGCTTCCACCAAACACACACACCAACAGCCATCACTGCACAATTCCTACAGGCACACACATCCACCACCCATCAATGCACACACCAATTGATAACGCATCCACCAATTAAAATTTTACCTATCACACTATGCTGCACTTTACCATTGATAACATTCCAATCCAACACACATATCTCCAACACACACCACATGCATCCACTCCAAAACATATGCCTAAAACACATTGCCATTTACAATGGCATTATCTCTAACTCAAACAAACCCGAGCCCTAATGCATTCCTAATGCTTGTTACCTTTTGTTCTGAGTCAAAGGCTGATGAAAATGATGTGGCTGGTTCCCTTAAATGAGAGTCGTTGGGGCCCACCTGCAAAACTGGTTCCTTCACTATACCTTCCCTCTTACACTCTCATCCTTTCTGGAGGAGATTTCTTCACCCATATTCCTTCTTACGCTCTCTCATTCTGCCCAAAGTTTCCTTTCATGCTATCTCCCCCTTACATTTGTTTTACTGTGTCATGAGATGGTTTCCTTCCCTCTTACACTATGTAGTTCATTGATACTCAAAGTTCAGCCTGGGGGCGCATGCAGCCTCCTGATCTTTACATACGGCCCCTTGGTCAACAGCAGCACTGGTCTGCTGCTTACTTGACTCAGCACTAACATAAAAAAGATGTTAAATAAACAAGCAAGCATATATTTATAGGTTAATTGAAGGTAAAAAAGGAAATAACTAGTGTGTCCTGCACTAGTTACCTTTTGGAACACCTTCATTTTAAAACAAGTCTTGCAACAAATGAGAAAAATATGAATAAGTCTCAAAAATTCAAAAAGTGTATTTCATTTAAATGCAGAACAGTTCACCTTAGGGCATCAGATATCACTGCATTAAGAAGTACGTAGAAACAATCATCCTTCTCCCAACCCTGACAACAATGCCTATAGGGGACTTAGAGGCCAGTCATTTGTTATGTGCCCTCTCTGGGTGGCCGTGGTTCCTATTATATCAAACACAGGAGCAGGTCTTGTATAGTGTACATTCTGAAGTCGTGCATTTCGAGGTCCCTTATATGTGATGATAAAGATAAAAGGAGGGAAAGGGAAATAAAACAATTGCCTTGGACAGTGGTTCTTAATCTGTGGTCCGGGGACCCCTAGGGGTCAGCAACACCTTCACAGGGGGCCTGTGAGTACTTGGGAAAAACAATTATAAACAAATTAATAAAATGTATATAAATAAAGAAGCAACATGTAAAGCTACACATTTAAAATGTTCTGTAAATGTGAAGGAAATTGAAATTGGAGGCTAAAAATTAACTTGGTATGCTCAGATTGATTCATGAGAGCATTGCAAGTGTGTCAAACAGAATATAATATGGATGAAGTTTGGTCTCAGTTGAATTTAGAAAAGCTCTAACCTTTTCATTAAAATTTTAATTTAGATGTTTTTCACATTTGTTCGTGAATAAAATAAAATATTTTTATATTTGTTTGATGAATGCTTGTTTATGTAAGTTTGTGTATTGTTGTGTAGTTCAAATCATTGAAATTGCTTAGGCTGGTGTTCTCAGATTCTAATAATGATTCTTTGGGGGTGGCCGGATTCCAATAATGATTCACTGGGGGTCTCTGTATTTCAGGGGTGATCAAGTGGGGGGTGTAAAGATGTCAAAGGTAAAGAACCACTGGCCTAGTAACACACAATTTGATGAAGTGCAGAAGCCCGGATTAGCCCCACGTTTTCTGGCTTTATATTGTGCAGTTAAGCCATAAAATATTTATATACTTCAGTTCACTTCTGCCCCCCCTCTCCTCCCCCCCCCCACCCCCCCCCAGACCAGCTCTCCCCTCCCCCTCCACCCCCCCCCCCCTCCCCCCCTCCCCACCCGATGCATCCCCAACACCCTCCTTGCATCAATGCGTCCCTAGTCACACCACAGACCCACCTTTTTGGCTCCTGGGGGAATGTTTGCCGGGTGCCCATGTATAGTCCAATTCAGAGTTGGACTATATGCATGTTTCTCCCCTAACACTCTCGTCCTTGCCAGTGCAGTTATTTCCGTATCCAGGATGTCTAAATTAACAGATAAATGACCCGACTACACGGTGCTTACACTGGTCCATCTACCCCTTGTGTTTTTTGCAGCTGCGAGACTGGCTACAAGCACGGGAACCTCTTCATGTCCTTCCGCAGCATCTTCCAGGACGTGCGTGACGCCATGGACTACGTGCACGACTCGGTAAGAGGCGCGCGCGGCTTTGCTTATCTCTTGGGCGCTCGCGGCTGAGTAACCTCAGCACTGGGTGCTGGCGGCGTGAGATATCGACAGGAGCACGGAAGGGAACTCCTTGAGACACGCTCACCCACTCCTTCACACGGCATTTTACGTCACACGCAAGGCGTGTTGCCAGTTTGTGTGTTGTTATTGATATTTAAAGTATAAACGTGTTCGTTTCTAACGGTGACGTAGTTAGGCTGCCAGGGGCCCTCACAGCCCTGGGCGCCCGGTGTCACTGTACTCGCTACATCATAGCATAGCTTCGCCTCTCTCGTTTCTAGCTACATGTTCTGAATGAGCAGATCCCTCTTACAAGCTTCCTTTTTCCAAAGTTTACCAAGTTTCCTGGAAAAGAAGCAAAAAAACACATAACTTTGTCATGAGATGTAATTTCAAGTATCAAAACGAAAAGGGAGGTAGGGGGCTTATCAAGGGTGCAACAGGTGTAGTGGTACTGGGGCTTATTAGGCTAGGCACGACCCAATGGACCCAAATTATAAATGTCTTCTAGTACCCATGGAAAGGGAAGTGGGATCCATCTTTCCTTGTTTAATTATGGCCCCAAGGTCTTACTGGCACGCCATTGCTTTAGTCTTACATATTCCTCCTCTGAGAATACCCGGAATAATCCTTCACACAAGTGATTTAGGACGTGCCATATGTATTGCAGGAGTTAAATATCCGAGGTGTTATATATACTGCAGACCCCTCATAGCACTACACTTATTGTCCTAGCTTGGCATGCGTGCACCAGCCACTAATTCACCATCCTCCATGATGGTGAAGGAATAGGTCACATGGTCCTATCTTGACCAATCACAGCATTCCGCTTTACTAGAGTTTATGTTGTGAGTGGCGGGTGTTCAGGGCCTGGCATCTTGATCCTGTGACTAAGAAGAAATGGCCTTCAGGCTGCGCTTTTAGTGCCTCACCTGACACAAGGCCCGTGGCACTTTGGGGGAGTGGTGAGGATCTAGTAGAACTCGTTCAAGGGGTGCGGGTCTAGGGGAGGTTGCAGTAATGTGGTCTCCAGGAAAGAGTCCTGGTGTGTCTCTTCTTGGTGAGCGCCTTGTAAGTGCAAGGGTCATGGTCCCCTGAATGGGGAATGGGGAATGGTGACGGTCTTGTGACACACACCTGAGGCTCATCATCTGCTGTACTTTCCTCAACAGGGCTGTATGAAGGAAAAGACCCTCAAAGACCTGCAGAAGTACGTGGTAAAAGATGTGAGTGGATTTATATAAGTATACTTCTGCTTCTGGTGTTAATCCTGTGTGTGGCCCTTAGCAGGCCCTTATCCATCAGATCTGGCTCCTGAAGTGCACCCCATTCGTTCCTTCTTCCAGCCTCCGAGTCAACTCCTTGAAAACCCATCTCCTTTACTAACAACATAGATCTATAATAGACTGTTTATTTTCTAGAACTACTTATTTCCCAGATCACTAAGGAAGCTGTGACAAGACAGACCCATGGTTCCCAAAACTTGCTAAGGTGTATCTTGACAGCGCCATGGTCTGCAATTTATATTATTAACAATTCTAGAAAATACACTTAGAGTGGACTTGGGATACACCCAGATGAGTATCAGTCATACCACATGCAAATCTACACAAACTACAATGTATACAGAAAGCAATCCTTTCTTGTACCTTTTTACTACGTTAGGCGATAGTAATGGTTTTGCCAGAACTCAGTTGTGAGCCTTTAACGCCATCAACGCATGTATCACATGAAAGCCATACCTGTTGGCTTAGCCAATGCTGGTTTATTTTGTTCATATTGCCTAGCATTAACATGGATGCATCCCAAAAAAAATAATAAATAAACAGGACGTATCTAAGATGACCTTTGTGACCAATCTCCTTGGTTTTCTGTGTATTAGTGCTCGCACATATTGAGACCAAAAACCATCACTATAGTAGTGAGGCTGATGTGTATTCTTCCCCAGTCATATTGCTACTGTGCTGTTGTATACCTCCCGTCAGCGTGGTTGTGACCAGTGGCGTAGTGAACCCCCCATGTAAGTAGCTTAAGTCGGTGCAGGCCGCCACGTGATAAGTGGCTGGTAAAAATTAATTAATCATTTGTGGCCCCTTCTGACAGCAGAATAATGTTAATAAACAATGTATAGGGAATACTATGATAGAGGGGTGTGGCTATAGGCAAAGGAGAATTGGAAATCGTGGAATGATGAATGTACAGAGAGAGGGAGAAACAGAAAAGGTGTGCATGGGAGAAAGATAAAGAAAAAAGGATGAGAAACATAAAGGTGTGCATGAGAGAAAGATAAAGAACAAGCATTTACAATGCAATGGTCTCGGCATTGTTAAAGTTAGAGCTATTGGCATTGCTCATGACATTATTTTTGTTTATGTTTTTGTTTTTAAAACATAAATAAATGGCAAGAAGAAAACGTAGGCAGAGAGTGTATGCGCTATGACCCCAAGGCCTTACACGTGAAGCTGAGTCGGAAACAGGGAGCTGGGACTCAACCCTCTGCACGTGACCAAGGTGTACGATGCACTTCCTGCAAAGACGCTGTTCGTCTTGCAACACAAACACAGAAAAGGGCCAAACATTAGTGGGGCTGTATGAAAATCACAGTTTAAAAAAAAGATCTAAAGTGCTACAGTGTTACCCAATATTGGGCGCCGTCCATGAGCGCCATGTTGGTAGAATAGTGGCTTTGGAATCCACAGCTATTCTTAACTAGACGAACTTAAGGACTAGATAAAATATGTTTTATTCTACGGACTGGTAACGTTTCCTTGCCCGAAAATCGCTCCGTACATCCCGGCAACCAAGACGAAAATGGCTCGTGGTAAAAAAAGAAACAAAAAAAAAACGCCCACAAACGCCCACCACTAGAAAAGGGGCGGGGCTTAAAAAAACGAAAAGACGAGGCCCCCGAATCTGGAAAAGACGGGGCTTGAATGGAGTGACACCCCTCTCCTACAATGGCTGGCCTCCGTTTAGGAAGCCAGCCAATAGAGACGAGGGGCGGGTTCAAGCCCCACAGTAGAAAACATCTAGAAACATTAAATCTCGGAGCTCTGCCCACACTACTGCGCAGTGCGACGCTAGTGCGAGACCTAAAAAAGGATGAAACAAAATAGGGGTAGAACATATAGAATGATTAGGAGTGAAAAGGAAGGGTGAAAGGAAGTACAAAAAAAGGTGAACATTAGGATAGACTGCTGAAAGAATGAACGGATGGAAGAGTTTTAGAATGGTTGAAAGGGTCAAACAATGGATCGGTGTAAGGGAAAACGAATGTATGTTATCCTACCCGTGTAGGGAAGAATGAGTGAAAAGATTGAGAGATAAAAGGATGAACGAATAGAAGTATGGGGGCTGGGCAATGGTACGTGAGAAAGGATGTATGAAAGGGTGAATGGATGGATGTTGGATAGATGCTGGATGGACTGAAAGGTAAAGGGACGAATAGATAGAACGGTGAAAGGGTTGATGAATAGATGGATGGAAGGAGGATTAAATGTTAAAGGGAATCCTTCTATGAAAGGTTAGGTTTGCTCACTTTGTGCGCTGGTTGAACTATGCTGGAGGCATAGTTCAAGTGGGGGTATTTTAATTTTCTAGCTACTCCCTTGGTTGTGACCAAAGAAGTGGGTTGGGCGCAGCATGGCGGCCCTTCTCCACCAGAGGGTAGCACGTGGCAGACTCTGATTTGTGTCTGCTGTCTCTTTTCCAGGAGAGGATGCCTCTGTTGCTGAGCCGCATGAGAGAAGTGGGCAAGGTCTTCCTGGCCACCAACAGCGACTACAACTACACAAACGTGAGCACTCCTAATATAAGTACCCCTTAACCCCTCAGGTGAGTGTACCTTTATCCCGCCCCTGGTGTATGTACATCTGTACCCCTGAAGTAGGTATACATCAAGACCTGGCGTGAGTACTTCTCTGCCCCTGATACTAATATACAGAAACCCCTGACTTGAGTATAGCCACACCCCTGGAGTGAGTACTTATTTACCCCGATATAAGTGCATCTGTACCCCTGAATACACCTCTCCCTCTGATGTGAGTACCTCCCCACACCTGCGGCGCATAGACCTCTACCCCGAGTGCTAGAACTCTTCTACTCATAGCACGAGTACTCCTTCAGCCCTGATGTAATAACTATTCTACTTCTAACATAAGTACTCTTTTACCTGACATGAGTGTGCCTCTGCAGTTAACATGGGTACCACTCTTCCACAGACATGAGTACTGCCTGCTCCATTACCCCTGCTGTTATAACTCTTCTACTTCTAACATGAGTACTCCTTTACATTGAGGTGAGGCCTCGCCTGGCACTGGTGTGAGTTCTTGTACACTCCTGAGGTGGACAGTCCTCTGCCACTGGCATGAGCTCTCCTATACCTCAATGTGAGTACTCCTCCAGCATTGACATTGGTACCCTTCTACTCGACGCCAGTATTCAAAAACCCGTCATGAGTACTCTTATACCCTTGCCAAAGGTGCTTTTCTGCCACTGACTGGGGAGCTTCTCTATCCCGTTCAAGTACTCCTCTACCCCTAATATAAGTACTTCTTTACACCTGATCTGAGTACTTCTTTACCTTAAAGCGAGTAATCCTTAACTGCTGATATGAGTACTTCTTTATTTGAAGTATCACTTATATACCACTAATGTGTCCCCTCCCTATGCCTCATGTGAGAACTCCTCTATCCAGGTATTTATAACCATCTACCTAAGGCTAGCACTCTTTTACCCTGATGTGAATACTCCTCTGACCAGACACGTGTACTCCCCTACTCATGGGATGAATATTCCTCTATTTTGATGGGAATAATCCTGTACCTCTGAAGTGAGTACTGCACTTCCCCAGATGTGAACACTCCTTGCCCTGATGCAAGTAGTCTTCCAACCCTTTAATGAGTATTCCTTTAATTTTGACATGAGTAATTTCGTACACTAAAAAGAGAGTTTTGCTACCCCTGGGGGGACTGGCCTACCCTTGGCATCAGTACTACAGTTCCTCTGGATGTGCATAAATCCCTACTCCTTAAGGTAGCACTGCTCTACTATTCATGGAAGTACATTGTCTCCCTTTGATGTGAGTTTTCTACCCTAGACACATGTGTCACACAACCGATGACATCTTGTACCCAAGAAGTAATTTCTTGTGTATCCATTAAGCACATACTCCATTACTCCTGACTGTGCAAGAGGAGGAAAGCCATCCACAGCATCTGGAACTCCCCAGAACACATGCTGAGTGCATGCAGTTGCTACAAGATACTCCAATCTCTCTACTTGACATCTTCACGCCGTCTCCAGTGCCTACATTAGCCCAGTATTGCGGCTTTCCTTTGGATCAACTGTATGGCCCATAAGGCCTGTGTGAGGGCAGGCTACTTCCCCGTGTTTTGCTAACAGCCCATGTATCGGTTATAAAATTCTGTCCAGAGCCAGACCTGTGGAGAACACAGTCTTGATTATTGGCGGGACATTCTGCTTTCCTTCATTGTCCAAGGTTTGTTTGGTCTGCAGAGAACCTTGTGTTTGGGCTGTCCTACCAAAGCTCCACTGGCAGACCCATTCGTTTGTAGCACCCACAGTATTAGATAAACATTTGGTACAGACTTGTAAAGAAGCAGCCTTTAAATATCCTGATGATTAATGAGGCTGTAATGTAAGGTTTCTGTTAATTGGAAATGGTAGGTCTAAGAACGTCACCTTCAGTGAGTTGTGACAGTCAGGGAACAGCTGCTCCTGTAAGCAGGTTTCACTTCACATCTAGACAGTGGCATGTGGAGAAATTGGGTTGTTGGTCCTGCACAAAGATGGTGTCCAAACCGCTGTTGTTAGTGCCCTAACCCCTTCGATGCTGATGACGAGCTCAGCTCGTCATCAGCCACGGGTGACGTGTGCGGATGACGAGCTGAGCTCGTCATGTAACGCGGTTATTAGAAAACAGAGGCACAGCGCAAAAATAACCGCAGCAGCGATGCGGTTAAGAAGAAGGACCCATTGTGACTGTCCGGGGTGCAAGGACCGTAGCATACAGTATCACAGCTCACAGGAGAGGCACCAGTGCTCAATTTGAACCAGTGGTTTCCGGTGCTCAGCGCCAGCACTTAATTGACAACACCTGGACTTATGGCAGCTACCACATGGTGGCGCTGTTTGTGTTATATAGAGATGAGCTAACAGTTATTTATTATTCAAATAGACATTAAAACAAATTATACCTGCCTCCAAGCCATTCTTATTTAAATAGGCCTAATTGTCACACTTGTAGTAGTGTGATGGCTAGTAGTTGTGCATGTATTGTCATTGGCAGTGATGACAGTGGCAATAGGTGGTGCAAGCTGGGATGGCCTCCTGACGAGGGCCCTGACACTTATTGTTTTACAAATTAAGCACAGGATCCTTTAGCTACAGAGCCATGCTGCTAATACCCCTATTCGCTGCCTAACATGATCACTAATTGTCATGACACTGCACGTGGCAAATACTTTCTTCACATCACTGCACTGGCCCTGCTTGGAATCACTTTCTTTCACCATTAACTATTTTTGCAATAAACCGTAGCGGCCTTTCTGTTCCAATTTGCCGTCCAGGAGCACTTACTTGAGAACCTTAAGGGCATATCTATGAGGCCCTTGCATCATGCTTGAACCACTCAACGTGGTACATGCACGACGCAAAGCCACAACTCATATTTATAAATCCACACAAAGCCACATTGCGTGGCTTTGAATGGCCTCATAAATATGGAGTAATGAATAGCTGCTTAAAACACTCTATGCTTCTCTACTTCCATCTATGCCTCTAATCTACTTTATGCCACTCCACTAACGAAACACTGCGTTTTATTACTCTGTGCAAGTGAGGCGTTCCATGAGATTGCGGAGGGTGTTCCCATGCAAATCCCATGCTCTTTGACACATCCCCAAACCTGGGAATGTGTCAAAAAGATACGCCTCCCCAGGTGAAGTGTAACAAGGAGAAATATATTTATTTCTCCTCGATTCTTACCCTTTCTTTGTGGGCAGCATTCTGCAGCATACATAGAAAGAGGAAAAGGCCTGTATGGATTCTTTTTGTGCAGGAAGGTGTCCCTTCCTGCACAAAACAATCCTGCCTACAACACCATGGTGCAAGGGTGCCTGTGTTGGCCCTAGGCTGCCAAAACTGTGCCAGTGCAGGGGGAAAGGACAGGAATGCACTGTATTGGATAAATACCGTGCATTCCTCGCTATCCCTGTGGCGTAGCATGTCAAGGTAACTTGCTGCACTACCCTACGTCGCACTTCTCATAAATACGCACTTCTCATAAATATCCACCTGTTTCTGTATGTGAGCAGCCTTTAACCTGTATTTGCTTCCTAGTCCATATTGGAACAGCCCCTCGGTTCCTAGATTCTCTCTTTCTGGATTTGCCTGTGGGGAGCTCATCAATTTCCAGTCACTGTCTTTTCACAGTATAAGAGAAGCTTCTTGGCTCACAGCCACTGTTCTCATATTGCTTTTGTCATTTCCATTATCATTCTTGGGGACTGTGAACCACCTGCAGTAAGCCAAAAGTAACAAACACATTCCATCTTACCTCTAAACTAGAGCTGATATTTTCTTGTGCTTTTTCTTCACAGGCCATTATGACGTACTTATTTGATGTGGATGATGGGTCACAGAAGGTGAGTCAAAAACACAGCACGTAAACAAGTCAGCAAGCAGAGCCATTAACTTACTTAGGTTTGCCAAAGGCAGATGGGAAGGATAGTTGTTTATCTAATTAAGACCAGTCCAGGCCATAAATGCTGTTTTCTCCAATCTTTGCGAAGGAATAGAATTACGCCTTAACTCCAGGGACCAGAGGCAGCAGAGCTCCAGCAAACCATGTCCAGATCTTGCTGTTTTCTGTCCCAGATTCTAGGGCAGCCATCCAAATATTCTATCTGAGCATGTGTTATTAACTCAAAAACACACTCAAAAGCCCTGCATAGTCAATGCTTTCTTGGGTAGGATCATCCACTACTACATAATAAAACAGAGAAGGAGAATAGAGAAAGAAAGGGAGAAAAGGAAAAGATGAGTTGTTGAATAGGGAAAGAGACAAAATAGAGAAAGAGGAGAAATATCTTTACTAACAATTGTTCAACTGTCAAGTTCATTCCCTGAGCCCTGAGGTCTTGAGGTCCGACGGTTTTTCCAGTTGTCAGCATAGGTGTTATAAGTAACCTTGAAGTACACCAGGAAGTGAGGAAAGGGATGCATTGAAAATTTGCATCAATGGACTTCTTGAGGTCTTCCAAGATGGAGATTAATGCTTATTCACGGATTCGTCCAGGTCTGAATTCCATGTGTCTAACTTATTAGGAGTCCATATTTTCGAAGCATTGTGGCTAAAGATACAGATGTATGCTCTGCCCACTCCTACAGTCTAGTTTTAGGCCCGGACATTTGCAACTTGTTTTTCTTCGAGGAACATCGAGACACAAGACCTGTTGTCACTTCTACCTTGTTCCAAAATGCATCAACGGAAAGACTCGCTATCGGGATTGGTAATTCAAGCCTCTGCTCTGAAGTATAAGCGTTAGATACACAGGATTATTTTGTGTTCAGGTCCATTTCAGGTTCTGCAGCTCCCTCTTCCACTCAAGCAATGAAAAAAACTTTGCATCGGAAAACATTCATTTTTCAGAATTGACTTCTCAAGTTGGATGCCCTTCATTAAACCACGGCCATGACTTGCTGTTTCACCTTTGAGGCTGGTCGAGATTTTCCTCAAGAATGGACTGAGTTATGGAATGCACTCCTTTCTATTTCTGTCCTAAATGCAACATGAAATATCCTTCGACCGATCGCCACAAGACCTGCAATGTCTACCCCTTCTTGGCAAGCAGAGAATCATGCTGCAATGTTCACCTTCTGCTGTAGGAAGAATCTTAGACACAGGAGGGAGAGAAGGTGGGTACACTACCAGATGCACACCGAGAGATGTGGGAATGACTTACATTTTCACTGCAGAAGAGTTAGCCGGCACAGAGGAGGAAGAGGCAAGTCCTCCCCACATCTCCCTGGTGCAGAAAGAACCCGAGGCAAGCTACTCCAAGATCTCCGACTTCGAGGAAGAGATCAAATTCCTTGAGTCAGCACCACTGTAGGCACCGGCTAACACCACACGCAGCAACTGCACCTCAAGGTCCATAAGCGACAAATGAATGAGGCAAAGTTGGGCAGTGAGCCCAGAGCCATGCCGGAAGAGGCAAAACCTTTGGAGTTCCACACCCCGAGAGGCTGGCTTCATTCGAGCAATATATATTAAACAACAGAAGAGTGACTCAGAGACAACAAGAATAGTTGCTCTAAACAGTTGAAGAAAAAAGGCACAACCAGTGTTTATTAAAAGAACCCTCACTCACCGACCTGGTCGGTGACATGCTTCATCATAGGGTTCCACCAAGGAAGCCGAATGCTTCCTTGGTGTGCTTCTATGCCTGACTTACAGCGGAGCAGGATGTCAAATGCATGTGTGCAAAGAGTAGTGAGATGTGAAGGTGATGGTTAAAAAGTGTTTGGGATAGTCTATCCAAAACTTTATTCAAGGCTGCCCAAATACTAATAAAAACGTGTGGTGGATGTAAATCAGTCCTGTAAAGTGGCTGGTAAAATCCAAGATTTA
The DNA here is from genome assembly GCF_964263255.1 of Lissotriton vulgaris. Classification (NCBI taxonomy): domain Eukaryota; kingdom Metazoa; phylum Chordata; class Amphibia; order Caudata; family Salamandridae; genus Lissotriton; species Lissotriton vulgaris. The sequence continues at coordinate 389,369,630 of NC_141699.1, read as the reverse complement.
AACTAAGAAATGGTCAACATGTTTCTGCTTAAATGTGCCATTAGCAAAGCATTCGTCAGGACCCAGAAAAATCCACGGCGGTATGCACACGCTAAGGCGCACCCTAACCTGTGGAATATTACATCAAAGGTACAACTCACGGTTATACCCAGTGGTCTTCCGTAGTTTCAGAGACCTTTTTACTAGTGGCAACTTGTTTTTGTCAAATGGTTTGTGACATGGAATCACGGGGTGGTAAGACAAACTTTTGGGTATTTCCCGTTTTGTTCGATCCTAGCCGTGCACCTAGTCTGGTCCGCCCCAGTCCGAATGTTGATTCGAGCAATGCCAAGGGCAACAACCCTCATCCTGTTCCTCATCCTGTTCTGTCACCAAGTAGACTGACACATCATCAAAACCACTGCCTCCTCAGTCCCCTGCTGGTGACAAGTCCCAGTCAGAGCCAAAGTCGCTGCCGTAGAGACACCATCTCAGTGCCTGAAGTTAGCCCGTGGCCTCCTCTGACACCAAGGTCAGAGTGATCGATCTTTGAAAGAATTGCTGATGTCCCTGATAAAAAGCAGTAGAAAATGTGAATTCTCCAGGCACTGGCAAGAATGCTTTGCCATTGCGCAACATTCCGTCCATCATCGTGTGTGTTTTACTGGCAAGAAACTCACCAGGCCTCTGGCTCCACGTCCCTATTACATAAAACTGGTACCTTGCCTTTGAGGAAGAAATCCAGTCTACTCCTTCTCTGGCACCATCAAACCCTAAGAGAGTTAGACATGTGGCTACTAGCCCTACATTCTTTCTACCTCTGCCCTCCACGCTTCTTCCATCATCACCTACCTTAACTCCACACTGCCCACCACCTCACTCACAGGGTATGTACGCTAAATAGGTCGTCCCGACTGCCCACTGGACCCAGATAAAGAGCCTTTTAAGCCACAGGAGGACAATGATCCTTGGGAGGATTAAATACTTCACCCTCAGGCCGACCTAAATGTTGTGTCATACCCTGCGAAACTGTCTGCACCAGATGATACTACTGCGTACCATGCAGCAAAACAGTAGACTGCTCAATACCACCAGGCCAAGCTCCAACTTGTGGAGGAAGATAATGACTTCCTCCTTAAAACATTGTCTAAAATGGAGCAGTCCATTATTTACCTTGCCATGCTGAAGGGCATATTAAAATCCACCACCAATACCTTTAAGGATCCATTTAAGGCCAGGGCGGTTATCTCTCAGATAAAAATAAATGTACAGGCCTGCCCCAGAGGATCTGGCTTATATCCGAGGGAACAATATACTTGATTCACTAGAAGTGGACGCTGCCTTTAAGAAGACCTCTGCACAAGCAACAGAGGATTCTCCTCTCCCTGATAAACAGTCAAAGAAAATTGATGCTGTAGGCTAGAGATCCGCATTTGGGACGGCCAGTCAGTGTTAAATTGCCAACTCGGTGGGCCTCGTCTCCAGGTAGGTTTGGTACCATCGGGAGGCTGCTGAGGAGCTCATAAAGCATCTGCCTGAGGCTCAACGAAACAGAGAACGAGAGCTTGTCTCAAAGGGCAAAATCGTTAGTAATGCCAACATATGTAGCACTGTGGATGCAGCAGATACAGCAGCTAAAGGGATCAATACCGCCGACCTCCTTTGCAGGAATGCCTGGCTTAAAGTGTCAGGGTTTAGGCCAGAGGAGCAACAGTACCTCATATATTTACCTTGTGATTGTGAGCATTATTTTGGCCAGTAGGTAGATCAGATGCTCGAGACCACAAAAAAAGATATAGAGACACAGCAAAGTGTAAGGGTGCCCTACAGTCCCCCACACCAAAGCCTGCTGATTTTCGCAATCAGTACACCAGGGTAGAAACAGGCAAGGGAGCTTGGGCAGAGCCCCCATTACCAGCTGTATTATTTGCCTTTTCAGAACCCTAAGACAGTTAGTCCTTTCAAAGAGAGACCTACTGAGAAAAAGGGGGGGGGCAGCGTTATAGATGTCCCCATAAGGTTCTCAACTGCTATAACGTAATAACTCCCCTTTCCTTTCCCCCAATGAAACTACACCTGTCAGTGGAAGGATAACGCACTTCTTGTCACACTGGGAAAACAGATCAGATCTGGGGGTCCTTTCTATTGTTCAGGAAGGGTACTACTTTGAATTTCACACACCTCTCTCAACATCCCACTGCACCATCATGTATTGAGTTCAGAGCACCTTCCTCTCCTGGAGCAAGATGTGCTCACCCTCCTATCAAAGGGAGACATAGAACGCATTTCCATAAACCTGTGCGGGTGACGGGAATATTCCCTATACTTTCTTAACCCTAGAAAGGACAGATCACTCTGGCTGGTCATTGACCTCTGACCACTGAACCCATTCACCTAATCCAAAATGTCATCCCCTTGCCACGCCAGGGAGACTTCATGACAGTTCTTTATCTAAAATATACATACTTTCTTACATCCCCATACAGCGACAGCGTACCACCAGTACCTTCACTTTGCGGCAAATGTAAAACTCTACCAGTTCAAGGTTTTGCCCTTCGAGGTTACTACAGCCCCTGGGTATTTACAAAGTTATTGACTGTCTTAGCAGCCCATCTTCCCATACATGCCATACATGCGTTTTCTTACATAGATGACCAGCTGATAAAGAGCAGCTGCAAACAGCAGTGCCTGGCACACACTTAGGAGCAGGGATGTTACTAACACAAACTTGGCTCTACCATCAAAGTCAAAAAGTAGCTTTTCCAGCTGCAACAAATTCAGCCTTTTCTAGGACCAGTCCTCAATGCATGGACATGGAAAGCATACCCCAACCAATAGAGTGATGGCAACCCAGCAGCTGCTGCATCTTTTTCAGACCCATTGTCCTATCACTGTCCACACTGTAATGAAACTGTTTGGATTGATGACTTATTGCATGGCAATTGTACCACATGCCAGGTTACAAATGTGCAGTAACAAGAGTGCCTCTTACACCAGTGGGCACCAATGGAAGGGTATTGGGAGAATCTAGTGTTGGTAACGCCAGACGCCCAGTGCCCAGCATTCTCTCCGTTGGTGGAACAGCAACAACTTGTTGCTCAGCAGGCCATTACTAAACACCCTTCCACAGGTAGCCCTCACCACAGATCCGTCTCGTGAGGTGGGGATCCCAACAGATGAAAATTCAAGACACTCGTGCTCCACAGCACCAGGGTCGTCTCATCAACTGCCTAGAGCTCGTAGCCATCAGAGTATTCCTCCCACTCTCTAGGGGGGAAACAGTAATAATAAAGAGAGAGAACATGATGGCCATGTTCTACATCCAGAACTGGGAGGGAGGGGCACTGTCCCCAGCTCTCTCAACTGGCACAGTAGATTTGCATTGGGAAACTCAATGCAATATCCACCTGCTGGTAGAGCATCTACTGTGGCGATGAACCGTATGAGAGACCTGCTCAGCAGGAGGCCTCAGCAGGTCAACAAGTCCAGGAGTGGGAACTACATTCTCCAGCCATCCACAAGAAGTTCCAACAATAGATCTATTTGTCACCGCCGAAAATGCATTATGCCAAATCGTCGTTACCCTGTAGCTGCCTGCACACACATTCCAAGGGCAATGCACTAGTGACGGATATTTCCGTACACTTTTCAACCTCTCACCTCATCTAACTCACTCAGATGTATACGTGAGCTCCAAGTTCTTACAATGTAGGAACCATTAATTGAGGTCCATACATATAGGGTAGCTCTTTATACTAGCCCTGAATTTCTGCCTAAGCTTTTCTCATCATTTCTCATCAACCTAACTATTGAGCAACCCGTGTATTCCCACAGCCAGTAGGTAGCTGACAGGGCGGTTTACACTCTGGATGTTAAAAGAGCACTTATGTAATATGTTGACATAACTGAACCATTCAGGAAGCCCAATCATCTTTTTTTTCAGCCTTTGCCAAAGCCCTCAAGGGGTATGTTATTTATAAATCTGGCATTACTAGGTGAATAGTTAAATGTATTAAAACCTGCTCTGCTAAAGCCTAGTACACTTTACCTGTACAGCCAAAAGCACATCCTAGCCATAAAAAGGAGGATTATTGTCCTTTTTAGGTAATATCCGTCTCCTGGATATTTGTAAGGCTGATGTTTGGTCAATGCTACACATTTTTACCAAGCAGTACTGTGTAGAAGTAGTATCATGTTGACAAGCTCTAGTTGGCCAGGCGGTATTAAGAACACTTTTTCAAACATCTGCATGATTTGCTAACTAGCCACCACTTTGGAGAGGTACTGCTTTACAGCAGCCCCCACTAGGAACTGGAAAGGTTATTCTGTAACCATCTGTTTGTAGCATGGAAGAATGTAAATTCACATGCACCCACCCTCCTCCAAAGAAGCTAGCAATAATCACACGTTTTCGCTGTCTTTACTGTTCCCTTTTTCTATTGCAACATACACTTTGTCTTTGAAACTACACTCCACTTACACTACACGCCCTCTGAACAGAAACAGATCTGAGGTGGAGCTATTGTGCTGATGCATTCTGTAACGAAGGAAGAGCCACAACTATTCTTGTGAGTCAAACATCTTCGAAGAAAAATAAGTTGCAAATGTCTGGAACTAGCACTAGATGGCAGGAGTATGAAGAGCTTGTGAATCTACTGCAGTGCTCACTACAAACAGATGGTCACTGGGTAATTAAGATTTTCCTTTTTGATGACGCTAGAAATATGGGTAAAATTGCATTTTCAATGAGGTTACCTACAAACCAAGGAAAATTATATGCAAGTCAAAGGGTCCATTGGATCTTTAGGATGGGTTTACTGTAAAATGTTTTTAGGTCAACCTGGAACTCTATGGTGGACAGGGGGGTTTGTAGTTTTCTCTTATTCGGTGGCAGCAGAGGAGTCCAGGAGTATGCTTTCAAAGATGTTTGGAGAGCACAAGATAGATTATGAACCTGCAGTATTTATACTTTTGATTAGTGCGCTAGTTTCTTTTTCTGTCAGTAGGTTTAAGAAGAAAACTTTAAGTTGTGCTGTGGAGATAGCTTGCTTTGGTGACATTTTCAACTGGGAGTGTGATTCAAGATTATAAGCTTTTTTGATGAAGTGCTCAACAAGATATTGTAGAGTTCCTGTGTATCTTTTACACTGTTTATAGTGCAAGCTGGGGTGGTTGGACATGTAGCATCTGAGATGGGAAGTGTTAAGTGAAATCTCCAAGCCTTATTTAGTGATGATTTATAGATTCTGCGCTTCATTTGAAGCTACTTTTGAAACTCTTGATTTTCATCATTGCCTTTCAAAGCATCTATTTTCAGTTCTTCAAAAAATTACATCAAAATTGATGAATCCACCATTCATCAATAGGAAGGGAAACATGGTGTGGCAAAAGCCACTGTGAGCTATGCAATTAACTGCTTTATGGGCAGTGCAGGGCCCTGGGGAAGAGAGGCACTGAGATGTAATTGAAAAGCGTTTGTAGAAAAAAGTTTTTCCATTGTCTTGCGGTTGTAGTTGTGAAAAGACCTACAGTAGGCTGGGTGCCATGGGTAGGCCGAGACAGAAAAAATGATGTGGTGATCACTCCAAGTAGTGGGGTTATGTCCCGTAACTAAGAGCAAGTGTCTTGTGGTGAAGATTGCATCAAAGATGTGGCTGGTGAAGGGCACTGATTATAATGCAAGATAGATGGTTGTTGTATCACCTAGTAGAAGTTGTGATCTCAAGTTGGTTATTAAACAATAAATATTTTGTTATGGCTGCAAGGGCAGTGTAGACTTTGATCAAATCTTGAGATTGACTCTGGGTCAATAATCACTGAAGACCACTTTGTGCATTCCTCTGGTAGGCATGGCAGCCAAGATGAAATTGTTAATTCATCTTGGCTGGTATGTAAATAGGTATTCATAGCATGTGTTGGCTACAGATACACATGCTATGCACAATACTGCCATCTAGTGTTAGGCCTGGAATCTGCAAGTTTTTTTAGGTCTCGCCTGTCGATGCGCATCGAGCAAGCGAGAGTATTGGGACTTATCCACTCTTTTCCCAACTTGCAAGGAATCGTGGCGATTCCTTGCAGTGCCCGTGACTTTTAAGCTCAATGCGCATTGAGCTTAAAAGCGCGTGCACGTCCGTCTTGGTTTACCCGCTCCGCCCCCTCCCCTTCCCGCCGTGTCGCATTTCTCCTCCCCCCTCCCCTCTCTTCCCCCCGTCTTGTTTGTTATTTTACCCGCTCCGCCCCCTCCCCTTCCCACCGTGTCGCATTTCTCCTCCCCCTCCCCACTGTCGCCAAGCTGGTCATGGGCTCATTTTTCACTTCAAGGCCACGCCCCTTTGGACGACGATTGATGAATAGCTTTATGCACTTGCAAATCTCTGCTCATGCTCGGACTACCTCTAGGAGCTTTGCTCGGAATCATGGTTCGGTCACACTCCTCGGTGTCTACAGCGGGAAAGTGAAACGGTGAGAGGGAAGCCTAGATGAGAACGAGTGAAGCTTCGAGTGCGAAAGGGGGATGCATATGTGGAATGTATGCAGTTATGCACGGGTCCTCTTAAATGAATAATACCTAAGAGAGTAAAGCACAGTGTGCTTTATTTTGTGCATGTGTTATTTAACAGCACGTTGGCAGGCCACGGATTCAACTTCGCGGGTGCGCGTTTGCATGCAGGAAGCAAAGCTTCATTCCAGGAGATGCCATAAGCACGGTTCAGCTGCTAGGCAGCAAGAGTTTTTGTTGGATTGGCCATTTGCTTCTCTTTACTAGCGTCCCTTCTTGAGGGGTTACATTTTCAGATAGTGGAGAAATGTTGTGATTGTACAAGCAGGCTGCCCATATGGGGCATGCTTTCTTCTCTCACGCCGAGTGCATAATGCTTGCAACTGCACCTATAATTTCAATCTTGATGCATGCGTTGTTTTGCATTTGTTGAAACCAGATGTCTTACCTGCTAAAAACAATGGATGGGTGCTATCTCCTAATGCCTATGTTTGAGTTCTATGCCCTTCTTTTACAAGTGTGCTCTTGCAGATTCCTGTTGTGTTCTGCTCCTGTATGCTCATATTGTATCCGTCTCTTCCTCCTCTGCGTGCTGCAAATTGTGCAGCTGCTATTAGACCCGTTGCAGATAAGAATGTGTGCTACTGAGCCGATCTGGTAGCATTGGGGAGATCGAATTAATGCTGTATTTTATCGAGCCCCAGGGGCTCCATATCCAGGAAAATATTATTTAAAAATGATAATACCTTCGGAAAAAGGCTAAGATTTGGCTGTTCTTGTTCCAGCTTCAAAGAGCTTTACAATTTAGCGACTAAAATGGCCAATACATTATCGACTTCATTCCTATTGGATTAGAGTGTCGTATGTATATTATACCGAAAGATTTGATTTGGAGTTGGTAAACACGCACGCCACACTTCCTGGCTGTTTGCAAATCGACTGCAAGTTTTCCTTGCTCTTTCTCTGGGTTATCTAAAGGCAGGCATTGCTAATCGAGGAAGGGAAAGGAACCAACCTCCGCTCACCCTCACTCTCACTCATCCTCACTCACCCTCAACCCCTCACCCTCACTCACCATCACTCACCCTCAACCCCTCACCCTCACTCACCCTCACCCTCACTCACCCTCAACCCCTCACCCTCAACCCCTCACTCACCCTCACTCACCCTCAACCCCTCACCCTCACTCACTCACCCTCAACCCCTCACCCTCAACCCCTCACTCACCCTCACTCTCACTCATCCTCACTCAACCACCCTCAACCTCACTCACCCTCAACCCCTCACCCTCACTCACCCTCAACCACTCACCCTCACCCTCACTCACCCTCAACCCCTCACCCTCACTCACTCACCCTCAACCCCTCACCCTCAACCCCTCACTCACCCTCACTCTCACTCATCCTCACTCAACCACCCTCAACCTCACTCACCCTCAACCCCTCACCCTCACTCACCCTCAACCCCTCACCCTCACTCACTCACCCTCAACCCCTCACCCTCACTCACTCACCCTCAACCCCTCACCCTCACTCACCCACCCTCAACCCCTCACCCTCACTCACCCTCAACCCCTCACCCTCACTCACTCACCCTCAACCCCTCCCCCTCGACCCCTCCCCCTCAACTCCTCACCCTAACCCTCACTCACCCTCCCTCACCCTCAACCCCTCACCCTCAAACCCTCACTCACCCTCAAACCCTCACTCACCCTCAACCCCTCACTCACCCTCAACCCCTCACCCTCACTCACCCTCACCCTCACTCACCCTCAACCCCTCACCCTCAACCCCTCACCCTCAACCCCTCACTCACCCTCACTCTCACTCACCCTCACTCAGCCTCAACTACTCCCCCTCACTCACCCAAAACACCTCACCCTCACTCACCCTCACCCTCACTCACCCTCAACACCTCACTCACCCTCACCCTCACCCTCACTCACCCTCAACACCTCACCCTCAACCTCAACCCCTCACCCTCACTCACCCTCACTCACCCTCACTCACCCTCACTCACCCTCACTCACCCTCACTCACCCTCACTCACCCTCACTCACCCTCACTCACCCTCACTCACCCTCAACCCCTCACCCTCACTCACCCTCACTCACCCTCACCCTCACTCACCCTCACTCACCCTCACTCACCCTCACCCTCACACAGTGCAATAGTTCTCAGACCATTTCAGTTAGAGCTTTTAGAAATGTTTATGGCTTTTTTTATTTGTAATACTTTAGCATTGGCTACAGGAAACAAAAATGCTAAACATTTACAAAATAAACCCATAAACAATTCTAAAAGCACTAACTCTAATGGTGCGAGACCTATTGCATTTTTCTCTCGAGGAAGTCTTTTACGTAGACATCATGCGTTGTGCATCCTCCTCCTCGAGATAATGCGCATGTTCAATGGCTCCTTTGTTAAATTCTTTTTTTCCGCCATCGAGCTCAGATGAACTGCATTTGAGCTATGTGCAACTTCGACGCCCTTGCGGCCTACAGACGCCTAACGGCTAGATCGAATTGCAACTCGTCTACAGCAACATTGACATGGCTCCTCCCACCGTTGGAACTGTGTAAGATTCTTTCAAAAGCACAAAATTCACTCGGCTTTGACACTATAGCCTTCTACAAACCTGTTGAGAATGTTTGGCTCCAGGTAATGAGGGTAAAATGGAAAGCCTTTTTCGAAAGTGTCTTCGCTGCAGGGAAAATAAAGATTACTCCAACATCCACAACATGTGCAACCTGTGTCTGTCCCCAGAGCATAAAGAACAGGACTGCACCACCTGCAACCTATTAAAAAATAAAAAGACATTAAGAAGTAGATGGTAACGCAGACTAGCTCATAACATGGAGATGACAGCAGATGCTGAGTTCTCCTCAGAAGAAGCCCACAAGCTCCAGCCGGAGTGGGTTACATCATTGCCAGCTCTCACTGTGTCACCTCCGATGAGTCAAGGGAGGCAGAAGAGTCAGATATGCAGGTCCAGGACACTATGCAGCAGACTCCACAACTAGGGTTGTGGCCCAAGATGAAGACAACACTGCATGGCATGAGTACAATTGACCCACCCACATAAAAAACACTACATAAGCCTCCCCCACCATGGCAACATGTGCCACAACCCTCGTGCCGACACCCCCATGCCACGCTATGGCACCGGACAAAGATTCAGAGTTGCAAAAACAATTAGTGTTGAGCCATACACAGCCAAAACACTCCTCAACTCCAACGAAGGGAAAGAGCAAGGCCACTGCACGACGCCGAAAAATACCTCGGCTTCTATGATGCTGAAAATAAAGGTGCCTTACTCAGTAACAAAAACAGCACCTGAGAATCAGACGAAGGCACCACATAAGCTCATATTCCAAGAGGAGGAAGGCAATGTCTTCAAAGGCCTCCAAGAGTTTATGCAGAAACGCCGTCAGACAGAAACTTCCTAGCAACAAATCCAAGACTTGGATGTTACACAGCCATTGCCAAGAGTGACAACAGAGCATAGCGCCACAAGTCCCATGCCACAAAGTCGCCCAATATCACCACGCACTAGGTCACCCTGGCCCACTCACAAAGAAGAGGGATTAGACAGCCCTGACCATAAGACTTATTATTCGGATTCACAGGGAGACAAGCAGCAAAGCCCAGACTCATGGGATGACTATGATGTGTTCCTTCCAGATTTGGAAATAGAACCAACTATCCCAGCCCAGGCAACTTCACCAGACGACACCTATTTGAATCACAGTGTAATACAGCGGGCAGCAGAGTATCATAAATTACCACTGCACAGTACAGAAGAGGAGATAGATGTCCTGGTCAAGACACTCTCCAGGAAAGAGTGCAGTACCTAGCAGTGATTGACTCAATGATTAAAGTTTCCAAGGAAATCTTTGAAGACCCAGTGAATTTAAAGGTACTAACACCCAGAATCGAGAGGTAATACAGACCTTCACCCTCAGACCCTCTCTGCATCAGAGGTCACCCTACTGCCAACTCCCTAGTGATGACTACGGCATGCAAAAGAGCAGTATCACAAAGCACTGGGGATGCTCTACCTCCCCAAAAAGGAAAGTAAGCGCATTGATGGAGTGGGTAAAAGGGTTGCTACAGGTCATGCCAATCACTGGAGGATTGCTGTCTCGGTGGCCCTCCTAATGCACTACAACAGAGCTACCTGAGACAAAATGGAAGAGCTCTTACAGCACCCCTCTGAGTTGTATAAAAAGAAATAGAAGATTTATTTGCAGAATGCAGAAAATTATCCAATGCAACAAAACGATGTGTTCTAGACAGCGCAGACAGAGCTGCAAGATGGATTACTTCATCAGTAATGCTTCACAAACATGCATGGCTTTGCCTCACAGGATTTAAACCAGAAGTGCAACAACACATCTTAAACATCCCATTCGATGGAGAGCACCCCTTTCGTCTGGAGGTTGATAAACAAGTTGAGAAAATAAAGAAGGACACAGAGACCAAAAAATCAAGGGGAGCCTTGCAGGCTACATGTGCAGAAACACTGGCCCTTTCGAATGTACCAAGGAAGAGGGCCCTCAAAGAATAACACCCCAAAGACCCCACGTTATCAGCACCAATAACAACAATACCACCAACAACCGAGGAAAGAATAATACAGAAGTGGTTTCAAATCACGAGGTAACTGTAAAGAAACACCCACAAAGGGAGCCTCTACCTCCAAGCAGTGACTTACCAACCATTCCCCCCAATCACACATCACCTGTTAGGGAAGGCTACAACAATTTCATCAGTTGTGACCAGAAGTAACATCAGATCAGTGGGTGCTAGTCAGGAGTATTGCTTAGAACTGAAAAGTCAACCACCAAATATCCCACCATGCACACACACCCTGAATCCTCATCACCTATACCTACTGAAAGAAGAGGTAAGGGCACTCCTCAAAAAAGGGGTCATAGAACCTGTCCCATTCAAACATCAAGGAATGGAAGTATACTCCCTATACTTTCTAATACCCAAAAAGAATGGAACGCTTCATCCCATATTAGACCTGCGCCCACTCAGTTTGCACATCCTGTCTAAACACTTCCACGTGGTGACTCTACAGGATGTGATACCGCGTTCAGGAGATCTAAAGAACATATGCTTTCATATACCAATCTACCCAGCACATCACTGGTTCCCCTGGTTTGTGGTAAGTAGATGTCATTATCAGTTCAAGGTGCTACCATCTGGGGTAACAAGGCCCCACATGTGTTCACCAAATATCTAGCTGTAATTGCAGCAAGTCTGAGAAGGGAAAACATTCATGTTTTACCTTACCTGGACGGTTGACTGTTCAAGAGTTCCAGCAAACAGAAATGCCTACAGGACACCTAGACCACTATCAATCTTTACACAAATTGGGATTCACAATAAATGCAACAAGAGCCCATTTACTGCCACTCCAAAAACTGCCTTTTCTTGGAGCCATTCCTAATTCAGTCACAGAAAAAGCTTATCCCAATCCGCAGAGGGTTCTCAATCTCCAGAACCAATCGGCTCTTTTTCAGTCACATGGTAGCCTCCAAGTCAAGATGGTGCTGAGTCTCCAAGGAATTATGGTGTCTTGCATAGCAATAGTTCCACATGCACGGCTACTAATGTGACCCCTACAGGAGTCTCTAGCATCCCAGTGTTCAAAGGCGGTGGCAACGTTGTGGATCTATTGTTGGTTTCACCAAGGGTCCAACAGTCACTAAAATGGTGGGATACACAGAGCTTCAGGGACCCAATCCCCCGAGTGACAATCACTAAAGATGCATAAATCATGGGTTGGGGTGCTCACACGGAGGACATTACAGTACAGGGTTAGTGGTCTGCACATCAACAGACGTTTCACATCAGTGTCCTAAAGCTACTAGCCATACAGCTGACACTCACATCTTTTCTACCCAACACAATTGGGAAACATTTTCTTCTACACACAATTGTCATGTAGTTCCTATAAAACCTATACAGGATCTGTGCGTTCGGACAGCATACTCTGTAGGATTGGTGTCGGACTGATTCTGAACACCCCCACTGAGTATGTTGGCCTTCTGTATTAGCTAGCTCACAGTGCCACTGGAATCTCCTCTTACCAAGAAGAGAATAGTTCTTGGCAACCATCGAACATGACAACCCTGATCCCTCAGGACCGTGGAAACAATATACCACTTTTCGCTCAGTCACTCGTGCTTACTCAGTCTGTCTTAGAGAGGTACACAGAATAGACAGGCTGGGCTTTTTCAATAATAAGTATTTATTGAACAGTTGTTATTTTGGTGTAAAATAGATTAGTTGCAACAACCGTTAGACAGTAAAAAGATATAAATGATTAGCAGTACTATGAAAGTGAACGGATGGTATAGCTCTACCATCTTGCAGTAATCATGAATACATAGGAGTATATAAGAGACATGACACTAAAAAGATGCATACTCCTACGATGCCTCCCTATCTAGCTGTGTACCTACCATGTGTGTAGGTGTTAAGCCAGGAATCCCTCTAGGATAAAGTCAACCCCATTACCTGAAGCGAGAGACTGTGGGACCCCGTACTGGTCTCGAGTTGGACACCCCACAAGGTATTTTTTAGACCACTGCAAGCTGGATTGTCTTCATGCAGGAACCTCAGCGTCTCTGGTCAGTATGTCAGCCGGGAGGTCCTGCTCTCCTTTGTCTATCCTAGCAAGATGTGATCTATATACATATATCCATAGAGCTCCCCGGGGGTCCTACCTCCCTTGTATTACTGTGTCGGCCTGAGGATCACGTCGGGCATGAACTTAATACATAGATATTATACTGGAGATGGTAGTCCCACTGTGCTTCCAAGAATCCTCATGCATAATGTATGAGATTTCGAACTAGGGAAAACCCTTGTTCTGAATGCAGTGTTGTATCTAGGTAAAAGGTCAGTCCCTGTAAACTGTTCGAAGTGTAATGTAGGGAAGAGTATAGGTGAAGGGTAACAAAGTTTCCTGGGCCTATATTATGTTACCTATATGGAATATAACATAATATGACAGCAATATACTGCATCTATAAATAGGGAGGGACACATTCATTGCAGCTTTTTCAACTGGCACAGCTCACATGGATATGGGCTATCAGTCACAAAATCCACCTCCTGGTAAAATACATACCAGAAGTTGTCAACTCAGTAGCGGACCTACTAAGCAGGATACAACACTAGTCCATGAAAGGAAATTCCACACTCAAGACTACACACATACTTCCAACAGTGGGGAACATCAGCTATAGATCTCTTCGCCACCGCAGAAAATGCAAAGTGCCAAAACTTCGCTTCCAGGCACACATATCCACATTCCAAGGGCAATACTCTATAAAGGAACGGATCAGGGATATTTGCGTACAAATTTCCTCCTCTCCCACTCCTTCCATATCTGGTCAGTAACTCAGACAAATGTCACTCAAAATGATTCTCTTAGCTCCAACATGGGCAAGGCAGCAAAGATCACAACACTACTAGAGGTGTCCCTAGTACATCACAAGAAGCTTCCCATCACTCCATATCTTCTCACCCACAGCAAGGGCAGAGTCAGGCACTTGAACACACAGCAACTCAAACTTGCAATCTGGCTTCTGAGGTTGTACAGTTTGGGTACTTGCACTTACCACCAGAATGCATGTGTAGGAAGCAAGACGACCAACCACAAGAGTAAATGTAAATGTAAATGTAAATGTATAGGCATTTATATAGCGCACTACTTACCCGTAGGGTCCCAAGGCGCTTCGACCGCTGCGAAACCCTTCCTGGCTTCCCTGAGAGATGGTCCCTTAATGGGTATCTCCAGGGTGAGACCAGGCATCCCCGGCGGTCTGGTGGGGCCGTTAGTGAAGATGAGGCAAGCTAATGCCCAGAGTTGCCGAGTGTGATCACTGATCAGAGTGGGCACCGAGGCGAGAGAATTATCGAGTCCACTGACCCTGGTCCAGAAACCTGCCGCGCCGGGAATCGAACCCTGGTCCCGGGCCGTCCTCTGCTCTCGGGTCTGCCGCCTCTAACCAGTGAGCCACACTACTTCACAGAGTGTGTTATGCGACGAAATGGAAATGCTTTGCACACAATTGTGCTACACACAACATAGACCCTTGCATTCCATCTGAACAACAACTAGGATGTTACTTGTTACATCTTCGGAAATTACATCCAGCATATACTTCTGTAAGACTGCATTTAGCAGAAATCGCAGCATATCTACGAAACAGAGGGCGTCAATCTCCTATTCGGATACCAGTAAAAAAAGCTTTTATGGTGGGACTGAAAAGAGTAATTCCACCACGTACAGCTCCTGTACTATCATGGAACCTAAACATAGTGCTAACACGACTAATTTCCACACCTTTTGAATCTTTGCATAAATGCACATTGCAATTTCTATAATAGAAAGTGGCTTTCCTCGTTGTAATTAAATCGCTAAGTAGAGTTAGTGAAATTCATGACTAACTACAGCGGAGCCTTCCTTTCACTTTTTCACTTAAATCAGACACGAGATCTACCAGATTTCTTCCCAAAACCAGAGGCAGTGTCAGAAAGGGCACAACAAACACTCAATGTTAAATGGGCCCTCTTGTACTATGTGGAACGAATCTGGACGTTTCGGATAACACAACTATTTGCAGCTTTTTTAAACCCAAGGAAGGGTAAAGCCATCTTAAAAGCAGGAATTGCGAAATGGATTGTTAAATGCATCCAAATTTGCTACATAAAAGCAAAACGAGTCCTACCCACAGCTCCAAGGCCTCACTCGACAAGGAAAACAGGGAGCATCAATTACCTTCTTTGGGAATATCCCGCTAACAGACATTTGTAAAGTGGCTACATGGACAAACCCACACACTTTCACCAAACACTACTGTGTGGATGAAGATGTCAGACACCAATCGCTAGTGTGACAAACAGTTCTATTCACATTATTTCAAGCAAATACACCATCTATTGCCTATACAGTCTATGCATCGCATGTGTCTCTGCAGCCAACACGTGCTACGAATGGAGCATGTTTCTTACCCTGTAAGGATCTATTACCTCCTCGTAAGTCTTCCTCGCCCCCTGAGTTACAAAGTGAGCTTTAGCTCCACAACAGAACCCTCCAAAGCAAAAAGAAACCACCTCCCACCCCCTCCCAACATGGCCGACCAGTCCCACCTGACCTCTATAAGAGGCGGACCGGCCCAACCAACAGCCTGTTTTTTTTGTTCTGCGCGATACTCTCCAGAGGCGCTGTTCAGGTAAGATGGGCCGGCGTGAGCTGGCCCTTGGGGTTTAGGGTAGAGGACCTGCTCTAGCGGTCTCTGGTGCCTTATGCCTAAAAAATCCCCCCCCTCTTCCTTCCCCCGGTCCTATGGGGCCGGTTAGGTGCTGCTCTAGCGTGCCAGGGGTTTACAGGGGGGGGGGGGCGGCCGGGGATGTGGGGTGTTTGGCATTACCTTGTATCCCCAGGTCGTTAATGATGGGCCCTGGCCACGATATGGGCTTTTGGGCCCTGCACAGGGGGGGTGATGATGCTGGCTGGGGGTAGTTACTGCCATCGTGTATATGAGTTTCTTGTACTCCTGGGCTCATGCTGCTCCCCTGTTTTGGACTGCGTAGACTCTTTGTACTCCTTTTTCGCCTCAAACCACTGGAGGCACATGCCTCGTGCCTGACGATTCCGCCTGGAATTGCGCTCTGGCTTCGTTCCACGAGTTGTGGACATATGCGCTGGCTGCATTTGCCGGCTCTGGAAAGCAGTGGGCGCAACGTGCTGAAGCCTTGCCAAAAGCGGCGGCGCTTCGGCAAAGCGGTGGGTCTGCAGGCGCTCTGCGTGTAGGGAGGGCGTATTCCCGGCTCTCAACTGTGTGAAGCCGGGTCGATCCCTCGCAGAGCCATCTGGTGTTTGAGTGTGTAAAATTGCATGTGTCTGCCCCACGGAGTCCGATCACTCGGATTCCTGTGCCAGATAAGTGACTGTCACTGTTTGCGGACATCGGACTGGAGCTTTCCGTTACATCATGTACGGGACGGCTCTATGTTCCCTACTCGGGGCGGGCGGTCCTACCTCTTAGGTCGGCGGGTCCTCGGGGCTCTGCTGTCCGGGTCCGGGGGCTCCCCCCTGCAGCTCGGTTTTTCGCGGCGCTGTGCGCTGCCGCCTCCCTTCGTGTATTTTGGCCCCTACGGGCCGCGGCGGTTTGCCGCGCTGGGGTTGGCTACGTGCACCTCCCACCTCCCGCCTCTCGAGGGCGGGGTTTGGTTGCCGCCAGGTGCGGCCAATGAGGTCCTTCATCGGGCTGGCGCGGATCCTGCTTCCTCAGCGTCTTGGACGCGGCGTGCAGGGCGCGTCTGTCTCCTTCTCGATGGGTCCGGTGTTCGCTCCTCGGTGAGGGCGTTTTTCATATTTGTTTCATTTCCCATGGCACTGCTTTTTGTATGTCGACCCTGTGGGTCCTGACGGTGGCATGCATCACAAGGTGCTTTATTGCTTCTACATGTGACCTGACGTTGGCTACTTGCCAGCTTTACTGTTCTACGCTGGCGCGCTCTATTGGGGCGCGGTACAACCTGGGGTCAGGTCCCTTGTGTCTGGGTTCTGTTTCTGGCGCCCTGTGTACTACGGAGCTATAGCTCATTGGTAGGTCTTGGAACTTTGGTGCGGACAGCCCTCACAGGCCGGGGTTCGAATCCTGCCAATGCTGTAGGGGTGTCCCAAGGTGGACATTTTCAAAAAGTTTTTTGTGTCAACCCGGTAATTCCTGGCTGTGTGCATACGACACAATGTGAAGGGGTAGTGTATCCTTCCTTCTACGGGCGGCCATACGGCCTGTGACTTTGTCTCGTTTCTGCGTGGGGACGGATCCCTTCTGTCCGTGTTCCTTGCTGGCGCCCTGGGGGTCTCGCCCTGGGCCGTCTGGTTGCGCCGGTCTCGAGTGTTTCACTCGTGGTATCCCATTCTGCTGCTGTGGAGATGTGTGGCTCGCATGGTTGGCGATTCAGGCCCTGGTGCAGAGGTCTGGCCCAGGCCCTGGGTTCGTTTCCCTGCCTCGGCGGGTCTTGGGCTCGAAATCCCTGGGAACTGTTTATTTCCTCTGGGCTTTTGATGGCACTCCGCGTCGGCCCCACGGGGCTTCGGTTGCCTGGACTCCTCCTTGGGGAGGGACGCCTCAGGGAGTTTGCCGGGTTGGGACTACCGGGGCTAGTGGCACAGTGGATTACTGCGGCTACTGCAGGGGCTGGTGTTTGTCCTCATGGTCACAGGTTCGAATACCGACTGGTCCACTCAGCCTTTCATCCATCTGTGGTCGATGAATATTGTTCCTTTGAGTTGGGTAACAACGAACATCTGTTATTCAGCGCCAAGATACCCGTAGTGGTGTATGGCACTTTACGAAGACATAGGTTATGTTATGAAACAGCGGCTTTCGTACTAACGCCTTGTGCCCTTGCTGGGGTGTTGTGCGCGATTTTTGTATCGTGTTGCGCTTCGGTGAAGGTCCAGGCCCGAGTTTCGGCTGTTACCAGTCTTGTGCTGGTTCTGCCGCTCCCTTTTTCGCCCCTAGATACTGACTTTCGGCCCTCTCACTCCAGGGGGTCCCCTGGGGGGGGGGGAAGGGGGCGGTTGCCTCCGTTGCATACCGTCCTGGGACGTGGCTGTCCCGGGTCTGGGGCGCTTCGGGCTTGCTGTCCGGGCTGGCTAGTCTTGCGGACGTTCCGCGGGGTCCCACCGTCTCGACGGGTTGGGGTCCCGGCTCCTTCCCGTGTCTCGCCTGTAGGTTTTTCTGGGACCGTGGATTAGCCTGTGGGAGCCGGCCTGCGAGTGGGGGTCCCCGCTCGCGGTTGCGGGTACTTCCGTTGGGCTTGCGTTCTGGCCCAAGGGGGGGGGGGGAGCTGTGCTCCTGGCCCGCCTGGTGGATCTTCTTCGCCGGGTGTGGGTCTTGGGGTTCCCTGTCTGGCCGTGTGCTTCCTCTCGGCCTCGTTTGTTTTCCCCCCCCGTGGGTGAGGCTTCACGTCTGGCGGTGTCTCTCATCCGTCGACTTCCTGACCTATGTACGGTGGTCCCTTCGGTCCTCGTCTCGGGCTTGTCCTCCTTCGGGGGGGCGTGTGCCTGGTCCCGGTACTTCCCTCTTGTTCTTGCAGGGGGGGGCGTCCTTTGGCGCCGGGTCGTTTGGAGGTCGTTGGGTTCTCCTGCTGTCGCTCAGCTCCTCGTGTTTCGGGGGTTGCTGAATGTCCTCCTGGCCGGCCGTCTTTTTGCTGTGCTCGCTTCGGCTGCACGTTTACTAGAAATTGGATGTGGAGAATGGCTTGGCCACTGCACACACGTTCATTGGCCGCTGCTTCGGGGTGCCCAGGTCTTGGTCAGGTTGGGCGCCCTGGTGGACCCGGGGTCCGACTGGGTGGAGGCGGTTCGACGGAGTCGGATCTAGCCTTCATTGCCTGGTCTCGCCCTGCCCCGGTGATGCTTCGGCGCCTGGGGCCTCGGCTCGGTCTGCCTCCGATGTCTCTGTACACGGAGGGGGTCTCGGCCCTCCTGTCCGGGTTCTACTCCTCCTTCCGGGTCCTTATTGCCCTGTCTTTCACGTGGCCTTTCGGTCTGTTGGACGCGTTTCCCCCGTGCCCTCTGAGATCGCGAGTCCTCGGCTGGATTCGCTTGGGCAGGGCCGGGGTGCTCCTGGGTGCTCGCCTCGGCGGCACTTGGACTTATTTGGCGCGTTGCAGAGATGAGGTGCCTGGCACCCGCGCGTGGTTGCCACGCAAGTCGTGGTGCGTTCCTGTTTTTGGTTCCCGGCGGGGTCCACCGCCCCGGGTACCCTCTCCTTTGGCGAGCTGGCGGTTCGAGCCTCCTGGCCGATCCCGGATCTTCCCGTTCCGTGGTTGGGTCCCCCGCTCACGGCGTCGGTGTTGAGCCGGCTCTTGTCGGCTGGCCTGCCTCCTTCTGCAGGCCTGGTTCTTGAGCGGATGTCGCTGCTGGTTCGGGGGTTGTGGTTTTACTGCTGGGTTCCCGCAGGTCTTCCACGTTCTATTCCTGTGCCCGGCACTGGGCGTCCTGCTCGCGTTGGCGCGGTCGGCTTGGTGCTGTCCCCGCCTCCGTGGTCCCCTTGCGGGTCTTGGTTTTCCGGTCTGAGGGGTTTTCCTGGGGCGTGGCCCCTTCTTCCCTGTGGGCCCGGTGGGCGGCCTTGCGGGCCTTCCACAGTCCGGTGTTCGACGGGCTGGTTTCCCTGGTGGCTCGCTTGGCTCCGGTGTTGTTTCGCCTTCGCCCATGGACGCTCTGCCGGTCTCCCCCTTGGGGGGCTCGCTTCGGCTGCACATATACTAAAATTGGAACGATACAGGGAAGGTTAGCATGGCCCCTGCGCAAGGGTGACACGCAATTTCGTGAAGCGTTCCATATGTGTTCTCTATATCGTTCTACGAGCTCTTCGGGGTACGCCCTTTTTGGGCCCCTGCCCTCGGTGGCTTGGCGGTTCCTCACCTTTTAGGTGGTTTTTCCCTGGTGGCAGTGGTGTCTGCTGGGCGGATGGGCGTGCGGGGGTCGTACCTCCGCTCCCCTCCATTCTTGCGGGTTTTGCCGGACATGGTTGTTCCTCCGGCATGTCCCCCGTGTCCTTCCCGGGGTTCCTTCCCTGGGGTCCCGGGCTCGGGTGGTGTCTTTACCGCCTTTTCCCTGCCGTCGCGGTTCCCCTCTTGTCCGTGCTGGTTGTCGGCGTGCTGTTTTGGCTTCTCTTGGCCGCACGTCTTCCCTTTCCCGGTGGGCTGGCCTGTTTTGTGTCTTTTGGCCCGGTTCATTCGGGCCGCTAGCCCTCTTTCCACCTTGGTTCGCTGGCTTCCGCTGGCTGTCATCCTCTCCTACGCTTCGCTGGGTTCGGTGGATCCGGCGGGGGTCCAGGGTCGATCCACGGGGAGTGGCTCGGTGTCCTGGGCCCCCTTCAGGGTGTCTCCTCTGTGGAGATTGGTCGGGCGTCGACGTTGTCGTCCCCCGCCTTGTTCGTGGGTCTCTAGCAGTCCCGGGGGGACTTCGCTGGGGCCGTTCTAAGTGCTGGAGCTGCGACTCCTGGTTGGCCTTCTTTTCCTGGAGGTCTTGTTTTCAGGTTTCCTGTGATCCCTGTTTTCTTTTCATTTATTCTACATCAACCTTGTGTTGGTTTCTCTGCATCACCGTGTGGTGTGGTTCTTCTGGTGGTCAATGAAGCCTTGTTGGCTTGGGTATTTGCTCACTTTGTAACTCAGGGGGCGAGGAAGACTTACGAGGAGGTAATGCCCCGGTTACTTACCGGTAATCTTCATTACTCCGAGTATAGTCTTCCTCGCCACATGAGTTCCCTCCCCCCCTCCCTGTCTGGCTATCGGCTTCATTGTTTGCTTGGTAGATCAGGCTGTTGGTTGGGCCGGTCCGCCTCTTATAGAGGTCAGGTGGGACTGGTCGGCCATGTTGGGAGGGGGTGGGAGGTGGTTTCTTTTTGCTTTGGAGGGTTCTGTTGTGGAGCTAAAGCTCACTTTGTAACTCATGTGGCGAGGAAGACTATACTCGGAGTAATGAAGATTACCGGTAAGTAACCGGGGCATTCGTAGCGAGTAGAGCCGCAGATTCACGTGCACGGTGCACCCTCCTGCTCCCAGCAGGTATCAGGTGGTGTCAACTGTTGACATAATTGAAGCATGTTTAACAGCGAACGCTAACCCAGCAGACTATATCCTCCCTCCCCGCATGACAGGGAAAAATATTACAATTTAACAAACGAGCCGTCGAGGATGATGAGACACAACACAAGAAGTCAACAGTAAAAGACTTCCTCGTGAAAAACAACTTACAGAATCCGGGCCCAACACTAGATGGCAGGAGTGTGCCGTGCTGTGAAGTGGCAGCACTACATGCTACGAATAGTTGCTTACAGGGTAAATAACTTACTCCTTATGGTTGAGTTGAGTCATCTGGTCGTTGGGACTAAAGTGATTTGATTGTTAGTTGCTCTTGTCCGAAAGGCAGGATAAAGATATTTAGCGCAATGCATTACTTGTAGTCTGACAGTACTGTATCTGTTGCAGGCATAAACACCGGGTATGTTTGAATTATGAGAATGGAGGCGGTGAGAATGAGGACATTGAGTTATAAGTTGGTGGGTGTCACGGGTTAAGCAATGCTCATGCTGGGGAGATTTTGGTTTTTGAACAGATTGGTCTTCGGCTGTTTTTAGACTCTTCCTGGTGTACATGAGCCCTTTGAGCCAACTAGATTGACTGTGTTTTGGAATGTTTAATGTCATGGATTTTGGGGTTCAAAAATCTTTGCGATATTAGAAAACTAACAGTGGGATAAGAATAAAATTGATGGGAACGAGTGATCAGAATGTTGTCTAAAAAAGCAGAGAAGAAATGGGGCGATTGGATAGGTGAGGAAAGCAATAATAAGAATAGAGATGAGCAGAGGTCTACGCTCAGTCCCCTCACCCTCGTACAGCTAAGCTGTTGACAAATGAGTACAGACTCTCTCCTGGGAGCTGCCTGCTCTCTAAATATGTCTCTGTTCTGTATTTCTTTGTCATGCAGGATCACAACGCACCTCGACGCTCCTGGCGCACCTACTTTGACCTGATTGTTGTGGACACACGCAAGCCGCTATTCTTTGCCGAGGGGACAGTTCTGCGCCAGGTGAACACGGTAGGTGCAGCCTCATGTATTACATTTAGTGTCTAGCTGATAAAATGCCAGAGGTTTCTTTAGCTTCTACCCTGCACTTGAGACCTGCTTATCTATACTTTAATGTAGCATAGGAAGACCACCAGTGGAGTCAGTGAGTAATGCTAACAGTATGCACACTCTGAAGGTTGAGCATTATCTGTGTCTGTAAAAGAGAACAAATGTCTGACAAATGAGTGATTGAATGATCAGCTGTGTAGTTTTCATGTCTTTTTCTGACTTGTTCATATGGCACAGTTCAAAGTCAAATTATTTTACAGTATTGCTGCTTTAGGATGGATTGCAAAAGGGAAACCATTTAATTATGTCAGTTGCTGAATGAGCATTACAAACGGTCTTGGTTGACACCAAGAAAAAAGTGACAAGGGAATGGTGGAGCAGAGCTAAAAATGTATTATCCTGAATAGAAAAAAAAAGTACACTACTGACTTTTTGTCAGGGCTTCCTGTCAGAAAATGGAGATAGTCAAGAGGTGCCTGGGGGTAGAATGAAATTAATCACACTTATTTTTTGGTATGTATTTATTAGGAGCTCCACCACTATCTACTGGGATGGTATGGCAGAATATAGAGTAAAAAAATATTGTTCTGCCAAAATGTACTCTCAATATTGACTACCACAATATTGGGAAGGTAAATATATATACATGGAAGAAGTGTGTGGTTATAATTATGACCTAGTTACCATGTAATGTTTATTTGTTAAATGCACTATCAAACACAAGGGTATCCTGGTACTGAGCAGGTGTGTGTGCATAGCCCTAACTATTATAGGTTGGTTAATTGAAAAGCCAGGGGGCATATTATCAAGGGGGTTTATCTCCGCTTTTTTGGCTTTAAAAGCCAAGAAAGCAGAGATAAAATGATCTCCCTATTACCTAGCTGTCACTAACACCAGTTAGCGACAGCTAGTAGGAGATAGCGACCATCTTGGGCCCCACTTTGCATGTCAGTGATATTTATCACTAATGATATGCAAAGTGGGCGTGCAAAGATGTTAGCGACTGAAAACAGTTGCTAACATCGCTATCTCCTATTACCAACTTTTGGAGATATTCGCGCTAAGCGCGAATATCTCCAAAAGCTAACACCTGCCCTGAGTAGTTCTTAGCCATGTTATCCAATGGGAGGTGGATAACATGGCTAAGAGCATTAGCTCGGTAATGCATGAATATCGCTGACTTTTCAGCGATATTCATGCATTGCGGCGATTTTTATCGCATTTGCGATAAACCTTGGTAATACCAAGGTTTATTTGCGGTAAAAATCGCCGCAGCTCAGCGGTAAATGTTTGTCTCTAACCTAGCAATAGCGATAATTATCGCTATTGCTTGGTATTAAGCCCCCAGGTCTTTAACTTCTTGCAAAATTCAAGAAGAGAGGAGGAGACTCTGATGTGGATTGGGAGGTCATTTTATGATTAAGAAGTAATGTAAGAGAACGCATGTCCTCCTGATCTGGTCTTGTGTATGCATGGATGTGTGCAGGTAGTAGTCCTGGGAAGCTGAGGTGTCAGGAGATTTACCATTTCGGTAGGTGGAGTTTGAGTTGTGTAAAGCCTTGAATGTATGTGTGAGAAGTAGGGTTGGGTGAAGAATTCCGCTTCACCAGCGGAGTTCGGAGAGTTTTGTCTACTCCGCGCGGAGTTCCGAAAAACTCCACAAAGTGATGTGGATTGGAGTGTTTCCTCTTGAGCGACTCGCCAATGTTAAGTTGGTGAGCTCTCACGAGAAAAAATTGTCGGCAATACCTCCTCATGGTGAGATTTCTAAACGCGGGCGGTCGCAGCAGGTCACGACAAATCTGTAACTCGCATTGAGGAAGCTTCTACTTGAGTAGAATGCCCGCTCTTGGGCAACAGTGCCCTCTGGCGCGACACATAGTGTCGGTCACACTGATTTTACAGCGCCAGACAAACTCCTGGCACTAAAAAACAGTGTGAGCCATGCAAATTAACAGACTCCACCGCTGGCACGGAACTCCTGGCATTTCACGGAGTTCCACAGAGTGAAAATCTGTGAACTCCATCCAGGCCTAGTGAGAAGTTTGAAATGAGTGTTTTTGTGTATCGAAGCCAGTGTAGTTCCCTGAGCTGTGGAATGGTGTTAATTCTGTATAGGAGGTTGAGGATAAGTCTGGCGGTTGGGTTCTGAATGTTTTGTAGTCTTCTAGTGAGTTGCTTGATGATTCTAGCTTAGACGGTGTTCCCGTAGTCCAACTTGCTGGTTATTAGGGCACTAGTGACAGATTTACTAGTGACGCTTGAGAGCCATTTGAAGATGTTCCTCAGCATCTTCAGGAGTTAGAAGCAGGATGCGGTGACAGTGTTGACTTGTGCTGTCATGTCCAGCTTGCTGTTGATGATAATTCCAAGATTTCTGGCATGGGTTCTCGCTGTGGGTGTGGGTCCGAGTTCAGCTGGCCATCAATTGGAGTCCCATGGTGAGGTGTTCAGCTTGAAACAGTTGGCTTTCATCCAGTCGGCAACTTAAGTCATGCAGGGGGTGAACTTGTTTCCTGTGTTGGGGGTCTTGTACAAAAGCGAGAGTATGAGTTGCATGTCAGCGTATGAGTGGATGTTGATATTGTGTATGCTGATGATGTTGCCTGGCGTGATCATGTAAAATCCGAATAAATGAGGCAAAAATACAAATATGATGAGAAGCAGGTTTATTCCAAAAGGCACAGTGCTGTCCTGACCAGAGGCAGGAACCGCAATGACAAGTTTACAGTTCTGAGTGGAATCCATGCCAATAAGGCAGGTGCCAGGATCAAACATATACAAATAGATTAAAGGGGAAGTGACAAGGAAAATAACAAGGAACAAAAGCATGCAATGTAACAGTATTCATTGAAGAGTGTGGGGCCCAGTGATGAACCTTGAGGATGGAGGAGCGTAGAAAGGAGTATAGAGGCATAGAGTGGAGTGACGCAGAGTTGAGCAGTGTTGTAGAGTGGAATAGAGTAGAGTCTCGTAGTGTGTAGTGTTGTAGAGTGGAGTAGAGTGAAGGAGCATAGAGTGGCGTAGAGTGGAGTGGAGTGGCGTATAGTAGAGTGGAGTAGAGTGTCATAGAATGGTGGGTTGTAAAGTGGAGTAGCATAGAGTGGAGTGGTGTTGCTTGGCTTGGCATACTGTAAATTGGAGTGACATAGAGTGGAGTAGAGTGGCATAAAGCACAGTAGAAAGGAATAGAGTGGCATGGAGTGTTGTAGAGTGGAGTAGAGTGTCATGGATTGGAGTGGTGTAGAGTGGCTTGGAGTAGCGTACAGTAGAGTGGCTTCGTATAGAGGGGAGTAGAGTGGCTTGGAGCAGAGGGTGTGGTAGTGCACTGCCATTGCGGAAAAGACATTTTCAACTGAAATGACCATTACATTGAACAGATATACAGTTTTGCTGATAAACCTATACAATGCACAAATGATAATGTACGGAAGTGGAATCACCTAGTGTATTGATTTGTTTTGATGGTGTTAAATTTTTGTTCCAATCATACCTCAGAATTACAAAAAAGTACTTCATTTGTTCTTTCCTAAATCTGATATATTGTTTAATATTTGCACAGTTAATTTACAGACATTTCAATTTTGGACTGTGCTAGAAAAACATAACATTGTACCGCCTTCCTCCAGCACGCCCTCATTAGCCAGCATGATTGCCATGTAAACACTTTCACTTTGAAGTCAATGAAAAAAAAGTTAACACCAAGCTCCCTCGGAAGACAGAGCCCGACATTTGACCTCTGCCATTGACTTTACAGCAAATGTGACGAAATAAGATCAACATTTAAAACCAGTTTACAGAGAACTAGCACTCGTGGAAGAATACAGTAAACAGACTATGCCCCGGGGGTGGAGAGGCGCAAAGACATACTGGACAGGCTAAAACAAACAAAAGCCAGAAAATAGAAAGCAAGTAATTGTGAGTTACAGAACACAAAGTCAATGAATGGTAAGCAATGGTCGAAATGCATTCCCATGGAAGCTTTCCAGATGTCCCCAATATGTCTTTCAAACCAACCACATGCGCTGTCTGGTAGGTTTTGACCAAAAAATTAGACAAAAAAACTTGCCTGTCCTATTTTTCACTTTACACCCACTTCAGAATGTGGCCACAGAGTGCCTTTGTGCAAAAAAGACAAATCTTTGGATTGACCTTTTATTACAAAACCGCCCATCTGATTTTAATCAAGAAACAGGGATATAGTTTTATTTCCAAAATTTGTAAATGAAGTGCTTCACTTGGTCAATTCATCT
This sequence comes from Lissotriton vulgaris, assembly GCF_964263255.1. NCBI lineage: Eukaryota > Metazoa > Chordata > Amphibia > Caudata > Salamandridae > Lissotriton > Lissotriton vulgaris. The sequence goes on along the minus strand of NC_141699.1, from coordinate 389,343,201 downwards.
GAAAATCAAAGATATCAATGGACCAATGCTAATTTTTAACCGGTGGTTGCAAGTGCATACATGCCAACAGACCCAATTCAGCCAAGAGACTCACAATTTTTGAAGCCAAAATTGTTTTTTTTAACTGTCTCTGGCCTAAAATTGCCTCTGGTTTCAAAGACTTTTTGGGGCAAATTCATTTCCCTGATTTTTTTTAATCCCCCAATTGTCTGTTCTGAAATGTTGCCATGTAAGCAAGTGGTTTCCACAAGCACTCTTTTTTGAGGCTGCTCGCTTATTTTTCCACCTCCGACTTTAACCCAGACCAAGAGAAAGACAAGCATTTACAATGCAACGGTCTCACCTTTGCAAATGTTAGAGCTATTGGCATTGTAAGTAACAAACTTTTTATTTATGTGTTGGTTTTGAAAACAGATAAATAAATGGCATTGTCATTTACAATGCCAATAGCTTAATCTCTCGCAAATGCGAGACCTATTGCATTTGCAATGCAATAGGTCACGTATTTACGCGAGTTTGAGCTATTTGCATTGCAAATAACAATGCCAAAACCAAAACATAATAAAAGGTCTCTCACACTGTTGTCTCTCACACTGCTGTCTCTCTCATACTGCTGTCTCTCTCACACAGCTGTCTCTCTCACACTGCTGTCTCTCCCTAGAACACACACACTGCTGTCTCTCACACTGCTGCATCTCTCACACACACTGCTGTTTCTCACACACACACTGCTGTCTTTCTTACACACAATGTTGTCTCTCACACTACAGGCACAACAAGCCATATCCAGACCCACCGAACTACGAGAGACTTGCACCGGCATGCCACAGACTCACCCACCTATCACACACCACTCTAGACACACCAACCTACCACAGACTCATCTAGACACACTGCTGTGCCACAAAGTCACCGAAACACACCAACCTACCAAAGACCCCTCCAAACACACCGACCTACTACAGACCTATATACACACACTGCTGTGCTACAAAGTCACCGAAACTCACTGACCTACCACAGATTCACCCAGACACACCGACCCACAGACCCATACAGACGTCACCCCTACAATCACTACATGCAGTCAGTCACCCAGGCACGCCGTAGCCGAATCTACTCGCATAGTTCACAAACCCGCACCAACAATAACACAAGCACACACACCTCTTCTGAGTGCACTGCTCCATGGATGGACAGACTCACAGACCCGCGTGTGTGACCCTAGCTTGAGCTCACCAGCGTGCGCCCATACTGACTGCCCTCATGCTCACACTAACGAGAGCACACTGGCCTCATACACAGCTGCACACACTATTGTCATGTTTGTGTGCTTGTCAGTTGTGCACTGGTCCTTACCAGTCAATATTGTTCATATAAACTAAAAATATGTGACCTACTGGCCAAAATATCACAAAATGTATTTGCAAAGGTGTAGTACTGGGCAGTAATAATTGTGTTATTTATATCAGCACAGATCTGGGGGGTTACTGGCTATTATTGTTAAAAATAAATGATAGAGAGTGAGGCCTTGTCGGTAATGTTCGAAGGAATACAGAGCAGATACAGCACAGGTCAGGAGTAACGTGAGTCATGTGGGCAACTAATCAGTTACGGAAAGGCCAGGTCTAGTTGTTATTCACATGTTCTGCTTTACTGTAAAGCGCTCTGATTCCTCCGGCCCATGTTAGCGCTATATGAAATCACAAAAGTAAATAAAATGTTCACACTAAAAACATAAAGAGCGCACAGTCCAGTAAATGCACTGTACAGTATTGTTCTAGTTAGTGCTGTTGATATTGGTGGGGAGCAGTGACGGGGGACGCTGGGTGATGTTGTGGGGCGGGCTGTGGATGGGCCAGGGGAGGGCCGCTGTCCCTTGGGAGGGAGAGGCTGCAGGAGGAGGGTGTGGGAGGGAGTGACGGAGGAGGCTGGCTGAGGATATGGGAAGAGAGCGCACTCTTCGCCTGGACTGGGGAACAGCCGGGGTCTGCTGAGGCCTAGAGACACACAGCACAGCAGGCAGGCACACACACACCACACCTTGCACACATGCTGACTCGTGCTTACACACACACTGACACTCACACACAACTTGCACACACACTGACACACATGCACACACTCATACTTCCAGGCACACACAACTTTCACACACGCTGACACACACACCGTAACTTTTGCACACACTGACTCGTGCTTATGCGCACGCCGACACACACAACTTACAGACACACTCACAACTTGTACACAGGCGACACTCACACCCACCACTTAATCACACGCTGACACTCGTGCACACACCCATACTTGCATACCGGCACGCTCATGCAACTTCACACACACTAACACACCTACATTTTGCACACACACGGACTCATGGTTGTACACACACATATACACACACACACAGACACACCTACAGCTTGGCACAGCCAGGGCTCTCACATGCGGGCGCCGCTCATTGCTCTCCCTAAAGAGCCAAGGGGACCCGATAGGCAGAGATCATCATTTAAACCTCGCTGTAGGTGCAGCGCTCTCGTGTCAGATCTTGCTGTACCCCCTCTTCTATAATACTGTGTGGCAGTTGCTAAACTTTAAGTCCAGCAGAGAGTTGCCGTGGGGATCTCGTAGTCGTTTCTTATGTTATCTTTTACACCTCATCATAAAAACACAGCAGGACTACAAATGTCAGAATGGCAAAAAGTGGCCTGTAGCAGGTGTCCACGCAGATACCCAGTGTGACCTATTCTCTCTGTCATTGCATACACGAAGGTGGTGCACTTTCAGAATATTGTAAAAGGTGTGATAGGGTAAACTGGGTTCCCACACTTAAGTCCAGAACTGGATATAGCGACCATTCTGAGGAGAGGTGGTCACCTTAGCCGCCACTTCCCCTCTATTCAAATCCTGGATGTCTCCTTAACATACCGGAGAGCCCCCTCCGAGGTAGGTGCCTCTTGTAGTCGATGGAGCCGTACATCCTGGGGGTGGCATGTCCTGCTTCACCTTCGCAGCCATAGCCGCCATCTTGGCTCCGCCGGACAGCCGGTGCGTGACATCACGCGGCACCCACTTCCAGTCAGCTGGTATACAGAATGGACATAGAAGAAAGACGTGCAAGAGGGCTGGTGCGTGCAATGCAAGATAGATGCCGTATGTCGGAAGCGGCCAAGTTGGACTAGTACGCCCCCAACATAACCTCAACTAGGAATAGTCGTGACTAATGCAGATCTCCGATCTGTTATTAATACGAAAAGAAAGTTCATTTGTTTCAAACGAACATGAATAAACAAGTTAGTTTGTGATATATTACATGTTTTCTTGACTTTGCAACGTAAACGTACCGATTTTTGCTTCGAAGAACAACATGAGTTAGTTTGTGATATATTACATGCTTTCTTACTATTCTGGACTTTGCAATGTAAACGTACCGATTTTTGCTTCGAAGAACAATAAGAGTTAGTTTGTGATATATTACATGTTTTCTTACTAGTCTGGACTTTGCAACGTAAACGTACCGATTTTTGCTTCGAAGAACAACAAGCGCTCGCCATTTGTCTGTAAGCCCCGTCCTTTTCAGATTGGGGGGGGGGTGTTTTTGACTTTCTTTCTAGGATGTAAACAACAGTCAAAAACACGCCCCCAGTCTGAAAAGGACGGGGCTTACAGATAAATGGTTCTTCCTTGTATCTAAGCCCCGTCCTTTTCAGACTGGGGGCGTGTTTTTGACTGAGAACGTCACTAGGTAGAAAGAATGTCAAAAACACGCCGTCCAATCCGAAAAGGACGGGGCTTGGATGGAAAGAATGTCGTCACTGGTACCTCTTCTCCAATGGCTGGCCGCCGTTTAGAAGGCCAGCCAATGGAGAAGAGGGGTGGGGCTTAACCTCGCTACTCAGAGACTTTAAATCTCTCCAGGGAGACTGCACATGTGCGCAGCCTACGCTAGCCGAGACCTAAAAAAACACACAAAGGGGACAGAAGGAGGAAGAAAAAGACGAAACACTGTTCCTTCAGGATCCTGCAAGAGTGAGAAAAAGGGGCAGAGTTTGTCTAGTAACAGAACAAAAAACATGAGATGGAATAAAGTATAGGCAGACTTCGTATTCAGCACTCCGGCGGCAACATTCAGTAGCATTGGACACGGGCTTCTGACTAAAATTTGGAACTGAACACTTTGGAGTCATAGTTACATGGGAATGGCAAAGCATGGCGTTATGCACAAAATACTTACTTTGCGCTCCTCCATTCTGAAAACGCTGGGATGAGCCGTATTTACAAAGGTACTGCACATCTCTGCGTTTACCCTAGCACTGGCGCTAAATGAAGCAACCTTAGTGCAAGGGTGCCTGCTTTGAGGGAACAATTGTTTATGTGCAGGAAGGGACACATTCCTGCACATAAACAATCACAAATGGCGATTTAAAAATTCTATGTGTGCTGCTTTGTGCATCACTCATAGAAGTTGCAAATCGTCATTTTTGTAATTATGAAGGGACATCTTCCTGCACATACACAATCATTCATGGCAATTTTTTGATTTGATGTGTGCTGTACAATGCAGCACACGTAGAAACAGCAAAAACAAAGAGAAATAAAGTGTTTCTCCTTGTTTCGCCATGTTAAGACCAGCATTTCTCTGGTCTTCATTTTGGCTCTGCCTCCTATTTACGCCACCCGTGTATATAGGGGTCATTGTCAAAATCAATGGGTGTTAACGGCGGAACGCCCACCGCAACACCCTATGCCCACACTTTTCACTCTAAGTATAGCATGAAAGGGTGCCTTATTTACAAGGCGGCGTTAAGGCACAAGTGGCTTAATGCCACCTTATAAATAAGGCGAAGCCCCTATCACCAAAAGGATCGTTGTTAAAAGTGGCTATAGGGGCTTGTAAATATACCCCTTGGTTTTTACATATTAAGCACTACAAAGAACAGAGAGAGAGAAGGGTGGCTCATTGGCTGGATTGTAACCAAGTGAGAACTGTTGTATCAGGAGACAGTGGGTTTCTGACAAGTAAGAACTAACAGCAGCCAGTGAATGCCCCTAAACATTTATTAGTTGTAACACCTACCATAACTAAAGACGTTATTAGTAAAGAACGTCTGCGGCGTGTTAATAACTGTAAGCGGTCTCAAAAGAAGGATGTCGCTCCCTGTAGGTGCCTGAAGATGGTGCTGTTGACTCAGGAGACAGAGCAATTGTGACAGGCAGTCAGGAGCAGAATGTCAGAAACCGAAAGCGTTAAGGGCGGATGGACACCAACACTTACTTGGTTGATTGCTGCACCCAGTGCTGAAATTGGAAACAACATACTCCTGGAACCAGGGATGCCAAGTTTCTAGTTTGCTTATGTGTGGCATTTTCAAGGTTACAGTTCGATAGTGGGTTACATTGCCAAGGCTCATGTGGGACACTTTGAGTAACACTTTTAGGCAAACTTAGTCATTGGCCAATAGGGAGAAATGTCATCCACCAGTTGCAGGAATTTTCTTTAGGGTATAATCACTGACGCTCAGCAGTATTCAATTCAATTTCAATCTTTATTTCGGCATAAATGCCATAAAAGAACAGTTTATATACATACAATAAAACATATTAAAAATAGACAGCATGGTACATAAATCCATCTTTTAAAGATCATTCATTTATATTAGGAAGCGAGGAACATAGCAGTAGCATTGCCCTAATAGCAGCAAGAATGCCCATCATGGTATATTAACCACATGGTTAGCCCCTCCCCCGACCATGCCGAAGCTCCCCTGCCAGTAGTAGGTCCTTGAAGGCCGTCTGCCACTCTCGCCTCTGTGATACAAACTTGTGCACGGTCCCCTTCTCCATAGACCCTGCATGCTTTTGAAAAGCACCAAAAGTCAAATAACCAAAGCTGCTGTGCATGCATGTGCTGTGGGAGTTATCAATATGAAAACACAAATATACCTAAAGGGCACTGTTGGACTTGGCCCTTCTGGCAGGTTGACCCCTGAAACTTGTTGCTTGTGATAGGTGATCTAGTGCTAAGATTATCTGGTGATTGCGCACGTGGCGCAGTATACGTGCTGTGTTCTCTGAATGAGTGGGTGAGAATGGCCTGCCTCCCATAGGAATGCATGGGGAATGTATGTATCCATGGTAGTTCTGGAGGTGTGGGTAGTACAGGCCCGAGTTTGGTATGTATGGATTCGTGTGATGAAATGCTACGTGATGATGTATGTTGGAGGAATGTGGCTAGCGTGTAAGTGCCACTTCTAGAAAGTGGCATAATAAGGTAAAGTACGCCTGTCGTGTGATTGGCTGGAGCCGGCTGGTGAGCCTGGCTCCAGGAGTCTGGAGGGGCCTGCCCCAGGGGGTGAGTGTGAGATTAGCCTGCAGATATGAGGGGAGGGGCTGAGCTTTCCCCCGAACAATGCTGGTTCCGGCCCCTGCGGTGTGACTGATGACCCTGCCCTGCCAGTGAATACAGTGAGGGGCTGAGCACATCCTGAGTGCTTCCAGACCAGCGGCGTCTGGTTCTCCCCCCACCTTGCCCCCCTACATCAAAGAGTTGTGCTGTATAAAAAGGGGCTGTGTCCTCTTACAAATCGTTCTTGTTCTCAACTTGAATCTACCAGGAGCTGCTGCTGCTTGGGCTCAGGGTTGGCTTGCCTCCCTGGGCCCTGCCCTACTCCTGGACATCCGCTGGCCTTTCCCTGCTAGGAGCTGCTATGCTCCACCTAAGTTCCTGGACTCTTTCTGGACTTTGCTGTTTGTTCTGACCTGTAGCGCTTGGGAGCGCTCCATTCTGCTTATAGCGCTGGGAGCGCTGCATTCCTGCTTCCTGCGATGGGAGCCCTGGTTCTTGCCGGCTAGCGCTTGGGAGCGCTTCATCTTGGACCTAGCGCTTGGGTAGCGCTTTATTTTCCCTCTCGCGGCTGCCCACGCCGCTGCTTGTCGATCGTAAATCCCCTGTCAGGTGCCTACCCTGCAGGGGGACTCTGCTCTGTCCCCATCAAATGGCCGCCTTGACTTATGGACCCCCTTTATAATGAACCGGTGCCCACCCGGCATTGCCTGAGATCGTCACAGCCACAGCCCGGAGTTAGCCTGTGAGGCGCTGCACCCGCCTTCCTATCCAGGGCCGCGCTGCCATTGGCGGCCCCGGAGAGAGCATTGACGCACGCTCATTGGCCCGGGCCACTGGGACTCCTGTGACGTCATCGCTGGACCGCGCAGGGATTGGCCCGACCCTGAGGGCTTCCCCACGCACACCCGGAAGTCCTGGGAGCTCTACCGCCTGGCCGGGGAACCCGGCCCTGCCTGCCGAGAGACGAGTGCTGCCCTTCAGCAAGGCTCCCCCCGAGGAGAGAGCCCCACCACCGTCATACCGAGGAGCCCAGCCGAAAGGAGCTGATGCCACGAGGAGCCGCCGCCTCTAACAGCCGGTGAGTGCGGGCGGGCTCCGGGTCGCTCCTCTGCCAGGGGAGGGCCGTGTGCCTGCGGGGTTCCCGAGGGCCCCCCCCCCCCCCTTTGTTCTCTAGTCCGGGAAGGACTCCAACATGCCCACATCTGTCCGCTTGAGCCTGTGAGGCTCCAACGATGCCCGAGCCCCGTGAGGCTCCCTTGCCCTCTGAGCCCGGCGAGGCTCCAACGGTACCTTGAGCCCGAGAGGCTCCCTTGCCCTCTGAGCCCGGATAGGCTCCCTGGTTTCTGAGCCCGAGAGGCTCCCCCGTGTTGTCCCATTGTTCTCGAGCCCCCCGAGAGGCTCCATCATGGCCCGTTGTTTCCCTGGGCCTGCGAGGTTCCTACGTTGCTCATTCACCACAGTTGCCCAGCACTTCGTGGGCAGCTGCCACGTTTAGGGCGACTCTTGGCTCCCTGTCCTAACTTTATGACTCAGGGCGTCCTAGCCCCCCAGAGGCCCCTTGGCCTAGAGAATGTTATATGTTCTTGCTTCTAGCATTACTGTGAGTGATCCTATGTTGCCCTTGGAAAGTAATGTGTTATGTCATGTGCTTTGACCCTTCTCCCTCTTAAGGTTCTAGCTAACAATGTGGGAGCTTTGTTGGATTGTCCTGTACCTCAAATATGTGCTAATGGTTGTAGTGAGTCCTAATGCCAATTCTAGGATGTCCTTGATTGTTATGTGTCCTAATGCCAGTTCCATCATGTCCATATTTCTAGCAGTGGCCCCATGGCCCTGCACTGTGCATAGTCCCTTGTAAACCCTGCCCGTGCCTCTGGCACCTTGTAAAGTGTGTGTTCCTATGTTTCCTTTTTAATACAAAGACTATTCTCATATATACCTTGTGTGGAGTTCCTTTTGTGGGAGGCCCTGGATGTTGTTGCTGGTGGGTGCGTGCGCAAATGCTTTACACATGACCTCCGAGATAGGCCTGACTGCTCGCGCCGCGTTACCTAGAGGGAGAGCAGGGGTTGTCTTGGCGTGGGACCCCCTGGCCCTGACATAGGAGTGGTGGTCTCTGGCTGGCTGTGGCGCAAGCCCTGGCCGGCCGGGGGTCCCATTTCCTACATTGGGTCCCATTTCCTACAGGCACACTGCAGGAGAAGGATCACCTGTCACCAGTGTGCCTGAGAAATCCTTCAATGGGCCTTTGCAGATAGAACTCACATCGTTCTGTGTGAGTCCAACAGATAAATATCTAATGCATTATGGTATTTGAAGTCCTGCGTCTCTAATAGGAAAAGCAAAACTACAAATACCATGGTGCAAAGAAAAAAATAACTCACACCTGGCAGGAGAGATGTTTAGATGGCTGCTTTAAAATTCAAGTGCCTTAAGTTAGGAACTTCTTAATTCAATTAATTGACTTTTTTTTATGTGAACCAAAAATAATATCGTTTGTTCATTTAGCTTTGTGGTTGGAAAAAAGGGAAGTGCTCCCAAATAGTTTAGTAAAGCTGCTAACGGGGACATTTCCCAATAAATCACAATTTCTCTCGAATAAACATGTTGAAGGATGCTTAGCTCCCACGTAGCCTCTTATTATGTGTGGCATCTTCTGCCTCTGGAGCTTAAGACCACAACGCATTGCATTTGGGAACTTGTGGTTTCACTTTTTCGGTTAGATTTATGAGTGCAATTGTCCCAGCAGGCTTAAAAGCTGAACTGAGGAATGGCTGAAGGTGTCAAACATGACATATGCACTTGTAAACTACTCATTCTGCACTGGTAGAAAGGTCAGCTGAGCTAATCGCCTTACCCTGCTCTTCAGCTGCTCCTGGCCACAGATGTTGGCTTAGTGGCAGTTCAGCTCTTATGCTGCCCCTTCAGAGGTTATGATGATGCTAACAGCCGCCCAGGCTAGGGCAGGCTCATGACCAGTGGGACAGAGGCCGGTCCTGTACCCCCAGCTTATGCACAGAGGAGGAACCTTTCAACAGCATCAGAGCACCTAAGTACTAATGTGTCTTTAAACGTTAAAGAGGGCTTTGGTGGGTCTAAATACCAAAATAAAACTATAACGAGTTACTGTTGTTAATTTGCACATATAGGTGTCCGTGGTTGCTTTGCACTGCTGAGCTGCGAGGCCCGACCTCCACAAAACGCAAACGCCTTAAACCAGAGATAAGACACAGCGCTGCTCGTTACCATGACAACTACCTTTCCACTGTTCTGCGGGCAGCAGCTACATGCTAGCGTGGACCCAGAACAGGAACGATATTGATTAATTACTTAACACTTGAAGGGCCGCGTTGCAGGCTGCCCGGTGCACTCCAGACACCATTCCGAGCTCGCTAACAACAGCTTATTTTGCGTGACAGAAGATTTACGTGCGGTGATGAGGTACCATCGCCCTGTATGCATTGCACTGAAGAACCCTGACGAGTGACACCTGGAAGGGCTGTGGAACCCATACGTTGGGGGTCAAGGTGTGGCAGAGGAAGGGGAGTGGACTCACAAGGGGCAGAGTCATGAAAAGCTGAGTCTGAAAGTCAAAGTATACATTTATCTTTTACAAATCTGCTGGAAAGAAACTGACAGCAAGCAGGACAACTGTGACAATACATCTGAAATTGCTTCATTGGTCAAGAAGAGGATATATTTTGAAATATATGACAGGGTCAAGACATCTGCAGAAAAGATCTCCATGTGCCCAGCAATTTTCGGAGTATTATAACAAAAAGATAACTCTGATAGTTAATGCAGTTTTAGAGAGGTCTATGTTTATCCAATTTTGACTCACAGGGTAGGATAGAGGATCGATGGGCTTGCTGCAAAGCACCTCGTGTAAATTACATATCAAAGATTTGTATTTTATGTGGCTCGGTCAGTGGCCTATTAGTTGTGACACAGAGATCCGTTTGTAACTTTCAGTTCCTAAATTTAAATCATTGTGTTATAATACATTGAGCTACTAACTGGAAACAAGGAGCTGCAGGCAAACTGCAAGCTATGGGTTTAGATCTGTATTCCTTCCTTTTTTCTCAATCTGTTGTTATTCCAAGTTTGCAAAGAAGGGTTCCTTTGTGTTGTAATGAAGTTTTTTTTAGGACATACAACACCAATAACTGAGCTACGTTATACATCCTGACTTTGTATTTCTCCTGACCATGCACTCCTAACATATAATATCTACAAAGTATGGGCGATTTTTGACCTATGTAACCTTTCCTGTGCATTGATTTAGACAGTTGGATACATTGTTTACCCTCTGTGTGTGATATAAAGCTCTCTGACACCTTACACTGGAATGAGTAGTGCTATAAAAGATTTAAATACATTAGTAAGGGCCATTTAAATCGTTATTTGTGTAATTACTCAGACACAGAGATACATCTGGTATTCTCACATCTGCATACACATCTCTTACATGTAGGAGAGGGGAGGGTTGAACAAAGTCAAAAACCTGTCTCCAAATCATAGTTTCTCTTAAGAGCTTGCGAAGCGATAACAAGCTGTGTACCTTTGTTTCTCTCCATTGCATTGACATCTTGGTATTAGGCTCTAGACAGCTGAAAGCCACAATTATACTTGAAGAAAAGATGAGCTGATGGCCCTTTAAATCAGGCCTTTGTTTTGGACCCAGGTGAAAGTGAAATTAAGAAGGGCCTCTCAAGGACTACAAGTTGCTGCTCTGCAGACAAGATAGAGGCTTTCTGAATTGTCCCCCAGTGTAAGAAAATCACACCATGACAAATTTAGTGCATTTCACTCGGTCATAAATACCTGCTGGAATCAGGATCCTGTGGGACCCCTTCATTTCCTGCACTGACTGTACTGTAAATGCTTTCGAGAATGTTCACCTCACAACTCAGGTCACAAGCCCTAAATAAAATAGTGGTGAGACCAAATAGCATTGGCAGTTCTCAATGACATCACACTGGATGACGTCACGGGAAGTGATGTCACAACAGTAACAGAACCCTCAAAAGTGCTCTTTACACAAAAGGCAAAAATGTAATCACACAGAAAAGCCAACATAATATTTTGTATTTCCATTTTACTTTTTACACACCACCTCGATTTTCTACATATCAATACTTAATGACTGAAAGTGACAACTTTTTACAGAGAAGTGAGGCGCTTTGTGAGTACATTTTTAAGTTGTCATCACCTGTATATAAACATAAACCAGCATATTTCATTTAAACTAGTTTGCTGTTATGTCTTTCCTTACTGCTGGTGTTCTTTCACCAGCTGCAAACATCTAAGTGCCTCATATTCCTGCCTCTTTAAGTGCTGAAAGAGTTAATACTGAGTAATGTGCAGCGATTCACAGTTGACTTAACCAAAGAAAATTGCCTCCTGGCCAACTCATATAAAAATAGATGATGCTGCCAGGGGAAAGACGTGTTATACACTTCAATGACACTTTAAAGGGAGCATGATGTTATGCCATACAGTGTTTGCAAATACAAATAAAGGCATTTGCTGGGGCACACAGGGACATTGCTCCCACGGTCTTAGGCTCTCTAAAAATAGTGGGGGATCCTGTCCACCTGGTACTTGTAGCCTGCCATGAATAAAGCACTATATACATGTTTAATGTATTGTAAAGGTACTGATGTAACAGGATTAATACTAAAAAGCAGTTACACTTCTGAGCAATGCATTGCATTTAGAATATTTCTGACTGTATTTCCATTTGGTTCCAGGACACTGGAAAGCTGCGCATTGGAACCTACACTGGACCACACCAACACTGTACAGTGTACTCCGGAGGTAAGAGCAAGAGTATTCCTTCAGCTCAGGAGCAAGCGTGCAATGATGTAGGTAGAGCTCTCAAGTTTTGAGAAATTGTGGGAGTGAGAACTAATTAGCATATTTGATGATATCAGCGGACGTGATGTCACACAACCTTTGAAGTAAATGATAACACAAAAAGTGTTTGGTGAAGTAATAAAATAATAATACAAATAAATCTAAAATAAATACAACAATAGCAAAACATAATTAAAGTAGACATGACGTAGAACTCTGGTGTGCCCAAAGCAGCTCATGCCATTACCTGAAGGGGTATGTAGCAGGGCTTCCATTGTGATAAAACAGCCCTATGAAGTTTTTACAGCTTCGGGGAGCTGCTCTGCAAGTTCTAGCCTTCTTACCGGGTCTGACATTAAACATGTGTGAGTGAGAGGTTAACTCGGTTTCCAGTCACTCCAGATGCGTGACAGCCACTTGCAATGAGTGAGACTTGAAGTCTATTGGAAGTGAAATGATATCAGGGCCTACTGATGTGTACATCAGAGGCCAGACCACCAGCTAAACCTTTGTAAGGGAACTGGCTCTGGAACATTTGTCAGGCTGCCATCTCCACGAGCGCATTAAACAAGGACCAACTGTCTACAGAGTTACATGTGTAAAAGTTATGCGCTGGGGTTGTGTTAAACATGAGCAGTTCTGATGCTGATAGATGAATTGTGCTGCTTGTTCCTTCATCTGAGTGATGTATTATATTTTAATTGCATTTACATAGCGCTTACTACCCCTGACTATGTGCCGAAGTGCTTTTTCAGCGAGTAACACACTACCCCGGAACTCAAAAAGGTTTAGTGGTGAATTAGTATAGTGAAATATGAGATTAATTTGAGCCGTGAAAATGTTAGTCTGTTATTTGGATTGCTAAAGATAGTTGGGGGGATAGAAAAGGAAAATATTTGGATTAATATAGTGCTTGCTACCCCTGATGAGGTGTGGAAGCATTTTTCAGCGAGTAGCACGCTACTCCCGAACCAGAAAAGGATTAGCGGTGAATTAGTCTTGGGAAATATAAAATCAATTTGAGAAGTGGACATGTAAGTCTGCTATCTGGATTGAAAAGGATAGTGGTACGTGCCAGTCCTAATAACTCAATGCCATGTTTGGTGTGTTATGTTGATCTCTTGCTTCCTCTCATGCAGGCTCCTCTGATGTGGTGTGTGACCTGCTCGGAGTGAAAGGCAAGGACATCCTGTACATTGGGGACCACATCTTCGGTGACATCCTTAAATCCAAGAAGAGGCAAGGTTGGCGTACATTCCTGGTGGTTCCCGAACTGGCAAAAGAATTGAATGTGTGGACGGAGAAGACTGGTGAGTGCGAATCTGTGACTGCAGCATCTCCAACATAATTATAGCTTAACTGTAATTGTTCCATAATTAGCATACTCTGCAGAGTTTACCAAGAATGTGTGTAGATCTAATGAATGAAAATAATACTATCAGAGAATGTGCTGCATAAGTTTCTCTTTTGCTCCATAATTTAAAAGCATCAAGCCGCATAATGTGGGCTTTCAAACCACATAATCCTGGTAGCCCTGGCAATGCTAAAGCTCTGCAGAGTGGAATCGTAGCTGTCATTATGATGATGAAATCCATATTTCACAGGGAATCATGAAATATTTAAATATTTTTCACATTTAAGGTTCTTTGTTTAATATGTTTTTATACTACTCCATCTATGCAATAAAAACACCCAAACATGTAACATTATTACATATTATCACCATTGTGTCTTCTGCTTGGTTTGCAGCAGCACCTGTAAAGCCCTCTTTTTAGCCATCTGTAAGTTTTCTCAGCTCAAAATATGAGGCAACCTTTCTCATCTATCTCTGGGCTACCCTAGAACTTAGCCACTGCTTACTGACTCATATGTTTGTCTATTTGTTTTTTTTTTACCCAAGTCTGTTGCCTGCTTCCATATGCTCAGTCTTCTCTTCATCCTGCAATTCTAAATCTGCTGTCTCCAGCGGGCCCTCTAAGGACCTTTCTTTTCTCTGGCCAGAGAAAGTTCTTCACTTCACACTCTGATCCCATATTCCCTTAGATTTGCCTACGTATTGCACCTCCCTCCTTTGAAGCAGGTACTTTTCTAGTCCAGTGCCTGCCAGCCATATAGTGCATGGGCCTCAAAATGTTGACATGACGTCACTGACAGGTCGGGGAAAGCCAGGGTGCATCGGAACAAAATTCAAAATCAACTCCTCAGGAGCAAGACCAGGTGGCACGTTATTGCTTTCATGTCTTCTCTGGAGATGGAGAATGGTGGGAAGTAGCTGATTCCCACTTGGAATACTTGTGCTTCTTCTCTGACTTACCCAAAGTTTTCAAACATGATGAAGATCTGCTGCGGGAGTGATTTTGGTAGTGGGAATGGGACTTCACAAGTTCGACTGGTCATGATGTAGAGTCTTGTGGTGTTTTGCGACGTAGAGCCTCACTTCGCAATCCTTCGGGTTCATCCGGATGCAGTCGACACAGGTTCTGGAGTTATGTTCTGACCCCAAGTACCTGAGACTTACCTGGCGAGGACTAGTCACAGAAATGTGTTTGCAACAGTCCCTACAAGGTGTAAATCCTGTCGTTTTATAAGGGCACATTTACCCTGCACAATGGTAAAATCTTGGGAACAAATAGAGAAAACATCTCATCACAGATGAAAGAAGAACTCAGTAACTGCATCTGAAGGCTCAGAAAGAAAGGAACTCATGTCAACTCACATGGGTGGTGCTTGTATGCGCAGTGCTTAATTTGTAAAAAAAGAAGTGCAGGTGCTGAAAATTTTGCCAAGGAGGCCACCGCTCACATCTTCCTCCAGTGAGCCCCACTTTCAACACTCTCACTGCCTCAGGCTCTATCTTCTAACCTTGATCTGTTGTCTATCCCCTAAGTCTTTGCTCTAATAGTCTATCCTCTCACCTCTCTAAATGTTATCTATCACCTTTGTCACACCCTGCATTTCTGATTTGCCCTCTATTCACTTTAGCCCTGCCCTTTTTTCTCTTCACTTTTATCCATGCTCCTCTCTCTCTCTCCCCCTCGATCTTGGCTCTTTACTATCACTCTCTAGCAGTGATTAGCTGTGTCTCCATTTTATCATGTGTTTGCTTTTTTTCCTCTGTCCTGTACTCCACATCCTTTCATTCTATCTACTCTCTTCTTAATGCTCTCTTCTTCACATCATGGCTGCTTTCTCTTTGTATCTGATTTGCTCTCCTCCTTTTCTTCTACTTTGCTCCGTTTTATCTCTCTCCTCTCTTGTTGTTTCTTCTCCTCTTTACTCTTGCTGTCTCTCATCTCTAACACTGCTGCCTGTGACCCCTGTCGTCAGCCTGTAAATGTCCCTGCTATTTTGAACTCTGCGTTTTCCTGTTGTCATTCCTAAAGAAGCGGACGATGACGTGTTTTACTTTCTTACCTACACCGAGTGCAAAAACAAAATGAAAATGCTTTTTTTGCATATATTAATCAGTGTAGTATGACTGGGTTTATTGCGGAACAGGTGGCTGCTTGAGCACAGCAGGTCATGTCACTGCTAGTGCTGCCTGTAATTAGTAGGTCCAGGAATGGCAACGGCATCGGCATCCACTGCTCAGCTTGCTGTGATCCTGCCTGCTACAACACAGGCATTGACCCCAGCAGTAATGCTGACAATGCTGGTAAGTATGGCTGTGGTGCCAACTGGACTCACTCACACTCAGCAATTACCATGCTGTGGTGCAGCGCACAGATTCTACTGGTGACGTCTGGTGCACAAAAGTTGTGTTGGGCCACAGCCGCATCAAGCACATTGAGGATAGCAGCAATGCAGGGCTGCCGGATATGCTACTCTGGCTACGCAACAAGTGGAAAGTCCACACTTACTTTAAATTATTCTTCCTCAAGAGCCCTCACTCCCAAGTTCTTTATGCGCTCTTGCAGCTTCCTTGCCTCAACTCCGTCATGAGCCAGCCCCAGGCTACAGTTATTCAATGGGAGGTTTAGTATCAGGCAGCTGCAGCAGACTAGGGGAATAGAATGCAAGCCATAGTTTGTCGATGACTTCTTGGATTGTAATCAGCGTGATGACATCATCACTAACATGGTGGATATACAATCATGCCTGCCTGGACAGTCGTATGCCGGCCTGCCTGTGAACATCTATTAGCTAGTCACCATGCAATGTTTGTTATTCTTTTTATTTTGAATTGAACTATTAATATTGAGACCACCACCTGCAGGTTCAGAAATTGTAGCCCCGGCCCTGTGAAAGAAGTGCAGTTGCTGAGCACCTGAAAGCACCTGCTCAAATTAAGCACTGTGTATGCGGCTCGATTTGTCGTTTCTGGAGTGGAACGAAGTCAGTGCAATGTCACACTGCACCACCTCCCGGTGTGCATGAGTATTGCTTCAGAGTTTTTCTAAATCCAGTACTATGCCTGGTGAATATACACATGGTGAGATATCTGCAGTTAGAAGTATAAATCAGAAACAAGCAGCCGCACAAACTGTTAATTGGAGCAAGAATAAAGGGCCCGCATTTTAATCACCTATACCGCTATCAGAAATACATTTAGGACAATTTGTAACTTATCTTACAGACATACTGCCAGCACAAAGTATTTCAGACGCCTCCCAAGGCCTTTTAAAGGTTTCACTGGTGATAATTGTCATCATAATGTCCAGTAAAAAAACGCTACCCTGATTACTACATTAGGTTTCGCCTCTTTTTAATCTAACACGATTTACATTAACAGAAGCCTCATTTCAACCCATCCTCTCAAAACTTCACTTTACAAATATGTAGTACTTGGAAAAATGCACTCTTTTCCACATCTTTTTGAAAGAACAACTTATCATAACCCGTATTCTAATTAGTGTCAATACATATAGATTTGTTTTCATACAAATTTTAACACAGAGAAGCAATACAACCGTAATTTGCAGGTACTCACACCTAAGGGATTGAATATGTGATTTCTCAGTCTGGACTTTGTTGCGGCTTATCCAGTGCGCTATACTATAAAGCCCTCATTTTCACTTCCCCAGTATCTGCACAGCTGGATATCTGGCAAGAACTCATCATACTAGCTGGTATCTTCCTGTGACATACTGGAGATTATACGTTTTTCCCTCTAATGGGGAATAACATGCAAACACTGGAATAACAAATCCAATCCCTCATGTGTTCTCCCCTGAGGGGAAAATAACAGGCCCAGATCCGTACAAATTAACTACCTACTTGGCAGGTGGGGGCCGGGCACAACAGATACCCACAGCCCCAGCAACTCCTCACAAGGACCCAGGTCCAGTGTCTCCAGTCCAGATTTTGAGAATCTGATCATTACGGGCGCGAAGACACTGAAAACTTCCATTTGCTTGGAGTAAAACAATTTCAGGCAGCTCATAATGAGGGTACAAGTCGCAGAGTTAATTTTTCTCTTGAAGATTATGAAACATCAATATATTTCTGTCTCATCATGCCATCCATCTTTTACGCCATTTTGTGATTGCAGGCTGCAACTTATATCTCTTATCCCCTATCTCATGACCTGTCAAAACACTTTGAGATTCTGTGCAATATACGCTGGTTTCCATTCTACTGACAGAGGGCTCTCAATTAACACTAAATCCTTGCATTTTGGTTTCTAAATTGTAATAGTACACATTTCAGTGTAATTATATTTACA
Organism: Lissotriton vulgaris; assembly: GCF_964263255.1. Lineage (NCBI taxonomy): Eukaryota > Metazoa > Chordata > Amphibia > Caudata > Salamandridae > Lissotriton > Lissotriton vulgaris. The sequence continues at coordinate 389,325,328 of NC_141699.1, read as the reverse complement.
ATAGACATGGTAGTACCTTTCATACTCAGATTATAAGAAAAGAGCTCAATGCATTTTAAGTGTTCATTCCTGTTGGTATGTAGCTTTTTTGTCAAGTATCTTTTTATTGATTTTAATAATATTGAAATATATAGGTATGCAAAAATAACATGTAGGGGAAGGAGAACCTGACGTACAATATCAGCCGAACAATACAGTGTGCTAATAGATCATACACAGTTTGTAAACTAGGTATCAGTCTGGAAGTGCCAACACTCCCTCTCCCCCTTGGTTGTGTCAACATTCGGTTGGAGAGTCTAGCCCTCTGCCCCAGCCAATTAAACTTAGTGACCGTTGTTTTCAATTCGGAGAACAGTGCTCTATCCACCGGAATCGGAAGGCCTTGGAAGAGATACAGTAAGTGTGGAAGGATATTCATTTTTATAGAGTTTATTCAGCCTGTCCACAAGAGGTAGGCCGTTCGCCATCTAGCAAAGTCAGTTTTAATTTGGCGCAACAGCGGGGGGAAGTTTGCCCTATAGAAATGCTCCAGCTTGGGGTTAAGTTTCATGCCCAGGTAGGTGATATCTTTGTTGGTACTACGAAAGGAAGTCATGCCCTCTATAGCCCACGTAGTGTCCTTAGGCACTGTGAGGTTCAGGAGAAAGGATTTCGAGTGGTTCACCTTAAAGCCCGAGTTTCCGCTCATATGCGGCAAGCTCTGTCAATATTGCCGGAAGAGAAGATTGCGGTCTCGTGGCCGAGAGGAGCACATCATCTGCTAAGAGAGACATCTTGTGCTCATCTGAGCCAAACTGGACTACCCCTATGTCCGGGTTGGACCTGATCAAAAGGTTTGATGCTGAGCGCAAATTGGAGGGGGTAAAGAGAGTACCCCTGATGGGTGCCCCGTGAAAGATGGAAAGATTCCGAAGCCACTCCATTTACCAGGACCTTAGAGAGAGGCACATGGTAGTTCGCCTTGACCATCGCAATAAAGGATTCAGCAAAACCGAACCGGCAGAAAGTGCGGGTCAGAAAGGACCAGTCCATCCGATCAAAGGCCTTCTCCGTGTATAATGCAAGAAGGACCGTGGGAATCGCTTTACTTTGAGCTTTCTTGATGATATGGACGACCCGTCTCAGGTTGTCATGGGTTTGTCTCCCCTTAATAAAGCCCGCTTGATTGGCCTCCACCAAGAAAGGCATAACGTTTTCCAGGCGTGTATCCAACATTTTTTAATAGAGCTTGGCATCCAAATTGAGAAGAGCAGTCGGCCTGTAAGAGGTGCAATGGAAAGGGTCTTTTCCAGGTTTGGGGATGGCAGAGATCAGAGCTTCTCCCATTAAGTGGGTCACCTGTTGCGTAGCAGCGATATTATTGAAAAGGGTGACCTGGCGAGGGACAAGATCCGGAGCGAATGTACGATAGAAGTGGGCGTTGAAGCCATCAGACCAGGTGCTTTTTGAAGCTTAAGTGAATCAATCGCTTTCTGAACCTCTGCCGTGGTGAAGGGCCTACTCAGCCCTCCATTCGTGAGAGTAGATACCTGAGGCAGGAGGAGGTCCCCTAAGTATTGGTCTTGAGCTTGCAAGTCCGGTTGGTCCGCTGTGTACAAAGTGCAATAGAAGTCCCCAAAAGCTTTGCCCTTACTTGGTTCACTCTGGTGGAGGACCCCTTTGCTATCCTCTATTTGTTTAATGTAGTTCTTTTCCTGCCGTATTCGTAACTGGCGTGCCAATGATGAGCCTACCTTGTTTCCTCCCTCATAGTTGCGTGCCTGCAGGCGTAAAAGAGTCTTTTCAGCCCCGTTAGTGTAGATCGCCTGGAGTTTCCCTTTAATCTGGGTGACTTTACGGAGCGTTTGCATCGAGGGGGAAACCTTATGGGCGTCCTCAGCGGAGCAAAGTTCGCTCTTGAGGAGGAGACGTTCTCCTTTGCATTGCATCTTAAGCGTGGCCACTGATTCAATACATTTCCCCCTGACGACCGCATTGAAGGCATCCCAATTGTTAGCTATCGAAGTTTGTTCCGGGTCAATAAGGTCAAAGTAGTCCTTAATTGCTTTTCAGAGTTAGTCCCGGAGGAGTCTATCTCTGCACAAGTAATTGGGGAAGTACCACCTGGCAAATTTGGAGTGAGGAGCAGGCCAATTCTAACGGCTCGTGATCTGAAAGGCAGATCGGATGAAACTGAGAACCCACCCCCGAAGAGAGGAGGGACTGACTCAGAAATATATTAGGGATTCTGGAGTATGTCCTATGCACGTGGGAGAAGAAGGAGTAATCTTGGGCTGCGGGATAGGCAATTCTCCATACATCTACCAGACCAGGCCCAGGTAAAGTTGCTTGCAAAAGTTTGGTGAAAATCCCCCTGCTTCCCTTTGGACGTGTGTGGTATCCACCAAGGGGTCCCATATCAAATTGAAATCCCCATGAAGTATAATGTCCCCTCTTGCAAATCCCCCCACGGTAGATAAGAAGACATTGAGGAAATCATGTTTTTTCTGTAATGGGGGCTTAGAGCATCGCAATGGTACACTGTCTGCCCCCTATTTCCCCCCCCTTGACCATCACAAACCTCCACTCTTTTTCGGTTGCAGTGTCTTGGTGTAGACAGGGGGTCGGAGTGAGAAAGAGCAGCACCATCCCATAGTGTATAGTGCATGCCGAAGAGCGAAAGATTTGAGGGTAAGCCCTGTGTTTCAGTCGGTGATCCTCTGTGCGGGGAAGGCGAGTCTCCTGGAGGGCGGCAATTTTAATCTGGTGGTCCTGTAAGAATTTCCAGATCCGCTGCCTCTTGTTAGGGGAATGAAGCCCTTTGACATTCCACGTCAGACAGGTACACCCCGCCATTGGACAGAAATATCCGAGCCGCCAGGCCCTCCCCCTCCCTCTCCAGCTCCCTGCCCTTCACAATCCCCTTCTCTCCCTCCACACTGCATCAGCAACCCAAATTGTGAAAAAAAGCAAGAAGGAAGACTGTGACACCCAAAAACCTAACATTAAGAAGAAGATAAAAGTCCCAACAACACCTACAATCAATTTTGGTGGATGAAAACTAACCCTGGGCACAGTACTACACTACAACATCCTCAGATGCTTTACTAAAGTAGTTATACATGCTAATAAGCATATAACCAATTCATAAAAGTGAATTTTTTCAATGAAAATATAAGGCAATAAGAGAGGTGATGATTTTGGGGTCCCCCCTAACCTAGGGGGAGGACCAAGCAGATGCCTTGAACACAAAGAGCATAATCAAAAAGCACATCTTGTTGAACTTTGGTGGTGGTCCCATCCTCTTAGGACCACCCCAAGCACAGTCATTGGCAAAAAAACAATCCCAACCAAAGGCCATGCAAAGCATTATGGGACGAGATTAGCAGTGGGCAGTGAATATTATAGCATCCAATATCAAAATAATTCTACAAAGAGCTGCAGTTCAACTAGTCGTTACTAGATGTCCCTCACGAGTCAAATGGAAAAGCATTGAAATTATTCTTACATCAAGCTGCAGTTCCACTAGACGTTACTAGATGTCCCTCACAAGTCATATGCAAAACCATTGAACCCCTTTCATCAAGCATTTGCATCTTATCTCTTTACATTACTACACTTTTTACATTACAAATCTTTCCCCAGCAAATGCATCTCTGCATCCATTCTCACTCTACTTAACCTCTCTCACTATACCCTTCTAATTAATGAGCATATTATCAAGGGCACTATAGCCAATAAAGCGGCACTTTTTGCCGATAAAGGTGCGATAATATTATCGCCCTATAAGCAAGCCTGCGCTAACTTGAGTTAGCGCAAGCTTTCCGGCGTTAGCTGACGTTTTTTTAATTGCCTTGCATGCCAGCGATATATATCGCTAATGACGTGCAAGGTAGGCGTAACTTACCTAAATTCCACGGTAAAAATCTGTAACAGCACTTCGCTGTATCAATGATGACCCACGATTAAAAATAATCGCGCTAACCCCTGATATACGCAGGTTTTTAACACCTGGAAAAACCTGACTAAACATGGTCATAGGAGGGAGATTAGCAGCCCTTTACCATGTTAAGAGGTGCCGTAGTCTTGTACATTGTAGTACATCATAAATTAATCTTGCCTGTCACCTAATTTAAGAATATTGATGATAAATTAGCAATGAATAGTTTTATATTATACCTTTGATGTTAGCGTTCAATGTTACATTATGTAATGTAAGACTATTTGTTGCTACTTTATCATCAGTATTCTTGGTGTTAGGTAACAGGCAAGATTAGTTTATGATGAACTGCAATGTATGGTTTGACAACTATCATGCTGCAGAGTGCGAGGCACCTGTAAAACGGGGTTTTCAGGCTGCATGCCACGTTAGCTGCAATATAATGCCCGCTAACGCGCTGACCACATGCTATCACATGTTGGTCTATCGCGTGTTAGCAGGTCTTTTCGCTTCCTTTCCTGGACACCATCGCATGTTAACGACGTCTTCATAATACGTCAATAAAAAGGCGAAGTGTGTCCAGGAAAGGAAGCGATAAATAAAATGCGGATGACCTTCGCTGGCGATCATTATCGCCTGTTCTAGATAATATGCCCGATAGTCTCTACTTATCCTGTCTCCCACCCCCTCTTATTTCTCTTAATCAGGGAGTTGGTTGTTACTGCTTAGCCAAGGCACAAACAGAGAATTGAGGAGAACATGATCAGTTTGCTTTTGATGGAATGGTGAAAATCCTCAGAGCAGTGTCAAGATTTTCACTATTGCAGCACGATCTCCAGTTGTGAAGAAGGATTTATGACTGGCAATTAAAGCTATGATAACAAGCAGAAAGTGAATATTATGCACCCATCCACTAAACATTCGCTAACTGTCCCATATACCTTGCTATATTTTTCCTTCAGTGGAGGAATAGGCTGATTAGACACTGAGTTCCACGTAAACTATATTTGTTGCAAGACAACATTTTTTATATCCAAGCACAAAAATTAATTATTTTCTCAACGATTGTTCAAGAATTTGTTTAGTACGGTTTGGTGGATGAAATTTAGTGTGAGCTTTCGGCTGTGTTTATATGCCCACATTGAATGAATGAATGAATGAAAGGCGTTTTATAACGCGCGAACTTAGCCCCAAGGGGCATCAAGGCGCAAAACAGACACACAAAAGTCCATAACTACCAACTGTAAAATCAAAATACCGTTAGGAGCAGAGCCGCTAATATGCCTGAGAGAAAAGCCAGGTCTTCAGGCGCTTCCTAAAAACCACCAAAGAAGACTGACTGGAGAGCTCCAGAGGGAGGGAGTTCCAAAGTTTTGGAGCCAGGGTGGAAAATGCTCTACCTCCCCATTTAGCCTTCAAAAATCTAGGAACCGAGAGCATGTTCTTAGATGCCGAACGGAGAGTTCTTTGAGGGGTATAGACGCGTAGGAGGGACCTAATACCCTCTGAGCCTGAGCCATGAATTGCACCATGGGCCAGACAAAGAAGTTTGAAGGAAATCCGAGAGGAAATCGGAAGCCAATGGAGGTCCCTTCTGGCCATGGTTACAGAAGCAAATCTAGGAAGATTCAAGACCATCCTGGCCGCGGCATTCTGCACCATTTGGAGGCGGTGGATGGAGCTTTTGTTAATGCCACTATATAGGGCATTACAATAGTCTAGCCTAGATGAAACTAAGGCAACAGTGGATTGTTTCCGGGCTGCCTGAGATAAATACAGGGCAATCTTCCTCAGTGTTCTAATGATGGCACAGCAAGTAGACACTGTTCTGTTGACCTGAGAATCGAATGAGAGAACGGGGTCAATTAGGACACCAAGGTTCCTGGCGGAAAGAGTAGGAAGAGGGCAGTCCCCCAGTGAAGAAGGCCACCAGTCTTTTGACCACAGATCTTGACTGCCTCCAAAGACCATAATTTCGGTCTTTTCACCGTTCATTTTTAAAAAGTTACGCACCATCCACTGGGAAACTGCCTCCATACATGCTCTAAAATTGGACGCAGAGTCACTGGCCGACTGGGTAATAGATACCAAGATCTGGGTATCATCGGCGTACGATAATACCTCAAGGCCAAAGGATCTCACCACCTTGGCAAGTGGGGTAACATAGATGTTGAATAATAATGGGCTCAACGAGGAGCCCTGTGGTACCCCACATTGCACTTCTTGAGAGGCGGAGAGAAAATTGCCCATTTTAACTCTCTGCTCCCTGTGATGTAAGAAGGAGGAGAGTAAGCTGAGGGTAGTACCCTCTACTCCGATGCCCATGAGCCTGGAGATCAGGATTGATGGGGACAGAGTGTCAAACGCTGCTGTGAGATCCAATAACACTAGCAGAGTAGGATGTCCCCTATCAACCTCCATACGGATGTTGTTAATCACAACCGTTAGGGCAGATTCGGTGCTATGAGCTGCCTTGAACCCATGTTGGGAGGTATCTAAGAGTTCAGAAATCTCAATAAAAGTAGAGAGGTTTCGGTTTATATGAGACTCCAGTATCTTAGCTGGGGCTGGGAGCAGGGAAATGGGACGATAATTTTTAAGAATTCCAGGGTCCAAAGAGGGCTTTTTGAGCAGTGGTTTTACAATGGCGGTCTTCCAGGATGTGGGGAAGACTCCCTCACTGATGGCCATGTTCATGACCTCCAAAAGAGGAGGGAGGACCGACCCTCTGCAAGTCTTCAAGGTTCTTAGGGAGCAAGGATCGAGAGGTGAGCAAGACTTGGTGGCATCAAGAAGGAGGTCGAGCTCTTCTAGAGTCAAAAGAGGAAAGCAAGTAAGCTGTAGTTTAGAAGAAGCATCAACATTCTCAGTAGAGGGAGAGGCAGGTAGAGAAAGGGAACCTGCTGCGTTGACATCCAGCTCATGATTGCGAGATTCAACAGAAGTATAGATGTCAGCAATCTTGGAGTGGAAGAAACTCGCAATATTATTACAGAGTTCCTGTGTTTCGATGGTAGGGTCAGCTGTTTTAGGTGCTGAGAGTACATCAATTATATTAAAAAGGTCCCTTGATGATTTGAGGGAGGCCGTAAGATTGGTGAAAGGGCTCCTTTTTTCCTCAATGATGGCTTTCTTATAGTCTCTAAGTAGAGCTTTATGAAGGGCTTTTCCCGGTGGATCAGGGTGAGCATGCCAGGACCGCTCCTGTTTCCTGCACTTCTGCCGCAGCAGTCTTAAGCGATCAGAAAACCAGGGCTGAGAGGGGCTCTTTCGGGCTGAGTAGTGCCGTTTAGCCGGAGCAAGGGTGTCTATAGCTCTGGCAAGGACGTTGGAGAGGTTAAGGGCAGCCACGTTGGGATCAGATGGAGAGAGGTAACTAAGAGCGTCCATGAAGGGTGCTAGAGTATCATCATTCATCTCTCTATAATTCCTACTGGTCTCCCACACGTTACTCTTAGGATTGTTAGGTAGGATAGAATTGATTTTACAATAAAAGGGAACTGGCAGATGGTCGGACCAGGAGAGAGGGGTGGGTGTGGCGGTCATAATTCTGGCATCATTAGTAAAGATGCCGCCAAGCGTATGGCCAGCAGAGTGGGTAGGGTCCATGACCAATTGGCCCAGCCCACATGCGGCTAAGCCATCTATTAGTGCCCTTGGTATCTGTAGACTCTAAATGAAAGTTAAAGTCGCCCAAGATACTAAAGTGGGGCTTATCAACAAAAGGCTCTATGAGTTTAAGAATATCCTGAGGAAAAGTAGTTCTTGGGCCGGGAGGTCGGTAGCAAAGAATACCGGAAAAGGAAGCTGAGGGAAGAAAATTTAAAGTAAAATGCAGAGCTTCGAATGTATCTGAGGGCAGAGAAAGAGGCTCGGTACGACATGTAAAAATATCTCTAAAAAGGATTCCCAGCCCACCCCCCCTACGCCTGATCCTGTCCATCCTGGATAGGGTATAGCCTTCGGGGACTGCCTCTACCAGATCCGGGCCAGAAGAATCAGAGCACCAAGTTTCAGTAATAAAAACCCAAGGAGGTTTTTTCTGGGAGAGAAAATCTCTGAATGCCACATTATTTCGAACTAGGGACCTAGCGTTTATGAGCAGGCCAGCCTTATTTAGGAAGTTGGATTCGGGCGATGTGCTCCTATGTTTAGCCTGATTTTTTGGATGGTAACGGGAGCGTATGGGTCTTGCAATGCCTTTACAAAATTGAATTTCAGTAAGATTTTCAGGGGATGAGATAAAGTGACAGGTCCTAAATGGAGGCCTAAGTGAGAGAAGTGCAGAATGAGTATATAACTCACAATTTACAGGGAGTATATAGCATGGCCCAGCCCGCCTGGCCCCTGGCACGTCCTCAGCACGGACGGGCGCAGACGGGCTTAACTTTGGTGCAACTTCGGCGCACGCCCGCTGCGCGCGTCCGCTGTGCGCGGAGAGAGTCGTCCCGGTTAAATATGGCAGGTCCAGAGTCTGTCGCCCCACCTGACCAACACCAGCCAGTGGGAGCGAGGACCAAGCTGTCTGCCGGTGTGCCCTCCACGCAAACGGGAAAACCTGCGGTGGAACGGGGCACAGGCAGGAAAAGGAACAAACACTGAAGGTACTCCAAAGAACGAGGAGCAGGTAAAGTGCAAACGGTGCAATTTAAAACAAGTTAATAGCAAGTGAATTTAAAACTCGGCGAAATTCTAAAACAATGAGAATTATTTAAAGATTAGCAGCAGAGGTATGGTGGGTAGCAGCAAGTAGTATCAAAATTATTATGAAGCGCCAGGCATAGCAATCACGCACTAGGAGCAGGGAAACATTACGGAAAGATTAGCATATAATTCAATGCTGATTGTATCTATAGCAGCAGTATGTGCCAATATTTGAATGTAATGGAGGGGAACCCGTCCCAGTCCGGGTTCCGCAGCAACCACAGCACCGAAACTGCCCTCATTGCAGCCACCGACTACATCAGGACCCCGCTAGACAACGGAGAAACCGCGGCCCTCATCCTCCTGGACCTGTCAGCCGCCTTTGACACGGTCTGGAACCGCACACTACGAACACACCTCTACGACGCTGGAATCCAAGAGAAGGCCCTGGACTGGACCTCATTCTTCCTCTCCGGCAGAACACACAGTGTCCGCCTTCCCCCCTTCCGCTCCGAAGCCACCGGGATCATCTGCGGCGTACCCCAATGCTCATCCCTACAGTTCAACATCTACATGGCACCACTCGCCCATGTCGCAAGAAGGCACGACCTCAACATCATCTCCTACGCCAACGACACCCAGCTGATCCTCTCCCTCACCAAAGATCCCCCACACCGCCAAAACCAACCTCCACCAAGGAATGAAAGCCGTCGCCGACTAGATGAAAAGCAGCCGACTGAAGCTGAACTCGGACAAGACGGAGGTGCTCATCCTCGGATCCACCTCCTCAGCCTGGGACGACACCTGGTGGCCAACTGCACTAGGAACACCCCCAACACCCACCGACCACGCACGCAACCTAGGGGTCATCCTCAACTCTACCATTTCCATGACGAAGCAGGTCAACACCGTCTCCTTCTCCTGCTTCAACACCCTCTGCATGCTTCGCAGGATCTTCAGGTGGATCCCCACCGAAACGAGGATGGTCACCCAGGCCCTCGTCAGCAGTAGACTGTACTACGGGAACGCCCTCTACGCAGGAGCCTCGGTCAAGCTCCTGAAACGGCTCCAATGCATCCAGAACGCCTGTACACGCCTGATCCTCAACATCCCTCGCCGCAGCCACATCACACCCCACCTGAGAGACCTGCACTGGCTCCCGGTCAACAAGAGGATAATCTTCAAACTCCTCACCCACGCACACAAAGCACTCCACAACACCGGACTAACGTACCTCAACAGCCGACTCAGCCTCTACACCCCCACCCGCCAGCTCCACTATGCAGGCTGCGCCCTCGCCACCGTCCCCCGCATCCGACCATCGGTGGCAAATCATTCTCCCACCTCACCGCCAAGACATGGAACACCCTCCCCATACGCCTACGTCAGACTGAAGACCTTCTGACCTTCAGAAGACTTCACAAGACCTGGCTCTTCAAACAGTAACAGCTTCCCCCCCCTCCTCCCAGTGCCTTGAGACCTGCACAGGTATGTAGTGCGCCTTACAAATGCTATGATTGATTGATTGACTGGTTAGATGGTACATCTACACTTGAGTCTCCACTAATATAAATGCAATATATCTCGGAGAGATCTGGGCCTAAATCCATCGTTTTTTTGATCTCTGTACTGGGGTGAATGTATGACATTGTTCTGCATTCTGTCCATCAACTGTGGTTTTTGCATTTGTCACCCCGAGTGGGATGGGTATGCTCAGACGTGAGTCCCATGCTCTCCACACCACTGGATTCAAGCAAGCCGGGCTGAAGACGGCTGGAATGCCAGAAACCGGTCCTCGGAAGCTTGTTTCCGGTCCAGGGAAGGCATGGCTTGGCACTTCGGGCTGGACTGTTCCCATGAGGCACAGGGTCAGACTGATTTGCATATGGCCATGTCTGAACTGGGGTGGTGTGGAGTGCAAAAAAACGATGGATTTAGGCCCAGATCTCTGTACTGGGGTGAATGTATGACATTGTTCTGCATTCTGTCCATCAACTGGTTTTTGCATTTGTCACCCTGAGTGGGATGGGTATGCTCTGACGTGATTCCCATGCTTTCCACACCACTGGATTCAAGCAAGCCGGGCTGAAGACGGCTGGAATGCCAGAAACCGGTCCCCGGAAGCTTGTTTCCGGTCCAGGGAAGCAGGGCTTAATTTGTGCCGGTGCTTTCCGGTGCTTAGCACCGGCACTTATCTGTCAGGGCCGGGTCTACACCACCGGCCTCCACTTCTATGGCAAACTAATTATAATCACCTTGTTTACTGCAGCAGGCGCACCTGGCGCAGACAGTATTGTTCGCCTCAGGAGTCCTCACTGCTGGCTCAGGCAGGGTTAACTACAATATTTCTTCACACGGGCGCAAAGTCACTGACGTCACATGACGTCGAGACTGGGTCTCATGATTTACTTTGTTCAGATAATCGCAGTCAGTAGACATGCGCACTGAACTAGGGCCCCGGGCGTGGCATCCTTCAATTGTATTTTATTTGGACGTGCGGCTGCTGTGGTGGTGCGTGCAGCCTGGCCGGCCCGGCCGCCCTGCACTACAGTCCCCTCACTTATGGTGCAGCAGTGAATGCAGTCAGAGTCCTGGACTGCGGCCGCAGCGCTGCTCAGATCGGACGGTGCCGAGAGTTCTTGCAGCTGGCTGAGTAAGTGTCTCTAACAGTTTGCAGAGTAGGCCGTGCCGCCAGTCTCCGCTTTTCCAAGTCACCTGTTGCATTAACTGATACTCAGGGTTGGATTGGGATCACAATTCGGCCTGGGCACTGACAAAAAAAGTGGCCCACATTCAAGAGGCGTGGCCCATATTTAAGGGGCGTGGCCCACATTCAAGGGGCGTGCCCTTTCATGAAACACCATTTGCACAGACAAGGAATGAAAGTGGGAGAATTCTGTTCTTGCACACGACACAGGGCCAAGGTGACAATGGCCTACATGCTGAGCAACTAAAAAAATAGCAAGGCCCCTTTTTGTCACAAAATTACTCCAGCCCTCCAGCACAGGAGCACCTGAAAAGCAGCAAAACCCCTGCTATTACTAACCTACTCAGCCCTCCCCAGACCTTCAGCTCAGGAGAACATGAACAGAGGTAAGGCCCCTGCAATTAGTAAATGAATCAACCCTCCAGGCCTTGGGAAAATGTCCTGGCAGGGGAGGACAAAACACAGCTTTCTGGGTCATCCAAGGTAGCCAGGTAGCCAGGGGGGAGGCTGAGGTGAAGCTGGTGCATGGGGAGTGCCTCACCAGTGTGTTCTGGCAGTTTGAGTGTTTACCATTTACTTTAGTATTACCCTTGTACATGTGTATGGTACCCTTTTGTAACTTGCACAAGTCACTTTTCTCTTGTAACACACTGTTTGCTACCGCTCACTTTTGTTTGCTTTAGATACTTGCACAAGTGCCACCATTGCCTACGTAATGTTTATTCTTGTGCTGGAGTGTCTGCCATTAATTGCAGTATTATACCTCTACTTGTATTTTGTGCGCTTTTGTAACCTGCACACATATCTCCTTTTCCTCCTGTAATGTATCGTTTGCTCCTCTTGGATTTTGGTTGCTCACTATTGTCACTTTTGATTCATGTAACTTAACGTTTGCTTTTGTAATTTGTCCACTTATAATTTTCTCCTCATGTATTATTGCTGTTCCTAGTGTGAAGCGCTCTGACACCTTCGGGTAAAGTCCGCGCTATATAAAATTGCATAAATAAATAAATAAAACAAAAAAAATCCAAACATCACCAGGCCCCCACAGCAAGACCCATCTTCCTCGCCCACTATGCCCTGAATGTGAAGGGCTGTGGGCGAGGTGTTAAGACTAACACTGTTTCTGGGCTGCGTGGGCCCCAGGGGGGCCGAGGTGCAAATGGCTCAAAGGCCTGAGAAACACCTGGCCCCCAGGGAGGCCGATTCTTGCAAACAATCACCCCTCCCCAGCCCAGCCTCAGCTTGATTGCTTGGCAGGGTATGGGTGAAGGAGAGCCCACAGCTGACAATCGCTGTCTGGCCGCACAGCGAGGCTGCTTTCATTTTCTCAGTCTGTCTCCGTGCACTCTGTGGCCCGTTTTTTTTCTCCCCTTTCCTAGTCCACTCTCTGTGGATTGGGACAGGGGAGAAAAAAAACGGCCCACAGAGGGCACTGAGGCACCAGCCCTTCGGCCCATTCCCGAATGCCCGCCTTGCCAATCCGCCCCTGCTGATACTCGTGTAAAGCGCTCTGCTACCTTATGGTCAAGTTTGCGCTATACACTGCTAAAGAAATACAAAGTGGAAAGATTGCCTAACAGATCCCAACTAACTATGTAAACAGGAAGGGAAACCGAAACCAACTAATGTAAGAAATCATTTTCGAGTAGTTTCACTAACTGTTGAGTATTGGCATAACATGAAACCCTGTTTTCGCGCAGTGTTGTTGATAACACTTTTGGCTGTTAATATGCAGCGCGGATCCGTGACATTGCCCTTCTTCCAAACTTCGTGGGTTTATTTTTGTTAAGTTCAATTGTGTTTATTGCTTGCGAAATAGACTGCACGAGCGTACACCCATTTTCAGTTTCACGTTTTTCATTTACACAAAAAAAGTTGCCATGGTGAACTTGCAGTAAACAGCCCCAGGATGCGGCGCAAAAGTTTACAAAAATAAGCTTACACAAAAAAGGCCCTACCTGGGGATTTAGCACCAGACGAGCTGAGACAAGCTGATTCTCTAAAAGATTGCTTTTACCTCTCGCATTAAGTAGAAAATTTGGTATTACAAGAAACCCTGATTTAAATAAAAAACGTGAAAATGGAACGGGTTATGGCAAACCTTGCACTTCTCTTTGCGCCTGAAAGCCAGTATAATCCCCAATAGCGCAAAGTTGCACATTTATATTCCGTGGCCAAGTGTTGCCGCGTGTTAAAAGAGCTGTTACAGGAGGCTGTTTCCCCAACAGGCCTCCTAGAGTAAGAAAATCACGACTTTCTGCTTGCTTCAAAAACTGCATGATTTTTGGTTTAAGAAGCTGAGGTAGTTTTGGAGGGTAGCAGCAGGGACAAAGTGATGCTAGGCAGGCTGCGGAGTGTACTGCTGGACAGAGCTTTGTTGTACAGGCACCAATTCTGTAATTGAAATAAGAAAAACTAGATCACTTTTCTGATAAGGACTGTTCTATCTCTGGGCCTATGCTCAGACTAAGCTGGTCTACTCTGGTGCTACAGTGATGGGACTTTCACTGCCTGAGGACTCAGCCATCCTCACCGTGCACCCGGTGGGTGGGCAGACACTGCACCCCCGTATTTCAGCCACACAACTCATACTGTTATTCTGTACACCACTGTGGACATCCCATGTACACGATAGCAGCATCAGTGAGTACCCCAAAACACATTACCGCCTTTACAGTGTTTTCAGGTAGAGAAAAATGCTCACCTTGGTAAATAGGTCATCAGTCTAACAGTCCAAGGTACAAACGTGTTGCTTCAACCTTTGGGGTTGTAAGGCTCATGCTCACTGCGAGGATTGCGTCTAAATGTCTTGTCCATTTTTGCCTCTGCTGCCACCCCAGCATGTCTCTGTGTACTGCCTTCCAGTCCAATTATTGAATTTGTCCTCTTCAATGAGTATGAAAATTACAAGGCAAAAGTGACACAGACAAGTACACTCTAGTGTGCACCTGTGAAAGCTATGCAGATGTCTAGAGAAAAAGGATGCAAAGGACACACATGACTAACATAGGTTGATCTTAAATGGAGTGATTGAGAGACCCAGAAGACCCCTACCATTTCTACAGCCCTCAGCAATGTTTAATTCAGAGACTTACTGATTCATAATTGCATTTTTTTTCAATAGTATTTACAACAAAATAATTGTTTTTACTCATTTATCTTAAACTGCTAACAACCATTGACAAAGTCAATAGTCCTGGCTGGTTTTAGAAATATGGCAGTTGTCAAGTTTGGAGACGAACCAAAATACAGCACACTATGGAAATCATGGAAGTTTACTTTGTGTTTAAGCCATACGCTTAATAACATAGGCCATGCATGCCCCTTTTAGAGACCCCCCCCCCCTCTTTTCATCCCACTTAAAGCCGCAATGTCAAGATTTTCAGTTTCTGGTGCTTTGCAGCAGTTTAAAAAATTTCTTAGAGTTTCTCGTTGTTCAAATACTTGTAATTTCTGTTATTGAGATGTTTCCCTCATCTTTTTTGCTTGATTTTGCTCACGAGAAAGTGTCACTCATAATCGTTGAAATGTCACTCATAATTACACTGAAATGTAAAAAATGTTACACATAAGCAATCTGGAACCTTGGCAGCTATGCCTCAGTAAAGAGTGTTGAGAGCCAATATAAATCCAGCCATCTCCATGCGGATTTGCCTTAGGCGGCGGCCCCAGCTCAGTGTTGCTGGTGGGTGGGTTTTGGTTCAGCCAGGGGTAATAGCTGCGGCAGCATGCTTAGCGTTTTCTTAAAACGCCACGCACGCACATCACAGTGACAGCAGTTCAGCCCGACGTCGAGAGGGCAGCAGCAGCAGGCCTATTAATAAAGGCAGTGAGTGCCGGTGCCACCCACCAGTTACCGAGTATGTAGCCAAACCAACGCTGCTTTTTTCTTGAGCGTGGTATGAATGAAGTGTGAACTGAGGCCCGAGCAATCATGCTCCGGAGCCAGGCACTGTGTGCAAGTGGAAGTGCAATGCCCAGGGCGAGGAGGTGGCTGGAAGGGCAGGGCCTTGCCCTTAACCTAACCCCAATTCTAATAATCGTTGGTCATTCACACCATAAAAAATATGCTGTTTTCTGTGAGTTTCACTTTCATCATCTCCTTTGGAATTCGGATATATTTAGGTATCTATAATTCTTGTTTAACTTCTTCCCAGTGTGCAGTATGTTGGAATACACAAGTTTTAAGTTTATTTCTATTCTACGACATCAAGCCTCGTGGTTGTGCATGCAGGTGGTTCAGTACTGAGGCATTCCCTTAGCTCAAGCACAAAATGGTGCTGCCTTACTCAAGTTTATCTTATACGACCCTTCAACTACATGATGAAGATCACTTAAACATTGCTCCTCCTACTTCTGCCCCCTATGTTTTGCAAGGTTTGGTTTAAAGTGAACACCCAACGTAGGCCGAATTATGTCATTTCATCCTCTAAGTAGAAGTTGGGGCCCATGTCCTATACATCTATTTTAAGTGCCAATCTACTAAGATTTCAACTTTTGTGATAGATGTCCCTATTAACGGACTATGTAGAATTATTTCATGGTGCCTAAAAAATGTAAGGGTTAGTTGTCTTCAGACGGATGAAAGGCTGAGTTATCTTAACTAACGTTTATGAACACTATCTGCAAAAATAGCACAGAATACATTTAATTTAAGTATACACTTGAACCAGCATAACTTTTTCTGCTCTTTCTTGGGCTTCCTGTAGACAGACTGAATTCTGCTAAAACATCAGAGAATGTATTAGAAGCATACTTTCAGGACATGCATAGTAGACATTGCTTTAATCCCTGCTGGGTTCTACCCTTTTGAACACGTTATTCCAAAATATGAACACCCTGAACGTCCATGTGATCAGGGAGGGCCATCCAGGTGGCGGAATTTAGCTAACTTTTCCTGCTGCTGGCCACGTTTGTCTGTGTTCCTTTGCTGGATGTCCCGAGACCCCAAAGGCCCGCACTGTGCAAACACTCATTTTGTGCTTTGTGTCTGAATGTCACATGTTGTGGTGGTGATGCCTTTCTGGCAAACCACTATCGTCTGAGAGGAACATCAGTAATCATTTAGTGCTAGCCCCATCAGAGAGTGTGCAGATTCTCCTCACAGACCAGGATGAGCAATCACACTCGACATTATGCTTTAAAATTTCATACTGTTAGTCACAGGATATGGTGGAAAATAGTGAAGTGAAAATAAAATTATCGCCATAGCCATACTACCCACATAAGGCACATACTGACTCTGACAGCAAGATGGTGCAGAAAGAAGCAGGACACCCATTAGAGAGAAAAAAGCTGATTTATTAGGTTAGGCATGCAGCTAGCTTTCAGAAATACAATAAAAAACAATCCCCTCCTCACTAATACTATAAACAACCTATGCTCCCACCCTTAACCACCCATAATTTATGAATTCCCCCAAGCAAACAATCACAGCATTCACTACCATTCTGCTTTCTCTTCTTCCACCTACCCTCCTTTCAAATCTCACAACTAGAGTAAGGGGGTGGAGCTAGTCGAGGACATGGGTGGAGCTGGGGAAATGGGCGTGGCCTCCTACAAAAATTTGAGCACCTGGACTTCATTTTTTACAAATTAAGCACTGCAGGGAAGGCATGGCTTGGCAGTTCGGGCTGGACTGTTCCCATGAGGCACAGGGTCAGACTGATTTGCATATGGCCATAACTGAACTGGGGTGGTATGGAGTGCAAAAAAACGATGGATTTAGGCCCAGATCTCTGTACTGGGGTGAATGTATGACATTGTTCTGCATTCTGTCCATAAACTGTGGTTTTTGCATTTGTCACCCCGAGTGGGATGGGTATGCTCAGACGTGAGTCCCATGCTCTCCACACCACTGGATTCAAGCAAGCCGGGCTGAAGACGGCTGGAATGCCAGAAACCGGTCCTCGGAAGCTTGTTTCTGGTCCAGGGAAGGCATGGCTTGGCAGTTCGGGCTGGACTGTTCCCATGAGGCACAGGGTCAGACTGATTTGCATATGGCCATGTCTGAACTGGGGTGGTGTGGAGTGCAAAAAAACGATGGATTTAGGCCCAGATCTCTGTACTGGGGTGAATGTATGACATTGTTCTGCATTCTGCCCATCAACTGTGGTTTTTGCATTTGTCACCCCGAGTGGGATGGGTATGCTCAGACGTGAGTCCCATGTTCTCCACACCACTGGATTCAAGCAAGCCGGGCTGAAAACGGCTGGAATGCCAGAAACCGGTCCTCAGAAGCTTGTTTCCGGTCCAGGGAAGGCATGGCTTGGCAGTTCGGGCTGGACTGTTCCCATGAGGCACAGGGTCAGACTGATTTGCATATGGCCATGTCTGAACTGGGGTGGTATGGAGTGCAAAAAAACGATGGATTTAGGCCCAGATCTCTGTACTGGGGTGAATATATAACATTGTTCTGCATTCTGTCCATCAACTGTGGTTTTTCCACTAATATAAAGCCATGATGTATTCACTGGATTATGTGATAACACTACAGCTATCTAAATTCTTATCTGTGTTATTCAGTGCCTATTCTGTTTCTAGCAAATCCTTCTATCTCTTTTTTACCTTCTCTAAGGTGCTGTTCAAAGGTCTTACCATGACCTCACTGAAGATTCAGTTGCACATCATCTTATGTTTTTTCATTAAATATCTACCATCTGGTCCCGCCATCCTTGTCCGCATGGAAAAATGGTTTAGAATTTAATATGGGGTTGGAGATCCCTATCTTTAAAGCAAGGGGTTGCCCGCAACAGCACTCAAAGATCTGGAAGTGATGGGCGGATTATAGAGGCATATACCTTGAGCCCATCTCCTCAGGAGATGCTACAGTTTTGGAGTGATTACACAGGACTGAGAGACATGAGCCCGGTGGCTAAAGGGGATTTGTCACTTTAGTGGTGGGAGTGGTAATAGTGCATGAGATGCAGTACTGAGACACTGCAATGGGGGGGTTGTTATATTGGTTAACTTTGATTGTTTTCTTTTTGGGGGGGGAATACATATTACAAATGTCAATGCCATTCTGTTGTACTTTAAATTGTAAAAAGAACGATTGATGGATAGAATGCAGAACAATGTCATACATTCATCCCAGTACAGAGATCTGGTCCTAAAATCCATTGTTTTTTTGCTCACCATGCAATTCCAGTTTGGATCCAGCCATATACAAATCAGTCTTGACCCTGCGCCCAATGGAAACAGTCCAGTCCGAACGGCCAAGCCAGGTCCTGCCTGGACTGGAAACAAGCAACCTAGGACCGGTTTCGGGCTTTCAGCCTTCATCAGCCAGGATAGTTTGACTCCAGTAGCATGGAGAGCACAGGACCCATGTCTGGGCATACCCGTCCCACTCGGGGTGACAAATGCAAAAATAACAATTGATGGACAGAATGCAGAACAATGTCATACATTCACCCCAGTACAGAGATCTGGGCCTAAATCCATCATTTGTTTGCTCACCATTCCATTCTAGTTTGGACCCAGGCATAAGCAAATCTGTATTAACCCTGCGCCCAATGGAAACAGTCAAGTCCGAACTGCCAGGTCCTCCCTGCACTGGAAACAAGCATCCTAGTACCGGTTTCGGGTTTTCAGCCCTCATCAGCCAGGATAGCTTGACTCCAGTGGCATGGAGAGCACGGGACCCACGTCTGGGCTTACCCGTCCCACTCGGGGTGAGAAATGCAAAAAGAAAAATTGATGGACAGAATGCAGAACAATGTCATACATTCACCCCAGTACAGAGATCTGGGCCTAAATCCATAGTTTTTTGCTCACCATGCCATTCCAGTTTGGAACCAGCCATATGCAAATCAGTTTTGATCCTGCGCCTAATGGAAACAGTCCAGTCCGAACTGCCAGGCCAGGTGCTCCATGGACTGGAAACAAGCATCCTAGGACCGGTTTGGGGCTTTCAGCCCTCATCAGCCAGGATAGCTTGACTCCAGTGGCATGGAGAGCACGGGACCCATGTCTGGGCATACCCGTCCCACTCGGGGTGACAAATGCAAAAAGAACAATTGATGGACAGAATGCAGAACAATGTCATACATTCACCCCATTACAGAGATCTGGGCCTAAATCCATAGTTTTTTGCTCACCATGCCATTCGAGTTTGGACCCAGCCATATGCAAATCAGTCTTGACCCTGTTCCCAATAAAAACAGTCCAGTCCGAAACTGCCAGGCTTTAAATTATGGCAGATAGCTTCTGGGTTACAGAGCTCTGTAATATATGTGACACTTGACGCAGTAAAATATGTTTATAAAAATTAAAAAAAATATCTACCATCTGCGACAGTTTATTCTAACTCAAATCATTTCTGCAAATTGGCTACTTTTGATCATGGATTTTGGGTGGCACGTGTCAGCCCATAGTGGTGAATATACTGATGTATATTTCCTGGACATCCAGGCATGCAGAAAATTACTGTCCATGCTCTAGAATAAATCAAGAAGTACCATTTATTTTTGGCCATAGTAAATTGTTAGCTTTACTTAGACATTTTGTGTATTTACCTCTCCTCAAATCCAAAAGTTTCTTCTGTGGACCGTGCCAGATTATGACGAAATCACGTAAAAGATGAATCTATAATTTAACATTTTCCATAAATTGGTCATTCTCTGCCCTGAAGACTCTGTCTCCCATCAACTTATTGTTAAAACACAAAGCATGCACCAAATTTACAGCCTAAAACCTACCCTGTATTCGAAGAAGAAAAAAAATCACCATAAAAAGAAAGAAGTATGAGTAAGATAACATTGGAAAGATTCTATCAGCATTGTACTTTACTGTAATTATCTGACCACTGATATAAAAATACCTTATTGCCAGCAGTAAAGAATCATGGTCTATTGAGTAATATAAAGATATCACACCAACTGTTACCCCCAACATATTTTCTTTCTTAGAAATACTTTAAAATCATTCATAACATCTTTTATATCCCTGATAAAAAGAGGTAGTTTATGGACTACAGGTGACAAAAAACTGTCTATATAGAAAGCTAGATTCTGTGAGAAATATCCTATTCCTCCTTAAATGGGTCTTCCACGAAGTGGTCTAGTAAACTTGTGAATTTTAGGGAGAACATACAGGGTGGCACTACTTGAGTTTTTATTTACAAGGAATCCTTCTTTACCTTCATATATAGAAGGCGTTGACTAGAACAACATTATATTTTCTGTTGTATTTCACTTCGAAATATCTGTGTTGGATCTGATGCCAATTGTCAGTAGGTTGAAACAACTTTCTGTAATCCTAGCAGGTTCTTTCACTTTCCCTCTCGCTTCATTTTTTACTTTTGCGTATTCTACAAGGCTCTCAGTCCCACTTAAGGTTTTTCTCCTCTGGCTCCCATCTAGCTCACGCTTTCACTCTTTCCTAAGGCTCATGGTCTCTTGGCTATGACCTCATAACCATATCAAAATATCCATTGTATTGTCCATTGCTTTAAGTACATCACCACATGGTAGGCAATTACTCCATCGCTTAGCTCTTTAGCAGTTTCAGCACACATCCACCAAAATAAATGTACTTGTTGTCTTTCAGAACTTTTTGAGGAGCTGAAAAGCCTGGATATTTTTTTGGCAGAGCTATACCAGTAAGTATAACCTCCTTGACTGTTGAACAATACTCATAATTTTCAATGATGGAATCAGAACGAGAAGGGTGTTAATGAAGGGCCTTCTGAGATACCAGTAATTATGTTAGATAGTGGAAAAGAGTTGTATACTGGACACACATCTTTATGTGTTTTTTAAACTCTTCAAGACAGAATGGTCTCCTTTAGATGTTTTGTTTAGGAGATTTTGTCACGGCAAACTGGTTGGCAAGGCAGCAGCATTGGGATCTGATGCTCAAAGTGGGTGGAACTTGTTGAAGCGTTTTCCTCCTTTTCATGTTTCCATATCACTATGCATGTGGTAGTAGTTCTACAGCACAAACCTACCTGAAAGTCAGGGGAGCGCAGAACAGGGATAAAGGCAACGATAAAGCCTGCTAAACGGGTGCAATACTTCACTTACTGGCACCCTAACACACATTCATTCTGCACTCTTGTCCACAATTTCTATCTGTGGGATGAAAAAAATATCAATTCCCTTAGTTACTGCTAGGACATCCAATGGGCATGGAGCATACAGGGGCAAACAGAAATGAGTTCAGTTCCCTTTTGATTTACAACAATTCAGAGTGTAATGGGGCATAAAAATAGCAAACAATCCCCTTCACCTGCACGTCATGAGCTGTGTTGTTTTGCTAAGGTCAATAAGTGGTCTGTTCTGGGTGGAGTGGGTTGTGTCAAGCATTAGGTAGTACAAACGTCTCGCAGTGCTATGTGCTTACCATATTCTCTTCTGTCAAGGGACATGGACAGTGGAAGCAGTGAGAGGCCAGATATCAGCTCTATCCAGAAACAAATCCAGGTAAGAAAGGCCACTAGGCCATGGTTGTGCAGACTAGGGTACATGCTGTTCTATCCTTGCCTTGCGGAGCCTGTAAATCACCTATTAGGGAGATATCACGCGACTAGTGAGACCCCTGAGATTATCCCTATAATCATCACCAGACCTTTGTACTTGCATTCAGACTTCATCTAAAGAGACAAAGCTTTATTTATCTAAGGATTCAAACATGTCTGTCCACCTGCAACAATTTCAACAGGATTTGCCTTGATGAAGCGATCTTTGTGATTGTGAAACGTGTATTGGTAGAAGCTATATGATTTTGAATATTTCACTATAAGGAATCAGTGTTAAAAATTCCACAAAGAATTAACTGACTGCTTAATCAGAAATCTGACTAAATCATATGTTGAAATATTGCTGCAACACGTTTTATCACAATCTATTTCATCAGGCTTTTGTTTGTAAAATTAGCAGATTTAGGGGGCCAGAAACTACTTATGACGTTACATGGAAACGTTTAATATCATAGGGAATTTACATTCCATATTACCATATACAGAGGAATTAAATGAGATTGTATTTTATAGCTGTGTACAAGCACTCAGGTGCTAATGGTTTGAACTTCATTGCATTACCTGACTATCCAAGCTATTTTACCACTAAGACCACCTTAACGAGTGACAAAAGTTCATCTGAAGCAATAATTCTGGGCAGAATTCTACCACCCGTAATTCTGAGTGTCCCTGGGTCAACTCCAGACCTGATAATTCTGTGCCCGGAAACATTAGACTCTGTTACATGTTTTACGGACAGAAGCTGAGAGCAGGAGTACAACTTGGCCACCACCCGACCCTGGCAGCAACACGGAATATCCAACAGTGCTCCTTCTGGTTATGCTCAAGCATGCCCTTACTAACCCCTCCTATACCCCTGAACCCTTCCAACCCCAGTGGCCTTCTTGCTGACATTTCCACCTTCTGTGAGCAGGAAGATAATGTCAGCATTTCTCCCTGGAATGGGGAAAAACTGAATGGAATAGGACACAGCATTAGTAGGTCCATGTAGTTACTCCCCATTCCAGCAGTGAAAACATCTATATTTGCCAGAATGTGCTACAGGGATACCAGCTGTAGCCAGAAATGTTGGTCTCCCTTTATCACTACCCAAAATGTTATGAGGACCTCTATGTGCCAGTTATAGTGCCTTGAAAATATTCTGCGTAACACACAAATTCCCATAACATTGACGCTGTTTACATTAAAGGATGACAGATATATCACATGCATGTAATTCTTCATGCCTTCGCTGTTGCAGCTAGTTAGCCAGTATGGATCTCATTTTAGCCCTTCCTTTGATTTGACTTATTACATATACACAAAACTATATAAAGCATTTGTCCTCGGCCCCCCTTCTTTTATATCTTCAGGAAGGTAGTTAGATGTTAAAAGTCCTGAATTAATTGGATGCTGGGACTTTCTAAATGGTACAGACACACATGTTCTGCAACACAGCCTGTCCAAACTAGGCATAAGCCTTAGTGCTAGAATCCAGGGTGTACTTTTTGAAAATGTGTGATATGCAACAGACGTGGGTGTCTTGAAGATCTTGTCAAAATGGATATTTGTTGAAACAATCACAAACTATGCCTTGGCCCTAACACAATTGTCATCAAATCCCAGCCAGAACTGTGGTATTCAATGGTAAAGAACCCTAGGCTAATGAATATATAGCAGTGGTAGTGCTCTTATCCCGGTATTCATCATGCTCGGAGGCACCATTTCTTTTTACAGATAGTACTCAGAAACTACAAATGTGGTTTGAGTACAAGCATGGTTTCGCTTCTCAATGGTCTGTTGACCATCACGGCCTGCATTCCTTTTCTTTGGGTCCCAAGAAGAAACATATTTGTAGATGAGGAGCAAAAGAGTTAGAAGATAGTTTACTTCACTGAGCTAACTCCAAGGACAGCAAGTACCAGAGAGACTGCAGAGTTCTGACGTTTATAATAGATCTCTTCCCAAATGGTCTAACTAAGCTGTATCACCTCAGACAATGTTTTCTGAGGGTATAGGATGTATTACAGGTTTCTAGCCTGCAGGTGTCATCGATTACGAAACAGTGCTGGGAATTTTCAGTCACCGATTCTAAAAAAAAGCAGAAGGAGCAATACCCGTATCCAAATAGACCTAAAAAAATACAGGTTTCTTAAAATCACTCAACTAGTCTTTATAGAAATTTTAACATTATAGCTCTTGGCTTTGTCCAAATAATGAGGGAATACTTATCTGGTGGACATATGCCTGGAATATACAAGAAAAGCTGCATTGGCTGTAGTACAGAATACTGGGACACCAGTGAGCAGAGGAGCCGCATACAAACACAAACAGTGTTGGATATTGAAGGTTATCCATTTGGGAAAGGTGGCTTTTGAAGTTGCCTTGAAAGCATTAACATCCCCAAGAGTGATGAAGGGCTTCGGAGGAACCTGGGGCCATATTATCAAGAAAGGGCGATACATTATCGCCGCTTCCATCGGCAGGAAACTGCCGCTAAAGCGGCGATAAAGGGCTTGATAATATGCCCTTGTGAATTCCCATAGAAGCCCACGTTCTAATGTTATCCTGGGCTTCTATGGGAATTCACAGGGGCATATTATCAAGCCCATTATCGCCGCTTTAGCGGCAGTTTCCTGCTGATGAAAGCGGCGATAATGTATCGCCCTTTTTTGATAATATGGCCCAAAGTTCCCTTCTTTCTGCTTGGCAAAATCAAAGGCTGTGCCTAATATCAATGGTATGCAACACTATGGTGGTGGAAGAGGAGTATGAGAGACAAACAGAAGACTGTAACATCATCTGAAATGCATGTAAGTTAGATGCGGTTTGCACCACCATGCCACTGACAGTAGATGCAGGCATAGGTTTCTCCTCATTTGACCGTTTCCCAGCCAAGGCAGCTGACGTAACATGCATGGTAAGCATGGGCGAATTTTGCGAATTCGCGATCTGCAAATTTGCGGATTTGCGAATTCGCAATCCGAAAAATTCGCGAATTCGTGCGAATTTGCGGATTTTTTATTTTTGCGTGTTCGTGGGGAACTTTTGCGTATTCGCGGGGTGCTTTGCGTGTTCGCGGGTTATTTTTTGCCTGGTTCATCACTGCCACCCTCTCGTTTTTTATGCCCTTCTGCCCTCTGTACCACTTGTTTTTTTGCCTTTCTGCCCTCTGCCCCACTCTTGTTTGTGCCCTTTTGCCCTCTGCCCCACTGGTTTCTGTGCCCTTCTGCCCTCTGCCTAACTCATGCCCTCTGTCCCACTTTGTGCCCTTCTGCCCTCAGCCATAAGTCAGCTTCAACAGGAAGCACTAATAGATAAAGTATAGCAGGTGCTTGAGTTGAAGGTCAAATTAAGTTACACAGTCATTAATCACCCCAAGTTCGGGGTGATTAATGATTGTGTAACTGAATTTGAGATTCAACTCTAGCACCTGCTTTACTTTATCTATTAGTGCTTCCTGTTGAAGCTGACTTTTTGTAACTATTTTAGAGGCTCTGGCAGCTTGCCGGCGCCATTCTAAAATAGTTACAAAAAGTCAGCTTGAACGTTTGACCCAATCCGTTCCGCTCGCGGATTTTGCGGGAAATTCGCGAATCTCGCGGATTGCGAATTTACAGAAAATCCACAAAATCCGCGAGCGGAACGGATTTTCCGCCCATGCTTAATGCATGGGTGACTCTCTTGAGATGAACATTTTTCCAGGCGATCTGGAGCCCATATGACTTGTTCCAAAATGTGAATCAAAAGACTCACAAGAGGGCTGATGATGTGTCAAAAGACAAAGAACGGCTGCGCCCGCCCTTTAAACTTGCAGTGAGTCTAATGGCGTGTGTCCTGCATATGATATATAGGGTCTATGTCTGCATAGCTGACCCATGCACAAGCTTCAGAGGAAAAGTAGGGTTGCACGTTTCACTTGACACCCTTTGGGTACCTTTTATTGTTTTGGCCTGATCGTGATAAACTCTGAAACTTTTGACCCATCATGCAACTATGGTAAACCGGGTCACGGTAGATGTCTCCCTGTCCAGTTGGTGCTATAATGCCCTGGGTGGCTTCAACAGCAGAAAATCTAGACCAAAGTTTGTGAACACATTTGTGTTGAAAGCTGCCCAGTTTTTAAGTACTCATAGCACCCTGAAGTGTAATTGTGACCTGTTGGGGAAGCCACAGGCTTCTCCTCATGCATGTGTTGCTTACCTGCAAACTAAGGACCTCTGTAATTTAATCCAGGGGCCCCATGGGGGATTAGAGAGGGGTATATGGAGTACGTCCTCCCAGTGGATACTATATAACAAAAATACTCCAAATGCACCCTACCAAGGAGCAAGAAAATTCATAGTAGGTTGTGCTCGTAGGGAGAAAAGGGGGAATCTATATAAAAGGAGGGATTATACACTATACCAGTAGGGATGTGTCTGATATGTTAATCATATCAGTGTGGATGGAAGGGGGGGCAACACTAGTTGTTTTTAGTTACCCTCACACACCCTAGTGGTGTCATGCTTCATCATTGGGTCACCCCGACTCCTACAGGTCAGGGTGGGCTCGACCACAGTGTTGGGAAGCTCTTGTAATAATGAAGGAAAAGGGGGTATATATAAAATATCTCAATCAGACCCCGGTATCCCTTTATTCATGGGTCTGGTTTGGTGGTTAAAAATAGAATAAAAATAGGGTTTATAAGGATTTTTATGGTCCTATGACCCTAGTGAAGTGCCGACATGTTTCAGTCCTTAAGAGGCCATAAAGGTCCCGGACTTTCTTCAGGGCAAAATGCAATAACCCCCTTATGTGTGGGGATGCTAAGTTAGGGGAATTCCCTACTCTATTAATGTGGCGAGGGAAGAGTAGCTTCTCCTCGTGTTCGTGTAATTAAGTTAATTCGAAATGCCAGGCTCCATCTGTAGAGAAATTAAGCATATAAATTCTTTATCAAACACAGACTTTATCTGTATAATCATATAATCCCTGTGCATAGCATGCTGAGTGATCATGCTCAGTTTGTGAAGAACACGATTGATACCATTCCATGTCACTTTTATGTTGTATATAGTGACCATCTCATTGAGTGACACCCAAAATTCAGTGTCAAAAATATCACATTTAATTATATTATAATAGTGTGAGGCTGTGAAGTGAAGTATAAAAACAAGTGATCGAAGTCTCAATTGCAGTCAGTGAATCACACAATATACATACATACGTGCATATAATAAATTCATATATCACGCACTAAAGATCGCTGTTAAAGTATTTCATGCAATGGTTGGTACTCAGTTAGATAACTTACCCAAATTATGTTGGGCGTAGGCATCACAGTGGGCGGGACATTAGGGCATTCTCCCCTAATTAAAGTGTAGCAGAGAATTAGATGTTGCCTATTGGGTAGGGTGTTTATCGTAATGTTCCAGCTTACCTCCTTGCCAGCTTATGATCCAGGAGGTGCCAATGTACTGGACATCCAGTGACTTAAGACTTTATCTGTGTGGCAAACATAACCACCCTTTAAGTGGCTTGGATTACCCAATTACAAATAAAATGTGTTGTGCAAGCTATCCTAACACGAAGGCCATCATGCCACTGCTTCTGCGGCATTTTCCTCGTAGGTTGCAGACCAAGGGGCTGCTTTCAAAGTAGCATGAGCTGCCGTGGCCCAAAAATGCCCCCCATTGCTCACTTCCCGTCGAGCCTTCCTGTCTTATGGGGTTCGTTTGAATGGTTTTGCCAGAGCTGATTTTGGTTACAAGATTGACCATGGTGAACTCTGATATTAGTTAACAAAATTCTTCTAGTAAACCCTGAGGCACATTTAACAAGGGAAAAAAATGTTAAATGTTAAACTTTAAATGAAAATGTTTTAGTAATGAAATTCTCGGATGTACCATGTTACTCCGCATACTATTACTCCGCATACCGTTACAACGCGACTTTTCAACGCATACCATTACAACGCATAGCGCTTTGGGGTGCTGGATAGTGGTAAGTATAATTTACTATTCTAACTCCAGTCCCCGTGGACCCTAGGGAAGGTGTTGGATAGTAAATTATACTTATTCCCTATCCTAGAGCGCCCCCCAGCGCAATGCGTTGTAATGGTATGCGGAGTAAAAGTCGCGTTGTAATGGTAGTGCGGAGTAAAAGATGCGTTGTAACGGGTGTATACCGAAATTCTCTCAGCTGCAACTGTTCAAGCAAACATATATTCACTAAACACTACTCTGGAGACATATATCCACAATGAGACTATATATACATATGCTTAGCTGTACAATGCTTCATAATCTCCTCTAAAGGGGGCAAAACATTATTTAACCAATGCACATCATGTGAATATAAAATCACACTGTGAAAGATCCTTCCTAATATGCCGAAGCAGTAGTTTTGCAGCTTGAAGCTCTTTCAGATTTACATCACCCATCCTTTCTCCTCCTTGGTGAAAATCTAGATGGTATAATTATTCTGTACACAGAAAAAAAGAATGATGATGGTTGATAAGGAATGGGGCATTGTGGATGTACGTCTGACATCATTGTAAATCATAACTTATCCACCTATGTTCAACACCAAAAGATAAAACTATCTTTTGAACAAAAAAGAAACAGACTTACCAACTATATGGCAAGTAATACACAGCTTGAGAATGTAGAAGAGCTTCAAGCTGCAACACAATTGTTACAAGTAATTAATTAGTTTCTACCTATCCCTCGCTGGGGAGGTTTAACAAGGAACATTTCTGTATCTAAGCTGGACAATCTGTGAATCTTAAGTATTTATCATTGTAAAACAAAAAAACATATAACTTTTGATTCTCACTTGCTCTGACTTCACCCTGCCTCCTTTCTACAGAGAGTCACCCATGAAATGGACATGTGCTATGGAAAGATGGGGAGCCTCTTCCGCTGTGGTTCCCGGCAGACCCTCTTCGCCAGTCAGTTGATGCGCTATGCCGACTTGTATGCTGCCTCCTTCATCAACCTTCTGTACTATCCATTCAGCTATCTCTTCAGGGCGCCTCCAGTGCTGGTAAGTACAGCGACTTGTTGATATATGACTTGGGAGCCAAGCACAGATATTTTCATTAAGGCAATTACTATACAAATTAAGAAACAGTGTAAATAGATGTGAAGACAGACTCGCCTTTTTTATGAAGACTTTAGACACAAAATGGGGTATATTCAAGTACGTATGACAACCTGGCAAGCGACTGGGGCAGTAGAGCCAATGCTTTCCCCGCCATGGTGAGCCCTCTAAGTTTACATTCTGGCTGGTGACTTTTTTTCCCTGAGGAGCTGCCAGCATTCATGGCAGGTTTCACTTCTGTGGAAAAAAATATAATGATGGCAGGTCACTATGCCAAGGTTGACTTTTTTAGCACTTATGTCATCTCTGAACATAGAACTCCAAACAGGGATACAAATTCACAAACCATGTTATGAAAGGATCCCAACAGATGTGGGAAATGTAGGGACTTTTTCTTTCATTGTTTGCATGATAGTCGTGGACCGTAAATAATTACGGTACGGTTGGCAGTGGAAAGGTGGTCAAATGTAGAGCAGCCACGCAGACACCAAATACGCCAGTATGTGGCTTTGCAACAGTTTTCTCAATCGCAGACCTGGCTTTGGTTACACTGTATGAAAACAACACAATTCCTTTGCACTAAATAAGCAGTACCCCTCTTACAAGCCACCTCTAAATGAGGTCCTAAATCCCTCTGAAGAAGCAACTGTTTTTTAGAAAAAACCTGAGCTGTGCATTGACTTCCTGTTCCTTGAGATTAAGCACTGGCGGTTGGCTTTGGCCTACCTATTTAAGAAACAAATAAAGATGAGGTAGAGTTTGAGCCAGAGTGTATTTCCTTCTATAAAGCCTATTCATAACTATTCTGGTGGATGGAAAGAGATGTCTCAACTGTGCTAATACAAGGTCAGGAGAGTTAATGACTTGCAGGGGAGCAAGTTGCTCCATTGAGACCACATGGAATACATACACGGACAGTGGGGCTGTGTAGTTATTAGTAAAGGAGGCTGACCAGGTTGCCGGTAGTTAAAAGGTATGGTATGCTGTATGAGGTCAATTGTGGGTAGGATGATGGATGGGCTATAGAGGCTTAACACAGTCTTAGAATAACACAAGTAACGTATGTCTCTTTTAAATAGGATTTTTTTGTATTATTGTTGCTGTAGCAGCTTGATAATGATTTCATTGCAGAGTCCTCCATGTCTTCTGCCTCGCTCAGTGACGTGAGCACCCTATGCATAAGGTTACATTTCATACACCAACTTCAAGCTCAAATCTTTCAAAACGAATTCCCTTCATAATTAGCTGGGTATCCTTGTTTTCAACTTGTGTCATTCTCCACTGTCAGACCTTAATAATTTAAGAGGACTGCAGTAAATAGCTATGAAATTAGTCATGCTCACTTCCAATTTTAAAGAAGGATGGAGTAAGGGATCTGGAATTAAGTAAAACTGTCACTGTAGATAACAACAAAAGATTTAACTAGATCCAATGGGGTTTTGAAGCTGGTGTAATCATCCACAGAATAATATGACAGGCCAGAGCCTCAATGTTGCTCCCCTGCCAAAGTCATATTTTTTTAGGTTTCTGCACAAAATTATGGGTCAGTTTTCTTCTGGGTCTGCCTATAGTTTTTTGCTGATCCTCTACAATGTCACCTAAGGAGCTGTGTTCAAATTTAATAATAGAAGCCACCTGCCCGGAAATCACCTTCTACTGCATCAGTCACTCTTTGAGTGTTAGGTCACACTGTACCCTACTGCATTCCTTGATGTGCACCTTCAGGGGAAGGGAAAGGTTGCATGGTCTGGAGCCTTCGAGTGTGCTGGCCAAAAGCCCACATCCCTTGGGGCCTTTGTTTGGATTCCATATTCTGAACATTTTAGCAAAGGATGTCTACTGGGAGCAAGAATATTTGTACATAAAATCTGGCCTGCTCAACAGTGGTAAACCATCAAGGTGCTTAGGGAGTTGCAGGGTGATTCTAAGGCAGCTTGGATTAGCAAAGGACTGAAATAAGCAGCATTAGGGGACTGCAAGGTTATAGCCCAAGGTCAAGGGGCAGGGAATCGAGATGAACGCAACAGCAGTCCAAATCACTGAGGATGTTGAGTAACTGCAGAACCTGGCACTAGGTTAAACACACAGGATGTGGGCTCATGACCACACTGAATTGTTCTCAGATGTTTATAGCATGTGTGTCTTTAAATGCACATGCTCTGCTTTCTCCTACTATCTAGTGTTCAGTTTGGACATTCGTATGTTGTTTTTCTTTGAAGAAATCATTTGAGTCATGGGATGTGTTGTGACTCTTCCCATAGTGGGCACAGACTCCCTGTTAGATTGTTTTTCCCACCATTGGGTTTGAACATGCACTGAGATGGCTTTAGATGTGGCTTTAGATGTGGGATGATACACATAGCTACCCTCATATGCATTTGGTTTATACAGAAAATATTTTGATGTACACTTGTAAAGAGAATATAATGTGTTGTCTAATTTCCATGATGCGAGTTTTCTATGTATCAAATGTAATTCAAACATATACGTAGATAATCCATTCAAACTCTCGGACCCGCCATCTTGGGTGAGGAACCCAATCCCCTCTGTCAGGCCCCTCCCACCCGAGGCACCAGACCCTACAAAATGATTTCTCCTCCCAGGAGGTGCAGCGGACGGGCGCAGCGGCGGCGCCGGCGGGGCGCCGAAGGCGTGCCAAAGGCAAGCCCGTCTGCGCCCGTCCGCACCCAACCGGGCCCAGGGGCCATGACCGCTGGCCAAAATCCACCCATGCACTGCTCCTCCAAAACATTACATCAACTACGGCACTTCACTAACGATCGATGTCTCACATCTTTGGACCCTACATCAAAACACTTCAACTGTCCATACTGTCCATTTCACAGTCGCCCCTCTTCACCCCCTTCCTCGTTCAGCATGTTCCTGCTTAACTGCAGATCCCTTCCCAAACATGCCACTGAACTATCCCTGCTGATCATGGACAAAGACCCGGATGCCATATTCCTAACGGAAACTTGGCTTCAAAGCGACTCTGACCCTGACATCATCCAAGCTCTCCCGCCAGATTACCAAATACTGCGAGCTGACCGCTCCCTGGGAAGAGGCGGTGGTTTAGCAATTATTTATAAGAAGCGCTATATCTGCCGCTCCTCTCCAACCAATATATCCGAATGCGAACATCTCACTTTTTCGTTGGATTTCTCCCCTACCTGCACATTCTCAGGGACGCTTATTTATCGACCACCCGGCACCTCGACCAACTTTATTAACCAGCTCGCCCCAGAGGTAGCTAGTAGCATCTGCTCTTCATCTAACTACACCCTATTAGGCGATTTAAATGTGCACTTGGACGATCCGACGGACTCGGCTGCTATTGAACTGCGTAACAGCCTGCTGGCAATAGACCTCTCCCAGCTAGTACTACAACCCACTCATGAAAAAGGGCATCTCTTGGATCCCATTTTCAGTAACTGCACCAACCTCACAGTTACCTCACCCATTACTCTTCCATGGACAGACCATTTTCTAATTCCATTCTTATGGACTCCACCTGGCTCTCGCTTTTTAACTCTTCCTGCCCCAAGCAGAGACCGCAAGTGGACTCAACTTAATACCAACTTGTGGATCTCCACACTGGAATCCTCTGTTCCAGAGAACAACCCTGATCCTATCGTCAGCAATGACAACTTTAATGACTGGATCTCCTCTTCCCTAGACTCCATCATTCCACCCAAAATCATGAAATCCAAGCACAAACCAAAAAATGCCCCTAGGTACTCACAGGAATTACGTTCCCTAAAAAGAGAATGTAAGAAACTGGAACGTAAATGGTGCCTTGACTATTCAAACACCAGCAAAACTGAGCATCGAGCGTCCATAAAAGCCTATAAAATCATGATAATAAAGGCTCAAGCCACCTTCTTCGAAAATAAGATCAACGAAGCAGCATGCAAACCCAAGGAGATCTATCAGATCGCCAAAAGCTTGCTTAAACTCCCCGACAAACTACCAGACCCATTGACCGCACAAACCCGTTGCAATGAGCAGGCTGACTATTTTTACAATAAAATAGCAATGATATACTCCTCCTTTCCCCCCATTTCTCATCCTCTTCCAGAACACCAACACCCCAGGCCCACCCCTCCTACTTACCTGGAATCCTTTACACCTCTGGAGCATACCATAAACTATAATGCTGCAGGTAAAGTCTGGATCCCCTAGTGACCCAGCCCCAGCTCGCTTCCTAAAAACAATAACGCCCACCATCCTCCCTACTATCCAGAATCTGATTAACAACTCTCTCTTAACAGGACTTGTCCCCCCGAAGTGGAAACAGGCCACAGTCAAAGCCCTCTTGAAGAAACCTAACCTAGATCAGATGAATCCAGGAAACTACCGTCCGATCTCCCTGCTACCATGGATCACAAAAATTGCAGAAAAACATGTAAATAAATGCATCACTGAATTCCTGGAAACAAACAACTCCCTGGATATCTCACAGACTGGGTTCCGTCCTATGCACGGAACCGAAACTGCATTACTAGCAGTGACAGAGGGAGCTAGAAGGATTGTGGATGAGGGTGGCACTGCGGCCATTATTTTACTGGACCTCAGTGCCGCCTTCGACACTGTGAATCATGACATCTTATGTCACAGAATGTCAGAACTAGGAATAACCTCCACTGCAGCAACCTGGCTACACTCCTTTCTTTCTGACCGCTCCTTCCGAGTCTGTGAGGGCAGGATCACATCGCCCAGTAAACCGCTCAGTTGTGGGGTTCCTCAGGGCTCGTCCCTGAGCCCCACACTGTTTAATATTTACATGCTCCCCCTGGCAGAAATTATTCGCCCTTTTGGCGTCCAAGTCGTGTCTTACGCCGACGACACGCAATTAATAGTTACCCTTACCCATCCCTCCTCCTATTCCAGTGATCTTAGAGGCTGTATGTAAGCAGTCTGTTCCTGGATGAGCCAGTCTTACCTAAAGCTCAACGGCGACAAAACTGAGCTAATGGTGCTGGGCAGCTCCCCTCAAAAATCTATTGACTCACTGTGGCCGCCAGCACTAGGCCCTGCTCCCGTAGCCAGTGATACCATCAAGAGCCTGGGCATTTGGCTAGATAACGCACTAACCTTCGGCCACCAGGCAACCAAATTAGCAGCCACCTGCATGAGTATAATTAGACTCATACGAAAGATCCTGCCACTCCTCCCTTTCAAGGCCAGACAAATCATGGTCCAGGGTCCAATGTAAATGTAAGGTGAAAGCCAGGCATCCCGCCGCGACGGGCCGTTGGCTCTCCCGGCTGGACTTCGGAAACGCCCTATATTTAGGAGCCCCCGAATCCACCCTGAAAAAACTGCAGGTTATTCAAAACTGCGCTGCTCGGACTCTTCTGCGCATCCCCCGTCGGCAATCAGTGAAAACCGAACTCAGAACCCTGCACTGGCTACCTGTAAAAGACAGAGTCAGTTTCAAAAGCATGTGTATCGCCCACCGTGCTTACTGGAGAAAGGGAGCAATCCTCAATCATACTCTTATCACCCCCTACCATCCCTACAGACAGTTAAGGTCGACTCTCGCCTTTCAAGTCACCACCCCCAGGTTTAAAAGAGAAAAAAGTGGAGGAAGAAAGTTCTCAACAAATGCAGCAAGGTTCTGGAACTCCCTCCCTCTTCCCATCCGGTCGGAACATAACATCCTGTCCTTCCGAAAAAATTTAAAAACCTTCCTCTTCAACAGATAACCTCGACCTGCCTGACCCTCCTGTACTTCAGTTTGAGCGCTAGGACGCCTGCGGGTAACTATCGCGCTATATAAAAACCTATTCCATTCCATTCCATTCCATTAGTGTATTTTGCACATTTTGTCAGGGCCACCAGGTTAGAATTCGACACCAATAATTCAGAAGAACCAGTTCATGTTCAACGGCTCCCATAACTTTCCTAGATGGATGCCCTCCAAGAACCAATGACAGTGCTCCAGGCCTGACTTACTGGGGTCCTTTACTTCTAAGGACCACGTGCGCTCATTGAGTTTTGACACCGAGAGGGCGGATTGGAAGGTGGTGATGGAACGGATGCTTTTCCAAAACTGCCCCCAGTGCCACGCCAAGTACCCGAGTTCAGACCATCGCAAAATCTGCAATGTGTGCCTTTCTCTGGACCACAACAGTGCCTTCTGAGAGTCTTGCCTTCAATCCAAGAATACCTTAAGATAGTCCAAGGCCCTCAATATCTCCAACTAACAGGATCCCATTGGCACCAATGAAGAAGAAGCCAACCTCCCCGGAATCTCCATTACCCAAGCCACACCTCTTCTGGAGTCAGTCTTCTCAAGCACCTCTGAACATGAGTAGGAAGAGGACTTTCAGCTGCCATAGAAGACCAGCAGCCCTCAAGCAGAGACCAAGCTCAGGGTCATAACTCTGCTACTCAGCTCTGAAGCTCACTCAAGGCCTCACATGAAGTATCATGCCAAGTAAGAACACCACTTCCGGGATGGTCGGGTTTTGAGGCCTACACACAAGAGACTACCAGTTCCAGGGCCCTTGCTGTCATCAGGCTCCAGGCAGCACCACAAATATTCTACAGAACTGAAGTAGGATCTGGCCAACAGCATCAACCCTAATCAGTCATTGAGCGCTATTCAGTCCAATGATGTTGAACAGACTCACCTGCACCTGAAGCTGCCACCTAAGGCACCACCAAAGCCCTCGTCAGTGGCCAAAATCTTGTCAATGGCAAAGATCTCGTTGATGTTGAAAGCACAGTCATCAGCCATATTAGACAAATTGAAGTTGACCATCCTGCAGAGACTTCAAGGGGAGCTGGACACCAGGCAGAAGCGCCTCTTCATTCATAACATTGCCAGGAAAATATTGGGTAAGCTACTTCTACCGAAACCAGCAGAGACTCTGCCTCGCAAATGGAGGCCTTGCCACGTAACTGGCACTGTAGAGGCATAGAGACAGGGGCACTAGCCCACTCCCATTTGGTCCACCTCTTTCTCCACCACCAACTTCTCTACCTTTACCTTCACTTCTATCCCCTACCACATCAGGTCATCCCCTCCCAACAATACCACAGCCAACGATAAAGTCATTCAACAGTCTGCAGCCTTCAGTAAGGTGGACATGCATGTCCTCCACAAGGAATAGAGACTCTCCAGCTCAAAGGGGACAGTTCAGTCCTACCAATTCCAAAAGACATGCTTAAATCCACCCTGGAGGCCGTTAAGGAGCCTATAAATGCAAGGGTTGTAACAACCAAGGTGGAGAAGTAACAACCCTCACTCAGTGACCCTATGTATATCAAGCTCAAGATGATGCCACACCACCTGACATGGAGAGCAAGACACTAGAGGCAGCTAGCAAGAGGATGGCTATTACAGCAGTTACCCACTGACCTACAGCCAACTCTGTGGGGATCCTCTCCAGATATGATAAGTCCCAAGTCCAAGTGTGAAGGGATGCAGGAGCCTGTAAAGCACCTTCCTGGTGAATTTAGGAGGCAGGTGGAGTAAATAGTGTCCAGAGGCAGAACCATCTCCAACACCATCACCAACATGTGTTGTTTCCTCTATGCCACAGACACAACCTCTTAATGAATTAACACTAGCCTCCTTCTCAGTTTCAGTGCTGGCTTTGCATCTTAAGTTTAAAATCAAAGGTCCAGCAGTTTCTCCTCAATCTCCCATTTGGTGGGGAACACCACTTTGGGCTTCAGGTTGATGAGATCCTGGGAAACATCAAGAGGGACACCAAGATCATGAAACCAAGCATACCCTACAAACACAATCTGCTAGGGGTTTCAGGAACAACAGCCTTGGGGCGAAACTAAGCCCACTTCCCCTGATTA
Organism: Lissotriton vulgaris; assembly: GCF_964263255.1. Taxonomy (NCBI): domain Eukaryota; kingdom Metazoa; phylum Chordata; class Amphibia; order Caudata; family Salamandridae; genus Lissotriton; species Lissotriton vulgaris. The sequence continues at coordinate 389,288,686 of NC_141699.1, read as the reverse complement.
GCCACAGTCCTTCCAAAGACAGCAGCAGTCCTTTTGCCAGCAGACAGGAAAGTGATTACAGGATCAAGGACAAGGGTAGAGGCAGCTCCAGTGTAGGAACCTCCACCTACAAGCAATGACTTATCCATCTGCCCACGATCACAAGTCACCTGTGGGGGCAGCCTACAAGATTTCCTCTCATGCGGGGAGGAAATCACTTCAGATCAGTGGATTTTAGCTGTGCTTTTCCAAAGCTACTGCATAGAACTTGTCAAAAATCCTCCCAACAATCTTTCCGGCACACACATTCTCAGCAGGGAAAATATTCGCCTTATGAGGAAGAGGTGCAAAACAGACATGACTGCCATTTATTACCAAAAGAAGCAGGTTGGCACACACACTCTCTCCTGCTGTCAGCACTGTGGCAGAACAGTGGGCAATGGGCTACCAGCCACAACATGCACCTTCAGGCAGAACATCTTCCAAGGGCGGACACAGCAGGAAGCACCACTAGGTCCACAAGAGGGGAACTCAATTGGGCAAATCCAACACAGGTACATTTGGTATTGGGCCAACCCACTGATAGACCAGTACGTCACCCTGAAAAAGACCAGTACCTCACCCTGAAAATTAAAATTAGCCACACTCACAGCAAATGAGCTGTGCACTATGGATGAACATGTCAGGGATCTTTGCCTACACCTTTCCTCCTCTCTCACTCCTTCTGTAAATGATAAGGAAGTTGGGGCAAAACATCCCTCACACGTGGCCCTCACGCTAGGCCATACTGCCTTGGTAATCAATGGTTCTCGAGCTTTCCTCAGCCCCCACAAGAACCCCCCATTATCAAGCCGGACACTCATATGCAGAGAGAAGGCCAGATGAGACACCCAGATCCCAGAAAACTCAATCTATCTATCTGGCACCTGGAGTCCACTATTGCATTTCTAAGAACATGGACCCTTTTCAACCCAACATCCATGACTTCAACTGCTTCCTCTTGCATCTGCAGAAATCAGGACTCTCCTATACTTGCATACAGTTACACCAATCTGTATTGCGGCCTACATGCAAAACAGGAATTCTTCTTCCTTTTTTAGGATACCAATAGTAAAAGGATTTATAGAGGGTCTTACTTCCCAGAATATTTCATGCCTGTGTGTGGCTACATGCTATGAACACATATTTACAGAGTAAGAAACAGTTTCCATCCAGATGGCTTTATCTAATTTCTGATTGATATTCAGCTTAACGTTGCTAGCTCCCATTGTCAGGCCCTATCCCTTTTCTGTCTCTGACTGCCTCTCGCCAAGCTTGCTGACACATTAAACCCTTTTCTGATATTTCACACACTACAGATTTTAAAAATCCATTCACCCACAATCCTAAACTCTTGAAAATAGTACATTGATAGTACAAATTTTACTTCAACTAATAAAAACTAATGGTGGGCACTAGCAGATACTAAAAGTTTGTTGATTCAAGATGTGGCTGTACTGTTACAAAGGTCTACTTAGTATGCAATTCTAAAAGTATTTGGGGAATAAAAGGGAAAGTGTAGAAAAAGTGCAAATTAATTTTAGCTCCTCTTTATACTTCTACTTCTGCAGATGCCACACGAGTCCACGGTGGAGCATGCACGTCTTGACATGCACGAGTCGAGCATGCTGCTAAGTCAACGCATTCACCAGCTCAGCTTCTTCAGTCATCAGGTAAGCGTCTTCTCTTGCTCAGAGAAAGATACCCTGTCATGCTTTTTTCCTTCTTGCAAATGATTGTGGGTGTTTTGCTGTTGTTTATAAAGGTCTCACTAACCTGAGAGAGCCTCCTAAAATGCTGTCTAAAATTGGTTGTGGTTTGTTCAAAAGTCACGCAAACACCAAATGCAGCGACTGATCCCTAAGAGAAATGAAAATGTACATACACGGGGGTTGGAATTACAGTTTCCACTCTAACTGTATGGTGGCGTAAATGTGCATTATTTTTTGGGGGGATTTGGAAGATCACAGTGGTAAACACTAGACAGATTGTAAAGGCTGCATTCAATGGGGGAGGAATTTATCCCAAGAAACAATTAACGTCTTTGCACATTTTAACTATTAGGAACAATTCTGTACATAATATTGGATCCTGCTGGTATCAACTGAGCTTTGGCAGCCTGTAACAACCAACTGCTGCCTCTCAGCTCGCTCGTTTCTGAGCTCCTTGCCTCTGTGATACAGTGTCTAAGTATCTACGAAAGCACACTGTTGGCTTCAGAGTAGAAATGGCAGGTGTACACCACATGCTTGTTTGCCTGGCAACCAGCACAGGCCTAGTGTGAGTCAGCTATAGAAATTGTGTGGTGGCCAGTGTTCTAAAATCAACACACATTGGTAAGCCCTCCAGTCGAACATATGTTTAAAGCAAGCATTGCAAGAAGCACAGCAAGTACTCAAAAGACAGTTTTTTCATCTGAACAGAGCTCCCACTAGGAAAGGTATTGTTGCATTCTTATGCTAAAATACATTACATGTAGAACAATTTATTTATGTTTTCTTTAAATATGAGTCTATGGAATCTAATCAAGTGACAGACATTTGTACTTTACAAAAATTTATTTAATGAGCATGTGGCAGTATATTCCCCTGGAGGAAGTGTGAGATGCCCTTGAAAGGGCATGGGCCCATTTGTGCAGTTCTGTTCCAATGTCAGTCTTCCAATGTTTTTTTTAGCAACATGAAATTGTAAAGGGGAGTAACATTTTGTAAGTCAGTTTAAGACTCACTGTAACTCAATGAAGGCTACACAATAACCCAGGTCAATAACCAAATGAAGATTAGTCATATTTTATTACAGATTCAGGAATAATTGGACATACACAAATCTTAGCATAAGAGTACAAAAATACAGGGGACAGAGAAAAAAACGGAATCTCCTGAAAATATTCACTTGGTGCAACATGAAAAGGACAATAAGGTCTATGATGATTATGCAAGAAATTAGAAAGCAAAAGTTCGAGTCCTCCTGCATCTGCACCTTTTCGGTATGTAGCATTTAGTTCTATCTATCCCTACTCTAAATCTAGAGGGGTATCCCTACATTAGCATATAAGCAAGACGTTTGCAAAAGAAAAGGTGTCGGGGGTAGAGCCTTCCCAAGAAGTCACTCCACCATAAGATGGGCCAGCATCATCAAGCTACAAAAGGCAAAGAGAGCAAGTTAGCACTCAAGAGCTCTCTGTCAAGATGGCAAGCAAGAATGGGGTGCCTGCCCTCTCTACAATGCATCATATACCCAAAGTTGTATTCAGCAGATGTATTGTAATGCTTTTCTCTCACATACTCTAAAGTAGGCTCAGCCATGAATATTTTCCATGACGTTGCTTCCTTTTATGGCCCTCTCCATGTACACCCCACTGCAACAGTTAGTCCTTGGTCTTCTCTCCTTGTCCAGTGTCCCTCCACCTTATCTTCTTCAGGCTAAGCTACTGTAACTCCTTCATTCCACAACTTATTGAATAGAACAATACTCCTACACTTTACTAACAAACTTAGTCCACCTGAAATGCAAACATGGGAACAAATCTATTAAACTTCACATGAGAAATTAAGCATTTGTTTCAGAAACGAGGAGGTTTCAAAATGTATTGCGGATTCAGGCCTACAACTTAGGCAAAAATAATGAATTCACCATGTTATGTGTATTAATATTTTCATAAAGTCATTAGCGTCCAATGGGACATGTTCTCTAACTACATTAATACGTATAATTCAACTACGTCAATTAGCTCAGGAAGCATTTGAAATACAGTTAACATATCACAGGCTCACATCACTAAGTAGGCCTATATAAGCGGGTTACATTGGTTATGTCACTACACAAATTCTATGCATCATTTAATAAGCTTCACATCGAACTGCATTGGTTTCATAAGAATGTCACTTGATTTACGTTTCCACTAACATCTAATTTCTCTCATAACATTAAATAATATGTGAGTGTGTGCTACAAGCGATCATATTGCACTCCTAATGGGTACCCCATGTAGGATACAAATTTGCTCTCTATCATCCTTGAGGAGAATATATCATCCATCAAGACCATACTGATTTGACTATTCTCCTGAAATCCGACTTCTAGTTGCCAACACTGAAAATGAGGTTACGTTTTGCATAAATATGCAAATGTACTACTCTAAATAAAATGTTTTGGGCCTTCCAGAGCCATGAAACAAAGCAAGCATGTTTCAGGCCTAAGGGCACTTCAGATTAGTAAGCAAACATCATTTGATTATAAAATATAATGGTACACACATTATGCAGATTGAGATATATAATGTTGAAATACATAAGAATACATGATAAGGTTTTCACACCAGTGTGCACGGCTTCAAGCTTGGGCTTCTGAGTGCTGATAAGCTGTGCATCTGCTCTGGTATCATACACAATAGGATTTTCCATATTTAGGACTAAAAGGGAAATTCAAGCAAGAGCAGTACTCAGCCATAACTGCAAAATGATATTAACATTGCAAATGCCCCCCAACCCCTCAATGCTAATTAGACTTTAGATGTAGCATCCACTGTCATAAATGTTCTCTATTGTAAACATCTATGTCTGAGGCATATGAGCTGTATATCATATGCATTTGCATAGCTCGCCATCTAGTGTTGAGTCCGGATGTTTGCACTTTGTTCTTCTTCGAAGAAGTCTTTCCAGTCATGAGGTAGGTGACTCCTCCTTTCGGTGACAGTGCGCATGGGCATCGACTCCATTGTTAGATTGTTTTTTCCTGCCATCAGGTTCGGATGTGAATTACTGCGCTCCGGTTCGGCACCCCTTCAACGCGCAATCCACTACCCTAGATGGTATTGTTTATCGATCGCGTTTCCCATTCTCCACGTATCATTTGCTCTCAAAAACCTTTGATCGGAATATTCGTGGAAGGCCATTGGACCTACCCACGCCGGGATCGGTAGCAACTGATCAAAGGGACTCCATTCAAGTTATGTCCAGGGTGTTGCGCTAAGTTTCCGCGCATAGACTTGCACGAGGTGTGCAACCTTTGCCTATCCCCGAACACGACAAGAAAGACTGCGAAGTGTATCGGTCGAAAAAAATCATCTGTGATCGTCGGGCTCAATGTCACGAGATGTACCAACCAAGCGATTCTGCGCCGGACCTCCTCGAAGACTAGTCCGAACACAAAGAAACATAAGCACAGGATGCCGAAATGGAAGAAGAACACATCTCTGTGTCCGAAGCTGACTCCGATGCCGAAGAACTCACATGGGACAACAGATTGTGAGTAAAGACACTTCCTTTCCATACCATCTCCTTTATAAAAAGGCTCCGGTCCCTCCTCTGCCTCCGGGGCAAGGTTTTTTAAAAAAGACAAGGGGGACCCAACGGATAACTAAGTACCATGGGTTTAACTGCGTTATATTAAACAAAGGTCCTTAGCTTATTTGAGAATCAAACCAATACAGTATAGGAACACAATGGAAAACTATACGATTTAAGGTTTCCAAACCCAGCCGGGAAAGGAGTTTATTTTTAACAAACAATGTCCAATCTTTCAATACATATGAAATAACATGACACAAGCCTGTGCCGTACCAAAGAAGAGGGAAAGGAAAGATAGGATTAGGGTGAAAGGGGTGTCTTTCAGGCAAAGGAAGGGAGCAAGGACAGGGCACTGTAAATAAGTCAAAGATCAATGACAGTGTCGCCTGGAGTGGAGTATACACAATCCTATTTGACAATATTGTGAGTGTAAACCCACTCATAGGTGTCGACGTTTCGATCCCTAACGCTCAACTAAATATATGGGATCATCATCAGGACTTTTATAATGAACAAAACATGCCTGAATGAGATAAAGCCTGTTAGGAGAAACGAAGAGAAAAAGAAATTTTTCAAAAACTTAAGAGTAGTTTACACATGTATGCCAACTTTGTAACGAATTCGCAGTGTGTGACCAAGTGCAAGGTGTTTGTGCCCTAGTCAAGAACATAGTAACAACATTTAAACACTCCTCGGAATGGCAGTGACATGCGTGAAGAGCTGCGTCAACGAGCTGTGCCGTGATAGTGATCAGTTCAGTTTATAATATACTAGGGAGATAGGATTTCCATTGTGAAGTGATAGTGCAGGTTGAGAGTCTTTATACTGGCTACGTGGCAAGGAGTAGAGGTGTGACTGGGGGTAGCCCTACGGGTTCTTAAACACAATTTGTTTGATCATACCTCAGTAAATCAAGGTAAGGAGCCTCACATGGGAGGTGTCCTTCACTTCAGGATTTTGGCCGAAGCGGTGGTGCTAAAACGGGGGCAGAATTACAAAAAAGGAGGTTATGAGTCCACCGGTTCAAAAAGGCAGTAAAAAAGTGATTTTGATTTAAAAACATACCACGTAATTACATGCCGTGGAGGTCTTTCTAGGGGTCCAAACGAATTGTTAATTAAAGGATTGCAGGTACAATTCGTAGTTCGTTTCCAACTGCGTCCGATGGCAGCACTAAAAACAAAGCGGGAAGTCTTTGTCAGGGAGAGAAGTCAGGACGCTCCGAACTACGGAGGGAAAAGTAGGAGGGACCTACCTTACTCCACTCAAAGTGAAAGCGGGGTGCAGGTTTTTTCATGTAGGCAACAGTGGCCGTACACGCGGAGTGCCAACAATGTAGCGTTCAGACGCTGTAAAAAAATCAATGAGGGCATATCAGTACATAGCTTTAGAACGGGCCATGCCTGGAGTCGGGATCAATATTTCAAGGTTACTTACAAAGTCTAGGTGAGGACTCGTCTCTCCTGGGGCTACTCGGTCAATGCCGGTTGCAATGCAGCGGTCTGCGTGTGCGAGCGGATTGTGTACAGCCACGCTGGTCACGTGACCGCTATTACAGGGGCCATTTTGGAACGGCGAATTGTATTGGTAGAGGCCATCTTGGAGTGGATGGCTAGGTGGGCTAATGCTATAGACAGGGCCATGACTATAGTCGGGATCAATATTTCAGGGTTACTTACAAATTCTAGGTGAAGACTCGTCTCTCCTGGGGCTGCTCGGTCAATGCCGGTTGCAATGCAGCGGTCTGTGTGTGCGAGCGGATTGTGTACAGCCACACAGGTCACGTGACCGCTATTGCAGGGGCCATTTCGGAACGGCGAATTGTATTGGTAGAGGCCATCTTGGAGTGGATGGCTAGGTGGGCTAATGCTGTGGGGTTGGGGGGTGCACGGACATATAAACAGTGGTGGTGATAATGTGACAGTGACAGGTGTGAAAATTACCTATAACGTTTAAAACCCAAATGTCCAGTTCAGTTCTTTCTTGTCAATTCTCATGTCTGCATCCAATTATGCATTTCATCATAGTACATTTCTTTTCTTAAGTCGTTTTAGACAGAGCGCTCATTCCATTTATGTTTCATGGTACTGTTTCAACGGACATAAGTTCAATCACAGTAGTGTAGTCCAGTCCTCACTGCGATTGAGCCCTGTGTGGATGGTATTGAATTGGATGATGGATTTCAATTTCTCACGGTTTAGTAACTGCTGTAAGTTGCCACCTCTCTGTGGTAATTTGATGGATTTCAGGATGGTCCACTGTAGGTCATCTGCTGTGTGGTTCATGCTGGCAAAATGTTCAACCAAGGGGGCGTTGGGGGTTCCACACCTTATGCGACTCCGATGTTGGCTTATTCTAGTTCTTATTTTTTGTGTCGTCTGTCCCACATACATAAGAGGGCAAGGACATAGAATCGCATAAATCACATTGTGACTGTTACAGTTCGTGAAATCTCTCATGTCAACTGTGATGTTATTGTGACTAAACGTGCGCCCCTCAAGTGTCAGATCACACACAATACAGTGTCCACATTTAGCGTGACCTCTCAGCGGGGGCAGGCCCCAGTTTGACTCAATTGTATTTATGGGAGGTGGTGCTGGTAGGGCCGCTCGAACAAGATGGTCCTTTATATTTCTACTTTTTTTGAACGCAAACAGGGGTTTGTCAAAAGTTAGTTGGCCTGAATTTAGGGTTGGCCAATGCCGCAAAATCGTTTTGCGGATTTTATTAGAGATTGGAGAAAAGGTTGTGACACACGCTATTCTCTCTGAACTGGGCCTCGTCTTAGGTTGGAGCAGGACCTCCCTGGGACAGTACCATGCCCGTTTTGAGGCATTCCTTACTATTCTGCTTGGATAGCCTCTTGCTTTGAGTTTCGAGCACAAGATACCTGCCTCTCTAAAATAATCACATTTTGAGGAGCAGTTTCGTCTGATCCGCAGGAACTGCGAGTAGGGAAGTGAATCTTTGAGAGCTTTGGGGTGGTTGCTGTCGTATCTGAGTAAAGTGTTGCGCTCAGTCGGTTTCCTATAGAGGCGAGTGAGCAACTCGCCTGACTCATGATAAATCATGAGATCCAAGAATGGTATTTCAGTTTTGTGATGTGAGAGAGTGAACTGTAGATTGTCACAGTTATTGTTCAGCCAATGTAGGAAAGAATTCAAACTTTCTCTCTCTGAATTCCAAATTAGAAAAATTTCATCTATGTAACGGCGCCAAACCCCTATGCTGGTTCTGAATGGATTTGTGTCAGCTAGGATGGTGCCCGTTTCAAGAGCATCCATGTACAGAATGGCCAGATGGGGAGCAAAAATTGCTCCCATCGAGGTGCCTTTAATCTGTTGGTAAAAGGTCCCGTCAAAGACAAAATAATTTTTCGTGAGACATAGTTCTAGTAATTGCAATTTGAACAATGTCGGTACTCTGTGTGGTCTTGGTCTGGAGTCAAGTGTTCTCTCTATGACATGTAGAGCCGCTCCCTGAGGTATATTAGTGTAGAGCGACTCTACGTCCAGTGTACATAATGTTTGGATGTTGGGGTCAAAGGGCTGATGTTCAACAAGATTGATCATTTCCATGCTGTCACGGACGTAGCAGCACGTGGAAGGCACAAAGTCCTTAATGAAAAAATCCACATAGGACCCTAATGGTTCCAAAATTGAACCACAAGCCGATACTATCGGTCGGCCTGGAGGGTTCTCAATGCTTTTATGAACTTTAGGGAGGGTGTAGATAACGGGGAGCCGAGGACACTTAACATTAAGGAAATTGTATTCCTTTTTGCTAAGAAAACCTTCGTCTCTGGCATCTGTGGTAATCTTTTTAATCAAGGCTTGGATTTCAATCGTTGGATTACGACCGAGTCTCAAGTAGTGTTCCCTGTTGTTCAGCTGGCGGTTGATTTCGTTTTTGTAAGTGTCAATATTTTGCAAGACGATGCCCCCACCCTTATCCGCACTTTTAATGATTAAGTCCGTGTTAGATTTGAGTGAGTCTATTGCCTCCTTTTCAATTTTGGGGATATTGTACGGAATATACAATCTCTTCTTTTCAAAAATCTCAAGCTCTTTGAGAATAAGTTTCTCAAACGTGATGATCTCTGGCGGAATCATGTTCGCCGTTGGTAGGAAAGTGGAAGGGGGGCCAAAGGGGGTGTTACGATTTAGTTCAGGCGCTGGGTGCAATTGGAAAAATGCTTTTAGCCGAACCAGTCTGAAAAAACGGAGTAGCTCTGTTTGTAATTCCATATAATTTGGGCGCACCGTAGGGACAAAAGAAAGCCCTTTCTTCAACAGTTCTAGTTCGGAATGCTGTAAGATGTGGTTAGATAAATTAAAAATAGGCAATGTTTCAGTCAAGTTTTCTGTTGTGGGTATTACCACTGATAAAAGTTGCTGCGGGTCCTCCGCTCTCCTGGAGCGTTGAACCATTTCCTGGGTTTCTTGGTCCTCCCTCTCAGTGGGGTGCCTGGCTGGCCTCTGGCTAAAAAATTGCCTTGTGCTCCTCCACGACCTCTTCCCCGGTTGCTTCCTCCCTCACCAGGATCTGAGTTGTCAGATGAGTCTTCTGAGGTGTCTGAAAAACCCACTGTTTTGTCGTTTATTAAAACGACCCCAGGGTCTATTCTGAGGATTGAAGTAGGGTCTGTTAGTGTAAAAATCCTTATTCAGATATGGATAAGTGGTCTCGACACTATAATTTTTGATATCCTTTTTAATTTTATTGGACTTTTTATTCTGTTCAATGCGATAATAGTCAGCTATTGTTTTGTCTACTTGTTCCAGTAATTTTTTACATTCAGCTGAGGGGTCGGAATCATTAATTTGTTTAAGCAGGTCAGCAATTTCTGTCTCAAGTGATTTTAGCGTCTCTGTAGCAATATCAATGCCAAGTGCCAGCCACTGCCTAGAACATGTGGTCCCAATATGACTGAAGTTTGTGATATATTTGGGATTATCTGTGAAAATACCGGGGATATTACGCACTTGTAATCCAAGTGGGATTACTCCGGATTTGAGATAATCAGTTAACATTAATATCATCAATTGTAGTCTAACCTGTTTTTTCTTTAGCTTTTCTAACTGTTCTGGTAAACTGGACACTACAGTTATTGGAGCATCTGGGGTTTCTGATAAGAGTGACGGTAACGTGCATAAATGTTTAATATGATCTGCCGTGTACAAAGGGGCATGGTCTGACATCTCCTAAGGCTAAAAAAAGAAATGAAAAGTAATTTTTGGGGAATATAGAAGTGTGTGTACAGGAGCACTAGGAAGGTCAACCTCGGTGGCGAGGTAAATTGAGTTTAGAACAACCCTGCAATCCTGGTGATTGCGCTAAAGCTTTTTTAAAAAGACAAGGGGGACCCAACGGATAGCTAAGTACCATGGGTATAACTGTGTTATATTAAACAAAGGTCCTTAGCTTATTTGAGAATCAAACCAATACAGTATAGGAACACAATGGAAAACTATACGATTTAAGGTTTCCAAACCCAGCCGGGAAAGGAGTTTATTTTTAAGAAACAATGTCCAATCTTTCAATACATATGAAATAACATGACACAAGCCTGTGCCGTACCAAAGAAGAGGGAAAGGAAAGATAGGATTAGGGTGAAAGGGGTGTCTTTCAGGCAAAGGAAGGGAGCAAGGACAGGGCACTGTAAATAAGTCAAAGATCAATGACAGTGTCGCCTGGAGTGGAGTATACACAATCCTATTTGACAATATTGTGAGTGTAAACCCACTCATAGGTGTCGACGTTTCGATCCCTAATGCTCAACTAAATATATGGGATCATCATCAGGACTTTTATAATGAACAAAACATGCCTGAATGAGATAAAGCCTGTTAGGAGAAACGAAGAGAAAAAGAAATTTTTCAAAAACTTAAGAGTAGTTTACACATGTATGCCAACTTTGTAACGAATTCGCAGTGTGTGACCAAGTGCAAGGTGTTTGTGCCCTAGTCAAGAACATAGTAACAACATTTACACACTCCTCGGAACCGCAGTGACATGCGTGAAGAGCTGCGTCAACGAGCTGTGCCATGATAGTGATCAGTTCAGTTTATAATATACTAGGGAGATAGGATTTCCATTGTGAAGTGATAGTGCAGGTTGAGAGTCTTTATACTGGCTACGTGGCAAGGAGTAGAGGTGTGACTGGGGGTAGCCCTACGGGTTCTTAAACACAATTTGTTTGATCATACCTCAGTAAATCAAGGTAAGGAGCCTCACATGGGAGGTGTCCTTCACTTCAGGATTTTGGCCGAAGCGGTGGTGCTAAAACGGGGGCAAGGTTGGCACAGGGAACAATTTTCGAGCGCTCCGCCTTCGGGCTCGGCGCCAAGCCGGTGCCAACCCGAAACCTACGGCGTCCAACGCCAAAACCAAAATCATAAGAAAGTACTTCAACTACAGAGCCTTGGACCGATAATCCACCTTCGGATCCAAAACAGAAGGGGATCGTTATTAACCCAGTAACTGGACATATTCATGCCAAAATTACAGAGAAAAGGAAATGGGCCTACCAGAAGAATACTACATTCCTCTAAAGGAGAAAAATGTGGGCACTGACCCTTCTTGTACATGTATTTATATAGCGCAAATCACCAACCGAGGTCGGTATCTAAGCGCTTGCTTAGGGAACCCGTCCTGGTATTCCCCTGTGAGATAACCCCGGCAGGGTATCCACAAGGTGAAAGCCAGGCATCCCGCCGCGAGGGGCCGTTGTGGAGATTAAGCAAGCTATTGCCCAGAGTCGCAGAGTGTGAACCCGTGAGTCGAGTAGGCACCGGAGCGAGAATTATCGAGTCCGTGGAATTTTTTGAGCCCAAGACCCGCCGAGGCGGGGAATTGAACCCTGGTCCAGGGCCGATCTCAGCTTCCGGGTCTGCTGCCTCTAACCCCTGAGCCACACTTCTTCACCATATATCCCACCTTCTTCATCCACTGATCCAAATGTACTGATTACACCTACACCACAATCACCAGACCCACAGGATGCAGGGGAAGGGGATGGGGATATGGATGACTATGCACCACAAGATGCACCACAGGATCCTGATCCATGGGATCATTACAATGTCCCTCAACCAGATAATGACCCTGACCTATATCCATCCAGGCCTTCGCCCCCAAATGACAACATTGGGTACTTTGAGCTCCTTAATAGGGCCACACAATATCATAGAGTAGAGCTTCATAAAGAAAGTTTAGAGGAGGATTTTTTGTTGGAGACACTGAGTTCATCTCAAAGGGCTACACACACATTACCAATGTTAAAGGCGATGTTCAAACAGACTGAGGATGTCTTTAAAGGCCCTGTAGGGCTAGGATCATCACTCCGATCCGAAAAAAAGTCTTGCAAACTACCAACAGGTGCTGGCTTGACCAAACACACTTAAGGACATGCAGCTGGAGCCTGAGGACTCACACAATGCCAGGACTCTACATGGTGGTTAGGCGGCGAAGGCTACAGCGAGCAGCACGGAACAGACTACGTATCCAGGAGCGGATATTCCGTCAGCGGTTCACCCTACTGGGCCAAACCAGGGAGCAAATCTACGCAAAGTACCGCCTAAGTGGGGCAATGATAATCAAGCTGATCCGGGACCTAGACCCCCTCCTGCAGCACCCAACAAGGAGGACCAATGCCGTTCCCACACATGTGCAGGTATTGTGCAGCCTGCACCTACTGGCCTCCGGAAGCTTCCAGGGTATAGTTGCTGTTGCAGGGGGAATATCCCAGCCCGCCATGTCCCGCTGCCTAAGCATTTTCCTGGAGGCCATGCTGACCCGCCTACACCACTACATATCATTCCCCACCAGCCAACAGGACTTGAACGAAACCAAGCTGCAATTTTACAATGTTGCACAATTTCCACACATCATAGGATGCATTGACTGTACTCACATCCACATCTGTCCACCAGCAGAAACGGAATACATGTATCGTAACCGCAAGTCCTACCACTCCCTCAATATACAGATGGTATGCAATGCGAAGACAATCATCACGGACATAGTGGCACAGTACCCGGGGAGCACACATGACTCCTTCATATTCCGGCACAGTGGCATCCACACACGACTGGCCAGGGGAGACTTTGGTGAAGGACACCTACTGGGTAAGTACACATGCCACACAACAGTACAATGTGATAATGACGCTGCGCTGCACAGGCACTCACCCTCTGCTCCTATCATGCAGGTGACAGCGGCTACACTCTCCGTGAGTACCTACTCACCCCATACCTCAACCCTGCAACACCACAGCAACGGCGTTACAATGCAGTACACATACGCAGAAGAAATTGCATTGAGAGGACATTTGGCCTTTTGAAGAGCAGATTCCGCATACTGCACAAGACTGGTGGGGCCATCAAATACGATCGTGAGGTCTGCTGCCGCATCGTGGCCATGTGTGCTATCCTACACAACATTTCTACCAAGCGCAGGATACCTGTAGACAGTGAGTCAGAAGGGGACAATCAGCCACCTGCACATGTGCGTCACGCACGCGGGGAGAATCCAGCAGAAGGACACAGGCGCCGCAACCAAATCTGCATGAACTATTTCTAGGGCACCCACTCCCCACACCCATTACTCAACTCATGCATGACAACATTAATAATGACATGAGGCACTTTACGTTATTCAGAATTTTAGTTACTGTTACTGCACAATAAACATGGCATTCTGAAAAGTGTGAAAAGATTGACATATTGCGTCATATGTCCAGATTAGTCTGTATGGCATGCTTGTTGCGTCAGCATGTGGCCTCATTGTAATGCACAACAGTTCAGTGGCGTCTCCGGGTAGTTGCCCCTGACCTCCTCTCAACGTCCTCCTCCTGATTCTGCCGTGCGGCAGCAGGGGCCTGCTGCTGCGGTGGGGTGCTACGACCGGTGGTAGGGACTGGCTGCTATGGCTTGATGTTGCCTCACTGGTGTTGTCTGCCCCCTCCCCCCCCGCCTGGCCATGGCCAGTAGACTGCATGCCCTGCATGGCTGTTGCTATGTTCTCCAGGGCTGTCGTGACGTCCTGGCAGCACTGCACCATTTGGACCTGCATGGCAAGGAAGCTTCGCGAGAGCTGGGAGTTGGCGTTCCCAATAATGTGATTGGACTGCGTGTACGCCGACAGGCGGGTCAACAGTTGGCGGTGTCTGCGGCGATTGACATCCCACTGCCTGGACATTGCCTGAGTGTTGGCCTCCACAGCTGCTGTCATATGTGCCATATTACATGCCGTCTTGTCCAGTTGGAGGTGGATGGTGGCTAGATGTTGGGCCTGGGTCTGGTGCACACTCAGCATCCTGCGCTCAATGGAGAGCCCACCTGCACGCACAATTCTGCCCCTGCCAGCGCGGGATGTGTTGGTGCGCGGCTCCCTGACCAGACCGCTTGTCTAGCTCCTCACAGCCGCAGAGCGGCGGGTTGGTTGGCGACCTGCTGCTGGTGTTGCAGGCCCCACTGGTGGCAGTGTGCTGCGTGGTGCTACAGCAGCGCCTGTTGTCACGGGGGTGGCACGGGCCACAGGGGCGGGTGGTGGGATGACCGCTGTTGTGGCAGCTTGCCCTGATGGTCCGGGCTGTGGGGTATAATGTGTGTTCTCCTCAACCACCAGGGCCTCGCTGTCTGTGCTGGGGACATCAGCGCCACCTGTGATGTAAAGTGGACGTTGATTAGTGACATGTTCCGTACACAGTTAGGCTTGCTACATGCAAGCAGTCTACCATTCCCTGTCTCGCTGCAGGATTGACTCTCACTGGACATGTCAGGCTCTATGGTACAGGATGGTAATTGTGGGCAGACTACATGTCCCACAATGCAATTGCGCTATGGAGCTCTAATTTGGCTGCATGATTGGGGTTTGTTATGGGATGCACTGGAGTCATGGACAATGTTAGGGGACAGGGGGTTGCAGTCGCATGGCACTTACCTGGTGTGTCTTGGGTGGGTCGGGAGGAGTCAAGCTGGGTCACACCCACGCAGGCCTGTGGGTTGATGGTCTCCTCCACTTGGTCCTCCAGTGGG
The DNA here is from genome assembly GCF_964263255.1 of Lissotriton vulgaris. Classification (NCBI taxonomy): domain Eukaryota; kingdom Metazoa; phylum Chordata; class Amphibia; order Caudata; family Salamandridae; genus Lissotriton; species Lissotriton vulgaris. The sequence continues at coordinate 389,273,340 of NC_141699.1, read as the reverse complement.
ATGTTCGGTGGGACAGTGGGCTCCCCTCCACCTGTCGCCAATTGCTCCCCCAGCCTCTCAGCAATCTTTTCTTTTGCCCGCCCTCTTAAGTAATACCAGCGCTTTTTCAGCTCATCCACCGAGCGCTGGGTCACCACCACGGCGTTCACTTTGGCGCAGATGTGCAGCCATATGCGCCTTTTGTCCGCCTCTGGTACCCTTCGGGAGTCTTTGCCAAATAGGCAGTTGTGATCCTTGGAAACTCCTTCAATAAGGTGTTCGAGCTCCTGCTCTGAAAACTTTATTTTGCGCTTTCTCCCACTGGTGGAAACTCCTGCTGCATCCTGTGACATGCTTGCCACTGTGGTGTCTCCTGCTGTAGTCCTGTGGGAATTGTGGAGGGAGCTCTGCAACTGATGCCTGTACTTCAGCCTCTCACTGCTGAATGAGGGTGGGACCTGCCTACTTCCTGGTTGTGATGTCATCATTGTGCTCAGGATGAGACTTCCCGTTTTTGCGATCTCGCAGTTAGCGAGATCGCTATTTGCGATATCGGTAATTGCGAAATCGCAATTTGAACAGGGTATCGGCGGATTCTGCGATTTTTTACCGAATTCTGGGATCTCGCAATCGGCGATTGCGCCCGCTTGCGAATCGAAGTTTTTTAAATCACAAATGTTCATGAATGCCGTTCTGCGATTTCTAAATTGCGATTCGCATTTTCTCGCAATTTAGAAATCGCAGAATTTGACATTGATGAATCTGGCTGCTAATCTATACATCTAGTCGGACAATTTTCATATGGTAACACTTCAACAAGTGCTCCCTCATCTTCAGCAAGACGACTTTCTATCCACTCTGGATTCAAAGGACACTTACTTTCATATTCTAATACACACTGCGCACCACAAATACCTCAGGTTTGTGGAAGCAGGCCAACATTATCAAATCAAAGTCCGTCCCTTCGGAGTGACAACTGCTCCCAGGCTTTTCACAAAATGTTTGGCAGTAGTCGCAGCCCACCTGAGAAGACAACATGTTCACATCTTCCCATACTTAGACGACTGGTCTCTTAAAGGCCAGCTTGCACAACAGCTGTCTACGTCACACACATAAGACTGTGCAACTGTTTCACCAACTAGGATTCACAGTAAATCAGGGCAAATCCTATCTCCAACAATCCATGTCTCAAGACTATCTAGGAGCTACTATAGACACACAAAAAGCTATAGCATTTCCAGCTCCAGCCAAAATCAGGAATATTTAAAACCTGATGTCTCAGTTCCAGCCTCAACACTCCTTACCAGCTCGAGTGTTCATGCAATTACTGGGAATGATGGCGTCTTGCACTTTCATAGTTCCCTACTCTAGACTTCAGATGCGCCCCCTTCAGGAATACTTAGCACATCAGTAGTGGAACCAGGCTCAAGGTAAGTTATCAGATCTAGTGTTGGTAGACGGCCACACCCATCGCTCTCTGCAGTGGTGGAACACACAAAACCTTTTGAAAGGGCGCCCCTTCAGTGACCCGGTTCCACAGATAGTGCTGACAGCAGATGCATCACTGACAGGTTGGGGAGCGCATCTCCAAACCCACACAATTCAAGGCATGTGGAGCTTCCAACAAAAACATCTTCATATAAATCATCTAGAACTGTTAGCGATTTTTCTGGCTTTGAGCATTTCAAGCTCAGCTAGTAGGCAAGACTGTGCTAATTCGTACAGACAACTTGACAGCCATGTACTACATTCAAAATCAGGGGAGGACACGCTCCTTCCAACTGTCCCACCTAGCTCAGGGAATCTGGAGGTGGACCATTTATCACAAAATCTATCTCCTAGCAGAACACCTCCCAGGAGTAGACAATCAGATGGCAGATCTGTAAGTCCTCAGAAACAGCAAATCCACGAATGGGAACTACATTCTCAAGTTCTCCTCCCATTCTTTCAAATATGGGGATTCCCAGACATAGACCTGTACGCCACACAACTAAACGCAAAATGCCCAAACTTCACGTCCAGGTATCCACACCTATTGTCCAAAGGCAATGCACTATGGATGAACTGGTCAGGGATATTTGCTTACGCTTTTCTGCCTCTCCCACTCATTCCATTAGTGGTTCGGAAACTCAAACAAGCGTCCCTGATACTAATCCTAGTTGCTCCCACATGGGTACGTCAACTATGGTTCACAACCCTATTGGAACTCTCTGTAGTTCCTCATCAAAAACTACGTCTTACACCGAATCACCTCACACAGAGCCAGCCATTGAGACATAAGATACCCAGACCCCAGTTAACTCAATCTGGCTATCTGGCACCTGAAGTCTTAGAGTTTGGTTATCTTAAACTACCGCCAGACTGTATGAATATTATCAAGGAAGTTAGACGTCCAACCACAAGAGCCTGCTATCCAGCAAAGAGGAAGCAGTTTTTGATTTACTGTAATAACAACCACATCAACCCGCTTGATGCTTCTGTCCAAAACAATATATGCTATTTGTTACATCTACAACGTTCCAATTTAGCATACATGTCCTTACGTTTACATCCCGCTGCTATAGCTGCATACTTCCCAAATAGGCAGCATCTATCTCTTTTTAGAGTACCTGTCATTAAAGGATTCATGGAGGGACTCAAAGACTTATTCCCCTGAGACGTCCACCTGCTCCAGTGTGGAATCTGAACATTGTTCTTCTCCCCAGACTAATGGGTCCACCCTTCGAACAATTGCACAGCTGTGAAGTGCAATTTCTCACATGGAAAGTTGCTTTCCTAGTTGCTATCACATCACTCAGATGAGTGGGTGAATTTCAGGCATTAACTATAGAAGAACCCTTTTTATAAATGCATAAAAACAAAGTAGTTCTTCAGACTAATTCTAAATTCCTTCCTAAAGTCACTTCTGTTTTTCATATCAATTAATCTGTTGAGTTTCCTGTGTTCTTCTTCAACCTGATTCAATGGCAGAATGTGCACTACACACATTAGGTGTGAAAAGAGCATTGCTTTATTACATTGAAAGGATAAAACCTTTCCGTACCACAAATCAGCTTTTTTTCACTTTTGCTCCGCCATACAAAGGCAATCCTATATCAAAATCAGGTATTGCAAGGTGGATAGTCAAGTGCATTCAAATATGCTATGCAAAGGCTAAACGGACAAAAGCAGTTCCCCCTAGAGCACACTCTACATACAAACTGGGGGCTTCTATGGCATTCCTATGAAATATACCCATAGATGATATATGCAAAGCTGCAACATGGTCTACAACTCACACATTCATAAAACACCATCCTGTGGATGTGTTGGCAGCACAGAAAGCTAGAGTATGCCAATCAGTTTTACGTACACTATTTCAGACCACTGCAACAGGTACAGGTTAGCCACCGCTTTGGGAGATAACTGCTATGTAGTCTATGCAAAAGCATATGATCTACAGGTCATATGCATCGAACGGAAAATGCTACTTACCCTCTATGCATTTGTTCTTGGCATATAGAGCTGTAGAGTCATATGCGCCCACCCGCCTCCCCGGGTACCTATACCTGTTGCAGTAACATCTTACTTAGATACATGCATTTATGGAAATCTCCTTCTTGCTACTCTTACTAACTCCATTATCACCCTCTGCGGGAAAATAATCTAACATTGGAGTCGATGCCCATGCGCGCTGTCACCGAAAGGAGGAGTCACCTACCTTGTGACTGGAAATACTTCTTCAAAGACAAACAAAGTGCAAACATCGGACCCAACACTAGATGGCGATCTATGCAAAAGCATATGACTCTACAGCTCTAAACGGCAAGAACAGATGCATACTGGGTAAGTAGCGTTTTCTTTTCATGTGCTATCTAAAACTAATAGTGCGCAGAAATTTGCATTAAAGGAGATGCGAGACATCAGCTGATGAAGTGCATGGCCCTGTAACACACGGGGCTATGACAAAGATAGGAAGAGGAATGTTACTACAGCTGACAACCTAACCTGCAGTAGTAGCAAATACCTCCTTTCGTCTTCCAGTTATATCTCTGCCAAAAGCCTCCATACTGAACATTCGTAGTAAGAGTTTTACAGAGGTGATATATTCCAGCTGTAATTCATTTTGATGTATCATACATATTGTCATCCTGTAACTAACGGAAACCATTGTATTACTCTAGAAACTTCGAGAGATCTTCAAGGAGGGAGTTGAAGACGAAGACTGAAGATGTACCTTCTCAAATCGTCGAGACAACTCAACACTGGACCTGGACCATCTTTGGCTCTGACTCAGACCAGACTCATGGAATGGGAGATACCTCACAAAAAGAAAACCCTAAACCTTTCAGAGAATTGTGATGCTCAGCATACTGACTGCAGTACTTCACAGTTTTGCACAGACCTGGCAGTTAAACTGGAAACTGCACCAATGGCGCGGTGAACGGCATTGCAAATGTGGCAGACAGCTAGGAGAGTCGCCTCCAAGTAATGAAGCCAGCGGAGTGCTCTGGTCGGTTCAGGCGCTGAGATAGAGCTCTCATGAGGAAACAGTCATTCTGCAGGTGTAGAAATAAGGGACAATACCGAACATCAAGGCAGCAGTGAACACTCTCTGCATGCCTAACACAGTTGTGTCTCATGCAGGGAATGCAGTATTTAGGTGTGGACAGACTCATATGCTTCTGGTCTTTATGTTTTTTGCTCAGCTTATCCTTTGGATGTGTGATATGGATAAGTGCTGTGCAGAGCTGAACTCCCCACCCATTTACAAAAGTACAGTTGCTATCCATTGCCTAGTGGAGAGAAAAGCAAGTTATAACCTTCTTGGAAAAGAGTTTACATATTAAACCCTAGGTGGATTAAAGGGGATCTATGCTGCATTCAGTACATGGTCTGCATTTGTTCTGCTTGTGCTCTCCTTTCCTGTTCTTTTTGATTGCCTCCTCAGATGTTGTAGGTCCTCTTTGAAGTCACTTCATTTACAGGTGCATGGACTGGCAAATTCCCTGCAGTGCTTCATGATTCTGCTTTGCTTCCTGATCAGTTTACTTAGGGATTTGTTTGGGGCCGAACAAGATGTCGGTTACCCTTGATGTTAGGGGACTTTACCTGCAAACACAAGACCATATGGTGCTGCCTGGTTCCGGCCAGCCACCAGTAGATAATTCACTGGATTGCGACCACAGAAAAGAGATTCATAGAACCATTTACCAATCACAGAACTGAAAAGGACTTTAAGTCAGGAGAGGAAGAAAGTTCCAAGTCTGCTCTAAAATAGATAGTATGAATCAGATGTTTAATAGGCTTACATACAAAAAATGCATTATGGCCAGTTCTCTGTCTCGAAATTAAGATGACCATGCTAAAGTCCACTGACTCTAGTTTGTGGGAATCCCAGAACAATAATGGCGCCCAGATTCGGAAAACTCAGCTCTGTGAAATATCGCAAGTAGACTAAGGCATATAGCTAATCACCCTACTTTATTGTAAACATTGGTGATAACTGCAAATGCAGGACGTAGGCCTTGGTAGCACCCATGTGTAAAAAGGGTGAAGCCCATCTCTTCGGCAGCTTCTAGATAATGACTAGGCTACAGCATATTTCATCAAGAAGGCTCATTCTGTCTTCATTGACCTGAACTGTTGCCCTGGAAATCAAACTAGGAGTGGCCACACCTTCCATGGCACAGCTAGGGATTGGTTATAGCATCAGTGGCCATTGTGCAAACCTACATTAACCAAATGTGGTTGTAGCAAACAGCTTTCAGATCCCCCACATGCATACCTGTTCTAGCGTAAAAGACGACCAAGAGTTGCACTGACCCTGGTGAGATTGGAGGTACTTGCACAAATAAGTTTCACTCCCAGAGCACTGGGAGGTGGGTGACATTGGGAGAGGAAGGGATGTTTAGGCTGTGGTTTGCACTATAAGTTCAGAATCTGCTTTCCACTGCTGATCCCTGGCACATTGTTAGTCCAAGGAGTGGGAGGGGGTTATTTGATGTGAATCTAAACTGGACTGGTATGTTTGTACAAGTACAAGACAGGCACATTGCAGGTTAATTAGCATTTCTTTTTATAATCAACACCTGCAACGACGGAATATTGGTGGACTACATCCAAGGTGTCAGTTGTTGTTCGATACCACTGCTCAGCAGAGATGCATAAATCCTTATGTATATGTTGAGCAAAAAGATAAAGAATGTAGTGCAACAGGATGGTGCACCCACAAAAAGGTCCAAAATTCCTTTTGTATATTCGTTATTTTCTTTATTGAGAATATTATATTTTCTTTCCTTTAAAACACAACCAAGGTTGCAGTCAACGCATTTCGTTCAGCTAAACTAAACTTCATCAGGGCTTATTTGTGAGTTATGACAAGAAGTCTTTTTTCAGAAAACTTCACAAAGAGTCCATTCAGACGTATGCCAACTTACTGGTTTGTAGCACCATTTTCATCCAATCAAACCTCGGTGAGACAGCTGTTACCCAATCACAACAACTGAATCCGTGTCTCTTGTTTCATCCTCATATTCTTCCTCAGGTCGCAACCAGCAAAATCAGAGGAAGGGATGTTGACGCTGTGGTTTGCACTATAAGTTCAGCATCTGTTCGCCACTGCTGGCACCTGTTAGGCCAACGTGTGGGAGGGGGTTATTTGCTGTGAATGTAAACTGGACTGGCATGTTTGTACAAATAAAATACAGCCACATATCAGGGTAATTTGCATTTTTTTTCCACAAAAGTTTGGAGAAGCCATTAAACAGATGATTTTACAAGCAATTCCATATTAAAATATGCAACAGCTTCTGCACTTCACCTCTTCACTGATCCCCACCACTTGTAATTAAAGTTCAGAAATATTTATTTGCCATCACCTAAGTTAACACGTGGCATCTTCATCTGAGTTCTGGCTTTTAATCACTAGTCAGTAAAGAAAGGGATAGTCTAAGGTTCCAAAGTCCCATAAAATAATATAATTCCTCCGGATAACAAAGAGAGTACTGATTGAAGGTGTCACATATGAATAGTACTACTTTTGTCAGCATTGCAGGACAGCAATTCACCTGTTTTACCTTGATGCTATGCGCCTGCAAAGCGAGCGGTCAACATCATATAGAGATTCAACTTCGTACAATACCCGTGGGTTGTAGTTTCTAGTCTAGTGCAGGACAAAATAAATCTGCTTCATGGGCTCTTCATTGACAGTCATAAATGCTGAAGTTTTCCCGAATGAGTGAGAGGATCCTGAATGCTTTACATTACAAAGAATTTGAAAATTATTTAAGAGGTGAAATTGAACTTTCTTTTTAATGTGGATGCCCTCTGTATCCTTTCTAGGATAAATTATATGATTGTTTTCAATTGAAAAAGAAAGGACCCTCTGGCAACTTTGAAGCTCAAAACCCCAACTCTACAGTCAAGGGAAAACTAGGAAACAAAATGACAGATAAGGGAGCACGAGAGGCAATATGTAGAGCAACGCTGAGAAAAGATGCACCGCCGTTTAAGAAGCTAACAGCTTTACATGTCATCATGCCTTGCACCGGCACTTGCCATACCAGCTCAGTTCTTTTGAAAAGGCATGAGGGACCTTTTCCTGATGAATACTTTAACGATATAAGCTGGAGAAGTACGGGGAGTGTAGGGTTGTTCATGACTTTTGTGAAGATATCTACAATGCACGTACATTTTCTTCTGCCTCTCCGAATCTTCCATGATAGGGATGAACGATTAACATAATAGCAAGTTTATCCCCCAAAATGTCGGATGCGCTAAGGCTGCAACGCAGAACATCAGGAGAATTTAAACTTTAACAATTTTTACCAGAATACATTTTCAAAGCAGACAGACACATTACTTTATCTAATCTAGAATCTTAGTTTTGCCAATGACGCCTGTTGTAAGTGTGAAATAATTTCATGTAGCATACAGGATGCTCTCTTTCTTGACATGGACTATTCTGATGTGTCTAATCGTATACAAAAGGGGCCCATAAATAATAAAGGTTGATTACATTTTCTGATGTTTTTTGTTAGGTTGAAATACTATAGCAAAACTCTCCTAATATCTAACGAATGTTCAGGAGCTGGAACATCCTGAAATGTAAAATGCCCAAACTTCATCTCCAGAGTACAGGAACAAGGGTCGAACTGTAAGGAAGAAACAATTGAGGGGCTTGTAGTCAGCTGCAAAGAATGAGAGCGCAGGAGGCAGTGTGGAATAGACTGGAGCTAACTACCGGGGTGTATAGTACATTTGTGTAAGAAGTGACCCTAGGGAGGAAAGTCCTAGTGGACAAGGTAGAATCATAATAAAAGACATTATAATTATAGCGGGCTCACAATTGGCACACTGCACTTAGATAACCCAAGCAAATAACACAGGATCAAAAAGGGTGGCATAAGTCAAAGTGGCACCTCTCGCCCAGGGTGTGTACCCATTGAGCACAGTTCAGTCAAGAAGTGCAGGCGAACACAGACTTGAGATCTCTGATCATTAAGGGGGACAACATTGGTGAGTATGATACACCTAAGTGAAAGGGCTTAAAAGCACTGCAAAAACGCTGACTAAACCATCATGGACTAAGCCAGGTCTGGTGGCTAAAAGGGCTCCAGGAATCTGTGAACCTGTGTTTAACCTCATAATAGCAACGTTGAATCCTAGCTGGACCACTCAGCCTTTCAACCTTCTGAGGTCGATAACATGAGTACTACTGAGTTGGGGAATAAACAACTGTTATTTCAGCACCAAGGGGGAACCTGTGCTTTACAATTACAAATTGGTATGTTATGGTACATGCAGCCCACAAAAGCGATTTTATGGCACAGATATTTCAGATTATTAGGTACCAAATGTACCCGTGTGTGGCTCAGAGTTGCTGTGGGTACGTCTGTTAATACGTGCCTTAAAATTAAGGTTAGCTGGCTATCAGAGCTAAGTAAAAACTAGGAAACTTTACAATATATTTTTGCATTCAAAGACCAATAAATGTGACCCAGGAGCATTGGTCAATGGCCACAATGAAAGCACAAAGCAGAGCGCACAGCAGTCGGTGGTGCTTTAGGCCTTTCCAAACCTCTAAGATGTGATGGGTGTGGAGAAGAGACAAGAGGCTCCATCCTCAACATGCAACATTGCACTTTCAAGGTGTTGTAAGTGGACTCTTTCAACCCTAAGAATGTCTCAAATGACTCCATATGGCACTGAAAGGAACCCAAACACTATCACCAGAGGCTGTTATTTACTTCATCATTTCTTAAGATAAGCAATTGCGAGTGCCTAGGTAGATATTTACATGTACGATTTTTCCCTGACCTAGGAATTGCAAATTGACTTTTGCTCAGGGGGCCTTTGTTTTATTCACCATTTACTTAATCAAATACATCTTGTGGCCTTTTCCCTGATGTTGATTGGATATTAATCAAGCACTGAAGCACCAATGTTGAATAATTCTCACTAGTGCTGACACAGGGCAACCTCATTCCAATCCTTTGAAGTGATATTGAGTAGGCCTATAACCTGCTCATTTTCCCTAGTTTCATGTAGGAAAACAGCAAGTCTTCACCATCCTTCTGAGCTCATGGTGGATGTCAATGGCTCTAATCCTTGCTAGCAGTGAGTGCCATAGTTGTGTGTCTTGCGCAGAGAAAGACATACCACCTATTGTCTTCTTCTTGCGTTGACTAGCTGTGGTGTTAGCCTGCATGGCACTGTCCTTTTCCGAGAGCATAAAAGCTGGACCTTTGCCGTATATGACCTAATACTTAACGTGGAAGATCTTGAAAGCCTATCTTCTGGTGACCTGGAGCAAATGAAGGGCTTTTAATGCAAGGTAGATGATGGCCCATAGATTCACATGCTGGAGTTGTCGTGCAGTTGTGTTCTGAATTATTTGTCAGCATCCCATACAAAAGTGAGACCAAGTGGTAAAAACCATTTGCATAGTCCAGTTTTTAAATAACAAGGGAAGTAGTTGGCTGGGACTTCTGGGTCAATACTAAAAAAAGAAATATACATCATAGTCTCTGCATGGTATGAAACTGGCTATTTATCATCATTGGTTAACTTGAGTTCATCATGAGTGCTGAGTCCATGTTGACCTTGTCATTTCACTTTTACTGATGCTGTAGGTAGTGCTACGAGTGCCTGGACACGGGCTATTAATGGGACATCTTTTTTTCAATACCCACATGTCAGAAACTCAGTTCTCAAAGCATTGAATTAAAGGTGGTTTGTTATCCAATGCTCAAACCTGCAGAACAATCACCTGGTTCTAAGATTTCAAAGTTACTTGGATATTTCATCTTTAGGATGGCTTGTGGGTCATCGGTATGTGAGGTTAAAGCAAGTTCCGGCAGGCTCGTGTTAAATAGGAGTGAGAAATGATCAAACTTTGCGGTATTCTAGTGGGGATGTTATATGGAGGGGCATAGCTGAAGGTTCCAAGATACTGTTTGATCTGTCCTTACGTTAGTAGAAGATCCCTTCAATGATGCATCCAACAATGCCTATTCTTTTTTAGTCTGTTAAATAAAGAATTGTGATACAATGTCAAAAGCTGTGAACAAGCACATACATAGTAGCGCTACAATCCCCTTTCTGTCAACAGTGGTTTTCAAGTTGTCCCAGACGAAGATCAGGGCAGTTACAGTACCTGTCCCTGGGTGGAGGTTAGTTTGCTAGTAGGATAATAGCAGTTCTCTCCAAGAAAATAGGGGGATCTAGGGGAAGACTGCCCTTCTACATTTTCAATCAATGGTCCAATTGATATTGACCTATAGTAGTTTGTTTTTGCTAGGTCAAGGTTGTCTTTCTTAAGAGTAGTCATTTGTAGGATATTTTGAGATTCCCTTGAAACATTGCTGTAACTAAGGATTGTTTTTATTATGTTCAATGCTGGTATTGGGACTGAGGTTGATAGTAAGATATTTTTTGTCATTTTCTGGTGTGCATGGATCCGATGGTGAGCAGGCTGGGCCATTCGCCTTTACCAAATCCTAAAATTCTGCAAGGGCCAGATGTGGGACGCAAGTTCTTGTGTGGGGATTTTTCTTTGGTTTGGTCCCTCTTGACCTATGTTCAGATTGAGAGCTAGGACTTTGTTTGACAGGACGGAGCTTTCTTTTAGCTTTAGGAGAAAAGTGATCTTCCATTAAATTACAGAATTTGTATGATTGGGATGTTGTTGCAGAAAAGCATTCAACATTGAAAAACTCAAGAGGGGCTTATTAATGAGCTGATTGTGCCACTGTTTGTCACTTTTTGTGACACTGCGGTGACGTAAAAGATGAGCCACATTGTGCCATGTTTACAAAGTGTCTAAGCAGATGCGTCACTTTGTAAAGCCATGCGCTACATTATACCTGCCTCAGGTATAATGTATGAAGGGTGGGCGTTCCGACGCAGAAAAGGCTTGTAGAAGTGTCGCAGTGAATTCTATCAGATGTCACTGCAACACTTCTAAGATGCTACTGCGTCAAATCCTTATGCCTGCCTCACAGCAGGCGTTAGACTGATGCAGGCCCTTTCTCATGGGGCTTGCCCCATGTGAAAGGACACATTGCTGGAGTTGCGTCTGTTTTCAGGCACACTCCAGCAATGAGTCATTTTGCACAGACAGATATGTCAGGGTTCCTGACGTATCTGTCAATCCTTGCAAAATGGAGCGCAGTACAGGAAATATGGAGCATCCATGGTGCCGCAAAGGAGGGTGCACTGAAAGGTGTTGCATCACTGTTTTACCGCAGCGATGCAACACTTTTTATAAACGAGGTCCAAGATTATTTTGTAGAATTCCTTAATGATGCATTTTGCTTTCGAGATCCAATTTGAGTATTGATGTATTTTTTTCTTGTTTGATGGTAGATTAGTAGATCTTGCTTAGTCTTTTGAAGTATATTTTGTCTAGTCAACATCTTAGTTTATACCACTAGCATTGAAGGGTGAACAGTTGTGTTTTATCTTCCTTAGTTTGTCATTCATCCATGGCATCTTCCATTTTTGTTTTGAGATTATGGAAGTTTTCTGACTGTGATTATTTTGCCAAAGGCTTTAATAAGGCAGTCTTACAATTGCTTTACAGTAGTTACTTGTGCCAGGTTTGACATCAACATCACATAGCAGTTGAGTTTTTCCATGGTGAGTGTGTTCCTTCAGCTGTGTGTTGAGGGGAACGGTGCATGGGGGATGGAAGTAGTTCAGTTCTTTGGATTGTGACTGTTTTCCTATGGTAGAAGATCACATCCAGTCTATGGCCTCCTGGTTTTGTGTCTTTTGACACTCCAGCTCTATGTGGCGAACCCTAGTAGCATGAATATTGTTCAGGTGTGATTGGTCTATACAAGTCTCTTACTGCACACTGGTTGAATTAGTCCTCTCTGGCATACCTCGGCTGCCAGGACCCTTGGGCATGCCCACACACACACAAGCTGAGTGGCATCACTCCAGCAGCTGGCAGTAATGGCTCCCACCTCAGGACCATATGTAGGAGCTGCATATGGCAATGTGCCAACTCCAGAATGTTTATGGAAAGTAGGAGCAGTAAGCAGCAGTCCTGATGTGGCACAGTGCCAACTGGACCCTTGGTGAGTGTGTAGGCTCGATGTCTTGGCGATAGGCCCTTACTGAGGCAGGCAGCACCTCTAGGAACTAGCACAAAGAGTCTGCAGGCCCATTGATGCTTGCATCCAACAGATCACTCTCTAACTGTCCTCTTTTCTGGGTGTCCCAATGACACCGGGGATACTCTTCATCTCGTTCCTCCCTAGACAGACGTTCTACCTGCAGGGATGGCAAACTCATTCCCTCTCTAAATAGGCATGCTTCTAGATGCTTCTGTACAGGAATATCGCTGCTCCAGCAAGAGATCAAGATCTCAGGTAATGTCCCCTCACCTCTGGGAGACTGGCTGTCAAGTAGACACTAGTCCTGCTTGCACAGCAGTCCTCTAAGTACTCTGTAGAGCGTCCCTTGCTTGGCCAGAGAGGACGTGGAACTAAAAGAAGTGGGGTGTCATTGTCCCAGTTTTATACACACCTGGCAGACCGGAGATGTGTATCCACTGTCTGAAACTGTAGAACCATCATAAGGTGGTTTGCCTTGCAAATGTCCTCTTTAGGCTAGTCTTCAGACACTGCCTCTGTTTAGAGTGATGCGTATTACAGCAGGATAAAGGTGACGGAGTTCCCTTTATATCCTAGGGAGATCGCATTACGGCAGACGTCACGCTTGTGATGGAGTACTCCATCTGCCAAGATCTAAATTAGGCCCAAAGATTTGTGAGGTTTCTGCACCTGACGTTCATGAGCCCAAATGAAAGACTAATCATTGATTGACAAAAGGACAGACTTGTACACGTTTCCTCTTCTTGCACAACAAAGTTTGCCGTCCAACTCCTCAACATTAGCATCCACCAAATGGCAGTGTTCAGAATGACTAATGGCAACTATTGCTAAGCAAACGGCCTAATCGAATATCTAAAGGAGACCTCTCTCAGCTCCCCTCACTTCAGTGTAAAGATCTGCTCCCTCCAGCTTTAGGAATGTGTGCAATACATTCACTGTACGGTAACACAGCCCTCGCCTCCATGAAATGCAAAGCCACGCTAGGGATATCCATAATGGATACCTCTATCCTCCTTTACTGTGGTTCACTCACACACGCCATGCAAGAACCACACATGCTACATACATCAGCACACATAACATGCACTAGGTATGTTAGCATAATGGACTGGGTAAGCACATAGAAGCAGAAATGTACATGAGTGGGCCAGAAGGCCTTGACTCCAGTAACACAGGCAAAACGTCTGGTCACCCTATGAATTCTGAAAACACAGTACACTGCCACCACCGTTTTATGTGCTAATTCCATGACAGAGACTGCAGTCAACCGCCAATAAATGAAGGCATGGTTAGTGCACCCTGCAGGTCACAGGAGAAGTCCATGACATAACAAAAGTTGTCCAACATATTTCCTCCTTCATGGTTCATTGTGCTTTAGTGGGATCTTAACTTGGTCCTTATCTTTCTGATGTGGTCTTCGTTTGAGACAATATATAGCTCCCCATTGCATTTGTTGAAAATAAAAACAGTTTTGTTGATTGGCATTTCTCCTGCTCGATGTGTGAGTGAGCTGTAGGTGCTGTGTGTCCATCCACCATTCATGCTTCCTCCCCGAACAATCTGGTTTTGAGGTCAAAAGTCTTTGCTCCTCCCATAGCTGGTGACCCCATTTCAAGTGGGCCTCTGTATCGCCCTGCCTTCATTCTACTCTCCTCATCCCACCAAGGAGGAGAGACCCCGCTGTTGAGACCCTTGTTAGGCTGCCAGCTATTACATGCGAGTAAGCCGGTTATTTTAGAAAAAGGATCAGGTTTTCAATTGCAGTGTTGAAGCCAAAAAATGAAAGGCTGCCTTGAAGAGAACATTGTCCAGATGTATTGTGCTATACATTAAGATTTGCTATGTGCTTGCAAAGAAGGTCCCTCCTGGAAAGTTCAGGGTCCACACCCCCACAGCAAAAATTACTTCTTATGAACTGCCCAGAGGCTTCCCCCATCTTGGACATATGTTGGGCTGTGGCATGGCCTTGACCAAAACCTTTACCAGAGAATATTACTTGTACTAAAATGCCTGTGCAGATGGAAATTTTGCAAGTTCTGTACTGCAGGATTTCTTTCTGTGAACAGCTCCTCAGAGGAACCATCTAAAAGAGACATTTCTGTGGTATTGATTGAAGAGGTGAGGAATGTATAGGTAGAACTACCTGAAAGACAAGTTACTTACCTTCAGTAACAATGTTTTTGGTGGATATTTTATCTAGCAGCATATACCTCACCAATCACGCCGACCTCCTTGTTCTCAGTAGTGGCAGTAGGTACTAGAATAACATGGTGTAGTGAGGTCGCAGAGATGAACAGCAGGAAGGCAGGAATAAAGCTGTTAAGGTTTTTATTGTAATCTCAAAGTAAGAGACCTCACCCTCCAAAGTCCAACATACAACTGACTTTAGCTTGAGTCAAAACAGTCTATTGAAGCTACATTCTACAGTGGAACACAATTGAGATGCATGAGCCATAGAATACAACAGGTAAGGTTGGCTCAGCTTAAGATAAGAATACAATACATGGTCAATTTAGATTCGGGTACAATGGATCATCATTTATCAATTAAGATGACCTCAACCCTGCCTCTAGAGCGCAGGGAAAAAAAGCTGCGGAACTGGTGGAAGAGGTGTGGCGCAGCGGCCAGGGCAACAGACGCCGGAACCCAGGGGCTCACGGTTCGATCCCCGGTGCCGGTGGCAGATCAGCCCAGCACCTTGTGACTCTGGGCAATAGCTTGCTTAATCTTCCTGAGGGCCCCCAGAACCTTGACACCTTCGGGTAATTGTTTGCGCTTTACAAATACTGGACCAAAAAAAAACTGACGTCAGAGTGGCGGATGGCTCTGCTAATGTCATGGTGGAACCAGATGTCCAAACAGAGCTGAGCACCCCCTGCCATGTAGTACAGTGGTTACTTTTTTCTAGAGCGAGCTGTCACCTAGAGTACTGAAGAGGTGAGAAGTCTGCAGGTTGAGTATCCACCAGATCATTTCGAGCAAGAAGCAACTTGTTCAGCACAGCTTCAACATTATTTGAATAGGTGATCTAATTGCTAGTTGAGTATAAATGTTCTATGTAGCAAGCAATCGTCAGGATTAAGCATCTACTGTTTGACCTTGTTACCCCAGCAATAGGTCAAGAATAAACACTGGCAATTCAGTAAGATAGCTTTAATATCTGGTTTCTGTGGGTCAAGGAACAGCAGCAATACTTATCACAATGCTTGCTTAGTTGCCCATCAGTTCACCAGAGTTTGCGGATGTGACCTGACACTGGAAAAGAACTCCAACAAATCAAGGAAGAGTAAAAAGAAAAAGAAAAGATTCCCCTTCATGTGGGGGACATAAACACTCCCACTAGTGCTGGACCACACAACTCTTCGAAGCATACAACATAGTATACACAACAGGTTTCACCAAAACTCACTTTCCCCCTGAGAGACCAGGGTCCTCAAGCCTTGCAACCACTGCCAGCACAGGAACCTCTCACATCAGACTTTATAACACACAAGAGAACGACAAGTGTGGCCGACATTGACTACAAAACAACAACAACGCACAAGATTCACTACAGTATTAAAGCGTATAACAAAAACGAATCTATTGCAGATCCCTCAAGAATAGCCAAAAACTACCACACAACTGAACTAGCCTGAAAAAATATATATGCTAAATTTAAATGCATCATCATTTACATTTTACAAGACGACTAGACTACTATAGTTCGGAGAATAGAAATTTCTCTACACGGCAAACACGCACATGTACAGGACAACATTGTGACATTTATTTAATAACAACTAGCACATTGATGCGCAATAACAGAACACTTTCTTAAGAACAGTTTTGCCACAAAACCGCAGTTTCTTCACATCCTTCACCACAGAACAAGTGAACAAACCGGTTTTTTTAAAACATCCTTAGATGCTTACCATCAACAACCCGAACGGTTAGGCCACACCCACCAGTTTCTTTCATAAGCAACTCAGATGAAGAAACACTTCCTCAGTCTCCTGCTGTCCATCTCTGAATAAATTCACACGGAATGTAGTCAGGGTGAGGCTTGGAAGCCACAACCAGTGTTACATATGTTGAAACTACCTTTCTTTCACTTTCCTGCCACATGCGCTGAGCATTTGGAGTGGTTTCATGCACAAGCACCACCAGGGCTGTATTTTTACTGTATTTGATTGCTGAGACTCCTGTACGGACACTTGAAAAAATACTTTGCCCAAATATTCTAAGACTGGAGCTAGGCAAATAAACAAATGTTGTCGAATATTTGGACTTCTCTATTCCTTCCCCTTAGCTTTTGAGAAGGAGCATAGAAATAGGACTACTTCTGGGAGGCATAGACATATGCTGGAGCTTCAATGATTAGAACATTGACCCAAAACTGAACAAGAAGGGCAAGGGTGACAGATGCAGACAATCATACGAAGTTGTGTGGAAGGTGACGAATATGGCAACAAACAGAAGGCCTACATCTAACTCCCACTCAACAATTGAGAGACATTGTGAGGGAAGAAGGCACTTTTGCGCAAGCGCATTCTTCACCACAATTTTAATATCACCAACTAGCTCAAATTTCAAGGCTACTGACAAAGTCGTAGAGACTGCATCAGAGGTCAATGAATAGAATAATGGCTAACACAGAAATGATCCAGGCACTCATGCCTTTCAACTCAAGCTGAATGTTTAAACCTGGCTTGCAGCACCATAGCTTCTCTTCTCTCCTTCGTTCCTACGGGTTATGCTGCTACTGTCTCTTTTGACTCAACTACAATGCACACCTCCATTTCATGTGATGCATGCGCCCGCAATAGCTATTTTGGCCCTTGGAATGAAGCCGACAAATCCTCTAATGATTCAAGCCAGCAATCTTTTGAGTCCTAGTGGATACTTCAAACTGCAGATCCTTCAACTTAAGAATATCACCAGGTGCCAGAGTGGATACGGAAAATGTCCTCAGCCATTTTCCTGTGTGGCCGATAGGTGGTGCAATGTGGCTCTGTACCCGAAGATGGTCTTGGGAAAATAGTCATCCACTCCAGACAATGGTCACTACCATCAGGTATGCAGTTTGAAACAGGAAGTGGGGAGGCACAGGAAGCCCTCTTGCTGAAGTACTAAATCGATTTCAAAGCGCTTGGTCACCCTCTGCCTCTAACCACAGGAACTGTACTAAGGGAGAGTGGGATCTGGAATGTGAGGGTGTGAGCTGCCAAGTCCGCGATGGTGCCTCGTTTGCCTCGCACACCATTTTGAACATAGCATGAGTGGAGTCCAATGGACTTCCCCATGCATTCGTTCAGACAGGCACACTTTTCACACTCATAAACATGGTCAAACAAGCACATTCACACACACACACACGTGTCCCACACAATATTGGAGTAAAGAACACCCTGATTAGTGGGCACTGGGTGGAACTTTAATACAAGGAAGACCAGGGGGCACCTCCCCCAGGAGTCTACAGAAGAAAGGGCCTGTTCTTACAGCATAATCCTGCCGCCATCACCCTCAGTCTCAGGGATGAGGGCAGCAGCCAGCCACCGAAAGGAGAGGCGCATTTTATGTGTCTCCCTCAACCTAAACTCTGAGGGCTTTAGATTTGTAGGAGGGGAAACCTTAGTGGCCTTGCATCACTGTCGAGGAAAAACGACAAAAAACTAAAGAAACAAGTCGCACATGTATTATAGCTACAGCGTGACTTATGGCATTAGTAAAGCTGTTGCCAAGGGAGTCAGGCTACTAGCAGCCAACAAGCGCGTGTTTTTCACTTTCTGACTAAGAACAGAAATTCGGGAGAAAAAGTAATCACGTTTACAACTTGAATAGGATAACGAAACAGGCTGATTAAGACAAAGCATTTCCGAGGGCGGGACAGGGCTGCGGGCGGCAGGCGCCATTGTTGTGTGCACATGTGATGTTGATTTAAAATTTAAACTAGTCCTTTCTTTTACATATTTCATAATACTATCATTTTTGTACAAGTGTGCTAAAATGTCAAAAAAACACCAAACATTAGTGAGACACAAACTGGCGCATAACTTAATTGCATAATATGGCCTTCCATGGCGAATAATTTAGTGAATATTGCCACATACCTCGAGCCGTTGCAGGATTCTAGTTTGCACACCATGTTACAAAAGCATTGGGGATGACCATGTGGGCACCTACCATATTGTTTTCATGTGAAAAGCTAACGCTACCTGAAATTGAGAACAGACCGGTTATGAGGTAAGATGTAGCACCTGACCCAGCGTGGAACAGTAAAAGAACTCGACTGCACCTAAACGTGAACAACTCAATCGAAAAAACAAACAAGGCGGAAGAGACGCGAGACCCGCGGCGACCCGGAAGCTCTTGGCCGGCCAGCCAATCCGCTCGCGGCCGACCAGAAGTCCCGCCTCCTGAGGTCCGTGAGACGCCGGCGCATGGAGCGCCCTGCCGGTCCTGGGTAGCCCGGGTCCCCAGGAGGGGGCCAGGGAGAAGGAGGGGTGTGGCGCCTGTTGCGGGGCTCCTCTGACCTGAGGGAGCCCCGATTCAGAAGAGGAGACGAGACGCGCCGCGCCGTGAGGAGCGGAGCGCGAGAGGAGCCCCGCCAGAAGAGCGCAGTCGGTGAGTGGGGCCCAGGGCTAATGTGAAGTCCGTGCGTGCCTGTGTGTATGCCTGTGGGGGAGGGGAGGGGGCGGGAGTGTGTGCGCGCGTGTGTGCGTGTGTGCATGTGTGTGCGCATGCGTGACTGTGTGTGATTGAGAGAATGCGAGGCAGGGGATAGTGTGCCTGCGTGTGCATGCGCGCGCCTGTGTGTGTGCGTGCGTGCATGCAGAGGGGTGGGGCTGCCTGTGTCTGTGTGAGAGCCAGGGCTTTGCACCGCGCATGCGCAGCAATCAGACGCGCGCTCCCGAGGTGAAATCTGACAATGGGAAAGCGCGCGTCTGATTGCTGTCCACTTTCCTAAATACGGGCAGCATAAGTTGTCGAGCTGATGCATTCATGCTTCGCATGAATGCCACATCAGCTCGACCTAAAAAACATAGGGTAGGGAGCACAACTCTTCTGAGCCCTGGAAAGGGCTTTAGGTCCTAAAAAACTTCTATTCAACCACATGTACACTGGGCCCACGTGTAATTTTTACTTCGCAGTTCTAATCTTGCGTACAGACAGCTCCAGACAGTTGGCATCTCAAAAGCCTATTGTATACTGGTGCTTACCTGGTGGGGTGACCAAACGTCACGGTTTTTCTCCAGGGCCGGACTGGCTACCGGCCTTTTTTTATTTCAAAACGCACGCAGGTCCCCATCAACGAAATCAGCCCCCACTGCAGAGAAATTAGCACCCAGCTCGGCAGCACCCACAACCGCCCGGTAGCCAGTCCAGCCCTGTTTTTCCCAGATGGTCCTAGTTTTCGGAGCAGTGTCCTGGTGTCCCGACCCTTTGCTCCAAATTATAGAAATGTCCGGGGTTTTTGTGCAGTGCCCGGGTTAAATAGAGAAATGTCCCGGTTTTTGTGCAGTGCCCGGGTTAAACAGAGAAATGTCCCGGTTTTTGTGCAGTACCCGGGTTCAACAGAGAAATGTCCCCGTTTTTGTGCAGTGCCCGGGTTAAACAGAGAAATGTCCCGGTTTTTAAATAGTGTCTCGCACAAAGATACTATTTTAAAACCGGGACATTCTCTTTTTACTTCGCACAGGTGCTGAGATGGGTCTCTAGCAGGCTCTCCATTTTTGCCCTCAGGATGAAAAGAAAAATCTTACCGCTGCAGCAACCCTTAACTGCCTTCAAAGAGACCCGTACGTTATAGTTCTTTCACAGTCTCATCCTTCAATAATTGAAACATTTTCAATGTTATGTACAACTAAGCCAGAGTTGTTGCTTAATTATCTTATGCAGCTAACAACTGACAAAGCTAATAGTCCTGGGTTGTTGGAGGTGTAATGTTACATATTGTATTATTTATCTGAATGCTAACGGCCTTAACGGAGCTCTCCCTAGTGAGTCAAGTCAAGTCAAGTCAGATAATTTATATAGCGCGCTACATACCCAGAGGGTCTCAAGGCGCTTGAAGAGGGGTGGGGAATTACTTGTCGAATATCCAAGTTTTAAGTTGCTTTCTGAATGCTAGGTGGTTCTGGGTGAGGCGAAGGTGCATGGGAAGTGAGTTCCAGGTTTTAGCCGCCAGGTAGGAGAAGGATCTTCCTCCCATGGTGGTTTTGTTGATGCGAGGTACAGCAGCAAGGGCTTGATTGGAAGAGCGATGCTGGCGGGGGGGTGTGTAGAAGGAAAGTCGCATTTGTAGGCATTCGGGTCCAAGTTCGTAAAGTGCTTTGTGTGCGTGGGTTAGGAGGCGGAATGTTATCCTCTTATTGACGGGGAGCCAGTGGAGGTTTTTCAGGTGACCAGAAATGTGGTCTTTACGCGGGATGTCTAGTATGAGTCTGGCTGATGCGTTCTGGATGCGTTGGAGTTTTTTCTGAAGTTTTGCGGTGGTACCGGCGTATAGGGTGTTTCCCTAGACTATGCGGCTTGTAACCAGTGCGTGGGTGACCGTTTTTCTAGTTTTGGTAGGGATCCAGCGAAATGTTTTTTTGAGCATGCGAAGAATGTTGAAGCAAGATGATGAAACGGCGTTGACTTGTCTGGTCATCGAGAGTGAGGAGTCCAGGATGACGCCCAGGTTCCGTGCGTGATCCGTCGGGATGGGTGCTTTTCCAAGGGCCTCTGGCCACCAAGAGTCGTCCCAGGCGGAGAGGGAGGTACCTAAGATAAGGACTTCTGTTTTGTCTGAGTTCAGTTTCAGACGGCTGTGCTTCATCCACTCGGCAACTTCTTTCATTCCTTCGTGTAGGTTGGTTTTGGCGGTGTTAGGGTCTTTGGTGAGTGATAGGATCAGTTGAGTGTCATCAGCGTAGGAGATGATGTTGAGGTTGTGTTGGCGTGCGATGGCCGCGAGGGGGCTCATGTATATGTTGAAGAGGGTGGGGCTGAGTGACGATCCTTGTGGCACGCCGCAGATGACTTCAGTGGCCTCTGATTTGAATGGTGGGAGGCGGACTCTTTGAGTTCCTCCGGCGAGGAACGAGGTGATCCATTCCAGTGCTTTTCCTTGGATTCCGATGTTTCTGAGGCGTTGTAACAGGGTGCTATGACAGACTGTGTCGAAGGCTGCGGAGAGGTCGAGGAGGATGAGGGCGACTGTGTCTCCATTGTCCAGTAGAGTTCGAGTGTCGTCTGTTGCTGCGATGAGTGCGGTCTCAGTGCTGTGTTTGGCTCGGAAGCCGGACTGTGAGGAGTCGAGGGATTTGTTGGTTTCGAGGAAGGCGGCGAGCTGGTTGTTGACGGCTTTCTCAATGACTTTGGCCGGGAATGGGAGGAGCGAGATGGGGCGGTAGTTTTTGAGTTCGGTGGGGTCTGCAGTGGGTTTCTTCAGAAGGGCGCTGAGTTCGGCGTGTTTCCAGCTTTCGGGGAAGGTGGCGGAGTTGAAGGAGCAGTTGATGATGTCACAGAGGTGTGGTGCTATGATGGAGTCAGCTTTGTTGAAGATGTGGTGAGGGCATGGGTCTGTGGGGGATCCTGAGTGGATGGAGTTCATCAGGCGGATGGTGTCTTCAGTGGAGATTGGGTTCCAGTCATTAAGGATGTTCAAGGGGGGTGAAGGTACGGCCGAAGGTTGGGTGGGTTGGTCTCCGGGTTGGTTGTCGAAGCTGTTGTGGATGTCAGTGATTTTGTCGTGGAAGAACGAAGCTAGGGAGTCGCAGAGGGTTTGAGAGGGAGTGATGTCGTTGGAGTTGGCAGTGGGGTTGGTAAACTCTTTGATGATGTTGAATAATTCCTTGCTGTTGTGGGCGTTGTTGTTAAGTCGGTCTTTGAATGCGGTTTTCTTGGCAGTCCGGATCAGTTGGTGGTGCGAGCTGCGTGTACCAGAACGTGGTGCCGATCTTGAATGCACTTTAGGAGCTTTTTAATATTGTACTGCTTTTAACTTTGGGGGCTTTTAACAGTGTTAAGTGGGAATTACTAGCCAGGCACACTGACACCCTTACCCATTTCTTAATTTCCTTCCTCCTCGCCCAGCCGCTTTCCAGTCGATACTCGGCGGCGGTGGGCGCCATCTTTGGTGAGGCTGGGGGAGCACTCTAGTCGCGCCGTCCTCCCGCCCTCCTGGATTATTTAGCGGGGCTTCTTAGCGAGCTCGGCGCCTTAACGGAGCTCTCCCTAGTGAGGGTGACTGGGGCTGCGTGCTGCGTGTACCAGAACGTGGTGCCGATCTTGAATGCACTTTAGGAGCTTTTTAATATTGTTCTGCTTTTAACTTCGGGGGCTTTTAACAGTGTTAAGTGGGAATTACTAGCCAGGCACACTGACACCCTTACCCATTTCTTAATTTCCTTCCTCCTCGCCCAGCCGCTTTCCAGCCGATACTCGGCGGCGGTGGGTGCCATCTTTGGTGAGGCTGGGGGAGCGCTCTAGTCGCGCCGTCCTCCCGCCCTCCTGGATTATTTAGCAGGGCTTCTTAGCGAGCTCGGCGCCTTAACGGAGCTCTCCCTAGTGAGGGTGACTGGGGCTGCGAGCTGCGTGTACCAGAACGTGGTGCCGATCTTGAATGCACTTTAGGAGCTTTTTAATATTGTACTGCTTTTAACTTCGGGGGCTTTTAACAGTGTTAAGTGGGAATTACTAGCCAGGCACACTGACACCCTTACCCATTTATTAATTTCCTTCCTCCTCGCTCCAGCCGCTTTCCAGCCGATACTCGGCGGCGGTGGGCGCCATCTTTGGTGGGGCTGGGGGAGCGCTCTAGTTGCGCCGTCCTCCCGCCCTCCTGGATTATTTAGCGGGGCTTCTTAGCGAGCTCGGCGCCTTAACGGAGCTCTCCCTAGTGAGGGTGACTGGGGCTGCGAGCTGCGTGTACCAGAACGTGGTGCCGATCTTGAATGCACTTTAGGAGCTTTTTAATATTGTACTGCTTTTAACTTCGGGGGCTTTTAACAGTGTTAAGTGGGAATTACTAGCCAGGCACACGGACACCCTTACCCATTTCTTAATTTCCTTCCTCCTCGCTCAGCCGCTTTCCAGCCGATACTCGGCGGCGGTGGGCGCCATCTTTGGTGAGGCTGGGGGAGCGGTCTAGTCGCGCCGTCCTCCCACCCTCCTCTCTCCCTATATAATGGGTAGACCGGCCAGAAGGCGCAACGGGCTGGCGCAGCGGGCGTGCCGGATGCGCACCGAAGCCGCGCCTAAGCCAAGCCCGTCTGCGCCCGTCCGCGCCAGGATCGCGCGGCCGCGGGGCATGCTGGGCAACATCTATCCACCACCAGGTATGACAGTAGGGAATTGTTGGCACTTCGCCCTAGGATAGGTGATCTATGTAAGGGTTGTCTCCCCACTGACCAAATTTGGGGCCCCTTTTCATGTTCACATTGTAAATGGACGTCTCTCTGGACATCCACAGAGATGCCCAATCGCTCCTCTCCCCCTAAGCACGGCTGCAATAATTTCAAGGGAGGTCTTATCAATGCCCGCTCGCTGGGCTGCCACAGCCAAGATATACACGATTTAATCATGTGTTATGATCTTGACGCTCTTTTTATAACAGAAACATGGCTCAACGACTCCTCTAATCCTGATTTGGCTACTGCCCTTCCCCCTGATTTCACCATCTTCAGGCAGGACAGACCAATTGGGCGAGGAGGTGGGGTTGCTCTCATTGTAAAAAAGTCTTCCTCGTGCCACACATTTGATTTAGGCCCTCTTAAGGGTAGCGAGAGTATCGGCTTCTCGATCAAACTCAATGCCTCTACCTCTTTCTCGGGAGGCCTAATCTATCGCCCTCCAGGCAATGCCACCTCCTTTCTGGACTCCCTAGATGAAGTACTTGGGTCACTCATGTTACGCTACCCTCACTTTACTATACTAGGAGACATGAATATGCAACTGGAATCGTGCGTCGACCCACATGCCACTTGTTTTCAACATACCCTAAATATCTTTGGACTGGCTCAATTAGTGACCGCTCCTACCCATCAAGCCGGCCACACTTTGGACGGTATTTGTTCCAACTTAAGTACAATGACTACGTCCCCTCCCATTCCACAAATTTGGACCGATCATAGTTTCATTCCCTTTGACATTGAGCAACAAGTCCTAGTTTAATCAACAATAAAGCGCTCCCAACACTCCTTCTCGGTAAACTGGAGAAAGGTGACCGACCGTATTAAGCTGGACTCCCAGCCACTGGCACAGGCCCCTAAGTTGGTGGGAGACGTATCGGTTGACTCTCGCAACTTCCACGTCTGGATGGATCAGATTATCTCGGAAAACTCTAATTCTAAAGGCGACCGTGTGAAGTGTCCCAGAAGGAAATTGAGCGCTCCATGGTACACCCAGGCCTTAACTGAGAGCCACCTTCTTTGTAGAATAAAAGAAAGGAAGTGAAGGAAAACATACGATGAGGCTTCAAGAGCCCTCTATGTTCAGCAGAGGAAATTATACCTCTCAAGCATAAAGTCCGCCAAAAAGGAGTATTACACAAAAGCTATCAACGACGCCCATCAGAAGCAAAAAACGGTTTTCTCTATCGTCAAATCCTTCACTCACCCCAAAGCTCTTCAGCCCGAAATCCCCCCCTCTGAAACTCTGTGCAACCAAATTGCAGATTTCTTTGGGGAAAAAATTGCAATCATTCAAAAGGATTTCCCGCCCCCCCTGACCATTTCCACTCTTGGACCCCAGAAACAGGTAGGCGATCACCATCATTCCCTTTGCGGTTTCCAATCTGTCTCCCTACAACAGACCCGCAAGGCGATTCTGACCTGCAAATCAGGAACACCAACTGGCTCCTGTCCCCCTCGCATACTGCATCATTTAATTGAAGTAGTTAATCCTAACATCAACGCTATCATAAATGCTTCCTTAGACTCAGGGGTAGTGCCTAACGAATGGAAAAAGGCCATCGTGAAACCCCTGATGAAAAAGCAGAATAAATCCCCTACGGATCCGACGAACATGCGCCCCATCTCACTCCTGCCTGTTCTAGGAAAGATCACGGAACAGATAGTGTACTGGGAGCTAAAAGCATTTGTGAAGAACAATAACATTCTGCACCCACAGCAATCTGGCTTTCGCTCCTGCCACTCTACCGAAACGGCCCTGATAGAACTCTCCGATTCCATCAAGTTCTTGCAGGATGAGGGAAGGAAAGCCGTCCTCATCCTGCTTGATCTCACAGCAGCGTTCGATACAATCTCTCATGTCATCCTGATTGATAGGATGCGTGAGATTGGCGTGACAGACACAGCTTTGGCATGGGTAAAATTTTTCCTGACCAATAGGTCCCAATCTGTGTCTTTGGGTCCCTACCTATCCAGCGAAAAAACCATTACATCGGGAGTGCCGCAGGGGTCCATATTAAGCCCATTACTTTTCAATATCTATATGGCACCCCTCCTGGCTGTGATAGAGTCTTATGGGATCCTTGTCACGTCATATGCTGACGACACCCAACTCGTCGTCTCTATCGACTAAAACTGCACAGATACAGAGCTGCGGTTTCAGAATTGTCTCACGGAGGTATTTCAGTGGTTGAATACAAACCACTTGAAGTGCAACAGCGGGAAAACTGAAATCATACCATTAGGGAAAGATTTACTCTTTTGCCCTAAGGATTGGTGGCCCAAAGATTCAGAGGCCCCGCCTAGTGCAGTGACTTCTGCTCGCAACCTGGGCGTGCAATTTGACGCAACCCTCTCCTTTGACGATCACGTCAGGATTACGGCCGGTTGCTGTTTCGGACTCA
This sequence comes from Lissotriton vulgaris, assembly GCF_964263255.1. Lineage (NCBI taxonomy): Eukaryota > Metazoa > Chordata > Amphibia > Caudata > Salamandridae > Lissotriton > Lissotriton vulgaris. Next base: position 389,246,970 of record NC_141699.1, on the reverse strand, counting down.
TCAAATCTCTAAAAAAAAAATTTGTCTTCCTCCCCATTGCTTCTAGGAAATCGGTCGTGGTTGCATTAATACTCTCCCGACTCGATTATTGCAATGGGCTGATGGCCGGAGTGAAAAAGTCCACTCTGAAGAAGTTGCAAAGTGTACAGCACGCTGCTGCAAGATTAGTGTTAAAACTACCCAGGAAATCTTCAGCCTCAGCAGCATTAAATTGTCTCCACTGGTTGCCTCTGCATAAGAGAATCCTTTTCAAACTCTTATTAACAGTTTTTAAAGCCCTGAAAAACATAGGTCCTAAATACCTCGCCAACCGTTTTATCCACTATGACCCTGCACGCTGTCTGAGATCCTCAGGGACCAACCTCACCAAGATCCCAAGGTATAAATATAAAACCAGGGGTGGAAAAACTTTCACAGTCCTTGCTGCAAGGGCTTGGAACAACCTGCCCGTAAACCTCAGACTGATTGAGACTGAGAGTCTTTTCAGGAACCAACTGAAGACTTGGGTCTATCAGCAATCCGATACCTATGTGATGGCAGCCATCTAGATCCTTTATCATCCAATCTCATACACGCTCGCTCAGCGCCAAGATGCTCCTTCCGGAGCGAAAGGCTGCGCTTAATAAATACCCACTAATACTAATAAAAAGACAGAAGCAGCAAATTTTTCGGGCTGGGCACTATGGTAAGCATATCTTTTTTAGCTTATGTGTTTAAAGCCTCACCCTCAATTACATTGGCCACGCCCCTTTGAGAGAACCCCCCATTATTTTCATCCCACTCTATGGGACGGTAAAGGAGCACTTTACATGAGCACCAGTTACATTACACCAGGACACATTAATGTTTTTTTAGGGACAGGGAGAATAAGTGACGCCTAGAATCACAGGATGTTGAGTTTACGCAGACTCAAACCTGGTTCGCCAGTTCCTAAGTCCACAGGTCTGCTGTAACGCCGCATCCTCTCCTCTTCCGACACTTCGTGCCCCTTTGTGACAACTCAGCACTGCCCCTTACAATAATCCTGTTATGAAGCTTTCCTATACTTGATGTGTTCATCTCTTTTGACACAATTCTGTTCACGGTGGGCATGACATCACAGGAAATACAGCTAGGCTCCAAGTGCCTCTGTGGATCGAAGAATGTCTGTTTACAGAAACTTCTCTCCAACTGCTTGTTGCCTGGACACTTCCCACTCGGGATTCACAGTGCAATCCAGCCTTCAGGCTGCCCTCACAATCTTTACTGTAGACCGCGTCTGCTGCTTCGGGGCCGCACCAAGTACCTACTATGTATCATCTTCCCTGTAACGCGTAAGATGGCCACCAACACAAAGCCTCCCTGTGTTTTGTTTGTATGTGTATAAAAAAAACAAATTAAAATTAAAAAAGATGTTCCTTGCAGCAAACAATCTCCCTCTTTCTTGAATGTATTAATATACGGGAAGCAGATGTCCCATTATACCTATCCCTTCCCATCTATTCTTCCCGCCCCCCTCATTTTATACCCTTTTGTGGTATACCATATTTCTCAGGCAATATATATTCTACTGGAGACGACAATATTGTACTATATGGTGGTCTTTGGTCTACAATTATCACCTCATACTTTAGATCTCTCTACTTTGAGGTGATAATTATTATCTGGTAGCTTTGGAAGTGATTTGCTTTCTGTCTCTATGTATCTGGTCATATTCATATAATAAACCTGTCTTACCATCAATCTAGTACAAGTATTTTCTTTGTTATTTTCCCATCCATGATAATTGATCTACCGCTCATATATTGCTGTCATGTGACTGTCTATGCATAACGTCTTACATGTATGCATCAATTTTGGCATGTATGTATCACAGTATACCTTTATCTCTCTTTCTCTAAATACAATAAAATATTTGAGAGAAGGAAAAAAAGCATCTCCCTACTCTAAGCACTTTGCTTCATTGTCAGAGCTGCGATCAGCGGCGTCTTTCTTGACTTACTTTTCTCTAAGGGTTCACTTGAGTCAGAGAGTAATGAATCGAGGTAAAAACACAGGTAATTTGTTTGTCAGAAATAAAATAAAAAAAATTAAAAATTAAAATCTAGGTCTTTACATTACCCAGGCGTAATTTAGTTAATTTTGTTATGCTTCTCAGGCAAAATTCCCAAATTACGCCATTCTGCAATTTGCAAAATTACGCCCCATTCACAGTAAAAGTTGACCACAAACGCATAAGAAAAACAGAATGCGAGTTCGCCGTTATGCACTTTGGTTTTTTAATGTATCCTTGTTTGAAAAATTAGCACAAAATAATGGATGTGCATTTCATGTCATTTCGCTTAAATGTGCCACAATTGGGGGGGGCGTGGCTTGCGCGCCGCTGCAGTATGGCGTGTTGCGCTTGAGCTCCGGGGTGAGTTGGTCCCGTCGAGCATTTCTCTCCGTCTCTTCTTGCCCTTCTGACCGGAAAAATCATACACCAGCAGCGGAACATGTGGTGACCTCTACGACGCTGTTTTTCCGCGGTTTTAGACATCGGAGATATGCTTTCTGCCTCAAACCTCACAGGCGCTCGCATTCCTGAAGAGCGGCCGCCATTTTGCCGCGCATGACGTTCCTGTCATCTGACTTCAGAGGCGCCGCCGCGGATACAATTTTGCAGTATCAAGTGTCCGACTAAGGGTTTCTGCACACGACGTCTAAACTGGTAACATTTATGCTTTTTTTGATGTTACTCTCTTGCTTCTTGGCTGGTTTTTAAGCTGCTCACAGTTTATTTTTCTCTCAAACTGTTCATGGAGGTGTTCATATCGCTTCATTGAGGTGATTTCCTGCTCAACTATGCTCATACTCGAACCGCTAGATTAGCTTAGCGTGTTTTGAGCGTGAACTGCCACTTTTTTCACTGTATCTGACTATTTTGCACAACTTTGGTGTTATAGCCTATTCCAGTGGTATTCTGTTAGGCTCCTACTACAACACTGTCAATATGAATCGGTCCTCGAACAACAAAGACTCTAAGGACCCGGGCACAACTTTGAAAAGACTTAAGTCAGTCTCTCCGACGCCTGAATCTCCTCAGGCAGACAATACTTCCACATTGGACACCATATTGGCGCGCCTTAATGAGGTTCATGATATTGCGCAGTCAACAAAAACTAACACTGACTTACTACAAGTGGAAGTGTCTGCTATCAGGAATGACTTTAAAGCCCTTTCTCTTCGTGTATCAGCGACAGAAACACGGATAAGTTCTGCAGAGGATGGTATGCAAAAGCAATCCAGGTCCCTTTCTCAACTGGAGCGCTCTATGGCGGCGATGCGCAGAGACCTCACGGAGCAGGAGGACCGTAATAGGAGATCTAATCTGCGTATTTTTGGCCTACCGGAGGACTCAGAGAAATCATCCTCCTCTATGATTGAGTTCTTATCTCATTGGATTCCGGATACACTTCAATTATCTTTCCACAGAGATTTTGAGATTGAAAGAGCACACCGTGTTCCAACGTTCCGTTCTAAGGCAGCCACCCAGCCAAGAGCAATCATTTTTAAGCCCTTACGACATCAACACACTGAGCTGATTCTGTCTCATATGCGCAAGATTAAACAACTCAACTGGGAGGGTCATCGCATATCCATTTCCCAAGACTTTGCCAGAGACACAGTCATAAGACGGAAAGGTTTCTTGAACCTTCGGAAACGTCTCTCCGACTTGGGCATTCCTTTTTCCTTTTCTGGTCCATCCAAGTTTCGCATTACATATAAAGGGCGTTCCAGAATCTTCGATGAACCGGCGGACTTGGCAACGTTCTTAGACAACCAGGAGGAAATAGAAATGGAAATTCAAAGAGCAACTTCACAGGCTCATGGTGCCTCAGGAACCTGATTTGTTTTTCTCTCTATTTCTGGTTGTGTCTTTTTCTGGATAGATACCTCCTCTTTTTTTCCAGCTATGTTTACACGTTGATCTACTCCTCTGCTATTGTACGTCCTATCTCTTTTCTCTTCTCCATACTACTCTTGAATCTCTCCTTCTTTCTCGTATCCGACCTCCCCGTCTTTTTCTCTTGTTTATCCTTCGAGAAGACTTTTTTCAGATCCTTTCAATTTTTTCTTCTTTCTTTTTTACCCGACTTATCTGGCCTTTTTAGTTTTCGTACCTCTTTATCTTTTCCTTCTTCCTTTCTCTTACCTATTTTTGTTACGGTGTGTTTCATTTATATTGTTGCTGTTTAAACTTACATGTTACCTGCCTTTTTATAGCTATTGTTTGCAGATTTATTGTCTGTAATTAATGTATTATTACTTCTTTCACTAGCATTTTTTCTTATATTTGCCTTATACTAGGTATCATTATATTATGGCTGTGTAGAATTCTCCTTATTCTTTCCACTCCTTTTCATCTTCCCTCTCTGTTTCTTCCTCGTCTCTATATGCTGTTCTCATGCACCTCTTTTTTTTCCTTATACAATTCCACTTTATAGTATAGTTATATGCAGGTGTTTTTTTACTATTAATATGCGGTTTCAGAGCATATTTGTTACTGTATTCACAAAATGTTATATGTTATTTAGGCTGTTTCGTACATAATTAAGCTTTTATTACATTTTATATTATTGTTATTTAATATATGATCTTGTTCTCGCTGTGGTATTGCTAGTCTACTCTGAGTTGTATTATTCTTCTTATAGCAATTTAGTACTTCATTATCAAAATGTATTTCTATTAGTATGGTTTTTTAATTGTTTTTTTATCTCATTGACAGTTGTTTTTTAATAGTGGGCTATTCTTCTTTACCAACTTTTGCTCCTAGTACGGGTCTCCTACTCGCCTTTTCCATGTTCTCCCTTGCATGATATGGGTCTCTTTTAGACCTCCCCCTCTGCCTCTTCTCTTTCTCTTTTCTAGTCTTTCTTCTCCTCTTCTGTCTTTTCTTTTTTCCTGGTTCTCCCACATGGTTGCTCCCGTAACATCTATTTTGATTAATGGTTGGTCTACTATATTTTTGAACTTCGCCCTTTCTCTGTTATCAATGTTGTCTTCGTTTGTATCCCCTTTTGTTATATGCCAGGTTTAAATGTATTATCCCTTAATGTTAAGGGTTTGAATCATCCGGTGAAACGATCTAAAATCTTAGATTATTGTAAGTCTCTCTCGGCGGACTTAGTCCTGTTTCAAGAATCTAAGATCACTAGTAGAGAAGCGTTATTCTTAAAGAAAGAATGGGTGTCGGATGTGTCTTGTTCGGATGCTTCTGGTAAACGCAATGGTGTGGTTACGTTAGTTTCGAGGAATTCAGGTTTATCAATTCTCTCTTCTGAGCATGATTCTGAGGGTCGCTGGCTCTTATCTAAAGTGTCGGATGGACAACATGATTTGTTTGTTATGAATATCTATGCTCCGAATGTTGATAACCCAGCTTTTTGGAAATCCATTTCTAAAAAATTGCACGACACCCCACATGCTGGCAATCTCATTGTTGGTGGTGATTTTAACTTACCAATGGACCCTTTATTGGACAGGAATTCTGCATTTCAGTTTCGTCCGCCTAAAGCACATAAACAGATGCTTAACATGTGTTCCATTGCTAAATTGCATGATATTTGGCGTCTCCATAATCCCACTGGCAGTGACTTTTCTTTCTTTTCCTCCCCTCATTCCTCATTCTCTCGTATTGATTATCTCCTAGTTCACTCTTCTCTTGTCTCAGCTTCTTCTTCTCCGCTTATACATCCCATTGTCATCTCTGATCATGCTGCTGTCACTTTTACGCTATCGTCCTTTGCTCCGAAACCACGTGGTCGTTCTTGGAGACTTAATACGGAAGTGTTACATGACTCTTCCCAGGTGGAAGAATTTTCAACGGATATAAACACTTTTTTCCGTGAAAATGAGGATTCTGTATCTTCTCCAATAACTTTATGGGACTCTTTTAAGTGTACTTTCCGGGGCCAAGTTATTGCATGCATGTCCAAACGTAATTTAGCGATTAAAAAAGAACTTACTGATTTATCTTCTGAAATCAAGACTCTGGAGGCTTCCTTTAGACATACCAAAGATCCGACTACCCTGCAACAAATTAAGCTCCTAAAATACAAATATAATACAATTGTCACTAAAAGAGCTCATATTGGTTTCCAAGCACAAAAGTCCAAAAAGTTACTTTTAAAGAATCGGGCTGGGAAACTTTGGCTGCTACCTTAAAATTCCAAGATTCTTCCTATAAGTCCTCACAGATCTCTTCTATTAAAGATCATACTGGCTCTACAAAATTCCAAACTGAGGAAATTCTTGAAGTTTTTCGCGATTTCTATAACAAATTATATACCCCCTCTAACCAAGCTTCTTTTGACAAGTGCCGAGATTTTTTAAAATCGATTCCGATTCAATCAGTATCAGAAGAAGATCGCTCCATTCTGAATGAACCTATCTCACCTGAGGAAATAGTTTCTGCTATCAAGGCCACCCGTTCGGGGAAAGCACCTGGCCCAGATGGATACCCGATATTATTTTATAAAACCTTTCTCCCGTTGCTTGTTCCTAAGTTACAAGCTGTCTTTGACGCTTTTGTTCGTAATGGTTCTGTTTCTGGTACGGCTGCTGAAGCCACCATAGTAGTGATCCCGAAAGAGGGGAAGGACCATTCGGACCCTAAGAATTTCCGCCCTATTTCGCTTCTCAATATGGAAGCGAAGATTTTTGCTAAAATCCTGGCTAAACGTCTAGAATCTTTTATTCCCAATCTAGTTCATCCCTCCCAAACTGGTTTTGTTAAGGGTAGGCTGGCAAGAGACAATATTCGCACTTTCTGTCATATTATTGGGGCGGCTAAGCGATCCCAACTACCTGCCGCGGCCTTGGCCCTCGATGCGGAGAAGGCCTTCGATAAGGTCTCTTGGCCTTTCCTTCGAGCTGTCTTATGTGCACATAACCTTGGGGAGTCTTTTATTAACATGGTAATGTCTTTATATTCCCAACCTAAAGCTAATATTAGAGTTAATGGTACTACATCCTCTTTTTTTAATCTTTGCCAGGGCACGAGACAAGGATGTCCCTTATCCCCTCTCTTGTTTTTGTTATCTATTGATCCTCTCCTTCGGCTGATTGATTTACACCCTGATATCAAAGGGTTTTCTTTTGGCCCTCATTGTCTTAAAACTGCAGCCTACGCTGACGATGTTCTCATTTTCTCAGATGATATCGCGTTGGCCATTCCTGCTATCTCTGACACCATTTCTTTGTTTTCTAAGGTATCGGGATATAGTCTAAACAAAGATAAGACAGAAATGTTCCCTTTAAATGCCTACTGTTTTCCTGCTCATATGGGTTCGGCTGGCTTTAAGTGGCAATCTACCCATCTCAAATATCTCGGCATCTATTTCTGTTCCACGCTACATACCACGGTTGCCTATAATGAATCTCAAACTCTTACTAAAGTTCGTCGTCTTCTGGATACATGGTCTCCAAAACATATCTCATGGTGGGGTCGCCTACAAACCCTTAAAATGATGATCACGCCGATTATCAATTTTGTCTCATCCATGATTCTGATTAAATTATCTGACTCTTTTTTTCGGGAAATCGATGGTATCACCTCCAAATTTTCATGGAGCGACAAACGCGCTCGGTTAGCATATAAACATTTACGTAGACCTTGTGACATGGGGGGTTGTAATTTCCCGGACTGGGAAAAATACCAGACTGCTTTTTCGGCCTCTCAAGGTGCCTTATGGTTTTCTCCCCCAACCCGTCATATTCCTTTATGGCTACTCATAGAACAGGATTTAGCTGCACCTTTACCAATTGCCTCTTTTTGTACTACTTCCACTCTGCATATTCTGTTTTCCCGCTCTATAATAATTGATACAATTGTCGCAATTAAGAAAGTAGACAGAAAGATGGCATTTCCTCTGCACAAAACTAGATGGTCTTCCATTTGGCGTAATTCCAAAATTAAACTTAATATCACTCCCACCCTCATGTCTTACTGGGCTACGAAGGGTGTCTCTCTTGTCCAACATTTGTATAGTGACTCTGGTGAGCCCTTACCTTTCTCTACCTTAGCGCTCAAACACTCTCTAACAAATCTAGACTTCTATACCTTTCTTAAAATCAAGGTTGCGGTCTCAAAAATTCGTCTTCACCCCTCCTCCTCCACCATCTCGCTGTTCTGTATTTGGCTCAAAGCGGGTCATGTTGCTTCCCACATATATAGGTTTCTATCCTCTACTTCGCTTCCTGATCAGACGGTTGCACAGCAAAAATGGTCGCGTCATTTTGATCACAATATTACGGATCATATATCATCCGAAGCTTGGCAATCCATTAGCAAATTGGCGCTACGTAATAAAATAGCTCCTTCCTTAATACAGTCCAAGTTTTTCTCAATCAATCTACTCCACTGGACACCTGTACGTCTTCATTCCCTCAACCTTAAAGAAGATGACCTCTGCTGGAGTTGTGGCTTGGAGGCGGGTGATTTTCCACATATGTTCTATAACTGTTCCTTACTTAAACCTTTCTGGGACCTTATTCAGCAACATTTGTCTCTTATCTTTGACATTGAGCTCCAGCTCTCTTTTCCTTTAGTTATATTAGGTCCCTGGGCTGCTCCTACGCCTCTTCCCCTTGATCCGTTGCAATTACAACTGTTAGACCTTCTTTTATCTGTAGCGGTCAAAGTTATCCTTATGGAATGGAAATCTTTCTCGTCTGTCTCCTACCATACGTGGTGGGCATGGGTTTCCTTCTTACGCAGTGCTCACACCTCAGTAGATCTAGCACACCTGTCGCCTTCCATCTCTAATGGGGTTTGGGCAACCCTGGATGACTATATGGAACTCTCCTCGAAAGGTGTAGTCCCTCAATTTCCTGTTGTTCTGTCTACTTAATTTTTGTCTGGTAGTTGCGTTACATTGGGTTATTCCTGTGGGATTCCTTCTTCCTTTCTCCCTCTTTCCTGTCCTCTCATCCGTTCTTTCTTTCTGCTGCTTTTTTCCTTTCTTTCCTTCTTTCTTCCTTTTGTTCTTATTATCTTCCCTTGCCCCTATCCTCATCTTAGAGACTGATACGTTCTGCGTTCTGAACATTGTACCCCCTTATTGGCTCATATCATTAACTTCATATTGATTGCCTTTTTTCCAATTTTACTTACATTGAGTTTAGTTACTGATCAAATGTTATCCATGTTTTCACGTTCTACTCATATTGGAATGTATCACCTCTTTGTATTTTAATTGCTATTATTTGGATCATTATTTCTCTCAATAAAATCTTGTTGAAATTTAAAAAAAAATGTGCCACAATTGAGCGTGACGGCATAAAAGCAAATTACACGGATTTCGCTCACCCCCAAAAAATATTTCTAAAAAGGCCTGTCTGACAAAAGGAGTATATCTCAAAGCCTATGCGGGCAAAAGAGGAGGACCGCAGGGTAATTTAAGACTTAAAGCAGGGATCTGGTCAGTATTCTGGAGTTCTTATGCAGGTTCAGCACTCATCCGATTTGATTCCAATTTTGTAAACAAAGGTGGTGAAGATGTGCCTGACAGCAGGATAAACAATAGAAAGACTGTGACGCTGCATCAGGCCCTCAAATTAGTGTCTATGGCTCGGTGAAAACCTGACAAGACAGTGAGGGGCATAATTACTAGAAAATTATGCAGAGCGGCGCTGCAAGCCATCTTGCTTCACCGAGCTACATCACTAGGAAAGTGCAGGGATTCATCCTGTTTACAGCAATACGACGCGTCGCTGTGCTTTCCTCTGCGCTGACGCACAATTGGCTGCCTAGCGCCAACGCAGGCACCCTTGCACCTTCCTGCACAAAAACAATCAAGGATGGCGTTTTCCTCCTTCTGTGTGTGCTGCTGATTGCAGTACACACAGATAGAGAAAAAAACTAGGAGGTCTTGTAAATTGGCCCCTACTTTTGAGATCATACTGCTGACTTCCCTAGTTGAACCCACCCTAAACATAAATGTCTTTTGAGTAAACCGAGATTTCGAGTGCAAAAGATAATTCAGTATCTGTGTCCACTTTACCAGGGTTACCAGAAAAAGCAGTATTGATTGCTCAGGATGGACATATTTCAAGATGAGGTCAGTTAAAGACCAAACTGGTCACAAAATGCTTTAAAGGATGTCAATGCGGTAGGAGTTTAAGTTTAGCGCCAACCAAGAGACAAGGGGTCCAAGACCTTAGAGGCTGTATCTCAGCTAGTAACGTTTTTCAAGTGTTGAGGGCACCCACTGAACCCAAAGGCTCAATCAGCCACAACTAGGAGGCATCAGGGTCCTACCACTACTTTAAATTAAATCCCTCCCGAACCGTACAAGATGGAGCAAAGATTTATGGAGTAAGGGATCAAGGTGACTGACTGCAGCTATCATAACAACCAGAAGAGCGGGGGTGAAGCGGAAGATGTTCATATGTCAATGGAGCTAGATGGAGACAGATATAAGCACCCTAAAAGTAGTAGGTAGGTCGAGAGCAGATATTTGGCAAAAAAATATTTCTGCAACTCTATGACCACAGCAGCTGGTATTTGCTTGCTTCATTGATTCTATACGACAAGGCTGCAAAGCCGTTGTAGCTTCTGGCCAACTTAGCTCATTGAGGTAAATTCCATAGCATGCTTTCATCAGCCAAGCCTCGCACAGATCGTCCTGGCAGTCGGTGTTGCTTCATTCCAGGCTAAACAGTTCTGGTCCACCTCTGCTGGTTTCTGACATCTATGAGTTCTTCAAAGACCAGGGTTTCTGAAGGGCCAGTCCTTCAGAAGGATATCCCCTAACAAAATGTATTTTCTGGGACAAATGCTCTTCTCAACACTAATTGACAGTTAGCAACTTGACAAGAATGTGTCTGGGGAGAAAGGATGCATGTCACTGAGAATAGGTGAAATCTATTCCTGCAATGAAAGGCAAGACAGTTTAACAAAAGCCCTACCAGATCTAGCAGTGATGGCGTGAACATCAAGAATAGCTTATGCCCTCACTTAAACTTATTTTTAGCAGCCAATCATCAAGATACAGACACAAAAAAATATTTTGCCTTCTGCAGTGAGCCTTCATCAACACAATATACTTCAAATAAACACAAAGAGGGTCTTCAGCCCAAATTACATGCAAGTCTTTACTTGAAATATTAGCTATTTCGTCAGGCTGCCTAACCAGGGTATGAAAATTGAAATCCTGCTGATCTATTATGGAAAGCAAATCTTTCTCCTCAGTGAATTAAAATATCGATTGGAACAATAAGATCCCAAAGTTCTTAATCAATTTGTTGACAAATATCAGATCTAGAATTGGTCTTCATCTGTCATGAAATAACTTAAATAAATCCACTTCCCATATGACCTAGCGGTTCCTCCTGTTCCTTTTAATATATATAAAATGGAAGCCTCTTGTTAACTGGAGTAAATATGATTGCATGCACCTCTGCTATTTGTGACACAAAAAGTGATATCTTTTGGACTTGCAGAGTTTAACTGCTCTGGACAACATCCAGAAACAACGTGTACCTGGTGATATCCCTCCAAGCCTTGACTAAAAACAAATGTGCAAGCCTGGAGTAAAAAAGAAATAAAAAAAAGTTACTTACCTGTCACTGTAGTTCTCCAGTATTGAGATCGGTCATAGATTTACATGCTTGAATTAGCCTCGTCATAGGACAGGGAGTCCCACAGTAATTCTAGTAAGCAGTACAATCCTAAACCTAGCCTGAAAATGCGTATAAGAATCAATTTGTTAGCCTTTTCACATCATTTGAAAGAACCAAACCTCAGCCAATCAGGAGGCAGCTCAGTGACCACTCCTCCCCTTAGAGGCGACCATACCTTAGATTTCTTAGTACAAGTGTGAAAGTAAGTTATTTTAAAGGTGAGCCTGAAAAGGGGAGGAGGATGAGTCATGTGTGAATCTATGAAAGATATCAATACTGCAGAATTACAGATACAAGTAACTTATTTTTTTCTTCAGTATTGGATCTTTTCAGAGATACACATGCCTGAAACAGAATAGCAAGCTGTACCCAAAGTCTCATATCTAAATACATTTACATGTACATTTAGTAACTGGTAGGAAGCAGGAACAAGGATTGGCTAAAGCCGATAGGTCTCCGCTATGCAAGAGATATTGGCCTTGTCAATGTGAATGTCTTTTAGCCGTGTTGTCTAGCAGCACATCTGCTGGTCAGCATGGCTGAAAGCCACTGAAGGCCCAGAATCACAGGATGTTGAGCAGACTCCAACCCCCTCCGCCCCCATGTTTTTATTGTCCTGCCCCTCCTAACACAAAAAAGCGCTATGACGCTGCCTGCGCTGGCCGCAACATAGCGCTTTTTTCAGTGACTTTCAACCATGCTGAACTGCAGATGTGCTGCTAGACAACTCGCCCCAATTTCATTATTGGAACCCGAAGACAGCTTCCTATGCACAAGTGTGCCAAACCCAGGTGAGGCATAATTCTCGGGTGAGAACATTGTAAATGTTCGCTTATTCAATGGTACGATCTCTACCAAAAAATAAGCAAGAACACAACCACTCGATTATGGAAAATTGTCTTTGCTCTGGTTTGACCCGAACATTTTTGCTGAAATTTATCGCAAGACTGGGTACTTTCTTGGTTCAAATGGTTATTTTATTCTCTTTCTCTAGAGCATTTAGAAAAGTTAAATTTCCTCTTTTAACAGTCAAAATTGTGACACGATGGCAAATGCTTTTTTCAGCATAATCGGAAATTGAGTTTAAATTTAAACCCGGAATGGCAACACCCCGAATTGCCTTCGAGTAGTTTCATATTGCAAAGAAATGCCGCTTCGCTGGACTAATTTGATTGCACATCGTTTAGAAAACAGCTTTGAATTTTGCTGTGCAATTGCTATTGCAAAATGACTATATTATGTATTGTAACTATAATTGCCAATGCTTGTTATATACTACTCATAAACTAGGGGAGGTGCAGGGGTTCAGGGAGTGCAGAGTCAAGGGCAAATGAGAAGTGCAGGTTTGCTGAGGATGGGTGCATGTGAAGCGCACTGGTAGTGTTTCACTCACATTACTCCTTAAAAGGGTCTGAAAGGGTTGCACTGCACGATCAATCACTGTAGTCTTCTCTGCTCTCATCTGACGCCTTCTGTGATCTTTTGGGCACATTCATCATGTGTAATTCAGACCCCACTGAGAGCTGTTGCTGTGCAGTGTCTCCTTTGATTGGCAGGCAGGTTAATGCGAGCCTTTGCAAGTTTCCACATGAACGGCTGTGCAGTCACACAATTACTTCATTAATGTCTGCTAATTAGATGGGTTGATGAGGGAAAGATGCGGTTTGAATCGCTATATGGGCGCTAATCACTAGGGTGTGTTCCTTTCACTGGCGAGCACCGCCACCTAGCAGTACAAAAGGGGTTGGTGATGGACGGAGCTTCTGAATCAATCAGACACTCACACCCAGTCAAGAGATCTGGGTTAAATCCATCACCGTTCTTTAGCCCACTCTGCCACCCCAGTTCAGACATGGCTATATGCAAATCAGTCTGACCCTGTGCCTCATGGGAACAGTGCAGCCCGAACTGCCAAGCCATGTCTTCCCTGGACCGGAAACAAGCTTCCGAGCACCGCCACCTATTCAAGTAAATAGTTATTCTCTCGGGACCGCAGTGACGACAGTAAGACCGACAAATCAAATGACCACGTAAGATTTCTTGCCTTGAAAAAGCCTTTGGCATGAGAGCCATCGGGCGAAACACGTGCCAGCTGTTTTTCATTCTTTTCTCTGTATTTTTTAATTATATTTCTGGATTAAGAATTAAAACAGTGCACCATGCCCTGAAAAAAGTCTGGACTTTAAGAATTCTTTTCCGGAATCTTATTGATCAGTAGGCGCAGACCTCCTCCCAAGCTCATTTAATTACCTATTCAAGCAAATAGAGCTGGCACAGGTTGTAAATGTTGGTGAACACCACAATCTCAGCAGGACTCAGAGGACAAGGTCTCAATGTTAATAAGGCAGGGGAGCCCGAGACTTTGTGTGTTGCTCACAGACACCAAGCGTGTCTGCCTAGCACCAACAGCAGGGGACGAGTCGGGTGTACACGCGGGTGGATGCCGTCCACCCACATTTTTTACAGGGTGGACGCCGTCCACCCTGCCAAGAAGTTGGAACCCACTGAAAAAGATGCTGACTTCGTCCCGGTGTAATTTCCAAACACAGGGACACATTCAGCAGTGCCTGCACGTTGTTGTCTGCTTTGGATCTGCAACAACGCGCAGGCAGGGAGGGGCTCTAATTTCTGACTCCTGCTGGGCCCATAACAAAGATCGAATTTTAGGGGTCATCAGGCCTCCTTTTGTTCGAGTCTCGTGGCTGGCACATCCTCATACACCCTACCAGCTTTGCCTGTCGCCCCCACCAATTCTAACACCCGGAACGCCCCAAAGAACATCCAAATCATACACAAACGAAAAACTGCCACCTCATAGACATCATAACAACAATGCAACAACTCAGCCAAAAGGCTTTGTAACAAGTCAACAGTAATTGCCTCCCTTGGAGCCTCCCCCCCACCCTGTTCCCGTCCCCAACCTTTCAACACCCTGCTCAACAACTCACTTTTCACAGGATTAAAACCCATGTACAACGTGCTGTAAAAGGAAATCCTCGCCAATTTTCCTGCAATCGTAGTTGGAGACAAACCCTTATCAATGCAATCCAAAACAAAGCGAATGACTCCCGGTTAACATCGTTGTCTCGACATGTGCCATGCCTCACTGGTCCATCCCAGAAACGCGCCAAATTCAGACCAATCCAACCTGTAAGGGCATCACGTAGAGTCAGCTATGGATTTCTCGACAAGGCCCACTACTCTCACTCCCCCAGGCCCAGATACCGTCCGGCACCTTGGTCTTGCAAGCTTCCGCTCCCGGCACCAGTCGTCTGAAATGCTGCCACTGCGAACGAGACAATGCATCAGCAATGTCATTGCTTTCACCTGGGACATGTTGCGCGCGAAACAGCACATTCAAACGTAAGCATTGCAACATAAAACTTCGCAACTAGCGCAGCACATGCAGGTCTCTTGCTTTCAGCTTATTCAACAAGTCCACTACAGTCATGTTGTCCACGAGAAAAGAGTACTGACCTGTTTTGGAACTCCGTGCCCCACACCTTTAGCGCTACCAGCAGTGGGAAGAATTCTAAGAAAGCAATATTCCTGTCCTGCTTCAACCAGTGACCTGACCCCAAACCCAGAGGCCCCTGCAGCGTCAGAGAAAAGTTGCATCTGGAAACCATCTGGTCATCCACAAAATCCAGAGACACCCCGTTGAAGTCAGACAAAAAGCTCTGCCACACCCAAAGGTCCGCCCTGACTCCCATCGATATCCTGATTCTGCACCGCACCCAACATGGCCGGCCATGCGGAGGCGTCTGCAAAAAGTCCTCTCGGTATGCACGACCCGGCACGCAAAGTTCAGAAACCCCAGAAGGCGCTGCATCGACCACAGATCGATCTTTTTCTCCCCAAACACCTGCAGCACGAAAGCCTGCATGTCCGACAACTTCTGTTCAGGTAACCTATCCCATAACCAAGTGAGAGAATGGACACTTGTAACTACGTAACCGTAGGTTCAATTGAATCACCCTCATGAACGCTATGTTAACTATGCAGTGTATATCGTTTTTCCGCCCCACATATGCGTTATGGCATTATCATTGGGTGTCCAAATTTGTGCTGTATGCCAGCCTCAAGCCTGAGGCAACCTCTGGTATGAGTAGTAGTGTCCAGAGATGTGAGGGCACCCCCAAAAGAAGTAGGAGGAAGAAAATGATGTCTAAAAAGCAAGACTTCACCGCATGAGACCTTTAATTAACATATGGTGAGGTTTTGTTATTAAAAGTAAGTGGGTATAAATGCAGATCATGTTACTGGATCTCTTTATATCACTTTTTGACAGAGTCAACATGTTTCAGCTCCATTTCGCCCAGCCGGGTCTACGGAGCATTCGTCAGCACAGACAATATAAAAACAAATCAGTTACTTACACAACTTGTGAAGTACTCAGTGATGTTATTATTAAACACTCTGTTTCTAGATAGGTCAAGTTACCTATCCACCTAAGCGACCGAGTCCAACTCAATGCCCAGGAATGTCAAACTGCAGCTGGGCCCAGCTGTTTTTTCAGGAGCCAATGGGACCCTAAATTCCTGCGCCAGTGATTGAAACTGACTAAGCGCCTTCCCGCACTCACCAGACCGAGCTCTCCAGACAAACAGAAAATCGTCCAAGTAAAGGGACACCACACAATGACCACTCCTGTCTGTAAATACCCACAGTAGGAAGGTGGATATCTGACTATATGGTTACCCCAACTTTTTGCCTAGTGTTTAGCTGGTTTTCGACTTAGTTGGCCTGGTATCCTGCTAATCAGGGCCCCAGGCTATCTGCTCTCACTGTAAAATAGACTCCATGTACTTTAGGTACAACTCCAATTGGATGTTGGGTCACCTTATGAGCCCCTGTACAGTGTACTATAGGTACCCAGGGCATAGGGGCATCCAATGCCTACCAGGGGCTGCAGCATGTATTATGCCACCCCTGGCTGGCCATCCACATTGACACAACTGGCTGATCACTCAGCTGAGGCAAGGTCGTGTAATCACCCCTTGCTTAGGTATAGTATCCCTTTACCTACCATTACATATAGACACATATATACCTATAAGTCACTCCTATGGCAGGCCTTAACAATCCTGGAGGCAGAGTGCTTGGTTTTATGTGAGATGAGACTCTAGCATGAGCTGAACCTGTCTGCAGCTTTCGGAACCATGTCCTTATAGCTGTTCTATGATATAGCCATACCATATACTTTTAAGTGCATTATAATCCTCGCGGTTGAATGCTAACTTTGGTTTGGCTTTATCAAAACATGTTGTGTAAGGTGTCATACGCTTTGAAATACCATCCCCTTGCCGGTTCTGGCGACGGGGGTAGCATTCCACCCTTCTAGAGGGAGAAGACATGCTGTTCCTGTTAATCCCAGTTAAAGTTAACCAGAGCCTCAGCATCACAAAATGGATGCTGCTGCCACAGACACAAGTCTGACCTCCCGCTGCTGGGAGTCCTTCCAGTGAGGGAGGCTTGGACAATAGGTTTCCTGTCTTGGGAGGTGCTAGCACCACCCCAGACAGGCCATAGTGTATTGGGGCAGGGAGGGCTGAATGAAATGAGACACTGCCTGGGGCACACAAGGTGCTCCATGCATAGTCCGGTTGAAACTAGTTGCTGCGGCACTCCAGCCCCAGATCTGGTGCGAAACTAGACAAAGGGAAGGGGTGTAATCACCCCCTTCCCTGGTCCCACCCATAGGAGGGACCTAGCAGGTAATCCAGCCCCTTTGATTGGTATAAAGGTAGGAGCTGAGCCAAGAGACTTTAGATTTATCCTGAACTGAAACTTGAAACGAAACTCTGGACCTTCCACATTCTACTGCAACTAAAAGACTGAAGAATCTCCCTTGTGGTTAAGGAGTGACCACCCTGTGCAAACAGGCACCATCCAGCAATCTGCGGTTTGCTTTGTCGATGGTCCCGCTGGAGCCCGAGCACAGAGCCTGACAAGAACCAGACTTCCAGACTTCCTTGAGGCCGATCCACAGCCACAGCAAAGCTGAGACCCGTGGAGGCGACGAGAGACGTGGGACTGGCCATCTTGAAAAACCTGCTCATTGCTACTTGTGCAGCTTCTGAAGCACCCTCGAAATTGTGCATTGGGGATTGAGAAGCCCCAGCCCGAGCACCTTCTACACCGATGCACAGCCCTCCACACTCCACGAGTGCCGCGTGGGGCCTGCTAGTGTTTTTGTGCTCGACACGTCTGTCCGGTCACTTGCCCGTTGGCTAGTAGCCTCTGTGACAATGAACCTTTAAATCTACACTGCTGGCCTGGTTGCTCCAGGCAGGCCCCTGCTTCCCTGAAAAGGAGAGCCCCTCAGACCTTGCTGGTCTGCAACAGAAGCCATCTTCGATTCCTGCGTGGGTTGCCTTAGCCAAGGCTTGTTGACTCCAATCCAGAAGCCGACACCGCCAACAGCTAGATCCTTTGTGGGACAGTCCGTATCCAGCTCCTGGTCATCGTCAACGTCCCCTGGTCCACGTGGCTGCAGAGACAAGCTTCACGACATCGCCTGGTCTCTTCCTGGTCACTGGCTAGTGACCCAGACTCTGTCCCCTCTGCTTTCAGTTACACCATTCACCAATCTGTGGTTTGCTTTGTCAATGCTCCCGCCGGAGCCCGAGCACAGAGCCTGACAAGAACCAGACTTCCAGACTTCCTTGAGCCCGATCCACAGCCACAGTAAAGCTGAGACCCGTGGAGGCGACGAGAGACGTGGGACCGGCCATCTTGAAAAACCTACTCATTGCTACTTGTGCAGCTTCTGTGGCCCCCTCGAAGTTGTGCATTGGGGATTGAGAAGCCCCTGCCCCAAGCACCTTCTACACCGATGCACAGCCCTCCACACTCCACGAGTGCCGCGTGGGTCCTGCTCGTGTTTTTGTGCTCGACACGTCTGTCCGGTCACTTGCCCGTTGGCTAGTGGCCTCTGTGACGACAAACCTTTAAATCTACACTGCTGGCCTGGTTGTTCCAGGCTGGCCCCTGCTTCCCTGAAAAGGAGAAGCCCCTCAGACCTTGCTGGTCTGCAACAGAAGCCATCTTCGATTCCTGCGTGGGTTGCCTTAGCCAAAGCTTGTTGACTTCAGTCCGGAAGCCGACACCTCCAACAGCTAGATCCTTTGTGGGACAGTTTGTATCGAGCTCTTGGTCGTCGTCGACGTCCCCTGGTCCACGTGGCTTCAGAGACAAGCTTCACAACATCACCCGATTGCTTCACGACATCGCCTGGTCTCTTCCTGGTTCCTTCCTGGTCACTGGCTAGTGACCCAGACTCTGTCCCCTTTGCTTTCAGGTACTCTTCATCCTCGATCCGCCTTTGGATCCAACCGGACACTTCTCTCCTGGTCGCCTGCAGCATCTTTTCACAGGTCTCTTTCTAAACAATGGCACAGTAAATGGGATTGCACAATGTGAAAAAAACGCACTCGGCGAGGGGGTGCTGGAGGCTGCAGATCCGCGGCAGAGGAGGAAGCGGTGGCTGCAGACCCAGGATAAGAAAGAAAAAATGGCACTCAGAGCAAATGAAAACGACAGCTACTGAGAAAGGCTCGTAAACAAGAAAACAAGCATTTGCATTGCAATAGGTCTCGCATTTGCAAGAGTTAGAGCTAATGGCATTGTAAAAGACAATGCCTTTTATTTATGTGTTTTGAAAACCTGCAAGTGGTGCGTAAACACGCACTTTATGCTGATAGTTGTGGCTTACAAGAAGCAAGGCTAGCAGTACCTGCTCCTCTTTTACTGCCAGCCTTGCTTCTCATAAGCAAGGACTATAAGTATAAAGTGTATGGTTACGCACCACTTGCAGGTTTTCAAAACACATAAATAAAGGCATTGCCATTTACAATGCCAATAGCTAAATCTCTCGCAAATGTGAGACCTATTGCATTTGTAGTTGCTGGTCATCTTTTACGTAGCCAGCAAGCATGCACATAAACCCAAATACAAGACACAAAATCTATCTAAATTTGGAACCAGTCTTTCAGGTGTTTTGTACCACTGATCTCTGTCAATGAGGGTCTAAATTAGAGGCTCTCACTGACTGTCGAGGACTCCATAATGAAAGGTTTTCAGAAAACATGTAGAATTTTTGTTGTTAATTCAATCACTGGATGGCAGAACATACACAGCACGTACAGCATGTGTGAATCTGTCTTATCAAAATCCAAAAACGTATTGTTTCTGGTAAGTTATTTCGTTTTCCAGTGTAGAGAAATATAGTAGTTATTTAAGGGACAAAACAAGCATGCTTCCCCATGGTAGATAATCAGCTAGCCCAAGAAGAAAATTAAGTTAATTTATTTCATTTCATTTCAAATCTTTATTTCGATTAGTTCCAACCATAAAAGATACAAATAAAATTAACATTAAAATACATTCTTAATAAATCCGGTAGTTTCAGAGCAACTTAGTGGGGCAAATTGATCTGTGGTAATTGCATGATCCAATTCAAAATCGCCAATAAAACTATCTACATCAATAAATATTTTAAAAAACATGTAAAAAGCCAGGCTTTCTTTTCATATAAAATCGGGACTTATTCCAACATACAATTATTATACAGAGTATTTGATAGTTTTAATTTTACAACTAAATAACAAAACAGTATTATTGACAACAAAGGAGAACACAATTCATCAATGAGGCAACCATTTTTAGGTTTCGCCTGGCGTCCGCTGCGCAGCAGCGTTAGCGCAGACGGAATCTTTTGAGAAGCAGTATGGGCTTTGTCCCGCCTCTCTCTTCCATTGGCTAGCTCTATAAATGGAGGCTAGCCATTGGAAGAGAGATATGTCTGTCATTGTCCGAGGCGATTCGTGGGCGTTCAGTAAATTTTTTCCCTCTCCGCCCCTTTTAAAACGTCATTGCGGCGGTGGGTGTTTTTTTTTTTGCAGCCTTTTATTTTGTCATTTCCCCCGACCGCCGCCGGAAGAAGGTTGTGCGCTCCTTTCTAGTGCTTGTTCAAGGTATGTGCTTTAGTTACTACACTTCATTGCCTGTATTTTAAGCAAACGAAAAAACCTAGTTTGTGTCCTGGTAAACAAAGGAAACGTGTCGTCTTAACCTGCATGCGTTGCAGTGCATCTCATGGGCCGAGTAGGAAAACGCCCCAGGGCTTCTCTATGTTTAGCAGGAATTCTTTCACTCAACACTTTTGTTCTTGCATGTTCTCTTAATATCTGCATTCCTAAAGCTGTGCATGCAGTTCAGATTCCCCTCGAGGCTTTATTCACGCAACATAATTGAAATTAACTGAATAATTAGGACGCCACATGAAGGCACTGGTGACACGACGTTCTCGTCCAAAAATAAGTAATACGTGCACTTTCTCTATTCTGTACTTATAAGGCAGAGATAGACAACGTTGTTAGAACCTAAAATTGAATGTGGAATGGGTCTAAAAAGGCAGTGTTGGTAGAAAGCCAGGCACCAATGAAATAGCGCAAACCCGCTTTTCGTGGAGCCATTTTGTTTTTTTCTAGACTACTCTCGACTCCCCGAGCTCAGGAGCAGATGTGTATCGGGGTCCACGTTGAACTGTCGCCCAGTTTCTACCCTGCACTGGAGTTTGATTTCCCGTGAAGGATCTCGGCTAAATGGCACCCGGGCTGGAATTTCCTGCGAGCAAGTGCTGCATTTCCATATGCGTGCTTGGAGAAGTTTGGCACATGCGGAGGGGAGTTCTAAAAATAACCTCGAGCAGACTGTGTGGGCAGATCCGGTTTCTGGTTCTAGCTGAGTTGGCTGCACTGAACTTTACTGTCGCTGCAGCAAGAGCGCAGTTTGGAAGTGAATTGGGTTCGATTCCCATGACGGGCAGTGGTTTGGGCAGTACACCTTTATAAAAATCCATGGATACACGGCATCGACATGGCTGAAGACTCATGTAAGATCTGATTTTTGAACCCTTAATATCGACGCCATTTCGAGGATTTTTGGTCTGATCTCCAGATTTGAATGGATTAGAACTGTTCAGGTTTCTCATTGTTCTGCATTGTTGAAGCTAGCACCACCCCTCCCCACTCTCTGTTTAAACCGAGCTATAACCTGTGGATGTGTTCCAGAAACACCCTGGTTTCTGGGTAGCTTGTCAGATTGCACTTTCAAACTGATCGCTTTACTGCTAGCATTATCTGTTCTGAGCAGGGTGCCTGATGGAAAGTTTAGCTGGCTTTTAAATACACTCACAATAATTGCCTTTCTGTAATTTTACAGCCAATCGTTGATACCTGCATTCTCCCATATGCACTGCTATACTTTTGATGCATGAGAGTGCAACCGTTATTGTGTTTTGGGAGCGAGCAGTAAAGAGGTATACAGTAAATGCTAGCGAGTCGTTTAATCTGGCCTACTTTCATTTGAACTGGCCTAGTTTTAAAGCAGCTGCAGTGAAATGTGAAATATGATCCATGCTTGTGTGTAAGTCTTGGGGAGGGAACAGGGCTGCTCAAATGTACGAAAAAGATTTTCGTGCATTACATACCAAATAGTCCTGGATTAAGCAAAAGGAAAGAGCACCTCCTAAAATCGAAGGTTGTTTACTTTTGTTCGTTCAAATTCCTGAGTAAATAATTTAGGCGGGTGTATTATGGATTCTTCATTTTTTCAATAAAACTAGAATGTAATGTGTTGCTATACCAAGATCTTTGATTCTGAATGGAATCCGCAACCACCTCTTGTTGATCTGGGATTGTGCATGCTTTGCTGGCTAGAAGCCCTTTTGTTTTGGGAGATTGGACGTTTGCTCCACCCTCTACTGTGGGTTCTCGACGTCAATTCTTTTGGAAGAGAAAATGGATGACAGTAAACAACTGTTGAGGGTATCCTTCAATCTGCTATGCATGCTCATGGAATTTGTGCATGCAGTGTGTCGCTTACCATAACATGAATAGTCTGATTTTAAATCAAATAGAAAAAGTCTTCGTGTTTTTTCACCCTTTTTTTAGCCAGCCTATGTTAAATTAAGCTGAGAGGTTTTGCTAGCTTTTATTTATTTATTAATTTTATTTGAAAAGTTTTATATAGCGCTGGCTAGACCCGGAGGTATCAGAGCGCTTTACATGAGTTAGGACATTGCATAGAACATTGTTACATAGTTACATCAGATTACAGTTACCAGTGTATGCTTGGGAGAGAAATGTGAGCATACATATTAATATAGGAAATTAGCTTCCCTGCCCCCTGGCTGTGCTTGCTTCCCTCGCTGTGCTTGCTTCCCTGCCCTCTCGCTGTGCTTGCTTCCCTGCCCCCTGGCTGTGCTTGCTTCCCTGCCCCCTGGCTGTGCTTGCTTCCCTGCCCCCTCGCTGTGCTTGCTCTCCTGGGTGGGTGGGTGTGGCTCTGGGTGTGTAGGTGTGGCTCTGGGTGTGTGGCTCTGGGTGTGTGTGTGTGGTAGTAATTGCTGTCTGCTGAGCTCGTCCGTAGGGTACAATAGGTCTCACATTTGCGAGAGATTAAGCTAATGGCAATGTAAATGACAATGCCATTTATTTATCTGTTTTCAAAACCAACACATAAATACAAATTGTCATTTACAATGCCAATAGCTCTAACTTTTCCAAAGGCGAAACCGTTGCATTGTAAATGCTTGTTCAAATTGCAAGTGCTGAGTATTTCACAATTTGAGACCATTAGTCCCCTAGTGACAAAAATTTTAATCCCACTTTATTCCTTGTAAAATATGCATTAAATAGGAATCTGCTCATGCTGAAGACGACTGTTTGTGACGTATCTGTCTTCAATATAAGTTCTGCCTCTTTGCAATGCTTAGTGTTCAGGTTTTTACAGAGTGGTCTTATCCATTTTTTCCTAGCCCCATCCTATGCAGAGCAAAAGAACAATATGTGTAGGTCCTTTTCTACGGCCATTTTTGCACATAAGGTGCACTGATCATAACTATTATCATCATGGCTTTTGCTCCATCTTGATTTATTAATATTTAGCTGCAAAACCCCGTACCTAAATTTCAAAAACAGGGATTTCGCTAGGTGCGGGCGCACCTCGTCTAAAAACGGTTCAAACTGCGCCACATTTTTAAAAGCTAAAAATCTTAATGTAAGAGACCCCACAGAGATACCATGCAGCACCCTATCATTAATATATGCCCAAAATAATAGTTTTAATTGTTTTTTACAGGCCAGAGTTAATTGGAGGGGATTCTCCCAATAATGGGAAACGCCCAACTTAGTCATCCATACGGCAACATGTTTAAACCAGGGGATCTCCTTACACTGATCAAAATTCATGATCTTTTCTAAACCCTCTCTATAATGAAGGAGCTCTGGTGTTGACCAAATCCTCACCCAAAATAAGAGGGTTCTTAATAATGCATGATGGTCAGTCCATTTAAAATTAAGGTCCATGATCCCTGGGATTAGAGGTGTTCTCTTAGGGATACTTAATAATTTCCGAATGAAATAATTTTCTCCCTTTTCAAAAGTGTTTTTGAAATAAGGCCCCCAAATTACCATTCCATATAGGGAGGCTGATTGTGCTTTATGTTTAAACCCTCCAGTGCGGGGGAAACAGCTTTTGATGTAATAGCCCAATGTTTTTTATAATTGGCGATGAGTTTTGGAGCGAAATTATTTTTTTATTTTCCATTTGCGGCTTCCAAGATAATTTGGTATCCAGTGTTATCCCTAGATAGTTAAAACTTTGCACGTATTCTAGTTTTTGATCTTTTAGTACTAGATTCTTTTTGATAGATTTATGAGGGTTTATAGACAAGTATTTTGTTTTGCCAGAATTGATTTCGAGGCCTTTCATAGTACAGTATACGTAAAAGGAATCCACAAGACATTGCAGTCCCTTTGGGGTTTGCGAGATTAAGATGGTATTGTCGGCAAACAATAATGCTGGTATTACCCCCCCCCCCCCCTCAACTTGGGAGAGTCGTTTTTGCAAGTTCCCAGGTATTTTGGAATATCGTTTACATAGAGTGAGTAGATTGTGGGTGCCAATACACACCCCTGGCGCACTCCTCTTCTAACTGGTATTGCCTTAGTTAGTTCTCCCCTTGGACCCCATCTTACTTTGGTGAAGTTCCCTTCATGGAGCCTAATTAACTGTGCAAGTAGTTCAACCGGCACCCCTAAGCTTTTTAACGTATTCCACAATAAGTGCCTGGGTACCAGATCAAACACTGCTTTTAAATCTACGAAGGCAATATATAAACTGCCTTTCTTTACGTTAATGTATTTCCAGCAAATACATGTAAACCTAAAAACTTGATCAACCGTGCTGGTTTTAATTTTAAACCCTACATTATATTTTGACATAACTTTGGTCTCCTCTATCCACTCATCCAATCTGTTTGAAATATATGCCTGGCAAAAACTTTTTGTAAAATATTGATTAAACTGATGGGGCGATAATTTGCAGGATCATGCCAGTTACCCTTTTTAAAAATTGTCACAATCTCTGCCCCTTTCCACGTTTCAGATATTGGTGTGCCTGTAACTATTGAATTACACAGAAAATGTATGTATGGTCCCCAAACCTCCAAGTCGTGTTTCAATAGACCTCCTGGAACTTTATCAGGCCCCGGGGCTTGTCCTCGTTTAATGGCCTCAATTGCTTTATTTTTGTTTCATCCAGGCTAAACTGCATATTGGCAGCTTTTGCGGCCAGCTCTAAGTCTTTAGTTAAGACAAATTGATCCCAGTTTGTATCTGAGTACAGCCTAGAAAAATGTTCAACCCAGGTTTTCTCATCTAGGAACAGGTCTTTATTAGACCTGCCCATTTTCTTCCCTTTCGCTATTATTCTCCAAAAGCCGGCTTGACCTTTGGACTTGGCTGCATTTATTAATCTGTTCAATTATCTTCCTCCCATTCTTTTTCCGCTTGTGCGAGTGATCTTTTATAGGTATATCTCTTTTCCCTTACTATTAATATGTTGTTGTTTTTATTTGCTTGAATTAATTCTGTCTTAGCTGCCGAACAGTCTTTGTTGTACCAAGGAATACCCATCTTGGTGTGCCCAATACCATCTCCGTTCCTTTATTTAGGTATATTACTTAATATCGGAGCTAGGTCATTTATCAAATTGTTGTGTAAATCCAACACTGGGATTTTCCCATCTGGTAACTCTAGGAAAGGTATAATTTTCTCAGCAAAGGTACTATAAATGTTGGTCATAGATCGAATATTACCTAAAATGTTCGGCCACTTAACAGCTTATTAAAAGCACATCCTCAGTGGTACTATTTTCTCTTTCACCCACTGGGATAGATACAAAAGGTTCTGGTATTAACAGAAGCTTTAGAGGACGATGATTACTCTCAAATCTGGAGTCTATTTTAAAATCTACAACATATGACCAGAACTCTACAGAAACCAATATGTAATCAATATTGCTCCACCAGCTGCCTCTACAAAATGTATGTGCATTTGGCCTGTCCGAAGGTAAGCACCCATTACACGCTCTCAAGTCGTGACTTATCGTAAACTTCAATATTTGGGCCACTGCCACTGTACACTTTACCTCCCTATTACTTTCTAAAACCGGGATATTATTTGCCGTATCTTTTTCATCAAAGAGCTTGTAAAAACCTGTTACAGGTTCAAAATTACAATTAAAATCGCCACCTACAATCATCCTCGATTTAGGGCCTAAGCCATCTAAAAAGGAGTCCAACTGCTCTATAACTAGTGATTCTTTGTTGGTACGACTTGGTCTATTATAGACGTTAAATAAATATAAATCTTCGCCATCCCTAGTACCCATTTTTAAACCCATTAGATCACATGAAGGTATATACAATGGAACAATATCAATTTCGAGTGTAATTCTGATCCATATTACCAGACCCCCCTGATGGTCTGCCCCTTAGTGAAGGGCTAGCATCCACACTGAACGTCTTAAAACCAATTCTATGGGGGGGTTTCCAGTAACCAAGTCTCCTGTTGGAGAATAATACCACTCTGTTCTATTGTATTCATTCCATATCATATCAGTTCGATGGCTATTTAGCCCTGCTATGTGCCACGAGGTGAGCTGTTCTTCCAAATTCTAACTCAGTTCTGTGGCTGAATGTCACCTAACTCCTATATTTTCATTTAATTGTATTACATTTTTATTATCCGTATTATAGTCCAGATATGACTTTAAGTTCGAAACCTGTGACATCAATGCAGGCTCAGTTTCCCTCTGTCTTGGTGACTCATTTGTCCTAACCATTTGAACACTCTGTACATCTATTCACTGTCCAGGTACTCCAAAGGAATTTAACCGGGTCACTGCACAGGTATTCACATTATATAGTCAGTCTTGATCATCTAGAGACAGGAGTCCTTCAAATCTGCTTACAAATAGAGGAGTGCCCACATTATTAGTACTGCTCCCTATCGAGGGTCTATAAAAATACCCTAATGGTAGGGTACAAATACAAGTGTTTTTAAGCGAGCTCTCCTCCTGGACATTAAATATATTCCTAACCAGGTGGGGGCATCTAAAATTAATAACCACGCAATCTCCTCTTATCTTCTTTGATTATTCCCCCAACCACCCTACTCTACGAACCATAAGATTATCTTCAATGTTTAGTGGACGGAAATGTTTACATTTTGATAACCAGTCCACTACTTTATCCAGTAGGTTAACCCAAGATTCCTTCTGCTCTCTTCTTAAGGTAGATTGCAAAAACAACAGGTGATGGACCGAATGAGGATCAATGTCACACATTCAACCCAGTCAAAAGATCTGGGTCCTAATCCATCGTTTTTTTGCACTCCACACCACCCTGGGTTAGACAATGGCGATATGCAAATCAGCTCTGACCCTGTGCCCCATGGGAACAGTCCAGTCCGAACTACAAAAGCCATGTCCTTCCCAGAACGGAATCAAGCATCCGAGGACAGGACCGGTTTCGCGGTAACACCTCTCATCAGCCCGGCTAGCTTGACTCCAGTGGTGTGGAGTGCCTGGGACCCACGTCTGGGCATCTCCAGTACACTTATAGCGAGATTGCAAAAACAACAGGTGATGGACCGAATGAGGATCAATGTCACACATTCAACCCAGTCAAAAGATCTGGGTCCTAATCCATCGTTTTTTTGCACTCCACACCACCCTGGGTTAGACAATGGCGATATGCAAATCAGCTCTGACCCTGTGCCCCAGGGGAACAGTCCAGTCCGAACTACAAAAGCCAAGTCCTTCCCAGAACGGAATCAAGCATCCGAGGACCGGACCGGTTTCGAGGTAACACCTCTCATCAGTCCGGCTAGCTTGACTCCAGTGGTGTCTGTATATTACTGTATTAACAGGATGACTGCTCGGTCTATCAGGGGCTATTTGAACCTGGGATCTATTTATCAGGCTAGTTCCTGTTCCAGCTATAGCCCGCAGCCTGCCCTCAATATGCCCCTTTTTACGATATTCCAAATTACTAGGTTTAAAGAGAGGTGCCTCTCTGGGCACATTACCCGTCCTGCGTGTACCATCTTTATCATTGGTGACCCAACCCTCCATTTGTGGTTGCATTTGTAAATACGTCTGTACTTGGGAGGCCCCCATCCTGAGTATCCATGCAAATAAGGCCATCACTCAACCTCGAGTGCCCTAATATAGTATTCACTTGCTCCATTTTTTTCTCTAGCAAGTTTAAATTTGCACTCATATGCTCCTCCAACTGACTTAACCTTGCCTTAAGCTAAGATTCTAGGGACATTTTTTACTGTGTGCTCTACCCTTCCAACTATTTCCTCTATCTGTAAGGTATATGGAGCACAATCTGGTTCTGTCTGTGTGCTAACTGAATTTTTAAATAGCATTCGTGCTTCTACATAATCACATTTTTTCGCTTTAGTTGGCCCCCCACCTTTCTTCACCTTATGATTCCTCACAACAGGTTTTTCATTCTTATGCACTAGCTGTTCTTGCACCTTATTCCCCACAATCAGACTTTGCTTCCGTAGCCTCAATGTTATACCAGGACTAGATGAGCTACTCTTCGCCTCTAACGGTACTTGTGGGGAAATTATAGGAGTATTTGACAGCCGCGAATAGTTTTGGACGTTATTACAGGGCTCAATGGAATTGTTTGCATATTGTCTGTAGGTTTAGGGGAAAGCAATAAGGAGTAGTTTCTTTTCTGTAACTCCAGTTCTGTAGTAGGGGTATCTCTGTTATAGTCATAATCTAGTGAATAGTCCCGCCCATGTGCGTGAACCCCGGAGCAATCAAAAATAATCTCTATAAAGTGTCGAAAAAATGCAGAACTGCACAGACACTTAAGAGAGAATTTAAAGACATATAATGCAGCCCATAAAAGGCTACACTGTCCAGTACTTCAGCTAGAAATTCCACCAAAAATCCACAAAAACAGCAAAGCCTGTCCAGATTTCCATTGTCTTCAGTACAAACCCCTCTGGAAGATAGAGAGGAAGACATGGACAGACAAGCCCCATAGGCTGCCATTATGTGTCTCAGAATAGGGTACTGTGCCTTTAAGAGAACTTTCCAGAACTTCACAGTATCCCAGAATGCCTTGCAGGTCTCTCTTACTTTCAGTTCTTTTTGAAGGCGTAACACGCCAGACCTGTAGCATTTCTTACATGAATATCTCTCTCCACCGGGGAGGAGGGCGGGCGCTTATGACTATAACAGAGATACCCCTACTACAGAACTGGAGTTACAGAAAAGAAACTACTCCTTCTGTAGTAGGGGATCTCTGTGTATAGTCATAATCTAGTGAATAGAATGGCAAGCCCATCCCCACACCAAAGTGGCGGTGGAGAAAAGAAACCAACACCACTATTGTGCGAACAAATTCCGCAGCGAAGCCTGTCCAACCTGAGCATCTGCTCTGGCATCAGCGTCCAGACAGTAATGCTTAGCAAAGGTATGAACTGACTTCCAAGTGGCGGCCTTGCAAATTTCTGCAAATGGCACATTACGGAGCAAGGCTGTCGTGGCAGCTTTGCCCCTGGTGGAATGAGCCTTAGGCTTACCCCCTAAGGTCTTATTAGCTTTCTGGTAACATAGTTGTATGCAGGACACAATCCACCTAGAAATGGACTGCTTAGAGGTCGTAAGACCCGTCCTGACTGATCCGTAATTGATAAACAATTGGTCTGACCTACGAATATCTTTAGTCTTATCCAGATAAAATTTCAATACCCTCCGCACATCCAGGGAATGTAAGGACCTTTCCGCTGGAGATGAAGGGTTCTGAAAAAACGTAGGTAAAGTTATGGTTTGGTTGACATGAAAGTCAGAAATAACCTTGGGAAGAAATTTAGGGTGAGTATGCATAACAACCTTAGCAGCATGAAATACAGTATAAGGTTCATTACAACACAACGCCTGAATTTCACTCACCCTGCGGGCCGATGTAATGGCCACGAGGAACGCCGCCTTCCAGGACAGGTGCTGCAATGAAGCCTTATGAATGGGTTCAAAAGGCTCCTTCATCAAACCGGACAGCACCACATTCAATTCCCATGAAGGCGAAAGAAGCCTGACAGGAGGGAACACTTTCTTCAAGCCTTCCAAAAAGTATTTGATCACAGGGATCTGAAAGAAGGAAGTCTGTGAAGGGCTTTTCCTGTAGGCAGTCAATGCAGCGAGATGAACCCTAATAGAGTGAACATTAAGGCCAGATCGCGCCAAATGTAGAAGGTAGGGAAGGATGACATCTTCCTTGCACGTCGTAGGATCACAGTTCCTGGACACACACCAGATACAAAACCTCTTCCACTTGTAAGCGTAGGACGTCCGAGTGGAGGGTCTCTTAGACTCCTTCAGTATGTCCATGCAATCTTCTGGTAGATTCAAATGGCCATATTGCACTACCTCAGGAGCCATGCCGCCAAACTCAAGGATGAGAGGTTGGGGTGCACCATCTGCCCCCCGAACTTCGTGAGAAGGTCCGGCCTGCACGGCAACCGTATGTGTGGAAGGAGGGACCGGTGTAGGAGATTCGTGAACCACCACTGTCTGGGCCATTCCAGGGCAATCAGGATCATTCGTGCCCTGGACCTGGACAGCTTGATGAGCACCGCCGGAATCAGAGGGATGGGCGGAAAAGCGTAAACAAAGCTGTTCGACCAGTTGATCCAGAGTGCATTCCCCAGCGTCCCTTGCTGGTAGTACCTGGAGGCGAAGTCTCGGCATTTGCTGTTTTCGGCGGTGGCGAACAGATCTACGTCTGGAGTCCCCCACCTTGCGAAGACTTCTCCTAGTACGTCGTCGTTTATGACCCACTCGTGGTTTTCCTGAATCAGTCTGCTCAGTGCGTCCGCCTGAACATTCTGCACACCTGGCAGATGGGTAGCTGTTATCGTCAATCCTCTTGCCAGAAGCCAGTGCCAGATCGTCTGCGCCTCCCGAGACAGGGTGCGCGATCTCGACCCCCCCTGCTTGTTGAGGTAATACATTGTGGTCGTATTGTCCGTCTGTACAAGCAGAGAGTTGGTCCGGAAGGACGGATGAAAGGCCTTCAGCGCCAAGTGAACAGCTCTGAGTTCCAGGAAATTGATGTGATACGTGGACTCCGTCTGAGACCACGTGCCTTGGATCTGTAAGTCTCCCGAATGCGCTCCCCAGCCCTGGAGAGAAGCATCCGTCACGATCGTCTGAGTAGGAATGTCCTTGTGGAAGGGAACCCCTCTGAGGAGATTTTCCGCTGAACACCACCACTTCAGAGACTGAAGAGCATGCAGAGACAGTCGTATCTTGTCGTCCCAAGATCCTCTCCTCTGGTCCCATTGATCCTCCAAGCACTCCTGCAGAGGCCTCATGTGTAGTCGTGCATGAGGAGTGAGGAAGATACAAGAGGCCATCGACCCCAGTAGAGAAGACACCGTCCTCACTGTTGTAGATGGAGTGGTCATAAGAGCCTGAGCCTTCCGAAGGATCGATTTCCGTCGCTCCTCCGAAGGAGACACGCTTGCTGACAGCGTATTGATGGTGGCCCCCAAGTATTGAATACATTGAACCGGGATCGGGACAGACTTGGACATGTTGATGTGCAACCCCAGCGTGTTCAAGAGAACGCACGTCTTCCGGAAGTCTGCTTGAGCTTCTGAGAAGGAGGAGGCCTTGATCAACCAATCGTCCAGGTACGGGTAGACAAACACCCTGTCTTTCCTTAGGTGTGCCGCTACCACTGCCATGCACTTCGAGAATGTCCTGGGTGCAGATTTCAGTCCGAAAGGCAGCACCGTGTATTGGTAATGATTGGTGCCGACTTGAAATCGCAGAAACTTCCTGTGCTTGTGTGCGATGGGCACGTGGAAGTACGCATCTTGTAGGTCTATGGCACAAAGCCAGTCCCCCTGTTGCAACTGAGGATAAATCTGATGCAACGACAGCATGCGAAACTTTTCTCTGCGAATCCACTTGTTCGCCTGTCGCAAGTCCAGAATGGGCCTGAACTCGTTCTTGTCCTTCATGCGAAAAAGAAAGAACCGGGAGTACAGACCTCTTCCTCTTTGAGACAGAGGTACGTCTTCTATCGCCCTTTTCCTTAACAGGATATCGGCCTCCGCCTGGAGCTCGCGCAGTTGATACTGCGAGCTGACCGGAGGGATCGCTGGAGGAGGGCTGATGAATCGAAGACTGCATCCATTGCAAACAATATTCAGCACCCACTTGTCCTGAGTAATTTTTCTCCACTCTGCCAGAAAAGATTGAATGCTTCCCCCCACCGGAGCGGGTAACGGATGACGGGGAAGTAACCGCTCAGGGTCGAGACCCGGCCGGGCCCTTGTTCACGGTAGAGGACTGCTGTCCACCTCTACCCCTCTGACGTTTTTGGAAAGGTCTTCGGAACTGCTGCTGTTGTTGCTGCTGCTGTTGTCCCGAAGACTGTCCTCTTCCTTTCTGTTAGACGGACCGGGAGGGTCGGCCGAGGATAAGGGGAGAGGTCTCCAGGGAGAGCCGTCTCCAGCGATCGTACAGACAAGTAACTTCCCCCCCACAGACGGACACCACACAAGGTTAAAGTTCAACGAGACTTTATAGGCAATTCTTTAAGTTACGATGGAATGGTACAAGGAGGTCTGGACTCAGGGGTCCCCTCGATTCTGGTCTCTGGTTCGGGAAAAGGGTAGCGGGACAGTCTTGTTACCAAAAAGATGGAAATAGCTCTCAATCCTCGAGCTCGGCGTTCTAGATGATCGGGCCGCGGCGGAGCCAGCAGGTCCCGAGATGGACGAAGGAAACGACGGTCCGCGGCGGAGCCAGCAGGTCCCGATGAAGATGATGGTTACAAACGGTCCGCGGCCACGCCAGCAGGTCCCGACGACGATGAAGGATATGAAGGTTACGAAGGTTGCGGCAGCACCAGCAGGCCAGACGATGGTGCACAAGACAGAGCTACGGCAGCGCCAGTAGTCCGTCAAGGATGAGTTCTTCTTTACGTCTCTCGACTCCAAGATACAACTGCCTTCCTGCTCTGGAGCTGCCCCAGTTATAGGGCTGGTGTGCTTTGATGTCCGGACCCTCGCACTTGGAGGTCGGGAGGTCCGGGATGAGGGAGTCCAGACACCCAGCAGGGGGGTGGAGCCGGCGCCCGGGGAGGCGATGGGCGAGCGGCGCTTGGCGGGGGAGAGCCATCGACACCTCTTTCTCCCATTGACTTGCCAAGTAGCCCGCTCACCTCCTGGGTGGATGGTGGTGCCGGGATGTCTGAGGCCTGGCCAGGCCCAGGGTTGAGGTCGATCGGGGGCCAGGCGGCCTCGTGGTGGAGTGTCCAAGATGGCGCCCCAGGATGGGCGCGAGGGCCGGCAGTGGATCGGACCCACGAGGTTGACATGCTCGAGGGCAGGGGTCCCTGAGGGGACAGAGGACGTGCAATGGTGGTGTGTGGTACTTGTGGGCCTGGACTCGGGCCTGGTTGGGCCGGGGGAGAGCGGCCCTTCATGTGGCCTTTCCAACACTTTCCCTTGTGAGCCGAACCGCCATTGGAACTGGCGGTAGGGTTTCTCCAAGCCCACAGCCGTCAGGCTTTCTGCCTCGGCCTTCATCCGGGCCATCTCGTCATCTGCGTGTTTACCGAAGAGCGTGTCCCCAGAAAACGGCAGGTTGGCCACTCGCTGTTGCGCCTCAGGCTTGAGAGACGTAAGCCTGAGCCAAGCGCGGCGGCGCTGGTTGATACCGTGGCAGTAGCCATGTGCAGCTAACAAGGAGATATCCGCCGCGGCACTGATGGCCTGGTTCGAGACCAGCATCCCCTCCTTGACGATTTCCATGAAGTCCTCCCTCCTGTCACGCGGCACAAGGTCCGCGAACTGCTCCATGGAATCCCAAAGCGCACGGTCATATCGTCCCAGTAATGCCGAGTCGCTGGAAGCCTTCATTGTTGTGGAAGAAGTCCCACATGCCTTCCTTCCCGCCGAATCAATCCAGCGGCTCTCCTTGTCCGGAGGCACGGTGGAGGACGGGGAGGTAGAATGCTGTTTTCTGGCCGCCGTCACTATCACAGAGTCGGGGACTGGGTCCATCCTCAGGAAGGAAGGGTCCGAGTCCGGCGCCCTGTATTTTTCAAAAGTTTGGACGGGGCAGCCTTCACCACCACAGGTGTAAGAAACAGTTCTTGTGCCGGTTCAACCAGTCCCGGAACCAAGGGCAACAGAGGGCGAGACAGGTGCTTCTTGTGCAAAGTCTCGAATATCACGGACGTCGTAGGTGTAGGAGCCGTCAACGTGATACCCAACTTCGCAGCCCCCCTCAGGAGAACCTCCTGGAATGTACCGATGTCATCGATAGGAGACACCCTAGTCTCCGGGGAATCGGACAAAGTAGGTGAATAGGAGCGGGTCCTAGAAGACGTATCGGACCTGGATCTATGTCTCCTATGGCGCCGTCTGGAACGGGTGGAGGCTTGTCAGGCAGAGGAGGCAACGGAGGAGGGGTAGGAGTCCTCGGACGCGGGCCTCTAGGTAACGGAGGAGGAGGTGAAACAGACTTCTTTGGAGTATACACCTCCGAGTACACCGATCCCGGTGACCCGCCATCCTTCCCGGGCTGAGGGGAGCCCCCCAGAGCCCTAGGCCGCGCAGTACGATCCCTCGACGCCGCTGACCGGTGTTCAGGCGTCGACCGTGGGCCCCTCGACGTCGAGCGTCCCATCGGCGTCGACCGTCTCCTCCTCTTCGGCGTCGAACGGCTGCCATGTCTTGACGTCGACCCGGACCATCTTAACGACGATCCTCTGCGTCTTGACGGCGATCTCTTGCGCCTCGACGGCGACCGCCTCGACGTCGCCTTGGAGTGTCTTGACGTCGACCTCGACGGCAACCTCCTTCGCCTCGACGGCGAACGCATCCGTCTCGCCGGCGACTGCTTCCGCTTCGACGGCGGGCTCGACGACGAGGATCCCCTCGACGACGATGAAGCCTTGTTTCTTGACGGCGATCGACGGTATCGCCTCGACGGCGAGCGTCGACGGCGAGCGTCGACGCCGGGCCTGTCGACGCCGAGAGCTCGACGTCGACGCCGAAGACAGCGACGATGACAATGTCTCTGCGGTCGACGGCGGCCTATGCAAGTCCCTCGACGTCGACGGGCGACGTTTCCTCGACCCAGAGCCCTGGGGAGACGGGGAGCCGGCCTTGGACTTCCCCCTCGACGTCGTGGTGGGTGCCACCGACTCCGACGGAGAATGGGGACGAGTGCTGGGCTTCCTGCCCCTGGGGAGCCCCCCAGAGGCCTCAGCATGGGCAGATGAAGCCCCTCCAGACCCACCTTGCGCCTTCTGTCTTCTTTCTTCTAGTCCCTGAAGCCTGATCTTCAGTCTGTCCTTCAGGGTCCTGCCAGTGAAACCTTGGCAGATCTCACACTCCTCAGGGATGTGGGAAGAGGGAAGGCAGAGAAAACAGACCTCATGGGGGTCTGACTTGGCCTTCTTCCTGGAGCACTCCGGGCATTTGTCGAATAATGCAGGCATTATGGACAACCAAGGGGTGCAAGAAACCAAGAAGAAAGCTCCAAAGTACTTTAAAAGTACACAAAATCGAGTTTAGTGCAAAAAACACCAACAAAACCCTTGAAAAGGGAGAGCTCAATGCTCCAGGGTCCTGCTTGCAGGAGCCGGAAAAAAGAACTGAAAGTAAGAGAGACCTGCAAGGCATTCTGGGATACTGTGAAGTTCTGGAAAGTTCTCTTAAAGGCACAGTACCCTATTCTGAGACACATAATGGCAGCCTATGGGGCTTGTCTGTCCATGTCTTCCTCTCTATCTTCCAGAGGGGTTTGTACTGAAGACAATGGAAATCTGGACAGGCTTTGCTGTTTTTGTGGATTTTTGGTGGAATTTCTAGCTGAAGTACTGGACAGTGTAGCCTTTTATGGGCTGCATTATATGTCTTTAAATTCTCTCTTAAGTGTCTGTGCAGTTCTGCATTTTTTCGACACTTTAGAGATTATTTTTGATTGCTCCGGGGTCCACGCACATGGGCGGGACTATTCACTAGATTATGACTATACACAGAGATCCCCTACTACAGAACCTATTTATAGAGGAATTAGTAGGGTCAAGAGATAAATGCCTTTCTGCTAATTGAATTTCATGATTCAATAGAGATTCCGCTCTTATAATAAAGGCGTCTAATGTTGCAGCAGGGCTCTTACGATTACTCATAATTTTGTCCATAGCCCTCAACTTGCAGAGGCAAAGAAATCGAGGTTTTCATCACACGGTTCTGACGAATGCCGGTTTACTTTACAACACCTAGGCAGAAACATGTTGACCATCTCATAGCGGACTTTGCTGAACAATTTATTCAGCCTCAAATGTCCCACACTTTGTTTTTAACATATCCGATTGGCTTCTAAGAAAATCTACTGTTTGACTCAATCGTGGCATTTTTAACGCGCACTTTTTTTCACTACTTCACTGAACACGAACTACCAGCTCCGCAGTAATTCTGGCGTTGAAGCACACCAGGGTGGCACTTGGCCTCTCCTGGTGAGGCCCGATGATGAAGCATGTCACCAACTAGGTTGGTGAGTGAGGGCTTTATTAAGAACCTAGTGGGTTTCTCCTGATGTGCTCTACTTCAATCATATTGATAGGCACACTCTCCTGTTGTTACAATTTGATTTATACTTTTGGGGGAATGAGAGTGTGCCTACATATATTCTCTATTCCCTCCCTCTCCTTTTGTTTTCAACAGATCATTGTCATGTACCTGATCCTGTATTTGTTGATCACTTTGTGGAGAAGTGGTATGGGGGAATAGAGTAAGCAAATATCCCTAACCAGTCTATCCATAGCGCATTCCCTAGGTACTGTTTGCACAGTAATCTGGATGTGAAGTGTTGGCATTTTGCATTGTAGTGAGTTGCGCAAAGGTTGATTTGCGGAGTCACCCACTTCCTGAATATTTTGTGTACTTCTGACTGATTCAGTTCCCATCCGTGGGATGCTGACGCCTGCCTGCTTAGTCTGTCTGCCTCTACATTGTCCTTTTTCGGTAAGTGTACCGCAATCATGTCTATATTCTTTGGGATTGCCCATTTCCATAGTTGCTGAGCTAGTGTTGAGAGTGCTAGAGACCGTGTTCCTCCCTGTTTCCTTATGTAAAACATGGTAGTGGTGTTGTCTGTTTGTATTAACACCCTCTTCTGTGAAGCTCCTTCTGAAAGGCTTTTATGGCTAGGTACACTGTTTTCAACCCCAGGAAATTAATGTGTTTTACCGCATCCTCCTGTGTCCACAACCTCTTACTTTGAGACTGTTCATATGTGCTCTCCATCCGATTTGTGAAGCATCTGTCGTTGTGGTTACTGTTGGAGTTGGTTGAGTGAAAGATCTTCCCTGTGCTATGTTTGTCTTTGTCCACAATGCCATCTCTTGATGAACTTTTTGCATGACAACCACTAGATCCTCCCAACTCCCTTTTGCTTGTGACCATTGCTCATGAAGCCATTTCTGGAACGGTCTCATGTGCAAGCGAATGTTGGGGATGTTGGGGATTAAATGAATGCATGAAGCCATCATTCCCAAAATTTTCCCCACTGTCCTCACTGTCAAAGCCTGCTGCTTCCGGTACAGAAGTGTCTCCTGCTGCAGTGCCAATGTTCTATTCTCGCCTACCAGTGTTGATATTTGCCCCTAAGAACACCTTTTGTTGTTATGGTGACGACTTGTCCCAGTGTATTGAAAATCCTAGATGAACTAGTGTGTGTATATATCACATGTTGTTTGCAGAGACTGTATGAGTTTGCTCTGATTAACCAGTTGTCCAGGTAGACATGGATTCCCTGCCTTCTGAGCTGGGCGGCTACTGCCGCTAGGCATTTTGTGAAAACTCTTGGTGCTGATTTCAGCCCGAAAGCAAGCACTTTGAATTGGTATTGTGTTTTGTTGACCATATTTAGTAATAGATTTTTGTTTTTTCTGTTCATTGGAATGTGCAAGTATGCATCTTTTAAGTCTATGGTTGCCATGTAGTCTCCTCTTCGCATTTGAGGCATCACCTCTAGCAACTTTGTCATTTTGAATCTTTGTCTGCTGCGTCTAGGGCAGATTTCAAACATGTGTTTGCCATGTTCTATCCCTCTTCCACTAGGTGGTTTTCCCTTCTCTGGAACTGTTCAGGCAGGGGCTTTAGTAGTTCTCCTACCTCTTCCCAGTGCTGATATTCATGTCTGTTTATTGATGCATTCGAGTTTGCAATGCACCACTGAATTTCTGAACTCCTTTCGACCTTTCTCCCCATAAGGTCCATCCTTTTGCTCTCCTTTTCCGGCTGTGTTCCAACAGTGGTTGGCCCTTTGGCCCTCTTCCTTGCTGGGGATGTAATGATTGACCCTTTGATGTACAATGAGTCTTTTGAAGAATGTTAACACTTCTTCTCACCCCTTGGAGTGACTGCCTTGCATGTGGCAGGCTTTTTGAATGCCTCTCCCACGGTCCAGTACGCTTGGTAGCATGGGTAGAAACTGGCTCCTGGACTGTGTAGGCAGAAAAGTTTCCAGTAGGAAGCATGATTGTGGCTTTTCCTCTTCCAGTTGTACCCCATATGTGTCTGCAGCTCTTTTTAAGTCTTGGTTGTACATCCCAATGTCATCTAGTGGCAAAGGCCTTGAAGGATAGGTGTTTACTGCCTCCTCTAGTGATTCAGCGTCAAGATCCTGCCCTTGCAGGTCTCGAGTCTCTGAGGTCACCGAGCCCACTTATGATACTGACTCATCGTCTCCTTCTTTCTCAAAGAATTCCTCTTCTTCTTCTTCGTCGATTGGTTCAGTTGTTGTTGGTGGTTGCAATTTCTCGACTGTCTCAGTCAATGCATTACAAAAGGTTTGCCATCTCAGCCTCTTGAATGAATGAGTGACGGAGCACTTGTAAAGCGCCTGGTTACCCAAAGGCATCCCAGCGCTAATAGTTATGCAGATACCGATTCAAGACATATCAGGGGAAAAGGAGAGTTTTTAGCTGCTTACGATAGTTCATGTAGTTTAATTGTGAATGAGTGTGAAGGGGGAGGTGATTCCAAGTTTTGGCAACATTGTATGAAAAAAGGAGACTTCCACTTCTCATTTGTTTAATTTTTGGAACTCTCATCAGATGTTTACTTCCTGATCTTAAAGCTCTTTTGGGCTGGTAGGGATGGATCATCGCACGAATCATCAGGGATCCTTTTCCACAAGTGCTATATGTGCAATGCACACAGCCTTAAACTGAATCGGGGGCCAATGAAGAAGGCAAGAGCAGGTTTGGCTGAGACGTTTTGGGATATTTAGGAACAACGGAGCTGCACAAGTATAGAGTGTTAGCATAGTCAAGCCTAGACAGAAGCAGTGCTTGAACTAGCAGCCTTCTAGCTATGAAAGGTAATAAGGGAAGGATTTTCCTGATCATCCTCAGAAGGCCATAACAGGTTCTAATACTTTCCAGGCTTGTTCCTTAAAATCCAGGTTAGAGTCAAGCATGACCCCTAAGCTTTTTATGTGCTTTTTCGGGGCAGGAGGGCACAGACAGTTAGGCCAAAAGGAGTCTATATTGAGGGGGGCAGAGTTGCCAAGGAGCATAATCTCAGTTTTTGCCCCATTAAGCTTCAGATATGAGGTGTCTATCCATCCGGCCACTTTTTCTAAACTGGAGGTTAAGCCCGGTCCAGAATTGTCATATTTAATCAGGGAAACGACCAACTGAGTGTCGTCCACATAAGTGACAATCTGCACCCCAAACGGAATGACTTTTTGTGCCATGGAGTTAATGTAAATATTAAATAAGGTGGGACTCAATGCTGAACCCTGAGGAACTCCACATGTAAGGAGCACATGTTTAGACCAGATTTCATCCTCGAAGACTGAAAAGGCTATTTTCTAAAAAGAATGTAACCATTTAAGTGCCATTCCTGTCACTCCTACATCTTTGAGTCTACTAATCAACAACGGGTGGTTGACTGTGTCGAAGGCTGCGATCAGGTCTAATAAAATAATTGGAGTGCAGCCTCCGCTCTCAAGGTTTCCTCCACTACCGACAGGAGTGCGTTCTTTGTACCCTGTCTGTGAGGGTTGAAGCTGGTTGTTTTTTTCCAGGAATCTGGAGAGGGAGGAGTTCACATGCTTCTCACCAATTTTACTTATACCTGGCAACAGAGATATGGGTAGGTAATTTGCCCATTCTTCTGGGTCCAAATTAATTTTTTTTAACAGAGCCATTGCCTGTTTCCACAGCGGAGGCACAATTCCAGTTAGAACGGAGGCATTCATCAAGTCTAATATGATTGGAGAAATAGTCTTACTAATCTTATTTAAAATGGTAGGAGGATCTGGATCTATTGGTGAGCCAGATTTAAGATGATTGAAGAGGTTTGTAAGGAGGTTAGTCCAACGGGGGGAATTCCTCCAGCAGGTCCTGTTCCTGTATTGAATCAGTTGAGAGTACCACCTGTTGGTCTCTTTCCAAGGGGAAGGACACATAGATGGTTTGTATTTTAGCAGAATGTTTTTTTTTTTTGCTATCTGGTTACATCGGAGTTGAGGATTATCTACAGTCTGTGGGGGGTCCAGGGGATCAAGAGTGATTTTGCAAAATGGAAAATTTCACGCGGGGAGTTTACAGCCGATGTAATTCTGTCTTGATAGTAGCAGCTTTGCGCAGATTTTATTTCTGACAGCGTTTTATAGCTTCTTTATATTGGACTACGTTATCGAGTGAAAAGTTCTTTCTCCACTTTCTATCCAATATTTTGCACTATTTTTTTAAGTTTCGGAGTCTGGAGGAGTACCAAGAATTTCTATTGATTCTTGTTTTTATATGCATCTCTTTTTTGAGAAGGACGATGTCAAGTGAGGACTCTAATCAACTATTACATTTATCATTTGCGATAATGGGATTGGGGGGAGGGGGGGGGTTGGTTGGTCTTGTGTTCTCCAAAGTAGTCTCCCATAATTCCCACAGAAGTTTTGACCAGGTGCGGATTTTTTGCTTTTTAATTTCCGTCGCTGGTGGACTCATTTCCCCCATGAACCAGGTAAATGGGAGCAGGAAATGGTCAGACCATGGCAGTGGGATGAGTTGAGAGGAACCAGAGTTTGAATATTTGAAAAATGGGGACCAGTAAGTGGGTTTTGTTGTAGGTTGGACCTAAGACTTTTTGATTGAGCTGAAAGGCTGCTAACCCTTCAACAAGATCTGATGTTTGGGGGAGTTGTGTGTTGTCAAAATGCATATTAAAGTCTTCTTCTCTTTCTTGATCTCCGACGCGTGTGTTTTGGCATTGAGACCCTCAGCCCTTTTTTTGTGCTTGACAACGTCGATGCTGTCTTTGAAGGTTGTTTCGATTTCTCTTGTTTCCACGTCGAGGCATCCTTTTCGCGTCAATCTTTCAACGTTGTCGCTCTTTCAAGACTTTTTGTCATCTCAGAGTCCTTATCCAAGTATCCAACGGTCTGTTCTCCTTGGAGACAGCTGCATTGTCGACTGTTTCGACACAGAGGCTCCTTTAGAGTTCTTAGAGACATATTTTCGTGTCTCATCATGCTTTTTTGAGGTTGGCGGCTCTTACCTCCTTTGAAGTTTTCTTCTCGACCTCTAAGACAGACGTCTGTGTCCTTGTCGACTTCCAGGCCGTTGGCGACGTTGTCCTCCTCTACGCTAGAAAGGCCCAGATCTCAAAGCGATGGTGGTGGCCCATGGGCCTGCATGTTGAAGTGGGTCCTTTTTTGTCTCTCTCTTACCCTCAAGGTCTTTGGGGTAAAGGCGGAGCACGCGTGGCAATCTTCACTTAGATGATCCAGTGGCAGGCAAACGTTGCGGACAGGATGCTGGTCTTTTTGAGCGTACTTCTGATGACAGTTCTTGCAGAACTTGAAAGGTGTCTTGTCCATTACCGCATACATGGAGCCCCCTGTATGCGCATTCTTCGAGTCATCGAAGTTCCGCTTTTTCTCCTGTTCGGCGCGCTCTGGTTTGTTGGATAGTAATCCGGTATGTCAAAAAGTCTTTTATCGCTGATTCTGTGTAAGTATCACCTATTTTCGTTGATTCTTCTCGCCAATCTCTGGAGCTCCTTCTGTATCAATCCAGACCCAACGGCAGAAAAAAGAATCTGAAGATGGAGACCAAAGGTGGGAGCTTCCGGACCGTCAATGTCACAGAGGGACACCAAATGGTGGTATGTCGACGCCCACCAACAACAAAAAAAAAGGGAAAAAATACAATTCCGGATCCAACCACTAGATTGTGGAAAGATGCACAGCTTGTGAATCCAGAAAAGATTCACGCTGGAAAACTACATAACTGATTGACACCAAATCACAAAAGGCACTGTTGCAAGGTGAAAGTATTATGTGGTATGGCAGGGTTGCCTTACCATGTAATACTAACACAATACACAAAGATCAACCCCGGGTACTTTTTCGTACACCTTCTCTCAGTCCTGGTAGAGTGGCAAAGAGCAGACAGGCTATACAGAGAAACATGTGTTAAGTATTTTACATCACCAACCTGGATGATAAGTAATTGCACGACTCAAGAAAAATCCGACACCAATTTATAAGAATAGCTCTGATTTTTATATATTTTTAGACACCAAAACAAAATCGATACATACAGGATAACTGGAGTTATTAATTTTAAAGCATTAAGCAAATCAGTATTTTGCAGTGTAAAATCATTTACAGGTGGGGTCAATGGGAAATACAGATATATTTTCTGCAATCTGTTACTCAGAGAGTGAGTTCAAAGGAAATGTAAATGTCCAGTACTTGTAAAGCGCAAACAATTACCCGAAGGTGCCAAGGCACTGGGGGCCGTCGGGAAGATTAAGTGAGTTATTCCCTAGAGTCACATGGTGCTGGACTGATCTGTCTCCAGCCCCAGGGATCGAACCGTGAACCAGCTGGTTCCGGAGTCAGTCGCCCTGGCTGCTGCATCACACCTCTAAGGTCTCGTGAGTCCCTAGACCAGTTCACAACAGCTAGTACAATTTTATCTGACTCAGGGGAGCAGGGTGCAGAGGTGGACGTTAGCTGTCAAACGGAGCAGTCAATCAGACTCTTGGTGTTTAAATGGATACCGTAGCAAAATGGTACTTGTGGGATGAGTTGAGCAAAACCCTTTGGAACTTAAGCAAGGAGCTGGCCCTGAACCAGGAGTCTCCAGGCAGATCAACTCTACCTGGCTATGGGGACTCTGGTGCAGAGGTGCTCTTGGCTATCCGTTGTGCTGAACAGACACGCAGCCAGCAGTGCGACAAGTGTGCCAAGAGAGGGTGAAAACAAATGCAGGAATTTACAATGAAGCCACAGGAGCGTTTGGTCGTTCATGCAGTTGGACCACTCCTCCTGGAGTGTTGAATAAAGCAGGTAGTGGTCGGATTTACCACTAGCAAGCCTTGGTACCTGCAAGCACTAGTTGAGGAAATCTTCCAGAGGACCAGGGGAATGTAGAAAGCTGAGACTAGCTGATGGTTGTGA
Source organism: Lissotriton vulgaris (assembly GCF_964263255.1). Classification (NCBI taxonomy): domain Eukaryota; kingdom Metazoa; phylum Chordata; class Amphibia; order Caudata; family Salamandridae; genus Lissotriton; species Lissotriton vulgaris. The sequence goes on along the minus strand of NC_141699.1, from coordinate 389,203,431 downwards.
CTAATTTCCAGAAGCCACTTGCCCAGTGACTGAGCGGCCTTGCCGGACGGCTTGGTGGACAGTACTTCAAGGGCCTGGATTTAGCAGTTTGTGCATGCCGACTGTAGGGGACTAGTTCCTCCAGCCCAAGGGAGTGCTTGTGAAGTCTAAAAGAGGTTGTAGAGGGGTTCACCTTCCTTTCGGAACTGGTATTCTGCCTTAGTTCAGTCACAATTCAGCGGGTGCCGTGTGGCTGCCACAGGTGCAGAGTTTAGTGTCTCTCTTCGTGGAGTCCTGCCATGTGGTGGAAATGCATCTTTTCTTGGTATCACGTTGAATCTAACTTTCTGGTGTCTTGGATGCCCCTTAAATCCTGGAATTAGGGGATGTCAGTGGGTGAGAGGACTAGTAGCCAATGAACATCTAGTCCTGCAAGTCCTGTTAGTGTGGTTGGAGACGTGGGCTGTGCATAATTCCATCCTATCGGAGGTTCATTATGGCATTCAGCAGTTTGAACTTGTATCTGCTAACGGCCAAATATACTAGGGCTAAGAAAGGAGCCCTCCATCTAGCATTCATGGATCACAGCTGTGCTCTTGACAGTGTAAATTGCACTAAGCTCTGGTCCATTATTCTATTAATGGTGCGGGGGAGGGGGGAGAGTGAGAATATATATATTTATACCTTCTAATCCTTCCGCCTCCTCTCCTCCCAGCAAGAAAGTCATGGCACTTCAGCAGATAAGTTTCAATTATTTTATTTTACAACACCATGTGCAAAAAGTGCAAATTACAGGACGGCATACACGTTTCGGCTACAGCTAGCCTTCAACTGGACCATAGAGTCACTTGGCATCTAGATAGGTTTTAAAGTGTTTACGTGCAAGTACCCTTCTCTCTTTCTTTTAAAAACACTAGACAAGTAACCTCTTTTTCAGAATGTGGGCTACATTCGCCGCCATTTTTTCATTCATTGTTTTTGTTGTTCTGCATTAAAAGTGAAGTACCATTAAATTTACAAAATGCTTTCGCCATTTCGTTTACGTTTTTGACATGTAAAGTACATTAAATCAAAAGGTAATGCATAAATTATTACAAAAATTATTGTATATACAGATACAAAGACACGCGATCATCTCATGAAAATCAATCTATTCACCATGTTTGTTTCCGTTCTCTTCTTATGCAATTAATGTTTAAGATTTTAAAAAGTGCATATTTCATTGATGGGTTGTTGTTAGTTTATCATACGTCTCCCAGTTTTAGGAGAGAAAGATGAATGTAAAGTACATGTTAAAACATTACTGAGACTCAAGTTCCTAAATACTCGTGGACTATTCACAAACTACCCCTCTTTATATTTTTTGGTCAATATTCTGTATAACATATGTACATATATATCTCATGTAGGTAACACTTACTTTGAAGAATTCATCTATTTATCTCAATTATTCTCTATACTTCCCACCCCTCATATGTGGCATCCAGGTACTATTCAATTCCCTAGGTTGTCCTTATTTTCGGGGTCCAGTGCCCAAATATATCTTAACTTTTCTTATACATACATGGGCTCTGAATTCAAGGATCCTGTGACATGGATATACTTGAGAAACTAGAAAGAAATCTTTTCTTATATTCATGATTCAAAGTTGTATAGTCCTATTCTGAGTTTATATGTACAAGTATCAACTATACAAGGAAAGGATCAGTTCATATTTACACCCTATTTACAACTATTTATACCTCAAAAGGAAAGGTTTCATAGTTATTTACGGATGTTACATGGTTTTATCTCATCCTAATATTTACAAATGTACATAAAGTTCTGCGTCCAGATTGTGTCCATGTGGGTGTTCTGTCCCCATTGCCAAGATCATTCTTGATTCCATTTTGCGTAACTTCAATGTTCGATCACCACCTCTCTGCTGGTTTTATGATTTTAATACCAGAGTATCGTAACTTGCTGCAATCGCTCTGATGACATTCTCTGATGATATATATATATAAGCCAATGTTAAAGACATGTTGCAGCTTGATAGGGGTCCTGTGCTCGTGCTGCTATATGCAGACGGTGCAGTCCTGCTGGCTAGATTTTATTGGATCATTTTACTATTTTCATGAAAAATCCCGACTTGGAGACAAACCTTTCGAAATCACACGTCCTGATTTGTGGACCAAAATCCACCATGAGTTAATCTCTTATATCTACAACACAAGCGAGTTGTGTCCAAACCTTTACTTACAAGGGGATACCATTTGATACAGCATTTACCTGGGGGAACTTGCACAGGGTCGGGTACAAACAACATGCTAGGACAGTGGAATTTGTGTTTAAGTTGGCTGCCTGTGTCAGAAACAAGTTAGGGAAATGCTGATAATTTACAAAAGTAATTGCCTTTCAGTCGCAACATATGGGGCAGGTTTGTGGGGTTATTCTACCTCCTAACTCAAGCTCTTTACAACAGATGTAAAATAAATTTTTATGCAGCTTTTTGGTTGAACCCCAAAGTTGCTCCGCTTAAGTTTGCCATGATAAACTGGGGTTATCACAATTGGCAGACTTATTATTATAAAAGATTTATAGAGCACATGGCTGCCCTAAGGCTTCCCAGCGCTATAAGATTAGTTACTGATAAAGTGCAGGTGGTTGAGAGATGTTTGAACAACCACGTTTTGATTTGCTTCCGAAATTGCAGTTCATTGTCTAGTTTCCTACATTTTGCTGGAATAGCGTTCCAGAGTTTGAGGGCCAGATGTGAGAAGGATCTTCCTCCCCATCTTTCTCTTTTGACCTTTGTTTGTGTTAAACGGTCAGCTGTGCTAGATCGCAGTTGCCTCTGTGGAGTGTATGGGAGATAAGTTTCTTGATCTTCCCTGGTTCTTTGTTGTGACGTGCTGTGTGTGTGTGATGATTAACATTTTTAATTTTATTCTTGCCTCTATCGGGAGCCAGTGCAGGTTTACTAGATGTTTTTTTTACCGGTTCTTGTGTGGGGATGTTACAGAGCAGCCTAACAGCTGCGTTCTGCATGGTCTGCAGCATACATCTTTAGGTGCTCCTAGGAATAGAGAATTTCGGAAATCTAGTCGGGAGGTGACCAGAGAATGGACTAATGTCTTCCTTAAGTGAATTAGCACTCTGTCAAAAATGTTCCTAATAATTCTTAATAGGCCAAAACAGATTGCGGCTGACTTTGTGGCTTGTGTCCGCTTGGAAAGATCGGATTCCAACCAGAAACCTAGGCTTTTGATTGTGTCTATCGGAATAGGTGTCTTACCTAGACTATCTGGCCAAGCTAAAGTGGGGATGGGTGCTAATTTATTACCAAGATATAATATCTCAGTTTTTCCCCCATTCAGCTTTAAACAGCTTCTCGTCATCCATTCTTTGACTTTTATCAGGCAGGAAGACAACTTCTCCCCGGCTCTGCTGTTTTTTGGGTCTAATGATATCACCAGTTGAGTATCATCAGCATATGAGGTCATTGATATGTTGAATTCTTGTACAATCTCTGCCAGGGGTTCCACATAAACTTTAAAAAGGGTGGGGCTCAAGGCCGAGCCCTGTGGAACACCACACTCTAGGCTCTTAGTTTCCGATAGGGTAGATGTTTCTTGAACTTGGAAGGTTCTTTTGTTCAAGAATGATAACAGCCGTTTGAGAGCGTTACCCTGTATCCAATGTTGGCTAGCCTTCTACCCAGTATTTGATGGTCCACTGTATCGAAAGCGGCGCTCAAATCCAACAGGAGGAGCACCACGGACTTCCCCTGGTCTAACGTTTGTCTCAGTTCCTCTACCACTACCAGTAGTGCAGATTCCGTACTATGCTGTGCTCGAAAACCCATCTGAGTTGGATGAAGACATTGATGTCTTTCGAAAAAATCAGACAGGTGTCTGTTCACATACTTTTCTAGCAACTTGCCTGCATATGGTAGTTGGGATATCGGTCGGTAATTGCCCAGCTGTACAGGCTCTGCATTAGCTTTTTTTAGTAGGGGTTTTATCACTGCGTGTTTCCATGTCCCTGGAACTTCACCTGATTCCAGGGATTGATTCAGTATCCTCAGTAGCTTTGGTGTAATGATGGGTGCTACTGTCTTAAGTTTTTGTGGTGGGACTGGGTCCAGCGGAGAGCCGGACTTCACCTTTTCCATCAGTGCTATAACTTCATTCTGTTCCATAGGTGGGAAATGTGTCAACACTTGTTGTGGAGATACTAACTCTGTCTTTTTCCCTCTCTGAAACTGTGTCCCCCAAGTTCTTAACATTGCTGAATATGTCCACTACTCTCGAAAGAAAGTATGTGGCCAGCTCATTACATCTCTCTACCGATGTTTCGGTAGGGCTTGAGTTAGTTAGTAGCTTGATTACTTGGAATAATTCCTTTGAGGAATTCTGTGCATTATTTATTTTTTCCTCAAAGAATTTTGCTTGGCTTAATTTGATATTCTCGTGGTAGTTCCTGATGGCCTTTTTGTAATCAGATTTTAATGATGGCTCGTAGGTTTTCCTCCACTCCCTTTCAAGCCTTTTGCACTGCTTTTCTAATTCTAGGAGCTGAGGGTTGAACCATCTCTCGGATCTCGTTCTGGTTTTAGGTTTCATCACTGATTTGGGGGCTACTAGGTCCAGAGATTTGTCAATCCATGATACCTATCTTGAATACCCTTCTTCCACTGGGCCTTGCTCATCTGTTTCTAAACGTGATGTGTTTATTAGGGTTTTCTGCCATTCTAGCTGGTTAATCTTGGCCCAGCTCTTTTTTTCGTCTTTTCCAGGACTGAACTTCCACTGTTATCTTCCTGGCTTCCTTACTTCTATTGGGATAAAAAAGTGATCTGACTAGGGAACTGGTATTGGAGGTGCTACTTTCATGTCTGGGTTGTTTGTGATTACCAGATCTAGGGTATGTCCCTTATTATGAGTGGCTGATGTTACCAGCTGAGTCAACTGTAGACTTTCCAGATCTGAAAGGAGGCGCTTTGGGCTAGTGAGTTCCTTATTTTCTAGGTGCAAGTTCAGGTCTCCGAAAATATTAATGTGCCTTTTTTTTTTAAGTACGAGACTGGTCAAAACTTCGGGCAATTCTTCTAGGAATTTTCCGTGTGGACCTGGTGGACGACAGATTAGGAGGCCAGATAAAGTGACATTTGGAGATTAAAACTATCCCTCTGCTATTATGGGTCTCCATTTGAACTAAACCAGAAGCAAATTTGACTAGGTCAATACTGCTATATTGTTTATTTTTGGATAAAAGGAACAGCATTCTGGGGCTTCTGCACATCAAGGATACTTGCTGCTTGCTTTATGTTCCCAGACACTTTTTTAAAACAGACTCTAGCAACAGCTTAACAAAGGAAAACGTAAAGCAGTTGTTCTGGGATCATAGTGCTAAGGTTAGATTCACGAGGGAAACAAATAAGATCTCTGTTACAATACATGCCATTACTCGTTCACAGCCTCTGCGGAACCATATCTACTTTTTGAGAAACCCCCAGCACAGATATTACTTGACTAGTTTCTGATTCAATATGGCACACTTTTTAGTGTCATTTCCACATTGTGCTTTTTTCCACCCAGAAACTTTACGTTGCCCTTGTGATATGCAATCAGTTCCAAGCATTTTACACTGTTTTGTAAATGTTATGTATCACCCAGAAAACGTTACTTATCACCTCTATTGCACACTTTAAACATGAGTCAATACACATCGGCACTTGTTTTATTACAAAAGCTGCTTCTGCTTTTATTTGTACAGTCTTAATTCATTTTATTCAGAGCCCTCTTACAATTAGGACAGGGTTATAGTAATTAATGGAATATTATTTAATTATATAATTTATATTAGTTTTTTTTTCATGTTTTCAGTCAACAAGATCACAGCAAACAATTGATAGTTTTATTTTACTGTGGACAAGTGCATTATTGTTCCTTTCGCCACAACCAGCCGTGCAAAAGCATAAAGCGAGTCTAAATAGCGGTACAGAAGGCACACATCACAAGAGATTACTGGGTCCCATCGCAAGACCCCATTAAATTCAAACTCTGATGCTTGATTCGCTAGTTAATTGGAGGGAGTGCCAAACCTCCTATACTAGATGCCACGAACAATGTACGATGAAAACTGGATTCCCTGTGAACAACAGCTATAATGCTCGAATTTTGGAGTCCACTTCCTTTGGGAGGGCTTCATTTTGCCGATACACAAAGCAGCTCTCATCAGCGTCCAGCAGGTCATTTAGGGAGGCAACCACAGTGTCGTGCTCCATCACAGTCTCTGGATAGCGAGAAACAGAACGCTCTATACGCAAAGAACGCCGCACAGGGGTGAGCACCTTCCAGGCTGCTGCTACGGTAGGTTCCTTCACCCTGCTGGTATAAAGATAAAAACAAGTGATGAGACCAAGGCTTATGGGGAGGGATTCCTCTCCCCCCCCCCCCCCACCCCCAATTTTTTAAAAAAAATATTTGATACTGCTAAACACATCTGCAAGTTCACAGGGTTTTTCAGGAGCACTTGGCTTACAATAGATCAAAACACACACTACTAAAACAACTTTTCTGCATCTGTACAGGTTATGAATAAAGTGAGCACAGTTTAACAATTCAGGCTAAGTTCTAGAAACCCCCCAACATAGGAACTAGAATACTTGTAGCACTCAGCCCCAACTTAAGCACCCTTTGCACTTTCTTATCATTCAAAGCATTCCTGACACGCTGATCAATTTCAGACAGCAGCTAATTATCAAAGCATGTGGTCTTGAGGAGGACATGATGCTATTAAAGAAAAGTTTACTTACCTGTAACAACAGGTTTCCAGTTTTGTATCTATATAGATTTACATGTTTTTTTTAAATATTCCCAGTTTGACTGAGAATCCAGTTATGTACCTTGCTTTTCCGGCTGATGCGTGACATCTCGGCATTCCACAACTGGAGTGTAGAGATGACACAGCCATGGGAGAGAGATGGAGGAAGAGGAGTCTTGTGGAGTTTCGGAGCTACCTGTTTGAATACGACTTTTTGGTAATTAAAATAAATACCTTCTCCACCTTGGACGCTCTTGCCGCCCGATCATTCCGTCATCTTAACGCTGGCGATGTGCTGAATATAGGGCCAGAGACCGCCATCTTACTGAGTAGTGAATATGTACGACAGGAGTCAGTGGTGGTGCACAAGAAGTTTAATGGCTGTGACATCATTGTCGGATCGTGCTTAGGTGAGGCGAAATCGGCAGACGCTTTGTGTCTACGGGCTGCTACACTGAGAAGAATTTGAATGCAACGGTTGCTGTGTTCTATTCCGCCATTACTATGGGCTTGTTCTCTCCTTCATACTGATGTTGCAAGCACGCACACTAGTGTTAAACACGTCCTGCAACAATCTTGTCATGAAAAAAGATGCTGACCTTTTCAAGATGCAATTAAATTACGGTGCCTGACTTTTTTGTTGTTGTTTCTGATCTGCCATTTTGTTACATTTATTTGCCTGATCTACCACTATTCTATTATTGGCTGTCTGCTTGTAACCAATCTGATATGCATACACTTTATTGCTTAAAGGAATAATTTAATATATTTCCAAATTTCTACTATACCATCTATTAGTTCTCCACCACCCTTTCTGCAATCACCAGGAGAACAGCCCATTCAATGGTAGCTCACCATTGAATGCTAGCTCACCCAGAGCGTTACCTGCGCGCTGTGTGTGGCTCCTGATTGAATAGCGGCCATTCGTGAGATTTTAAAGCTCCTTGTTTTGTATTTGCGTTAACATTTTTATTTGGGCATTATCCCTTGTTTTTAGCCTCCAGCCCCCCACTTGCACCATAATTGCTTGAAACCCACCTCTGTTGGGCGGGCCCTCTTCCCGGTTCGGATTGATTCCGTGGCGGCCATATTGGGTGTACTCTGGGACGCCTGCCGGCGCCATTTGGGAGATCTGACGTTCTAGTCGTCATAAGGACGCTAGCCGTCTTGAAAAGGAGGTCATGCTGACGCGCAGCGGGGACGCCGGAGTTACGCCTGAGTTCAGCCCGTCTGCGCCCGTCCGCGCTGAGGACGGGCTGGACCCCCTTGTTCTTTACCACAGGTAACCGGTTACACTTCACGGGAGATATTGGCTCTTAAACCGTCCCCTCTGCCCTGTCATCACACATTTTCTCCGGAGGGTATATTACACTCCTCCCTTTGCCACACCTGCAAGTCGGTTCTCTTGTCACCCACTACCCCTGAGAGTAGTCCTCAGAACTCGTTGACGTCACCTGGGGTCATTCCATCTAGAAAGGGCTTTCTGGTCAACGCTAGGTCTCTCGTCAAAAATAACATCGCCTTTCACGAGTTTGTGTCGGATAGACAACCCGATTGGGTGTTTGTGACGGAAACGTGGGCTTCTGAGTCTTCAGGACATGATTTATTGTTGGCAATTCCTGATGGCTTTAAACTGCTTAGACAGGATAGATTTAAACGCAGAGGGGGGGGGGGGGGGGGGGGGGAGAGAGGTTGGCCGTTCTTTGTAAAGCCTCTCTGCCCTGTACTATAAAAGCTCTGTCTGAGCCCTCGGACCCTTTTGAGGCACTGTACTTCTCTATTTTATGTGCTCCTTCGGTCTCTTTTACCGGTATTCTCATTTACAGACCGCTTGGCCCGAGAGCCGGTTTTAGCGGTGATCTCCTGAGAATTCTTGAACCTTATTTTGGCAAACCCCACCATACTATCTTAGGGGACCTTAATTTCCATTTGGATAATTTGGGGGATACTGACACCGCTATGTTGGTGGACTCACTTGGAGCTTGTGAGTGCACCCAATTGGTGCATAGCCCAACACATCAGGCAGGTCACATCTTAGATGGTGTGTTCACTAATGACCCCAGACTTTCAGCTGGGCTTCCGGTGCCTTTAGTCTGGTCAGACCATTTGGCAGTGCCCCTTGAACTAGCATCTGCCTTGGCAGAGATGCCTGCCCTGGCTGCTATCAATAGAGGTCCTAAAAGGAGTTTTAGGAATATTACCAACGAAGTCCTTGCTCCTTATATAAAGACCTGCGAGCACTTCTCTTTGAGAGAAGCGGACGAGGCAGCCCAAGAGCTTGCTAACTCCATTACCAAAGCTGTTGATGAACTAGCCCCTGCATCTCATCGATACTCGGCACGGCGTAAACCCTCTGCTCCCTGGTTCACAGAGCCGTTAAGACTTTTGAGACAGAGTTGCAGGAGACAGGAGAGAAGATGGAGGAAGGCCTGGGACCCCACAGAAAGAGATGCACACAAGCGTCTGTTGAGAGAATACAAGGCTAGTGTAATTAGGGAAAAACAGGAGTTTTTCCTAAATCTCACTACATCCCTCACCTCGTCTAGGGAACTTTTTTAAATAGTGGATTCTCTTTGTACCCTCCAAGTGCCTGATCCAGTTGTGGGCTCACAGGAGCTGTGCAATAATATCTCCGAGTTTTTCCATGAAAAATTGAGGATATATATCTTGCCCTGGAAACTCAGAGGAACACTTTGGGGGATTTTTCCTTTCAAACTCTAGCTAATCTGGAGTCTTGGTCGAGAGACTCCACCAAGACCCTCACTCATTTCCCCCCGCTCTCCCTTGATGGGCTTGATCTCCTGTTGGACCGGACAAAGTCGGCCTCACCTTTGGACCCATGTCCTTTGGAGGTTTTGAAGGAATGTAGGCACACGCTTCTTCCGCCTCTTCTTGAGGTGATGAATGGTGCCATGGCTCAGGGTACCTTCCCTTTGGTTTGGAAAAGGGCGATAGTGAAGCCCCTTCTGAAGAAACCTACCCTGGACCCCGAACAGCTTAAGAATTTTAGACCTATCTCCTTGCTACCTGCCCCTGCAAAAATGCTCGAATCACACCTGAATTTACATCTATCTACCTTTCTGGATTCCTCTGGTTCTTAGATAGCTCCCAGCATGGATTCAGAAAGGCCCATAGTACTGAATCGGCACTCACTATGGTTGTGAATAACATCCGCCTGAAGGTGGATTTGGGCCAAACCACTGTGTTGGTCTTACTTGACCTCACAGCAGCGTTTGATACCCTGTCTCCCTCTACTTTAACATCACGTTTGAGGGAGGCAGGGATTGCGGGTCCGGCCCTGAGCCTTCTGCACTCTTTCTTACATCTAAGAGAGCAGAGAGTCATGCTTGGAGAGTTCCTCTCCCCTGCTAAATCCTTGCAGTATGGGGTGCCACAGGGGTCGGCCTTGAGTCCGACCCTATTCAACATCTATGTGGCACCCCTCGCCAGGTTAGTAAAATCGCAGGGGATGAAGGTTGTGTCATACGCCGATGACACCCAAATTATGGTGTCCCTGGCTCACTCTGTTACCACATCCGCCGCCAACTTTAGGACTTGTATGCAGACAGTCTCGGAGTGGATGATCCAAAACTCCCTAAAGTTGAACGGCGACAAAACAGAGATCCTGGTCTTTGGCAAAGACCAGGACATCTGGTCTAGCGAGTGGTGGCCTCCATCTCTGGGAACTTGTCCATCTTCCTCCCAATCGGCCAGAAATCTCGGCGTTATATTTGACACATCACTGTCCATGACTCTACAGGTCAATAGAACAGTGGCCACTTGCTGGGGGGTTATTAAGATTCTTTTTTTTTTTTTAATTTTTGAAAACCTTTATTGGTGCATCAGAGAAATACAAATAGTGGCCTACAACCCTCAGGCCGGCCACAAAACTGTTAAGCACAAAAGCATACGATGCAGCGACGCAGTAGCATATCAGTATCAATGGGTAAGCATTTAGCAGTTACACTGGGGGTAGCGTGCTACCGCGCCTCAGGAGTGATGAAGGTTAATTTTAAAGGTTTTCATAGCAAGCATCAATGTCCAACTATTCCGTTACAATAAGAAACATAATCGAAAAAAGACCAGGGTACCTGGAGACGTGAGATGGTAGTAATGATGGAAGCACACACAACCCATCTGCTCAGATGACAAACCCCACCCGGCGGCATGGCGGCCAAAGTGTACGCCTCAAGAAGGCAGATCCAAGGTCCTAACAGTAATCCACCGCCACCCGCCCGCCAGCAACATCAACACAAACCCAAGAGAGAAAAAGGATAGAGATAAATAAAGGGAAGAAAAAACAAGGCACCATAGGAACAAAAAGAAACGAAAAACCCATCCCCCAACCCCCACCCTACACGCATGCGAAGGCTACGGCCTATCCCCCCCCCTGCAGCGCGTCTGTCGCCCCATAAACCCGAAATATAGAATAGAGAGTAAGAGGAAGAAAGAAAAATATAAGATCACCTTAGATATAGGGAGCAAGAAAAGAATTTCTAATCTAAAACTCCCATAAAAGAACGAACCCCGGAGGAGGGCCATATGGACTAATCCCCGTTCGCCACCACCCGCTCAAGTTCTACACCACATTTACTACATCAGAGCATTACAAGCGACCCTATCACGAAAGAGGTGGGACTCCTAAGCAGAGCCCCTACAGACATCCAGTCTACGTCCCAACCCGAGTCCCTCTCAGCTGATCAGAACAAATTTAGTACCACCCACAGTCCCAGTCGTCCCCGGGTTCCCAGCCACCAATTACATCCACATCGTGTGAAAAACCAAAAATCTGATGCATCAGGTGATACCCGTAATGAAAACAGACATGTCACGTAATAGCAATCGCAGACGAGAGTAGGGGAACACACAAATGTATCTACACCAATGTGGCAGCAAGTGTTCCAGTCCGGGTCCCAGCCAGTCAATTAAGCAAGAGCAGCGGGGGAGACCACTGCAGCCCCGGTCGAAGCGTTTGATAGGGTCTAGGAGGGCGTCCAATAACAAGAAAAACAAGCTTTCCTAGCCCTGGCCCGATTTCAGGTGTCCCCCTGTACGTGGCTCCGGAGATATGGCCGCCCCATATAGAACAAAGGGGTAAGATGGCCGCCCTCAAAATGGACACAAAATGGACGCCACCAGCCAGATGGAAAGATAACGATGTAGAAGAGTACTGCTCCCAATGCCGCCCAGCAGTGAATAAGCCAGTTAAATAAGATCTCACCCCACTTGCGATATACAGTCAAGGCGAGCAGCAACAGAGCCAGAGGATCCACAAGCAGGAACAGCGACTTAGTATCCAAGAATGAAAGCTGGGGCAGGGTAGGAAACATTGTAGCAGCGGAGGTACGGACTGGCCATAATCCAGCTGAATAGTCGCTGTCAGGAAGCTGTTCCAGTTAGCAAGCAGACAGTAACACTGTGGCAATGGCACTGCAAGGGGGGGGGAGCGGTCGGTGCAGCAAGGGGAGCCGGTAGACGTTATACTCTGTAAACCAAGAGCGGCTACATCCAGCTTCGCGCCGAGAGCGCGGGAGCATTCCAGCCATTGCGCCCGTAAATCAACAATCGCTTCAAGGACGGTGACGGCGGTGGGCACAGTCGGCTGACTCAAGGCATTCACAGTCTGCAGCGCGCCCCAGCGATCCACATGCCTTCCGAGGCCATGCGGGGCAACCCAGTCAGGGGCCGAGATGAAATCCACCACTGGCACAGGGGGGACGGCCGCCATTTTCCAAACAGGTAGGGGAGCACCGGAGGCGTAGGCAAGTCGCACAATAGACAGTGGGGGGGGGAGGGGGGGGGGGGGGGGTGGGGGGGGGGGGGCAAACTCACGACCCGGTCCGGGCACCACACTACACCTGGACAAGTGATACAATCCACCTCGTGTAGGCTCAGCAAAGGAAACAGCGTCCCAGCGGTCAGTTCCTTGCCGACAATGAAGAAACCCCCAGCGCGGCTCACCTCGGCTCTGCACAGTGAAGGGGCAGCGGAGCGGACCCTCAGTCAGTCAGTTCTCCGTCCCAAGGGAGAAATCCAGTGCGGGCGCAGCCACAGTCCGCAGAGCGGCAGAGGGTGCCAGCGCCCCCGCTCATCGGTCAGCCGCGGGTCCTCCAGCCGCTCGGGCGGTTCACAGCAGCAAGGGGTCCGGTCTCCGAGTAGACAATGGACGGCGGGCAGAACGCCTATATCTCCGTCTTGCAGGCAGGTGGGGAAACCGGGAAAACACCCCCGGCAGCAGCGCGCTACCCCCGTGGTTCGACGGTAGCGCCGTGAAGGATAAGGCTCAGGATAATAGTGCCGGGAGTACAGGATCAGGGAGCCGGGCGTCTACACGTCCGTCTCCGCCGCCATCTTGGCTCCTCCCGGTTATTAAGATTCTTAAAAAAATCTTGCACTATCTCTCTCCCCAAGCACGTAAACAGACTGTGGTTGCATTAGTGGGTTCCAGGTTGGATTATTGTAATGCACTTTATGCAGTCTCCAACAAGGGCCTCATCCAGCGCCTTCAGGTTGTCCAGAAGGCGGCTGCGACATTTGTCTTGGCCCTACCCAATGCATCCTCTGCTACAATGGCCAGAAAGAGCCTGCATTGGCTTCCCATACAACAGAGGATCTCATTTAAGATCCTGTGCCTGGCCTATAGAGCTCTCGCAGCTGGTCCTTTGGATCCCCTGGGCTTCCTTCTAATACGCCATGTGCCCAGTAGGACCCTCAGATCGTCGGAGATGAATCTGCTTGTTGTTCCCCGTGCTAGGAAGGTCCGTTTGGGCAGCAGAGCATTTTCCATCGTTGCCCCTCGGTTGTGGAACTCACTCCCACTGGAGATTAAGGCCCAACCGTCCTTGTCCCTCTTCAAAAAAGCGCTCAAAACTTGGTGCTTTATCAAGGCCTACCAGTAAGAGAATATTTTTGCTCCAGCGAGCTTCTTTTTGGTTAGGCGCCTTGACGCCCATTGGGCTTAGTAGCGCTATATAAATCTGTTTTCATTCATTCATTCAATGGAAGGACTGATTCAAGGTTTGAAATGCTTTTTCTGGTGCCATTAATGGGTTCAAGTTCAAACTTGACCAGAAAGAGATGGTTAGTTGAACATTCTTTGGGCATGGAAGGTCAGGACATTCTTGAACATTTGCCTATTTTTATGTCTGAAGATGAACAACTTGACGAATATGAGGAAGCTGTCAAAAGTTTGGAGAGACTTTTGTCTAAGCTACCTTATTTAGTGGTCAGAAGGGGCAAGTTATTTCCTAGGGAACATTTAGCTACTGTAACTATTGATATGTATGGAGATTCTCTTAAGAGTTTTGGCGTAAAAAATGCAAGCTCCATTCTTTCACAGACCAGCTCATCAAAGACCAATTAGTTACAAGATGTTTTAATAAAAAAATACAGGCAAGATTACTGACTTGCAAAAACCTCTTGAGGAAACAATGGTAAATGCCAACACAATACAAGACTCCAGAGTGTGTTCAAATGTTGAATAAAGAGACTGAAATGCAGTCTGTGTTGGGAAAGGCAACAAGTACAACAAACTCAATTGTGCGCAAAAGAAGAAGAGTGTTGTTGGATCTTGTTTTCGTTGGGGATCGAAATTTCTTGTTGCTTCTTGCTGTGTCCTGCAATGGGTACGCAGTGTTTCAAGTGTGGTGTCAGCTAGCCAGTTTGCAGGATGAATAATAAATCATCCGATGTCAACACTGTATGTGAGGAGGCTGGAAATGAAAAAGATCTGACCAGTAACACAGACAATTTGGTACTGTGTGTGCATAAAAAAAAAGAGGATGATTTTTCCAAAGATCAGATTGAGAATGTTATTGATGGTTAGGCGTGGATACCTTTATTGACAGATTCTGTTTTGAAAATTATTATTTCCAGAAATACATTTGAACTAAATTTTTCGCAGAAAGGGTTATGCCCTTTCGATGCAACTCCTCAAGATTATGACAGTACAAGAAAGGAACTTTTGGGGTATTTTTTCATATTAACAATTACACTTGAAGGATGAGAAGTTCTAGGAAAAGTTGATATTTCACATTCTGGCCCTAACATTCTTGGGTAGCATTATCAAGGATGTTTGGATACAACTCTTAAAACCTGGGTGTGTCCAACAAATATTAAGTATTGATGATGTGAATGTGGCAATGGGAAATTCATTTGCTCATCAGAGTATCTTAGAGAGGAATTCTGAAGTTTTTGAAGAGAAACTATTAAAACTTCAGGGTTTTGAACATGCTTTCAAGCACAAAGAAGGAATCTTACCACTGAAACATACACTGAGGTTTGCACCCATGTCTGAAAGACAAGGGTTGAGGAAGCTTATTCAGCAGCTGTGTTCTAAGGGTGGTATTAAGGCCACATAATCTTCATTTTTGTTGTTGACAATCATGGTTGCATGCCAGAAAAGCAAGGAGATAAGGATGTGTGCTGACCTTAGGAGCTTTAACAAGTAAATCTGGGTAGATGGTCATACTTTACCCAAAACTGTTGAGATGATTGTTATATTGGCTGGAGCAAATTGTTTTTCAAAGCTTGATATACGTTCTGCTTGCATATTATGAAGTGGCATTGGCTGAAAAGTCTAAGCTTCTCACAACTTTTGTCACTCCATCTGGGGTATTTCAATATTGCAGGATGCCTTGGAACTTGCCTCAGCTGCTGCTGTACTTCAGCAAGTTATCAGGGATCTATGACGTTATAACGCGTTATTTTACAACACAGACCGTTACAACGCAATTTTTACAACGCAGGTACCATTACAATGCATGCCATTACAACGCATGTTATTACATAGCAGATACTATTACAACGCATGCCATTACATCGTAAGTATATCTTTTTTTAAAAAAAGTAATAAAGTTAATTTAATTAATTTAATTTAATAAATATAATGTAAAAACATTTTAAACAGTAATTATTTAATTATAGTAATTTAATTAAAATTGTAATTAATTTAATTTATTTAATATAAGATAATTAATGAAATATAATACATTTATAAATAGTAAATAATACGATGTAATGTATTACAATAAATATAATTGAAATAAAATTAAAATACTTAATATAATTTAATGTAATATAATTAAAGGAATTTAATTAATTTAAAATTTTTAAATAATATTATTTATTTTTAATAAATAAAATAAATAAAAAAAGTAATTAATTTAATTTTAGTAATGTAATTCAATTAATTTAATAATTGTAAATATTGTAATTAATTTAATTAAATCTAATTAAATTAATTTAATTAATTTATGTATTTAAAGACGTAATACCCCTGTACCCCAAAAACCAAACCTAGCCCTAAAACCTAAAAATACCCCTGTACCCCAAAAACCAAACCCAGCCCTAAAACCTAAAAATACCCCTGTACCCCAAAAACCAAACCCAGCCCTAAAACCTTAATACCCCTGTACCCCAAAAACCAAACCCAGCCCTAAAACCAAAAAATACCCCTGTACCCCAAAAACCAAACCTAGCCCTAAAACCTAAAAATACCCCTGTACCCCAAAAACCAAACCCAGCCCTAAAACCTAAAAATACCCCTGTACCCCAAAAACCAAACCCAGGCCCTAAAACCTAAAAATACCCCTGTACCCCAAAAACCAAACCCAGCCCTAAAACCTAAAAATACCCCTGTACCCCAAAAACCAAACCCAGCCCTAAAACCTAAAAATACCCCTGTACCCCAAAAACCAAACCCAGCCCTAAAACCTTAATACCCCTGTACCCCAAAAACCAAACCCAGCCCTAAAACCAAAAAATACCCCTGTACCCCAAAAACCAAACCTAGCCCTAAAACCTAAAAATACCCCTGTACCCCAAAAACCAAACCCAGCCCTAAAACCTAAAAATACCCCTGTACCCCAAAAACCAAACCCAGGCCCTAAAACCTAAAAATACCCCTGTACCCCAAAAACCAAACCCAGCCCTAAAACCTAAAAATACCCCTGTACCCCAAAAACCAAACCCAGCCCTAAAACCTAAAAATACCCCTGTACCCCAAAAAGCAAACCTAGCTCTAAAACCTAAAAATACCCCTGTACCCCAAAATCCAAACCCAGCCCTAAAACCTAAAAATACCCCTGTACCCCAAAAACCAAGCCCAGCCCTAAAACCTAAAAAAACCCCAAATTACTTAAATTAATATATTAATATTTTATTTTATTTTTAATATTAATTAAATTAATAAAATAATGTTAAATAAAATACAAATTATATACTTACGATGTAATGGCATGCGTTGTAATAGTATCTGCTATGTAATGACATGCGTTGTAATGGCATGCATTGTAATGGTATTTGCGTTGTAAAAGTTGCGATGTAATGGTAGTGCGTTGTAAAAGTTGCGTTATAACGGTGCAATACCAGTTATCAGTGATGTGTTTAAAGGTATTCCTGGAGTATTAGTATTTCAGGATGACATACTTGTATTTGGAAAAAATCATGATGAACACGGACAAAGACTGGATGAAGTTCTTAGTACACTCAGACGTAAGGTGCTGAGGTAAAGGAAAGACAAAAGTGTATTCCAAGTGCTAGAGGTGGAGTATCTGAGGCATGTTGTTTCCGGTAAGGGTGTTGCTCCATGTCCTGGTTTACTAAAAGCTGTCAAAGAAGTACCAGTCCTGATTGACAAAGAGCACATTCAGGTGTACCTGGGTGTGTTTGCTTGCACAATGCCAAAGTTATCCAACATTTTTGCAACAAAGGTAGAACTACTTAATTCATTGCTTATGAAAATTGTAAACTTTGTGTGGAGTGTGGAACAAGATAAAGCCTTGAAGAAACTAAAGACAGAATTGATTACTGCCCCACTTTAGAGTCCATTTTCATCTGGTGAGACTTTATGCATTATGTTTGATGTAGTGCTGTAGTTTGGGGGCTGGATTGTTGCATGGGAAGGGTGTTTCAGAATGTATTAAAGCATTTGCTTCACGTACTCTTAAGAATCAAGAAAGATCTTACTCCGTTATAGAGCAGAAGATGCTTGTACCAGAGCTGCTCAACATTTCAAAGTTTATGTTTGAGAAAACAAATTTCTATCACGCACTGACCACAAGCACCCATTTTGAAAGGCACTAATGTGCATTCAACCAAAGCTACTGCCAGATGAATCAGTGTGTGAAACCTTTAAAGCATCATTTTGTTGTTGAACACATTCCAGGTGGGCAAAACAGGAATACCGAATTTCTTTCCATCTTCCGCAACTGTGTTCTGACCAGGAACTTGTAAGTGATGATGAGCAGCAAGATGATTGTTTTGTAGCAAGGGTGTTTTGGAACAAGTGAAAAGCGTATGAAGAAGGTTGGAGGAAAAGTTCTTGCTAGTGATAAGGGGCCATATGTAGGTGGCAAAATACCGGTCGGTAACGGCCGATTTCGGCCGTTACCGACTGGTATTCGTAATTCCAGATGTAGGGGGCCAGAAAATTACCGATTCTGTATATTTACCGATTCGGTAATTTTACCGAATCGGTAAAGTACCGATTCAGTAAATGTACAGAATCGGAAATTTGGGATGTAGAGGCCCTTAGAAATTCGTTATTTACCATGAAATACAATGGCATGGTAAATAACGAATTTCTGTGTACATGCACATCTGTGCATGTACACCTGTGCCATGTGGCACACATACATGCCCTAAGGGCATGTATGTGTGTCACATTGCACACAAGCCCAAATCAGGGGTGCAACAGGGTGTCAAAGTGACACCATGTCCCCCTTGACAAATCGGTAAAATTACCGAATCAGTATTTACCGATTCGGTAATTGCCTTTGATTCCTATGGGCCTCAAGGCCCATAGGAATCAATGGCAATTACCGAATCGGTAAATACCGATTCGGTAATTACCGCACATTACCGATTCGGTAATATTTACAGAATAATTACCTACATGGCATTTACCGAATTGTAAATACCGAATCGGTAAAATTCGGTATTTACGATTCGGTAAATGCCATTTACCTACATATGGCCCTTGGTCTTTAACAGAGTTATAGAGTTCCACAAAACGGTGGCCCAAGGAAAGCAGTCTTCCTATGGAATTATAGTCATGATGTAAAGTTCAGAGTGAACTAGGGGCCAGATGTAGGTCACCAAATACCGGTCGGTAACGGCCGATTTCGGCAGTTACCGACCAGTATTTGGTGATTGAGATGTACGGGCCTGAATTTTACAGAATCGGTAAATTTACAGATTCTGTAAAATACAGATTCAGTAAATTTACCGAATCGGTAAATCTATATGTAGGTGGCACTGCAAACAGTGCCACAGGCCCCTAAGAATTTGTTATTTACCATGTAATACTATTGCATGGTAAATAACGAATTCCTGTGTACATGCACATCTGTGCATGTACACTTGTGCCATGTGGCACACAGACATGCCCTAAGGGCATGTATGTGTGTCCCATGGCACACAAGCCTGAATCAGGGGTGCAACAGGGTGTCAAAGTGACACCATGTCCCCCTTGTCAATTTGGTAATTTTACAGAATCTGTATTTACCGATTTGGTAATTGCCATTGGTTCCTATGGGCCTCAAGGCCCATAGGAATCAATGGCAATTACCAAATCAGTAAATACAGATTCGGTAATTACCGAATTCTACAGATTCGGTAAATTAATCGGTAAAAATACCTACATAGCATTTACCGATTTGTAAATACCGAATCAGTAAAATTCGGTATCTACGAATCGGTAAATGCCATTTACCTACATCTGGCCCCAAGTGCGGAAGATGGATTGCTTTTCGAGGGGACAAACTGGTCCCGCCTTACAGTATCAGGAATGTTTTCCTAGAGTATAGTCATCATTGTCATTTAGGTATCATGACACTTAAGAAAATATTGAGAGAAACATATTGGTGGCCGGGAATGGCCAGAGATGTTGAGAAATGGAATCATAAGTGTATGATGTCTGTACAAAATGACAAAGGTCTCAAGTGTAACACGCTCACATGAGAGTGTGGGGATAAACAGTATACTGACTTTCTTGGTCATTTCCATCTTTTACCCGTCAATCAAAGACTGCCATTGTAATGACAGATAGCCTGTGTGGGAAGTTGGCATGGTATATGCTGTCCACTAATTAAAGTGGGTACCTTGCACGAGTCCAAATAACCCTTATTGATGATTAGGTTAAAGACAACCTTTATTATAAGATATCCTAGTGGTAGCTATGGAAAGCAGCCTTCAGGCTAAGTCTCGAAGGAATGTAAAGCAGCTTGTTTTACCAGATCATAACCACCTGAATGACCAAATGAAAGGAGAACCACACAAGTGTTATTATAAAAATATGTATTTATTACTAAACACTCTATACTAATCTCTTTATGAGATTAGAGCGCAAAGTACACAATATTAAATCACTAGAACGATAGTAAATAACACAATACACAGCAGGCTCCAGGGGGAGACAGAACCATATACTAAGAAAGTGGTATAACAACCAAGGCACAGTGCATAGAGCATGTAGAATCAGTGGGACCCCAAGGAACCACCCAAGGTAGTGACACAGGGGACCCACGGAGGACGTGTGCAGTGTGAGAACACAGGCGTGAGCTCCGTACAACTCTATGGGAAAGCCGCGGTGGGAATTTTAAAGATTAAGGACACTTAGGAGAGGACTTCAAGCAAACTCTTTGGAACATCGAAGGTTCTCAGGCTAGCACCCTTGGGAGTACCGAGGTACCCGTGTTACCTATCCCAGGAGTGCCGGGTGCATAGGGGTCAAATGGTGTCGGAAACGCTTGTTGATTTCAATGGCGTGATGCGAAGAAGTGCTGCTGCCAGGAAGATGAAAAGTGTACGGTGTGATCCAAGCCTTGATCGGAGCTGAGAAGAACCTGAAAGCAAAGGGGACAGAGTCTGGGTCACTTCGCAGTGACCAGGGGCACAGTAGACTAATGCCCATTGATATCAGGTGCTTCAGGTGAGAAGAGGTGAAGCTTGACTCTGCAGCCACGGGGACCAGGAGACGTCTAGGACGACCAAAGTCTGGAGGTGAGCTGTCCCACGAAGGATGTAGAGTGCTGGAGAGTCAGTGTCCGGATTGAACACCAACAAGCCTTGGTCACTGCAACCCACGCAAGACTCTCCAAGCGATGGAGAGTCAGGGCACGTCTGGAGCAACCAGGAAAGCCTATTGAAAGTTAAAGTTGCCTTGACAGGGACCCACAGGCCAACGGACCAGGGATCGCGAAGGGACCTCGAGAGGAATCACAACATACCAGCCCACGGAACACTTGTGGAGTGTAGGCCGGTAATCTTCAGTGAAAACACTGCTCGGGGTCAGGACTACAAGTAGCCCAAAACACCGTCTAAGGGATCGCCGAAAAGCATATGCTGCTGCAAAAGAGCACGGTGTCCAGGGGTACGGATTGCACGGTCCCCATGAGGGCTGTGGGTCTCAGGATTGCTGAGAGCACTAGTCGACCTCAGGGACACTTGGAAACTCGCCTCCTGTGTTGCAGAAATCTTCGGAGTCCTCAGGAGCTTCAGAGATGCAAACCGGTCAGATGCGTTTTGGTGCCTGCTTAGCAGGGGAGTAACTCCTTTACTCCAAGGGAGATTCTTCAGTCATCCAGCGTAGTGTAGATAGTCGAAGTACTTGGTTTCTGTAGCAGAGTTTCGTCCAGGTAAATCTAAAGTCCTGTAGTCAGGGGTTCCTACTTTATTATACCCAAGGAAGGAGTGGGACAAACTCTGGGGACCCACCTATGGGAGGGTCAGGACAGAAGGGTGGTTACACCCATGTCATTTGTCCAGTTTCGCACCAGAGCAGGAGCCAATGGCTCCTGCAACCGGTTTGAACTGGTCTATGCACAGGGACACCAAATGTGCTACCAGTGCAGACATCAAAGCACTCAGAGGGCACCCACCCAGCCCCAATACACTAAAGCCTGTCTGGGAGATGGTTACACCTCCCTGTGACAGGAAGCCTATTGTCATGCTTTGCCCTGCTCGAGCTTGGCTAAGCAGCAGGAGGGCAGACGAATGTCTGTCAGCATCCATTTTGTGATGCCAGGTTCTGTAAAGCTGGTACCGGGTTTACTGGTGTGGTCATATTTCTCCCTCTAGGAGGGTAGAATCATACCTCCCACACCAGTTACTGGTGTGGAGGTATGATTCCAAGGTGTTTGACACCAAACACAACATGTTTCCATGCAGCCGTTATCAAGTTAGCATTTACCGCGAGGTTATAATGCACTTAAGAGTATATGGTTGGCTGCATCACAGAACAACCCCAGCGAATAGGTTCCGAAGGCTGCAGAGGGGTTCTGCTCATGCATGGACACCCTCTCACAAGAAAGCCAGCACCATGCCTTCAGGATTGATAGCGCCTGCCATAGGGGTGACTGATAGGTTTATATGTGCAGTGATATAAGGTATATATAGTGAACCTATATCTAAGTAAGGGGTGCCTGCACCACCACCTTACACAGGCTGTAGTAGCAGACCTGTGGTGTCAGTTTGAGTGGTCTCTCAGGGGTGGCACAATACATGCTGCTGCTGCTGCCCCTGGGTAATCGTTTTCTTTATTGTTTGAAAAAAATGTTTTGGCACTGTATTTTTTTATATTGTTGCATTAATTATGTTGTATTTTCTAATTGTTTTATTTCTGTTATTTCATTGTAATATTATTTTTAGATTAGTTGTCTGCTTAGTTGTGTTTTGAAAGGGGAAAGTTGTGTTATGTAGCTTGCTTGTCCAGTTGCTGATGGACATCTCGACATTCCAAAATTGGAGCGTGGCGATGACACACAGCAAGAGAAGAGAGAGGAAGGTGGAGACTTGTCGAGTTTTGGAGCTGCCCCCTTGAATGTGACTAATTGGTTAGTTGAAATAAAGACCTTCCCCACCCGGTCATCCTAGCCCCCAGTTCATTCCTAAGTCTTCACAAATCATCAAAATAATACTATCAAAAAAATATAGTTTTGACTTTAGCCAATGAATGAATGGGCCATAAACCCAGCAAGAAACTGTCCATCAGTCTAAAAGGACAGAAGGGGTGTGAAGACGAATTCATGAAATATAAATACCAAAGACACTACAATACAGAAGAGACAGCAACATTGGAGAATTAACAGGTGAGTCACTTTCTCCTCCTGGTCTAGATAATTACTAGATTAATGTTCTCGTGATTTTACTGGGAGTATTTAGATAGTGCATATCTGGCGAGGATAAAGAAGGTGCTTTTCTAAGTTAAGCATGCTTGGTTACTGAATGCATATGAGGCAATTTTCATAGTTGCAAGAGTGATTGCACACAATAATGTATTGTGGGATTAGGAAGGTTACCTGACCTGGGTAGGGGAGGCAGGCGGCAAAGTGTAGTTGTTGGTAGCCAGAGTATGGAGAAGAGATTTGCTTTTAGCTCTTTCTTGAAGTGTTGGTGAGGGTGTAGGAAAGAAGAAACAGTCAGAGATGAAGAGGGATTTAATTCCATAGTTGTGCATACATAAATGACTTTCTTTTCACACCTTTTTGATAGCTAGATTTGAAGGTTGAAGTGCAAACTTTTAGGAGGCTTCTGGATAAGCAGATTGTCTACACAAAGTAGTCCAGTGTTTTTAACTATATGACCGTATAAATCAGTCAATATGAACTAGCCGAGGGACCAAGTACTGTTTTCATAGTATAAGAATTATGCGATTCAATTTCTTTTAGTTCATAATCATGAAGACAGCAGATCGCCCCAAAGCTTTTAATGGAGCAAGTGTGGTGTCTGGGAGTCCTGTCAGCAAGTCATTGCTATAGTCTACATGAAACAGGGCAAGGGCCTGTTCGGTGGAGTGGAAAATGTTAGGCGACAGGAAGGGTATGTTTCCACGTCGATGCGCATATCGAACCAGGTTTTATGCATTCATTTCTATACAGCTTTTCTTAAAAACATGTCAGAATCTATGTGGAACCCAGGTACTTGCAACAGGTACGATGTAATGAGGAAAGCAAAGAAAATTGTTTCTTATCAGTTGGGAGTAGTTTTCCAGCCTGAAGAGTTTTCTGGATTCACATCTATTGGTTGGATGGGGAAATCGGCTTTCTTCTTTGTGCCCTTCTTTGGTTTTCTGTTGCTTTTCTTTTTGTGTGTGGGCGGCGTCAACCACCATTTGGTGGCAAGTCTATCCCTTGTGTGCCGTCAGACAATTGCCCGGAAGTTGTACCTGTGCGTGAACGCCATCTTCAGATTCTTTCATGTCCTGGTGAACGCTGCTCTTTAAAATTCCTTTTGTCGTGAATTGCTGTTCTACCCCCGTTTGCGGGTATCCCATTTCCAGGGAGACAGGAAGGTAGCACGTTGATTCCGAAAACTCTTCCGACAGCAAAACTAAGTAACTATTTCATTTTGCAGCATGCTGTGCATCTGATTACGTAGCGGTGTTGGTTCCATAGGAAGGATGGGTTGAAATGTGAATGAATTGGCAAACAGGGGTCGTAGCACTGTCTGTCCTACCGGTGCTTTCTTGTTCAAATGGATGTCCATTCAGTAGAGTTTCGTGAAGGTGTGTGGGCCATGCAGATGTCGCCAATGGATATGTTTGCCAGGAATGCTAGGGTTGTGAGCTTCCTGGTTGAGTGCACCCTGGGTCATGTGGGTAAAGTATTCCCTATTTTTGCATAGCCTCTTTGGATAGTTTCCACTATCCATTGTTCAATCATTTCTTTGATTACCGGAGTACTTCTGCTTGTTCTGGCAAGGGAGACCAAGAGCTGGTTCCCTTCTGGACTGCTTTTGTCTTCTGTAGGTAGTATAGGAGTGTTTTTCGCACGTCCAAGTTATGAAGGGCCCTCTCTGCCTGGGTCTTTGGGACCTGAAAGAAGGATAGAGTTGGATACTTGGTTGAGGTGAGAAAGCTATACCACCTTTGGTAGGAACTGTGGGTTAGTTCACAGAACAACCTTGTTTGTGTGGATTTGAAGATATGTTCTTGGATTGAGAGTGCCTGTTGCTCACTGACCCTTCAGAGCGAAGTGATGACTATTAGTAATGCTGCCGTTAGGGGTAAAAACTTGAACTCTGTCTTGTGTATTGGTACAAATGGTTCTGCCTCAAGTTGTGCGAGTACTGTATTCAGGTTCAACATCGGTGCTGGTGCTCCCCTTAGTGGTGCCACTCTTTAATCCTTCCAGGAATCATTTAATTATTGGTAGTGTGAAGAGGCTACTCCCTGTTGTTCCTCTGATGTTGGTGACTATGGTGGCCAGGTAGACTGTAAGTGATGCGAAGGTCAGGCCGCTGTCTAGTAGGTGTGTAAGGTATATTACCACTGTACTGCTCTGTCCTTATCTATAGTCTTTTTTGGTGTCTGCTAGGATGAGTGTGGCTGGTTTTGGGTGATACTCTCCCCTGTTCTACGTAGTTAACAGGCCCTCAGTTGCTTTGATAGGTATAATTTGTTCTCTGGACATCTCTAGTAGATTTGAATACCATGTCTGTCTGGTCTACTGTGAGGTGATTAGTATGAATGACGTTTCTGGTTGTCTGGCTTTGCCCAGTATCAATGGGCTCAGGAGAATTGGTGGAAAGGTGTAGGTAAATTTCCCTGATCATTCTATCGACATTCCCTTTGGACTGACGGTGTCAAAATCTGTCCATGAAGTTTTGGCATTGTGTCTTCTGGGGTTGCTAACAGGTCTATGCTTTGTGTTCCCTAGGCCTGAACACACTGTCCAGTACTTCCTGCTTTAACTCCCATTTTGGGAGGCCTTCTCTAACCTACTCAACGTTTCCACTTCTGTGTTCTACTTCCCAGGAAGGTGTATTATTACCAGGGTAGTTTTCCACTGGTTTGTCCACTTTCACATCGCCTGTGCTAGTTTTGACAGTGGAATTTGTTCCTCCCTGCTTGTTAAAATATACCATAGTTGTTGTGTTGTCCGTCTGTATAACCACAGTCTGTCCCTTCACAGATGCCTGAATTGCCTTCAGTGCTTGGAAGACCGTCTTTAGTTCCTGGTAGTTACTGTGTTTCACAGTTTCCATAGGGTTTTAGAGAACTCAACCCTACTCTCACTTTCGTCGGGCTCCATCACTCTGTCTCCTTCTGAACCCTTGATGGGACAGCCACTAGATCCTCCTAACTCCCAATGACGCAGTGTTCCATAAGGTCTGAGGGGAATGCACAATGCCATCATGCCCATCAACTTTATGACAGTCCTCACTATCAGAGACTGCCCCTCAGGTTGAGGCGAGTTTGCCCCGCTAATGCAGACGCCCTCTTGGGGACTGGGTATGCTCATGTTGTCCTTGAGTCCAGTGTTGCCCCCAGGAAAACCTTCACCCCCCCCTCCTGGAGTGATGATGATTTTTCCTGGTTTATGATAAACCTGATGTTTTGAAGCATGTTGACTGTTTGCATGTCTCTGTGGCAGTTTTGTTTCGAGTTTGCCTGTATCAACCAACCGTCCAGGTATGGGTAGATGTGTATACCCTGTCTTAGGTGCGCTGCCAGACAGTTTGCGAACACCCTTGTTGATTGTATCTCAAAGGGTAGCACTCTGAACTGGTAGTGTACTCCGTTCATGATGAATCATTGGTATGTGTAGGGAGGCATCCTTTAGGTCTAGCATCACCATGCAGTCTCCCATCCTTGGGAGTGAGATCACTTCTTGTAACTTCGTCATTTTGAAATGTTGAGGTCATATGAATTGGTTTTGGTACCGGAGGTCTAAGATTGGTCTCCGCAGGAAGTCTTGTTGTGATACTAGGAAGTACGCTGAGTAAACACTGCCGCCAGTTTCCCTTTAAGGATCTCTCTCTACTTCTCGCTTTTTGGTGAGTTCCTTGACCTCTTGTTATTGTCAGAGTTAAGGCTCCTTTAACGTTCTTGTCTTGGTGTGCGGGGGTTGGGGTGGGGGATAATGATGAGTTGGCCTGGGGAGTTTTATGCAATAACCGTATTCTATTATGTTTGAGATTCAGTTGCCTGAGGTGATTGACATACATTCCTGGAAGAATCCTCTTATTCTTCTCACCCCCTGGTGTGTAATTTAGAGGGGTTATTGGTTGGTACAGTCAGTTGCTTGTTCCCCCTCTTCCGGAATGCCCTCTGCCTCTGGCTGGCCTTTCTGCAAAAGGGCTCTCTCGTGGGTGTTGCCACTGCTGTTGAGCAGGATGGTGTGCGGTTTGCTGCCCGAACTCCTGCTGCTGGTATTGTTGCTGGGTAGATGAGAAAACAGCTCTGGACCCCATGGTGTTGGCTATTTCATTGTCCTTTTTAATTTGCTGGAGTGCTCCATCCAAGGTGGTCCGGAAGAGAGCCTCCTCTATAAATGGCATGCTTATCACAGATGCATGCACTTCAGCCTTGAAGCAGGAGATCCTGAGCTATGTGTACCTCCTGGGTGTGGTGCTCTTGCAAATCTACCTGCAGGTGGAATCTGATGCATCCAGAGCAGATTTTGAGGCAGGAGTTGGCAATGTTCTTGCTCTCCTGGATGACTACCT
Organism: Lissotriton vulgaris; assembly: GCF_964263255.1. NCBI lineage: Eukaryota > Metazoa > Chordata > Amphibia > Caudata > Salamandridae > Lissotriton > Lissotriton vulgaris. Next base: position 389,176,191 of record NC_141699.1, on the reverse strand, counting down.
TGATTTTTTAAAATTCTACTGGAAGATGCTGCTTGAGTCCTTTCCTTTCCTCCCATTGTTGGTGGTCGTACTGTTGAGCAGTTTGAAAATTATAATACTAACAAAGGTTTAGGTACCTGATTATACTAAACATAAATATAATACAACAATAAAATACATGAAAAAATTATATCACTAAAATATTTATCACACAAAAAGGCATTGATACCAACAAAATATATATATACACAATTTTTACTAAGACAATAGTACAAAAATACAAATTACTTTACAATCTTAAACTAACGGTGCTCACACAATTGCACAAAAACCAAGATCAGAGAACACAATTACCAGTGTAAACAGAATAAAACAATGGCAGAGGCAGATAAATTCACAAAAGAACAATACTGAGTGGACAAAACACAAAACCAGGAGTGGCAATTAATGCATCCTCTTGAATAAGTGCCAAAAATAAACGTCGACGGCGTTTAGACCAAATAGAATTGGTATCGTCATCATCAGGACAAACGCAACAATTGACAGAGCCTCCAAAAGAGGATTTTCTTTAAGGTCACATTCCAGTTTGAAGGCTAATCAATTCGTAGTCAGTAAAAAATTAGTTCCAACACGAAGGCTCGGGAAAAATCACGAGTCCAGTCATGGAAGAACTGTTGAGCAGAGCATTGGAATTTAGTATTCTCCATTGCAGCCTTCCGTTCCATCTTCCTACCGACCAGGTCCATTCTACTGTTTATTCCTCTCGTGGTGGCCCAGTCGACGTGGGAACGTTATTCCGATTTCTGGCTGTGGCCACTATGAAGGAGTCTGTGTAAGAAACTGGCTCTATATATACTACACCAAAATGAGGTATAGTGTGTATAGAGTCCAAGTGTCCCCAGAGGTAGGCAGAGGTTAAAGTTAGATAGAACCGTACTCTCTAATTGTGGTAGCTAGGTCGAGCAGTAAGGCAGTATCAGAGGACAGTCTTAAGCATTTGATGTACACACACACAGTCAGAAAATATATTCACACACTCAATAACTGAACTCTAGGCCAATTGTTTTTGTATAAAAAAAAAAGTATACTGTTTTATTTTTAGAACCAAGCAAGCCTGGTGCAGGTAAGCATGTACTTTTCAGTAATAAGTTACTTGATTGAATACAGTTCGAAAATGCAGTAGAAATTGTACTTGGTTTGATTTACAGATTATGTAGTAGATTGCAACACTCAGCAAACACAGTACATTGAAATAGGAAACAGGGTGGGATCACGCCGCTTCACCTCCCAGCAGAATCGCCCCACTGCATCACGGGCAATGCAGTTTGCCAAGTGTGTGTACTTGAAAAACAAAGTCTCTTGAGTGTTTCACCAGGTAGGTGCAGATTGGTGCTGGCCATCTCTAGACACGTGTTTCTGAATTGTTATTCGTCATCAGTAGAGATTAGGCAATACGAGTATCAGGGGTTGCTGAGCAGGCTGCCAAAATATTCTCGGTAAATCTCCAGGCGCGCAGGTGCCTCTCCACGAGCTTGTCAGCTCAAATGGCTCAATGGAGCCTTTTAAACAGGAAACAGGTTGGGATCACACTGCTTCACCTCCCAGCAGGATCGCCCCACTTCATCACGGGCAATGCAGTTTGCCAAGTGTGTGTGTACTTGAAAAACTATGGGCCATATGCATCAAGCCTTTTTTGGATTCGCAAAGGCCGAAATTCGCCGAATTTCAGCCTTTGCGAATCGCAAAAGGCTAATTAGCATGAATTGAAATGTATCAAACAATCGCATCTTAAGGTATCGCAAATACTTGCGATTCCTTAATTTGCCATAGCATTTAAGGAATCGCAATTTTGCGATTCCTTAAATGCTATGTATGAAGCATTTTACTGTTGCAAATTCAGCTTAAGGAATCGCAATTTACCACCAACTTCCAGTTGGTGGTAAATTGCGATTTCTGTTCAAAATACACTAATTTGTATTTTTGATTGTGGCATGTGACGCACATACATGCCCATAGGGCATGTATGTGCGCCATATGCACACACATGTAATTTACAGGGGTGCAGCAGGGTGTCCTTGAGACACCCCTGCACCCTTGCAATAATTCTCAAATTGAGATTAGCGAATTGCGAATTCGCAATTTGAGAATTATTTGGAGCAAAAAACTATTGATTTAAGCCCAGATTTCTTTACTGGGGTGAATGTAGGACATTGTTCTGCATTCTGTCCATCAACTGTTTTTGCATTTGTCACCCCGAGTGGGACGGGTATGCTCAGACGCTAGTTCTGTGCTCTCCACGCCACTGGAGTCAAGCTATCCTGGCTGATAGCCAGAAACCGGTCCTAGGATGCTTGATTCCGGTCCAAGGAAGACATGGCTTGGCAGTTCGGGCTGGACTGTTCACATGAGGCACAGGGTCAAGGTTAATTTGCATATGGCATGTCTGAACTGGGGTGGCTTGGTGAGCAAAAAAACGATGGATTTATGCCCAGATCTCTGTACTGGGGTGAATGTTTGACATTTTTCTGCATTCTGTCCATCAACTGTTGTTTTTGCACTAGAATACTGTGGAGCATGGGCGGGTATAGGTTTGTCTTCTGTAATAGCATGAGGGTATCGAGGAGGAAGCAGGGCTCCTCCTCTTCTTCTAGCTGGACCCCATGTATGTCTGCTGCCCTCTTGATTAGTCCACTAAACATGGACCAGCCTTCCAAGGCGAGGGCCTCAAGGGGTAGCTGTCGCCTCTTTCCTCAGGGGATTTAGCGTTGTGATCCTGCCACTAGTGTAACTGGCACTGTTTTTCCATCACACTGGGTTATTCCTCCTCATAGTCAAAGAGGTCCTCCTACTCTTCCTCATGTGCCTCCAGCTTTGATGGCGCCTCGATGTCTGTAAAATCTTCCAAGTCCCACGGCTTTTAGGGTTTCATGTGAATATGGAACATCTTGTGGGAGTCGTCAAACTCCTTATGATGCAGGGCTAATTCCATTTTGGCCTTCAGTCAGCGTCTTTCTTTCGACCTCGAGCAAGTGTTTGGCCTCAGACGCTGAGGAGGGTTTATGCTTCGGGTAGTTGGTTCTGTGTCCTTTGCCTCCTTGCCCTTTTTCTTTGGCAACTTATTTGTGGCTGCTGGCGACGAGAGTTGTTTTAAAGCCTGACGCTCATCAGTGTCCTGTGCTTGGTACCCGTGCGACGCCTTGTATTTGTGCTGATGTTTGGCCGGCAAGGTCGCCTTAGGCGTTTCCCGTCAAATTTCAAAGCTTTATTCTGTACATTTTCCATGACCATAAAAGCATGCTATAAAAACAGACAGAGTATCCCAAATATAATTTGCCTTCATCATCAATATACAAATATAGACCATATTAGTTAAAACTAAAACATAATTCAATAAATAATATTAAAATCTCATTGATTCACAATTAATATGTAGTATCTAAGAATCATTGGTTTTCATAATTTTCATATACATTCTCCAAGTACGAAAGGGTTTTTCTTTTCTTAATTGCCATTTGGACAAATTTACAAGCAGCATTCATAATTCTCTCATTCTCCAAGCTACAAATAATATTAAATGCTTGCTTGTAATGATAGTATACATTTGTTTTCAAAAGAGGTTTTAAAATAAGCTTACGAATATCCCTATAAAAAGCACAAAATAAAATAAAGTGCAACGTTGATTGTGGGGATTTACCGTCACATGGGCAGTTTTGTAATAAATGATACATTTTCCTTTTTGCAGGGAAAGCAACCAGATAATGTAAGCTGCCTAATCTCAATCTAGTGAGATAAAACCTTAGCTGGACGTTTCCTATAATAACAAGGTAGGGTTGTATACACATGTACAAGGGACGTTCATAGTAGGATATAACACTGTTTTTTCGCTTCATCTGCCTCCCTCGCTAAATCCATTGCAACAGTAAGTCTTCTTTTCAGTTCTTTTTTACTGTAATCTACAATTAGCATTGGTTCTTTACAATCTAACTTGATATTACAACTTTCTAAAAGTGATTGTATAAATTCTAGTCAAGCTATTTTTCTCCTCTTGTCTAGGGACAGGCAGTCTAGTAATATATTTTGTGTAAACCTAGCTTCTACATGTGACCACACCCCATGCCATAATGTTAAACCAGCTATTTTTATGAAGTCGCTAATATAGGGTACAGACAATTCTCTATGAGCTAAAGTGTTAGACGTTGAGCTTGGAGCCTCTAGTAATCGGTTTAAAAACTTGTTCTCCTGTGTTTGAAGGGTTACAGCACTAGCTCTCCCCCATAATGCTGCACCATAACAAGCAGTTGAAACTACTTTTGGTCTATATAAAGAGAGCATTTCCCTCACAGGTTTATTCCCTATTTTTTCAGAAAATCTAAAAATCCCTTCCATACTTCGAGAAAATTTTAGCTTTGCTAAATTGACGTGTTGCCCCCAGGTCCCATTTTCATTAAAAAGTAAACCCAAATAAATAAAACTCGTAACCCTTTCTATCAAAATGCCTTCCACGTGGTGTTGCTTAATCTTTCTATTTTTTCTACCACAAGTCATAACAAAGGTTTTTGTTAGGTTTAATTTAAGATCCATCCCAGTCATAAAAAGTGCACATTTTTCAATCAGGTGTTGCAAACAGTTTGTCGTCCTTGAAATCAGGACGGCATCGTCTGCATAGAGTAGCACTGTTGTCGGTCAAGAACCCACTTTTGGGACATCAGCATTAATATTTTGTAAACAACGATCAATGTTATTTATATACAATGAGAATAGTAGGTGTGCTAAAATGCACCCCTGCCTAATACCTCGTGTTACCCTAAAATCTGGCGTGCACTGCCCCTTCGGCCCAAAACGAACTCTACATCGAAGAAAACTATAAATTTGGGATAGGTAAACAACAATATCTTTGGGGGCTCCTATCTCAACCAGCGTTCGCCACAATTTTTCATGATTAACCAGGTCGAAAGCACTGGTGAGATCAGCAAAGCAAAGATGTAAACTGCCTCCTTTAGCTATAGTATATTTACCCACCAAAAGATCCAAATTTAAACACTGTTCGATTGTTCCTATCCCTCTCATTAAACCATATTGGGCCTCTGAAAGGATGTTATTTTCAGAGGCCCAGGATTGTAATCTACCCAGCAAAACTCTCCCTATCAGTTTTGAGGTGGAATCTAAGAGGGATATGGGCAGATAACATTTTGGGTTTCCTCTATCCCATTTTTTAAAAATAGGGACTATGATACTTTCCACCCAAGATGTGGGCAATTTTACATCAAGGGTTGCATTAAAGAACTTCTGTAAGACAGGTAACCAAAAATCAATGTTACATTTAAAAACCTCGATAAGGACCCCATCAGGGCCAGCGGCTTTGCCACTTGCACTTTCACTTAGTGCTCCTATTATTTCTTCTACAGTTATCTGAGGCATCCCTGCTGGCTCTACGGTTAAAAATAATTTTTCCTTATTTTGTAAGATATCGATCCCTCCAGGTTAAAAATATTTCCAAAGGGGGTAATCCAGCCCTCAGAGGGCACTAGGGCATTTATTTTACAGCGGTAGTATCCTTAAAAAAAGGGTAATTGATAGTTTGCCAAAACAAATTTGTATCCCTGGTTGCTGCCGCTTGAGCTAGTTTCCCCCACGCTTCTTCTTGGATCTCTTTTTTTCTGTCTTTCAGTGCTAAATTATATTTCAACCTTAGTTGTTTTATTCCAGCTACATTCCTAGGTTTGATTTTTAAAATTCCTTTTAGTTCCCTATTTAAACTCGAACATTCCTTATTGAACCATCTAGGTTCTTGATTATATGATTTGGACTTCTGTTTTATTTTTAGGTCATTTGCTATTTCATTAATAATGTTAGAAAATGCCCCAATGATATCGGAGTTAGTTACTGTGTCATCTAGGCAAATATCAATTTCGCGTTGTGTCGTCTCGGTAATTTTTTCAAAAAATAGAGAAGGATTTACTCCAGACCACTTAATAGAAACTCCATTAGAGCCATGAGGCTACATTTTTTCCTCTGTTGCCTTCCCTAGATTTATCCTAGCGATATTTATCTCTAGGGTCAAAACCAGGGGGTGATAGTCACTAATAAGGCATTCATAGACAAAAAAGGAGCGCACTAGTTATGTGTAGTAGTCATTGATAATAAAGTGGTCAATTGTTGACAAAGATCTAGAACCAACAAAGGAATGGGGGGGGGGGGGGGGGGGGGTAGTTCATCTTCACTCTTTACATCCAAGATTGCCAAATCATATTTGTGGACAACATAGTTAATGGCTTCTCTATATGTATTGTGGGGGAAATGTGAGATTGGATCTCCATGGTCATTCAAATATCCACATTGTTTTTCCACAACATTTATTAGGTCTCGCCTGTCGATGCGCATGCGCATCGAGCAAGGCGAGAGTATTGCGAGTTATCCACTCTTTGGCAACACTGCAAGGAATCGTGGCGATTCCTTGCAGTGCCCGTGACTTTTAAGGTCAATGCGCATGCGCATTAAGCTTATGCGCATGCGCATTGACCTTAAAAGTCACGGGCGCGTGCACGTCCGTGTTTGTTTACCCGCTCCGCCCCCTCCCGCCGTGTCGCCTTGCCTACTCTTCCGCCCCCTCCCCTTCGTGTCGCATTTCTCCTCCCCCCTCCCCTCTCTTCCCTCCGGCTTCTTTTTGGCAGACCTAACTGTAAAAATCCATGATATAACATTTTCTGTGGGTTTCTCATCCAAAGGTGTCGTCTGGTTTTTTTTGGTATTTTTTTTTACACGTGTAAAAACGAGTGTTGGTTTTAGACGTTTGCAATCCTAATTTAAAACATTATTTATCATTTCAAGTGAACTGGTACTAGTGATGCAATCCTTACTTTTAGTACCCCCCACAAAAAAAACTCCTAGTATCTCAATGGTTCGAACATTATTTACGCGCTTCTTGTAATAAAAGGCGAGTCGCTTTTATTCCGCTCACGCACGAAATTTGAGAAGCGCTATTATCGTTCCATTGGGTTTTAACATTTTTTTTTAAATTCAAATCTTTTCGCCAGCAGTTGGCCCCTTCAGAACCATACCGGACAGTCTGGTTTTATTCAAACCTCTGGCCCTTTAAGAGACCACATTTGGGTTGGTTTGAGACCTCTTGATTGTAGACGTGAATAGACCGTCCTCAACTGTTGAAGGAGAAAACGTCCAGAAGTACCTAATCATTCATTCTCGCCTTTTTTTCCTTACTTTAACGTGCCCCCCTCCTTTCCAATTCAAACACCGCCGCTAATAGCCCCACCTGGGAGGAATGCTAACCTGGCCAGGGTCTTCTTAATGCAGTAACCGACAGGTGCAATGTGACTGAGGACTCTGCTCGGAGTAAATCTGCCTCGAATCCCAGCCACTAAACTGCAAACACCTTTTTCACTACGCTTCTTATCCTTCCTCAGTTTTTTCGTACTTTATTTTTCAACCCATTCCGCGTAATACGCTGACATCTTCAACATTCTTAACCACTACAAAATGGCCGTCGCATAAAACATCCTTTATTCCTTTGTTCGACACTGCCCCAAGATGGCCGCCACCGCTGTTAGTCCCTTTTCGGGTCTAGTCACTTCGTAAGCGCATATGGTGCAGTCACCAGATCTTCACGATCAAACGCGCATGCCGACACCAAGACCAAACGCCGAAGTCATTATTGCTACCGACCGATACGCGGTAAGATCACGATTATTGCACAACAACTCGCGTTTATTTATATGGGGAGTACGAACCAATATGACTCAAGCAATGAGGCATAGCACTAACAACATCTATCACTACACTGACCGGTACGCGGTAAGATCATGATTATTGCATAACAACTCGCGTTTATTTATATGGGGAGCATGTACCAGCATGACTCAAGCAATGATGTATAGGACTAACAATCTTTGAGCACGTGGGCCACACCCACACGTATTACCAATAGATAAGCCAACTGTTTCACGTCGAGTCTTTCACTACACTTTTCCGAGATTTTTTTTAACCTGGATTGCGCAACAGTTCACTGAGCACCTATTCCGATTTTTTAGCGACTAGTATGGACTTCATGTCTGTTCCACACGCGCTCTATATTATGAGTTCAACTATATAACAGAGACCTTCGTTGAGGCTACTCTCTTCATTCTGTTCTTCCCGCTTACTGCACAGCCACCGTGAGCTTCTTCGCCACTCTGTGTTTCACCCCTTCCCCCCACCTGGCCGCCCTTGCTCCCCTACCAATTGCCTACTCACCCAGATGCCCCAGAATTGACACACAACCTTATGTCCAGGCTCTTACTTCACCACCCTGGTAGTGTTAATGCCCCCTGCTCTCCCTCAACCCCTCACCCTCAATCCCTCACCCTCACCCTCAACCCCTCACTCATCCTGCCCACCCTCAACCCCTCACCCTCACCCACCCTCAACCCCTCACCCACCCTCAACCCCTCACCCACCCTCAACCCCTCACCCACCCTCACCCTCAACCCCTCACTCACCCTCAACCCCTCACTCACCCTCAACCCCTCACTCACCCTCACTCTCACTCATCCTCACTCACCCTCAACACCTCACCCTCACTCACCCTCACCCTCAATCACTCTCAACGCCTCACCCTCAACGCCTCACCCTCAACCCCTCACTCACCCTCACTCTCACTCATCCTCACTCACCCTCAACACCTCACACTCACTCACCCTCACTCACCCTCAACACATCACCCTCACTCACTCACCCTCAACACCTCACCCTCAACACCTCACTCACCCTCACTCTCACTCATCCTCACTCACCCTCACTCACCCTCACTCACCCTCAACACCTCACTCACCCTCAACACCTCACTCACCCTCACTCATCCTCACTCACCCTCAAAGCCTCACCCTCACCCACCCGCAAACCCTCACCCTAACTCACCCTCACTCTCACTCAGCCTCAACCCCTCACTCACCCTCAACCCCTCACTCACCCTCATTCACCCTCACACACCCTCACCCTCAACTCCTCACCCTCACACAGTGCAATAGGTCTCAGAGCATTTGAGTTAGAGCTTTTAGAATTGTTTATGGCTTTTTTCTTTAGCATTGGCTACAGGGAACAAAAATGCTAAAGATTTACAAAAAAAACCCATAAACAATTCTAAATGCACTAACTCTAATGCTGCGAGACCTATTGCATTTCTAATGCTTGTCTATATTGAAGTCGCCAGCCCATACAAACATATAATCACCCCCCATCCCTGTCAGAAAATCATGAAGGTCTTTTTCTAGCGAATTAATCACCCTAAATCTAGTTTTATCAAAAATATTATTGTAATAGTTTATGATAACAACGGACTGTCTCCCCTCAATTTTAGGAAAAATAAATTGATAAAATTGTGAACTATTATATGATTTTATTTTAACAAGAGAGGAAGATAGTGATATTGCGACTGCAAGACCACCCTTTGCACGACCCATCCTAGATGGTATGGCGTCTGTACATATAATTTGGTAGCCATCTATGAAAAAGGGGTCTAATATGCCACGTTTCTTGTAACATAATTACACTATGGTTATCTAATTTTTTCAGCCATTCCTCATTTAATTTCGATCTAAGCCCTGCCACGTTCCATGACATTATACTTAAATATTTTTGGCAAGGTTGGCTTCCACTAGCCAATAGTTCGGTGCCCATTTCCCCCATTTCTTGTACTAGGGGCTGCCAATCATAGGGTACTATCCTTCGACTAGCATATTTTACATGTAGCCCTCTCTCATTTATCTGTATTGTCCTATTTTCCGGCACTTGTTCGATACACGTTTCCCCCTTTTCATTTTCTATGCAGTGCTGATCATAAGATATCTTCCCATCACAGACATTTTTTACAGATGGTCCAATCTCATTTACCCAAATTAACCTATTTTCAAATAGTGGGGCTTTCTGATCATCCCTAGCTTTTTTTCTATGTCAATCTGTATCGCTAAGCTGACTTAGTGGGAAAAATCTATTTACTGTAGAGGTGATCCCCATAACTTCTGGCATTCCCAGATTGTTATTTCCAATATGATGTTGCTCATTCCTTGGATTATAAAAATATCCAGGTGGGAGAGCTATGATCTTGCCCCCCTGGTATATATTGGGTTTCACCCTACAATTGCCAAGCCGATTTAGCAAGCTACCCACCAATTCCCTGCTGCGGAAGTTGACTACCACACAATCCCCGTAGCAGTCATTTCTTGATTTTCCTACCCAGTTTACTCTTCTGAGCATTATGATATTTTTCTGTAATAGGTCAATATTAAAATTTGTCTTATTTGCGATCCAGTGTGCCACCTGATTTTTTAATGGGTCATGATTCTTTCCTGTCCCCCCTTGTTTTAGGCATATTTTTCAAGATTATCACATAAGGGGTCGATTGTGGAGGTAAATATAAAACATCCAAAACATTATTATTCAAAGAGCCTACTTCATTTAGCGTCTCATGATTTTTTACATTATTTAGGGTCATTGGCTCGTTTTTGTCGATCTTGTATACGGACCTAAAGGAAGGTCATTGGTCCTTGAGATACGGGTCTTGGTCTCATTTTACCATCTTGGCCTTGTAGTCCAGTTTGTACCACTAGAAGGTCTTTCCGGGTTATAGGCAATGGGTTTATCACTGGGGTTTCCTCTAGATCATTTTGGGATCCAAATTTTAAGACCAATTCTACAAGACGCACAACATCCTTCTTTAGTAGGTCTATTTCAGACATCAATCTTCGTTCAATATTGTCCATTTTTCCATGTAGTTTTTTAAACAAATTTTCTAAATTCAAGGGTTTCATGGCACAGTTATTTTCCTTATTTATATTTGATTATATTTTACCCAAGTTTCAAGTTTCAAAAGACCTTTATTCGAATTTGATAAAATTCATAAAAGTACCGAACACATCAAAGCACATATATACACATAATACAAAACAGTTAAATAATTTACATTCCATAGTGACAAAGCAATTCATACAGAGGTTAGGCAATAAATTTCATTAACTTATAAGGTTTTAGCAGTAGTATTTTTATGACTGAATCTGATTTCAAGGACTTTCCATAGTCTTGCGTGCGCGTATGGCTAGTCTTAAAAAAGTGCTAGTGCGAAATGTCAGTTCATCATTGTCCAGGGTGAGCAGCAGCATATAGGATTCCTGAAGTGTAAGAGGTCTGAGTTTTCTAAAATATGGGGTTAAAAGCCATTTGGTATATCTCACATAAAATTTACAGAAAAACAGAAAGTGCAAATCGTCTTGAGTGCTTGTACCGTCACAGGGGCAGGGGGTAAGGTCAGTGTGGTGTTGATACCCCAGAGGAAAAGAGAGCAAAAATTTCACAGTTCCTGCCCTTAGACGAAACAGTAGAGATCGTTCCCAATTTGACATAGGCAGTGATAGGTAGGGTGGCATGATTTGCATACAGAGACCATTACCAATGTATTTTTTGACCCCTGATTTCTGTAATTCAATTCCAAGCCGTTCATTACGGTAAAGTGCATAGAGTGCCTTTTGGACCTCATATTTGTCCTTTAGTTCAATAGCCGTTGGCTCAGTAAACAAAATGCCTCTACCAATTTCATTAAATATTTTAAAAACTTCTTTAAACCAGGGGATCTGCATGCCATTTTCACTATTAAGGCAGTCCCTAATGATGTTTTGCGTAAGGGCAGCAGCCTCATTCCTCCAGATTCTGATCCAGAAGAGTGCTGGTCTTACTTTAATAAAGTCGTTTATGAAAGGGAGGTTGAGTTCGTTATGACAGATGAAATTGGAAGAGGAAATTGGTGCTCCCAGCAATTTCCTGCAAAAACGGTTTTCCTCTCTTTGAATGCCAATGCTGCTGGCCGATCCCCAGACTTCGGCTCCATACGTGGCAACAGGGGAACACTGTAGTTTAAAAATTTTAACAATAGCTTTAGTGGCGCCGATTTTCTTAGGGCGGGGGAGACTCAGGACAGAATTGTTGGCTTTCGAGAACTTGCTCGTGGCGTGGGCCACATGCCCACTCCAAGAGCCGTTGGCAGCGAAAACCAACCCCAGGTAAGGGAACTTATGGACGGATTCGAGTTTATCTGTTCCAATTTGAATAGTGCCGAGTTTCCTTTTGCCCGGCCCACAGGGCATAATAAAAGACTTTTTAAAATTAACTTTCAAATCCAGTCCCTCCATAAAATTTACAAAACTATGTACAAGCAGACGTAAGGCGTTAGGTGTACGTGCCATAAGGACAGCGTCGTCTGCATATAAAAGTACGGGTAAGGGATTTCCTAAAATAATTGGGACATCAGGGGTAGCTTTCTTTAAACAGTTGGACAGGCCATTAATATAGATGATAAACAGCAGGGGTGCTAAAACGCACCCCTGTCTCACCCCCCTCCCTATCTTAATGGCTCCCGATACCTCTCCGCCCATCCCAATACGTACCCGAGCTTTCAAGTCAGTATGGAGGTAGGCTAAGAATCTAACAAGAGTGGCATCGAGACCGTTTGACAGGAGAGTTAACCATAGCTTGGATCTATTCACAAGATCAAATGCGGATGAAAGATCCATAAAAGCTAGGTAAACGGGGGATGAGCGAGCAATGCAGTATTTATCTATTATCAATTTTAAGTTTAGGCATTGCTCGACTGTTCCTACCCCACTCCTAAACCCCATCTGGCAGGGGTCTAAGAAGTCAGAATCAGACGCCCATTCCAGTACCCTGTTATAAATTATTCGTCCTAGTATTTTTAAAGTATTATCCAGGAGGGAGATGGGACGATAATTTACTGGGTCAGATCTGTCTCCCTTTTTGTAGATGGGGACAATAATACTAGTAGCCCAGGTGGCAGGCATGGCTACATGTGGGAGACTGTTAAAAATGTTTAAAAGTATTGGTGTCCAAAGATCAACGTTAAATTTGATAATATCAATAGGGAGACCATCCGGCCCGGGCGCCTTGTTACCTAGGCTCTCTTTGATAGCTTTCCTGACTTCTAAGTCCGAGATCTCTAAGCCTTCTGTTTGGTTCAGGTTAGGGAGAGGTTGCTCATCAGAGGGGGCAGCATAAATATTAGAAAAATGGGTCTCCCAGGCTGTACTGGTTATGTTGCAACTAATTTTTGTAAGCTCTTTGCCCATTTCCCTCGTTCTCCTAACTGCCGACCAAAATGGGCCGCTGCCACCCAGATTGGCGCTGATAACCAGCTTATCCCAGTGATCGGAGAGCAAATTTGCCTTCCTTTTCGATGTTTTATCTTTATAGTTTTTCCTGGCAGCTCGAACTACGTTCTTACACCTGGGATTGGCAGAGAGGGCCTTTCTTAACTCTCTATTGGCCACGGAGCAAGATGTATCAAACCACCGTGGCTCTTTATGGTCAGTAGGGAGTGGGACTGACAGGAGAGTTTTTATATTGGAGCATAAAGCTTCAAAATCAGTAATCAGTTCTTGTACTTGGGGAGGAGAGGCATTTCAATAAATCCGGATGTGCCTCCTGAATCGTGTCTATAATGGCCCCACAATCAATTCCTCTCCATTTAAGGCGAAGGCCATCGATTGAGGGTGTGATATCCCTTGCTCCATTTAAATTCATAAAAATCGGACTGGATGCGAGGTTAAAAATAGCAAACAATGGATTATGATCGCTGAAGGACGTTTGCACCACAGAAGATTTGATTAAACAGTCCGTTAACACAGGTGATGTAAAGATGTAATCGATAATTGAACCGTTATCCCTGCCCTTAAACGTAGGGGCATAGGGAAAATTCATATCATACCCTACACTCATTACATCAACAAGATTAAAATCAGAGAGTATGCTAATCCGTTCCAAACCCCTGCGGTCATTACAGTGATCAAAATTAGTGGATCCATAGTTATCTATAAGTTTCACATTAAAATCTCCCCCGATCAGAATACTAGTCTTAGTGTCTACTGACAAGGAACAATCAATCATGTTTAAAACCTTAGATAAAGCAACAAAATTTTTGTTCGGTACACCATAAAAATCATTGTTGTAAAAATTGATTAAATAAATTGTGGTCTTTGATTTCAATTTATATTCCAGAATTTGAATATTGGAATTGGCAAGGTTATCTGGCTTCAAAACATTAATAGTACCGCCTGCCAAAATTCTAATCCCCGTGAAGAGTCCACCCACCGCTCGGCCAAAACTGGGTTTTGGTGATGTCAGGCTGAAACAGTGGTAGCCTTCAATATACAGGTTATCAACAGCCCAAGTTTCTTGGAACATAAGTATGTCTATGTCATTAATTAGTTCGGTCCAAGCAGGGTCAGAGAGCTTAGATTCTAAACCTGCGACATTCCAGCTTAAAATTGATAGGCCGTGTTTGAACCCCTGGTTAATAAATGTGCTCCTAGTATTCCCATTATCATAGATAGTTGGTTCGTTTGAAATGGCCGGAATACTATCCGACAATATAATTTCTGAAACTGCTGTTTTAACATGGAGCGATGCAGGTGAAATTATAATTGTGGCATCCTCTTGGTTACAGGCTTTTGCATTGTTGCATAATTCTTTATTGAGGGGTGTGCTCAGTCAATCCTGTTCGTCTAATGATGATAGATAGTCGAACCGATTGAAAGTTGGGATATTGTACAATGGCCTAGCTTGTGTCATCTCTGCAAACTGGAATGGGTTGGGGATTGGGTAAGACCTATCCCTGTGGTTGCTCTGGTGCATAGTTGGGGCTTGAAAGTGCTGCGGATGGTTGGGGGTAGGGATTGGCATTGGGGGTTGTGGATGCCAATTGTGGTTGTTGGAAAAGGCGGCATTTAGATTCTGGTTGTGGACAAAAAGGGGTGATTTGACCCTTGCACCAAAATTCATCTCTTGGTATGAATTAGTGGGGAAATTGTTGGGAAAGTTAACCGTGGCTTGTTCTGGGGGTATCAGGTGTCGGTAAAAATATCCTAAGGGAAGGAGCCTGGTGTTAAATTCCCATGGCGATGGTAGAGGGGCGTTGGCTAATGTTTTCTCTGCCCAATGTGGTTTTCTAAAACTAATAATGACACAGTCGCCCTCAAAGTTTTTCCTAAGTGGTCCAATCCAACCCACCCGCTGTGTGTTAATAATCTCCCTTGCACCATCAATCGGGTAATTGCAGTTAGTAATTAGCCAGTGCAGGGTTTTATTTTTGAGTGATGTGGGATTTTCATCCTGATCCTTTCTTAGTTTGGTAACATTTACTAACACTAATACATATGCACCGCATTCCGGAGGAAGGTTAATGCGGGCAGGAACTTGTCTGGGTGTTTTTGGGATGGGTTGGGTCAAGATAGGATTGCTTGTTGAAATTGAAGGGTGACCTGTGGTGCTCACATTTGGGAGTATAGTATTCGTGGGGGTATTGGTGCCAGGATCCTTCCTTTTATCTGTGGATTTGCTATTAGAGTGTGATGTTGCTGCTTTTTGTTTTGTAATTAGGCCATTGGCCAGCGCAACAGGTACGACTTTATCGGCGTTATTTGGGGCGGCTGGGGGTACTTGTAAAATAGTTGTTTTGGGACCTGCTATATTAGTGGGGTTGCTATTTTTTGTACTAGTTGCAGGACCTCCCTTTAGGAAATTCTTGAGAGGGTTGCTCAATTCATCTAGCTGTTTTTCTAATCGAGCAAGCCTATTTTCGATTGGGGATAGATAAATGCTTAATAGATCCCCCAGTCTTTCCAACAGGGGGTCATATGCCTTGTCTATATTTCCGTTAGTGTTCGTTGTTCTGCCCTGCTGAACAGTTTCACTATCATCCCTCTGGGATATTACCGTAACCTTAGTTGTGTTATGATTATTGTTAGGGACAAAGTTGGTATTTTTCCCAGGTTTCCTTTGTGCCCGGCCATATTTCCTGATCGTGGTGACCCGGGGCTTGGGTGCGTGTAACTTCAGTTTTTGAACTGCCCCCTCTCGCCTACCTCTAGCATGCCTGGTGTTATCAGCAGATTTTACTTTGGGAGAGGGGTTAATTAGTAGGTCAGGGGTTTTTTCCAGGTCTGTGCTAGTGTCGGTGTCTGTGTCTAACAGGGGAATGGAGGCTGAGAGGTTAACCTCGCTGGGAATGGTGTGTATGTCAGCACAAACATCAAGTAGGGGTCTGATGTTGTTAGGCATAGCTTGTGCAGGTGTAGTGGCGGTAGCAATGAGGCCAAGCGAGGAACGTTTGGCATGCGCCAGGTCTTGCGATACCCTGCGTTCTAGTAGGTTAATGCCCTGATTGATGGCATCATTGGCCTTAGATATAAAAAGGTCAATGGGGCCAGTCACAGCGGCAGCAGTTCTGCTGCGGGTGCCTCTTGGGGACATGCTGACAGGTACTAACCCCTATTCTGCGGTTTGGGTTGTTACGCAGGACTACAGACACAAATGTCAATGACACCTAGCAAACATAATAGTTAAAAGGCAGAAAGTCCCGAAAATGATTGCAGTACCCACAGTTCCCGAATGAGGAATGGCCAATGGACCAATAAACAGTACCTTCAAGTTGGACGAATGGGTGAAAAAAGGGGGGGTGGCCCCGTCCCGTCCTCCTCGTGCCTCTGAGGGCCACAGAGGGCCCGCCCTTTGCCCGGGCTTAGCCCGGCGCGTCCCGCGCGCGTCCCGCGACGCGGGGGAAGCGCCACTGTTAAATGCGCCTCCGGGCGCCGAAGCTCTCGTGTCGGTGGGCGTGTCAGTCTCGCCAGGGATTCTGGGGGCTGTGGTCCTCCCGCTCCGCGGCCGCTGGTGGTGTGTTTGGCGGCGGCGGCGAGGTCCCGCTGCAACTGCGCCCTCCGTCAGCTCCCAAACTGCCTCCGTGCGTCTGCAGTCGCCTCCAGGCAACCTGCAGGAATATCCGGTGAGTTCCCCGCTCTGCCGGGGAAGCGCCGCTGTTAAATGCGCCTCCGGGCGCCAAAGCTCTCGTGTCGGTGGGCGTGTCAGTCTCGCCAGGGATTCTGGGGGCTGTGGTCCTCCCGCTCCGCGGCCGCTGGTGGTGTGTTTGGCGGCGGCGGCGAGGTCCCGCTGCAACTGCGCCCTCCGTCAGCTCCCAAACTGCCTCCGTGCGTCTGCAGTCGCCTCCAGGCAACCTGCAGGAATATCCGGTGAGTTCCCCGCTCTGCCGGGGAAGCGCCGCTGTTAAATGCGCCTCCGGGCGCCAAAGCTCTCGTGTCGGTGGGCGTGTCAGTCTCGCCAGGGATTCTGGGGGCTGTGGTCCTCCCGCTCCGCGGCCGCTGGTGGTGTGTTTGGCGGCGGCGGCGAGGTCCCGCTGCAACTGCGCCCTCCGTCAGCTCCCAAACTGCCTCCGTGCGTCTGCAGTCGCCTCCAGGCAACCTGCAGGAATATCCGGTGAGTTCCCGGTTATTTTACCCATTTATTTGCCTTTGGGTTGGATGTTACCTTTTTTTCTGGTATAGTATTAGTATTTCTTTAGCTTTGGGGCGAGTTTGTTTCTGTTTTTTTGCAGGTGGGGAGTCCATTTCCAAAGATTCAGTCAATTCGGATATTTCTAGGGATCCTGTCATTATACAGGGATTCTAAGCACTTCTCCTAATCTCCATTGTGGATTCACAGGTACTAGAGGATATAGACTCTACCACAGAAATGTTTTCTTTTCCAATATCATCATTCTTCAAAGCAATAGGTGATACGGCCAATAATGTTTTCGCTGCCTTACTATCCGATTTCTTCATTGCCGCATCTAAAGCATCCTTTGTTGCAGCAAGTTCTTCTTCGACTTGGGTTATTTCATTTGTAATTATCCCAACTGCACTTTTCAAGAAGTTAGTTATTGGTACATTTTGTTTTTTGCATGCCTTCCCACCACTAGGGGCCGATTTCCTCTTGCCCATGATCTAATTTCGGGTTTATTGAATTGTGGATTGTCGTTGGTTTCTTACCACAAAAGCGGTTTTCTGAAGGAGCCAAGAGTAACGGCCCAGCCCTGCTTTGGTCTGTCGCGGACGGGCGCAGACGGGCCCGCCGAGCTTGCGCTGCGGGGGCTCCCAGCTAGTTTTGATGGCTGGCGCTGGCTCTCACGGCCCCTCTCGCGAGACCGCACTGCCTTCTAGGGGATGTAGTGCCACGGCAGTCGGCGGTCCTCGGGAGCAGCGAGATGACTGGCAGGAAGGGAGAGCTTGTCCCGGTCTCCTCAGCAGGGCAGAAACGAAGGGCAGCAGCAAAGTAAATCCGAAGGTAGAGAAGCGCGTTTCGCGCCGCGGGGGCTCCCAGCTGGTTTTGATGGTTGGCGCTGGCTCTCGCGGCCCCTCTCGCGAGACCGAACTGCCTTCTGGGGGATGTAGTGCCCCGGCAGTCTGCGGGTGCAGCGAGATGACGGGCAGGAAGGGAGAGCTTGTCCCGGTCGCCTCAGCAGGGCAGAAACGAAGGGCAGCAGCAAAGTAAATCCGGTCTTTTGTTAACTTCTGCTTGTTCTTTTCAGAGTTCCTCTGCACTTTCTTCGCATCTTCTGCTCTTGTGAGGTCAACAACGCTCCTTCGGCGAGCGGCTTCCTGTACTGGCTCGGCTTGTTCGACGTTTTCCTTGTTGGCGCAGAGGGACATAGGACTTTCATGGATTGTTGTGGTCATTGGGTGCTGGCCATGGTGTGGAGTGCAAGTTGCTGCTTTAACTGGCCTTGAGAGCCTTTGGTGCATATTCAACTCAGGCTTCGTAGTCTTCGGTGTTGGATACGTCTGAAGATACAGGTTGCAGACCTCCTGTGGATCCTCTCCTCTGCATTCTCTGGTCACGTGTCCTTCCGCAAAGGGTTCACCTCCATATGCCACCAGTCAGGATCGAGGGGGCTTTCCCCCCACTAACTTCGACATTCCTCCTGACCTCCAGTGATTTTCCGTGCTCTCTTTTCCCCCTCTTCTCTGCATATTTTTGTAGATTCTTTGGAGCTCCTCCGGTGTTCTATCCGACCAAACATAAATAAATAAAGATTCTGAAAATGGCTTCAAAGCACCGGAACGTCCGTGGTGCTCTGTGACATCCCACAAAGAATTTACTTGCCACCAAATGGCGGTCGACGATGCCCAAGCGTGCTGCAAAATTACATTTATACCAGATAGACACAGACCTCATATACACATTTTGGGGGTGGTTTCATATACCATAGTCTGCAAATCTCATGAAACATTTATCAGATGAAAAACTGTGAACTAGTAGCTAAGCTAATTTCTAAGAAAGATATTACATTTTACAAAGTTTGGTGGTAGTTTCATAAGTGTGAAAGTTACAGCCTGCACTCTGGGAAAAGTCTCTCACCAATCCCTACAGAAATGAGAATATTACCAAAGTAGTAAACAAAAAATGTTCTGAATATTTATTTCTATATCAGGTAATAAGTCATAAACAATACTGAAGAGTGGTGTAAATTGCATTTGCCATTTCCAGAAGGTAATGATGCAATGGGCAGACCTCGACACATCTACTTGCCCACTTGCTGTGGCATGTCAGATTTGATCAACAACAGCTACATTTAGGGCCAACTCGCCCCTTCTGGCGAGCTGACAAACAGTTATTCTGTTCACTTCCAAAGTGAAGGAGCATTAAAGATTATTCGGTTCACTTCCAAAGTGAAGGAGCATTAAAGATACCTTTAAATCTTGTTTTTATCTTGCCACATGTATTCTGTGTTCAGAGACAGAGGTCAAAAGTCTCTTTACATCTACAATTACTTTTCTTTCTCGGACATCAAAGTTCGAGGATTATTTAACGTGAACTGTCTGACAAATATGCTGAACAAAAAGTGTGAAATTAAAGGCTGTAGGAGGTCATGTTTTACTCAAACACACAGGTAAATTGCTAAAAATTGAACTGTACAAACATATCAGAATAAATTGCTGTAGTAATGAAAGCCATTGAAATATTGTAATAGGAAGAAAACAAATTAGAACACTACACTTGGTGATGTGCAAATGATAAATATATTTGCTGAAACAGTCTCCACAGATTGTTATTTATACACTATATAGTTTTATAAGTAAAACTACATGTTAGTGGATAGGTTTTTTGGCCGGTTCATTGGAAAATGTGCTTTCTGGAAACGGCAGTGCAGTACCACTTAATGCTTAAATGATACATTTATTAAAAGGGTGTTTTTAAGTTGAACTGAGAAACATTCCTGCCCCTGCCCTGATAGCAATGCTATTTGTGAACTAAAAGGCAAGTCAGGGGTCATGTTACCCTATATGTTATGTTATGTTATAGAAGGTTTTATAAAGCGCACAGCTACTCGACAGAGTATCCTGGCGCTGAGACAGAAAAAAGTTGCAGAAGCCAAATAGGGGGAAAAACATCGACCCAAGAGTGGAGCGCTCAGCCTACTTGTTGGAACAACCAGGTTTTCAGTTTCTTCCTAAAAGCCAGAATATGTGTAATTTGCCTAAGCAGGAGAGGGAGCTTATTCTAAAATCTAGGCACCAGCACCTGGAAGAGCGGCCACCACAGAGGGCTTTAAGACCCTTGGGAGTCACCATAAGGTGTTGGTGAGCTGATCTGAGAGATCTGCCAGGAGTATAGTATGAAATTCTTCTGCGGGTGTAGGGTGCCCCCGTGCCATGGAGTTTTGAAATCCAGGACCAAGAATGTGGGCTAGATTATTGTTATGCATGGAGCAAATGTTTAATCTATTGAATTAAACTTAATAGGTTTTTTTCTACAGTAGGAATGCTGAACTCACATATTGGAGTGTGATAATTGAGAAAAAGCTGGCTTTGCAAAATAATATATTTGCCTAGGATGACATAATGAGACTAGTTTAGGGGAGAAGAACAAGTTACTTACCTTCTGTAACGCTTTTTCTGGTAGATACAGTATCTGCCTGTGGATTACTCACCTTGTGAATATCCCCTTGCGTCAGCAACATTCGGAAATTCTTTTTGTAGCTTCGCGCTGACGTCACAGAGGCACGACATCGCGCGCGACTGCGCTGACGTCACCGACACCATAATAGGCCCACATCGGCGTGATGACATCAGTTCCGCCCTTTTTTCCGTGCCTTCGAGGCACACGGACGGACCGACAATAGTAGATATATACACAGTATACAATAGTCAAGATAACACACACATGTAAAGACATTGCAGTAATTCAAGTAGAATAACATATATACATTCAACATTGTCATTATCTAAAGTATAGAAGAGTGGACAACGGGGAGGCGGGTGGGCATGTGAGGAATCCACAGGCAGATACTGTATCTACCAGAAAAGCGTTACCGAAGGTAAGTAACTTGTTCTTCTGATAGATACATCTGCCAGTGGATTCCTCACCTTGTGAATAGAGTCCCACAGCAGTCCCCACTCCCGGAGGAGGGTGTCCACTCTCCTATACCATCCTGGAGGACAGAGCGAGCAAAGTGGCCGTCCCTCCTCACCTCGGAATCCAATCAGTAATGCTTCGCGAAAGTGTGGAGGGAGGCCCAAGTTGCCACTCTACAAATATCCTCTACAGGTACACCCCTAGACAAAGCAGATGTTAAAGACTTTGCTCTAGTAGAATGAGCCCTTATGCCCTCTGGAGGTTCCTTAACCGCCAGGAGTAGCAGATCTTGATGCATAGTATGATCCATCTTGAAAGTGTGCGCTTGTGCACAGCTCTTCCTTTCTTGCAGCCAACAAATCCAACAAACAGCTGGTCATCCACGCTGAACTCTCTTGTTCTGTCCAGGTAGAAGCTCACCGCCCTCTTAGGGTCCAAGCGGTGAAGTCTCTCCTCCTCCTTGGAAGGGTGAGGGGGAGGATAGAAGGTAGGAAGGGTAATAGACTGTCCTAGATGCAAAAGAGTTACCACCTTAGGCAGAAAAGCAGCCCTGGTCCTGAGAACCATTAGTTCAGCATGAATGGTCAAGAATGGGGGCTTAGAACTAAGAGCTTGAAGCTCACTTGCTCTCCTTGCCGAGGAAATTGCAACCAGGAAGACCGTCTTAAAAGACAAAAGTCTCAAGGGACACTTGTGCATGGGTTCGAAAGGAAAACCCATCAAGAAAGTAAGCACCAGATTTAAGTCCCATTGAGGCACAATAAAAGGAGTAGGAGGAAATGTATTTGTAAGGCCCTCCAAAAATCTTAAAACCACAGGAGATTTGAACAATGACGGCTGATCTGGTAAACAGGGAAAAGCCGACAAAGCCGAAAGATAACCCTTGACTGTGGCAACAGCAAACTCTTGCATCATGTGGGAGAGAAAAGTAATTCAGGTTGCCCATTCAATCTCCAGGCATGAAGGTGTAAGATCTGGAGGTGGGGGTGTAGAACCTGCCCCTCCATCTGAGAGAGGAGATCTGCCCTGAAAGGGAGACGGAGCGGCGGGCATGAGGAGAGGTGGAGAAGATCTGTGTACCACACCCTTCTTGGCCAATCCGGGGCGACCAATATAACTTGGGCCCGGTCTTGGCGAATCTTCCTCAGAAACCGAGGAATCAAGGGTATGGGAGGAAACGCGTAAAGGAATTGCGAGTCCCAACTCAACTGAAACGCGTCCCTCAAGGCTCCCTGCATCAGAAACTGGAGGCTGCAGAACGACGGGCAGTGAGCATTCTCGCGAGTGGCGAACAGGTCCACCTGAGGAGTCCCCCACGTCCGAAAGACGTGACTAACTACCTCTTGATGAAGCCTCCACTCGTGGTCGGCTGAGAACTGCCGACTGAGACGGTCTGCCCGCACGTTCAGAACTCCGGCCAGATGATTTGCCATCAGACTAATCTGATGATCCTGAACCCAGGACCAGAGACGCAGAGCCTCTCTGCAGAGACACTGCAACCCTACTCCTCCCTGCTTGTTCACATACCACATCGCAGTGGTGTTGTCCGTCAGGACCTGAACCGCCCGCCCGCGAAGGGAAGGGAGAAAGGCCCTGAGTGCCTGACGTATTGCCTGCAATTCCAGAAGGTTGATGTGAAGCAACCTTTCCTCTGGAGACCAAAGACCCTTGATCTCCAGATCCTCCAAATGAGCACCCCACCCAAGAGTGGACGCATCATTTATCACTGTGGCCACCGCTGGAGGAAGTTGAAAAGGCTTTCCTTGAGACAGATTGCCCTCCACCAAGACAGATCCGCTGCAGTTTCTCCAGAGATCCTGACGGACTCCCTGAGATCTCTGTTGTGCTGCTTTCACTGCCTGCGGAGGCACCACTGGAGTGCCCTCATATGCCAGCGTGCATGGTTGACCAACAGAATGCATGAAGCCATCAGACCGAGCAGACGAAGGACCTTCAGGACTGGAACGACCGCTCCATTGTGAAATAAAGGAATCATTCCCTGTATGTCGCGAATCCTCTGAGGTGGAGGGAATGTCCGACATACAGTAGTATCCAGTACTGCACCTATGAACAGGTTGCGCTGGGAGGGCACCAGGTGAGATTTGTGTACATGTATTGAAAAACCCAATCTGTACAACTGAGTTTTGACTTGCAGATGATGGAGCACTTTCTCTGGAGATTCCGCTTTGTTCAGCCAATCGTCCAGATAAGGGAATACCGGAACCCCTGACCTGAGATGTGCAGCCACCACTGCCATCACCATGGTGAAGCCTCGAGGCGGAGTAGTAAGACCAAACGGAAGGACCGCAAACTGGTAGCGCTGCGACCCCACCGTAAAACGGAGATACTTTTTGTGCGACTTCAGAATTGGGATGTGGAAATACGCATCCTGCAAGCTGATCGACACCATCCAGTCTTCTACCAGCAGTGCTTGAAGAACCTGCGCAAGGGTGAGCATCTTGAACTTCTCCTGCTTCAGGTGAAGGTTCAAGATCCTGAGATCCAGGATTGGACGAAGTCTGCCATCCTTCTTGGGGATCAGGAAATACTGAGAGTAGAACCCCTGACCTCTCTCCTGCTCTGGAACACCTCTATCGCACCCTTTCTGAACAGAGCCAGGACTTCTTCCTGCAAGAGCAATAGGTGGTCCTCCGCACAAAAACCTTGGCAAGGAGGGTAATTGGGGGGAAATTCCCAAAAGGGAAGAGCATACCCATTCTCCACAAGATTGAGAACCCAAAGATCCAATGTAATAAATTCCCAATCTCGTAGAAAATGGGTACGCCGGCCCCCCACTGGGCCCACATGATCCGGAATGGCGGATCTAGGGCTGCTTTGCTATGGTGGCAGGGGGTTGGGAAGAGGTGGAGGAGAAGGCTTGACGACCCCTAGGACGAGCTCTTTGCCTGCCTCTGTACAACTTGTACAGCGTATTTTGCTGCTGCTGCTGTTGTGGCTGCCTGTAGGTCCGAAAGGAAGACCTGCCAAAACCTCTGAACCTCTTCACCGCAGTACTTCTGGACTGTAGGCCCAAAGATCTCGCTGTCGCTCTGCTGTCCTTGAACCTTTCTAAAGCAGCATCAAGCTGCCTTGATGGATTTGCCCTTTGATGGGTCAGGATTGTTTGGAAAGAAGGCTGGACATCCGCAGAGAATTCAGAGGATTTAAGCCACACCGCTCTTCTTGTGGCCACTGAAGAACCCATCACTCTGGCCACAGAGTCAGCAGTGTCCAGACCACTCTGAATGACTTGTCAAGCAGCAGTCTGAGTGTCAACAATAACCTGTTGAAAATCTTTCCTATCCCCCTCAGGAAGCTTTGGAACTAGCTGTTTGACTGTATCCATCAACGCATGGATATAGCGTCCCATAAGACAAGTAGCATTAGTCGATTTGAGCGCCATGCTTGCCGAGGAAAATACTTTTTTAGCAGCCTGGTCCTGCTTCTTTGATTCCTTATTCCCAGGAACCTGTGGAAAAGCGCCTGCAGATTTTTTCTAGCAGGCCGCCTGCACAACCAAGCTCTCTGGCCAGGGGTGTGTGGATAAAAAGTCCGGATCACCAGGCGCCACCCTGTACCTTCTTGCAACCGCCCTTAAAACAGCAGGGGCTGTAAGCTTTCTTTTACAAACCTCAGACATAGGCTCCGCCAAAGCATCATTGAGAGGGAGCATAGGCTCGACCACAGAGGTAGGCGAATGAAGTCAGTATATTAGCTTTATACTCTGCAGTAGGAAGTGTTAAAATCAACAAGTCTGCAGCCTTCCTTATAACCACGTGATAAGGTGTCACATCCTTAGAAGGGGCGTCAGAAACAGAGGCCACATCCCAATCAGGGGACAGTTCAAGACCACTAGCCTCTCTCAGATCATCGAAAAGAGCTTCTGAATCCTGCAGCTCACCCTCTTCCATTTCTGCTTCACAGTACCTCGGCTCTTCCAGAAGTCTCCGTGCCTCACGCCTCGACTTCTCTTTCATAAATGAAGTCGACGGATCGGGAATCGACTCAGTCGGAGCCGGCGTCGAACCCGAAGCCGGAGGACCAGACCGCTGAACACGAGGTCGGGTCGGATTCGGCGTAGAGGGTGTCGGCGTCGATGGTCTTGGCGTCAAAAGCTTCGGCGGCGCTGAGAAAAGCCAAGGCGGCGTCGGAGCCGGCATAAATGGCGCAGAGAGCGTAAGGCTGGGGGATACCCAGTTTGTATGCTAATGGACCCGTGGGACCAACCGGTGCACCAAAGGGGTACATAGCTCTTGAATAAACTCCATGCATAGCATTCAGGAACTGAGTAAGGTCCTGACCTGGAGCAGGAAAAGCTGGATATGAGGCCACAGGCTGATCTCGAGGGAGCGGAGTCTTCTCGACTTCGACCTCCACCTCAGGCTGATGCACCGGGGTTGATGAACCCGCAGGCAACGGAGCCTCCTCTTCTCCTCCACCTTCCTGGAATGAGTCAGAGAAGGATTCAACATAGTCTTCGGTGAATGAACAGGCGAATTCACAGGCGAAGCCACAACATCGGAGACTTGAACCTCGGGAGTCGGAGTGTCCACATCCTTGCGAAGTAACTTCACCTGCGACTTCGGTCTCGAACTCGAGTCCTTCTCAGAGTGATGACGAGACTCATGAGATCTCTTCTTGTGCTTCTTCCTCGATGACTTCGAAGCATGCACCGAAGACTACCCCGAGCGCGACTTCGAGCGAGACCTCGAACAACGAGTCCGTGACCTCGACCTCTTCTTGTCCTTCCTGCTCTTCAACTTTGCAACAAGGAGTTTCGCCTTCCTCTCACGGAGAGATTTAGGATACATTTTCTTACAGGATGAACAATCCTCAAAGTCATGGTCCGAACTCAAACACCAAACGCAGCATTCGTGCAGATCCGTAATGGACATTGTCTTGCCGCACTCTCTGCAGGGCTTGAATTTAGTCTTCTACATGCACATCTCGACACAAAGAAGCAAAATGACACCAAAATGAAACAAACAGTAACAAGGTTACCAACAGCTACAGAGAATCCGTAGAAACAGTTAGCGGCGACGACGCGGAAAAAAGGGCACTGACGTCATCACGCCGGCGTGGGCCTATTATGGAGTCGGTGACGTCAGCGGAGTCGAGCGCGCGGTATCATGCCTCTGTGACGTCGCCCACGTCGGCGCGTAGCTACAACATTTTTTTTGCCCGAATGTTGCGGACGCAAGGGGATATTCACAAGGTGAGGAATCCACTGGCAGATGTATGGGATTAAGCAAAAATCAAAAGGGTATTAGGGTGCGCTTTTAGGTATTTCTTGGAGGCAAACTGTGAGCATTTGAAATTATACAATCAATCAAAAGAGGAGGGACTAGGAGCAGTTAAAGGTCCAGCACGCATGCTCCCATCTTGGAATATACATCTATACACAAGCGGAAATTATGTGAATTCTTTGTGGAAAACATTGATCTCTGGTCGCCTAAATATGCAAAATGTTGATTGCAATTGAAGTGATAATTTGAAAATATGGTAGTCTGTTTAAAATTGAATAAAAGGAAAATGCCACTTACCAGTATGCATCTGTTCTTGTCATGTAGCGTTGCGGAGTCTCACACTGAGCATTAGATCGCCACCTGGCGTTGGGCTCGGAAGATTGCATGTTGTTGTCATTGTGGAAGAAGTCTTTTTAGTCACGAGATAGGGGACTCCTCCCTTGGACGATAGTGCGCATGGGCATCGACTCCATCCTTAGATTGTTTATCGCCATGATGGGAAATGATGGAGTTAGTAGAAAGAAAAAAGGATGTCCATGCATGTATATCCAAGATAGAACTGGAACAGATACAGTTCCCGGGGAGGCGGGTGAGACTCTGCAGCTCTACATGCCAAGAACAGATGCATACTGGTAAATAGCATTTTCTGTTCGAGGCATATGGGCTGCAGGTCCCACACTGACCATTGATTATACAGCAGTGTCTCCCCTAGCAGTGGTCACCTGTATCTGTTGCAGTAGTTTGAAAGAGGTTTGAGGACAGCTTGGCCTACAGCAGCTTGCTGCTTGGTTTACACATCAACACAATTGTGTTTAGTGAAGGTATGTGTTGTAGACCATGTTGCTGCCTTGCATATGTCTTGTAGGGGAATGTTCCCTAAGAAAGTCAGAGGCTCCTAGTTTGAGTTTGGAGTGCGCTCTAGGAGGAATTGTTAATGTACGTTTTGCTTTTTGATAGCATAACTGTATGCATTTTACCATCCAACTTGCAATTCCAGCTTTAGAGATGGGGTTGCCTTTATGTGGTGGCATGAAAGCTTCAAACAATTGTTTTGTTTTTCGAAAGGATTTGTTCCTTTCAATGTAATAGTCAAGGGCTCTCTTCACGTCTAGGGTGTGTAGAGCTCTTTCTGCTACAGAGTCTGGGTTTTGAAAAAACACCGGCAATTCTACTGATTGGTTTAGATAAAATGGAGTAATGACTTTAGGAAGGAATTTGGGATTTGTTCTTAGGACCACTTTGTTAAGGTGTAATTGTAAAAATGGTTCTTCTATAGTGAAAGCTTGAATCTCACTCACTCTCCTGAGAGAGGTAATAGCAATAAGGAAAGCTGTTTTCCATGTGAGGAATTGCA
Organism: Lissotriton vulgaris; assembly: GCF_964263255.1. Classification (NCBI taxonomy): domain Eukaryota; kingdom Metazoa; phylum Chordata; class Amphibia; order Caudata; family Salamandridae; genus Lissotriton; species Lissotriton vulgaris. The sequence continues at coordinate 389,148,375 of NC_141699.1, read as the reverse complement.
GGTCACATTTGTGTAAAGGTTCAAAAGGGGGTCCCATGAGTCTGGTAAGAACAATGCTTACGTTCCACACTGGAGAGGGTGGTAACATAGGAGGAATGATTTTGTAATCCTTCCATAAATGCTTTAATTGCAGGTACTCTAAATAATGACAGATGTGGTCTATTTTGTAGGTACGCAGCAATGGCTGCACGATGTAGTCTTAAAGATGAATAAGCTAGATTACATCTTTGTAAGTGTAGAAGGTAGCACATGATATTCTGGATGGAAGCATCCAGGGGATCAATTTGATTATTGGTGCAGTAAATGGCAAATCTCTTCCATTTTGCCGCATAGCAAGCTCTAGTAGTAGGTCTTCTGGCTTCCTTAATGATATTCATACAGTCTGGTGGTAGGTTAAGGTAACCAAACTCTAAGACTTCAGGAGCCAGATCACCAGATTCAGTTGACTTGGATTTGGATGTCCGATGTCTCCATGGTTCTGCATTAGCATGGATGGTGTCAGACACAGTCTTTGGTGTGGAACCAGAGCGAGTTCTAGCAGCGTTGTGAACCACGGTTGGCGTGCCCATATGAGAGCTACTAAGATCATTTTGAGAGACTGTTGTCTTAGCTGCGCACTACTAGTGGTATTAGTGGGAGTGGCGGAAAAGCGTACGCAAATCTACCTGACCAGTTCATCCATATTGCATTGCCCTTGGACAGCGGGTGTGGAAACCTGGTGGCGAATGTTGGGCATTTTGCGTTTTCGTGTGTGGCGAACAGATCTATGTCTGGGAGACCCCACTTGTGAAAGAATGGTAGAAGAAATTGCGGATGTAGTTCCCATTCGTGAATCTGTTGTGTCTGTCGACTTAACAGATCTGTAATCCGATTGTGAACCCCTGGAAGGTGGTCTGCTAGCAGATATATGTTTTTTGGAAAGGCCCATCCCCAAACGTTCTGTGCAAGGTGAGACAGTTGCAGAGAATGTGTGCCTCCTTGTTTTTGAATGTAGTACATGGCTGTCATGTTGTCTGTCCAGATTAAGACAGCTTTGTTTTGTACATGTACTTGAAAGGACTTGAGTGCTAGGAATATTGCTAGCAGCGCTAGGTGATTGATGTGGAGCACTTTTTGTTAAGTGGTCCATCTTCCCTGAGTTGTATGGTGTGGGAGATGGGCTCCCCATCCTGTCAGGGATGCGTCTGTTGTAAGTACTATTTGTGGAACAGGCTCGATGAACTACCGCCCTCTGGACACGTTTTTGGTGTTCTACCACAGCAGAGACCGATGTGTGCGGCTGTCTACCAACACCAGGTCTGCAAGTTGTCCTTGAGCCTGGTTCCACTGATATACTAGACATTCCTGCAATGGGCACATTTGCAGTCTTGCATATGGTACAGTAAAAATGCAAGATGCCATAATGCCTATTAGTTGCATGAACACTCTGACTGGGAGAGAGTGTTGGTCTTGAAACCTTGTGACTAAGGCTTCAATGCTCTGTATCCTGGCTGGACTGGGATAAGCTAGAGCTGTAGACGTGTTTATTATGGCCCCTAGTTATTGATGTACAAGAGAGGGCTGGAGATGCGACTTGGTGTAGTTGATTGTGAACTCCAAGTCGTGCAATGTTTGAATTGTTTGACATGTGTGTTGGACACACTGATTGAATGACTTGGCTTTTATGAGCCAATCGTCTAGGTATGGGAAGACATGGATGTGTTGCCTTCTGAGATGTGCTGCTACTACTGCTAGGCACTTTGTAAACACTCTTGGTGCAGTGTGACCCCGAATGGAAGGACTTTGAACTGATAGTGTTGTCCTTCTAGTACAAACCTTAGATACTTCCTGTGAGAAGGATGTATGGGAATGTGGAAGTAGGCGTCCTTGAGATCTAGTGTAGTAAGGAAATCGCCTAGTTGCAACAATGGGAGCACTTGTTGTAAAGCAATCATATGAAAATGATCTGCGTGTATATACAGATTGAGGGGCCTGAGGTCGAGAATCGGTCTTAGTGTCCCGCTCTTCTTCTGTATTAGGAAATCCAGAGAGTAAACTCCTGGCCCTTGGTGTTGTAATGGAACTATTTCTATTGCGTCCTTTTGAAGCAATGATAGAACCTCTTGTTTGAGCAGCGTAAGATGTTCTGTAGACATTGGACGCTGTCTGGGTGGTATATGTGGAGGGCTAGCTGCGAGTTCTAGGCAGTAGCCATACTGGATAATCTGTCTTACCCACTTGTCTGTTGTGATGGAATTCCAGACAGGTAGGAACTGTGTTATTCTCCCCCCTACAGGAGTGGAATGCGGTTTGGGGAGCTGAAGGAAGTCACTGTTTTGTGGTGGGAGAGGTTTGATTGTTTTTATTACCTCGCCCTCTCCCCTTGTTGTTATTGCCTCTGTAGCCTCCTCTAAAATATCCTCTATTGAAGGATGTTTGTGTATTGTTTTTAAAGGAAGCTGAATTGTCTGCTCCAGCTTGTTTGGAGCCTTCTCTATAGAAGGAGCGACAAAAGGAGCCTCGTGTTTGTGTGGACTGCAAAGCTTCCATATATTTCACAGTCTCAGTATCTTTTTTCAAGTGCTGTGTCTACAGCTGGGCCAAAAAGCTGCTGCTGGTTAAATGGCTGATTTAATATGGTAGGTTTTGACCTCTTGCTTAAAGTCTGAGATGCGTAGCCATGCATGGCGTCTAAGGAGGACACTAGGGTTAATTGCTCTAGACGCAGAGTCTGCTGCATCAAGTGCGCTCTTGATAAACAAGTTACTTACCTTCGGTAACGCTTTTTCTAGTGGATACAGTATCTGCCTGTAGAATCCTTACCTTGTGAATATCCCCTGCGTCAGCAACATTCGGAAAATCTTTCGTAGCTTTTCACGCCGATGTGGACGACATCACAGAAGCACGGCATCATCGGAGTGCATTGTGACCTCATGATGGATGGCAGCTCTATTGTGCAAGTGTCCAAACCCAATATTATCTTCTGGAGGAGAAGGTTTGGATGGGCATGTATATGGATCAGGGATATCTGGTACATCCTGTGGGACATCTGGTGGGATTGGGTACTCCCAGTCAGGTGGATCTGTTGGATAGTTAAAAGGGTCATTCTCTCCCCCCATAATATTATCATCATCATCATTATTATGAGGAGGTGTATGTTGCGGTGAAAAATGAGGACGAGAATTTTGAGGAGGTGAAGGAAGGAGGAGGAATAGAGTGAGGTATAGGAGAAGATGTGCGCATAGGTGATGTGGCAGAGTCCTTCTTTACAGGCACTGGAGGTGGAGGTGCTGCATCTAATTTCCTCTTTCTGTCTGGCATAGTAGAAACATGTCCTGTGTTTGGGTCAATATAGATCTTTTTCTGTCGAGGATCAGGGTGAAAAAGCTCCTCTTCTTCAGGAACCGCTTTTGGTGCCAATTTTTTCGGTTCAGATCGTGGTTTTCTCTTTTCTGTGTCCTTAGCCTTAGGAGTTGTGGCAGAGTCCTTTGGCGTAGGTTTTGACTCCGAAGATTTTGGCTTTGGAGCCGAAGCTGGTTTCGTCGGCTTGGAAGCATCGGAAGCAGGCTTTATTATGTTCGGAGCCGATTTGACTTTCGGAGTCGATGGTTTTGGAGTGGGTTTCGGAACTGAGACTTCTTTCGGTGCCGAGGGGGTATCGGCACGTGCGGTTTGCTCGGTTCCGAGCTACCGGAGGCTTTTGTATTTTCTTCGGAGCCAAGCTCGAAGGCGGGGCTTCTGAAGTAGTTTTTCGGTCGCGCCTGGGCCCCGGAGTGTTGACCCTTGCCTTCGATTTGGGTGTTGGGGCAGTAGTACTCACGCATTGACCCGAAGGTATGGAGTCATCTGAGTCGTCTGCCCCAGATACGATTTCGAGATCTTCTGATTCTTCCTCTGGGACATCTGGACCCTCATCAAAGATGTCCTCCGGTTCCGGAGCTGATCTCTGCATGATGTGTCGACGGGCCCATCGCTCTCTAATGGTCTTCTTGGAACGAAAGGATACACAGGCTGGACAGCTGGACTCGTAGTGTTCTGGTGATAAGCACAGGTTACAGACCTTGTGATGGTCACTGTGCAGGAATTTTGCTTTACACGGGGGCATTTCTTGAACAGCATCCTTTCCATGAGCTGTAAGCCTCACAGCGTGGATAGGCCCAACGGCGCACGTCAACGACCGGAATCGAGCTGATGAGATCGAGTCGATGGTTCTTGATGTCAAAGTTGTTTAGAAGAGTTTAAGTACGTTTTTGACGCGTCGAACTACTTAGGAAGTAGATTTCGAACCGGAGCGGAAAAGTTGCATTCTAACCCAGTGGCGGAAAAAAACAATCTAAGGATGGAGTCGATGCCCATGCGCACTATCGTCCAAGGGAGAAGTCACCTATCTTGTGACTACAAAGACTTCTTCCAAGACGACAACAACATGCAATCATCCGAGCCCAACACCAGGTGGCTATCTAATGCTCAGTGTGAGATCTGCAGATCATATGCCTCGAACAAATTATTCTTTAACACCTCAGAGAGTTTCATCTTAGTACATCAGATTATTCTTTTACAGCGCACAACCTAAACTCACATATTGGAAGGTGTGATAACGAAGAACAAGCATTGGAAATGCAATAGGTCTCGCCCTTGAATAAGTTAAAGCCATTTGCTTTGCTAATGGTATTGTATTATAGCTTTGTATTATTTAGTGCATGTTTGTGATATGTTGTGGTTCTATGTTGTTAGAATTGTACTAGTTAGCTGTGTAGTAGTTTAAAGCATAGTGTTAGTAGGAGAAGAGCAGTGTTTAAGATTTGGGAAGGCGAATGATTAGAAGAATAGCATGTGTCTTAATGAAGTACAGTGAAGTAGAATAGCATGAGGCAGACAAAAGGGGCGGGGAGAGCAAATAGGGAGAAGGAAGAAAGTGTGTAGTACATGAGCGTTATCTTTAAAGTAGGAAAGTGTGGAGAGCAGTATGAGGCAGAAGGAACGGAGCTTGTGCAGATACCTACACACTTTGAAGGACACTGTGTCATTATATATTTGTGCTGTTATTGAATTACCGGTACAAAAGGGGGTGGTGATGGACGGAGCATCTGAACCAATCAAACACTCACACCCAGTCAACAGATCTGGGTTTAATCCATCACCGTTCTTTAGTTATTTTTGGAGCAATACGGAGAGGAGAGTAGTCTCTATTTTGAGGTCTTCATAATGGGAGATTTTAATATACATCTCTGTCCTTATAATCGTGCGCTTGAGGGAAGATCTGGAGGACATGTTGGCTTCTTCCAATCATTGTACATTCTGCCCAAGGTTCGCGGTTGAAAAGCTTACTGCCAATAAATAATCTATATTGCCGGAGCATACGGGGGAGACGACTCCGTGCCATCTTTCATAGGCAGGGGATGTGATTTGACTATTGATTTTATTATGGTATCTGCCCCTCTGTTGACCGAAGTATTAAAAGTAAACCCTACATGGAGTTGTTACAGTGGCCACAACCCGTTAATTGTTGATATGAGAGGGGAGTCGGCTTTCCATGGAGGTGAAAGAAAAAGTTTGGCAAAGAGGGACTTTATACCAACAGACCAGGCTCGTAAAATAAGATGGGAAAAGATAATTCCAGAAGCCTTTTTAGACAAGTTATATAAGGAGGGTTAAGAGGATAGTGAAGTGTGCCTGGATGCCAGTTCAGATCCCAGTGTGGTTTTAAAGGGCTTTGGTAACCTCACAAAGAGAATTGCAGGCAATTTAACAGGGAGGCGAAGGATGGGCGATTTTAAAAAGGAAAAGTGGTTTGATACAGCCTAAAGCCCATAAAATTAAAGCCAAAGATCCTATAAACGATCAAGGCATGTAGGAAAGCATAAAAACAGCTATAACTCATAGAAAGGATAAGATTCGGGAGCAGGCATGCCTGGACCTAAATCAGGTTTGTGTTCTGCGCAACAGTATAACATTTTGGAAAGCTGTAAATAGTCCCTTTTTTGCAGAACAGCATGTGGTAAGTACAAATTGCAAAAAACACAGTTGATGGACAGAATGCAGAACAATGTCTTCCATTCACCCCAGTACAAAGATCGGGGCCAAAATCCATCGTTTTTTGCACTCCACACCACCCTAGGTCAGACAATGGCTATATGCAAATCAGCCTTGACCCTGTGCCTCATGGGAACAGTCCAGCCCAAACTACCAAGCCATGTCTTTCCTAGACCGGAATCAAGCATCCAAGGACCGGTTTCTGGCTATCAGCCTTCTTCAGCCTGGATAGCTTGACTCCAGTGATGTGGAGAGCCTGGGACTCACGTCTGAGCATACCCAGTCCACTCAGACTGATTTGCATATGGCCATGTCTGAACTGGGGTGGTTTGGAGTGCAAAAAAACGATGGATTTGGGCCCAGATCTCTGTACTGGGGTGAATGTATGACATTGTTCTGCATTCTGTCCATCAACTGTGGTTTATGCATTTGTCACCCCGAGTGGGATGGGGATGCTCAGACGTGAGTCCCATGCTCTCCACACCACTGGATTCAAGCAAGCCGGGCTTAAGACGGCTGGAATGCCAGAAACCGGTCCTCGGAAGCTTGTTTCCGGTCCAGGGAAGGCATGGCTTGGCAGTTCGGGCTGGACTGTTCCCATCAGGCACAGGGTCAGACTGATTTCCATATGGCCATGTCTGAACTGGGGTGGTGTGGAGTGCAAAAAAAGATGGATTTGGGCCCAGATCTCTGTACTGGGGTGAATGTATGACATTGTTCTGCATTCTGTCCATCAACTGTGGTTTTTGCGTAAGTACAAATTGCATCATCTCTGCCAATAGATGGTTTAGCCACTTTGAACAAATCTATAAAGGAGTAGATAATGAGAAACATGAGAAACAAATTACTACCTTGGTACCCAGCATAGGGACACAACCGTTAAGTTTTGGATAGATGAGGTTCAGAAAGCAATTGTGGACACTACTAGCCAAAAGGCTCCAGTGCCAGATGGGGTTCCAGCGGACCTTTATAAGAGTGACCCAGGGATTAGGGCAAAGATTCTAGTTAAGGTTTCCGCCTTCATGGTTAACTGTTGTTATTCTACCCATTTTTAAAAAAGGTTCTAGGGATGATTCCGCATGTTATCGCCCAATTTCATTATTAGATTAATCTACTAAAATCATGGGGAATTTGATTTTAGACCGACTACAAACATGGTTAGATGCCACTAATGTACTCTCCAAACTACAATATGGTTTTAGAAAAGGTATGAGAACTGGGGACCAATGCATAAACTTGCTTATACTGACAGGCAAATACACACTTGCTAAAGAGGGCAGTATGTATATGGCATTTATGGATCTAAAATCTGCTTTGGACAGAGTGAATAGGTCTAAATTATGGCCTATATTAATAGATTATGGAATGGAAGCCGATTTGATAGCATTTTTACACTGGTATCATCTGAACCGGACTGCTTCTGTCAGATTTAATGAAAACTGCTCCCTTACAAGGTCCTGGGATGTGAACAGAGGGGTGAGACAGGGGTGTCTTTTGGCCCCTGTTTTGTTTACCCTATATATTGATAACCTTGGGGTTGTCCTGGTAACTGCTAGTAACAACATCCCTAGAGCAGGTTTTAAATTTATACCTGCTCTTTTATGCGCGGATGATGCCGTTTTGAAAACTAGGATGCCAATAAGTTTAAAACGGCTTGTAAACGTTTTTATTGATTTTATGACTTCACTCGACCATTTGATCAACTTTTCTAAATCACACAATGTCCATAGGTAATTCAAAACGAGAAAACCGCACACTTGTATGCAAAGGCGTGGAACTGACAAATGTTGCTACATTCCCGTGTCTGGAGCTTTTGTTTGATGAAATGGGGTCATGGGTAGAGCAACGAGCGCTTAAGAAAAATACCCTGTCCAGAGCAGCTGGAGCTACCTTGAAGTTTGCTGAGAGATTGGGGAGCAAACCCTTCGGCCCATTTCTGAAAATATAGAATGAGAAATGTTTACCAATGGCCATGCAGTGAAGTATGGGGCTACAAAGAGTCAGGTGATCTGCCAGTGGCCGAAAATAAATATCCGAGGAAGCTTTTAGCAGTCCCCCACAGTACGCCATCTTTTATGGTGCATGAAGAACTACTGCAGGGCTACATATTGGACCAGATAGCAGTGGCCCCGGTAAATTGGTGGTTGAAAACATGGTCGAGTCCCACGCCAACCTAGAACTAATATGAACTAAAAGATTACATGAGGTCTGCTGAGGTATCTTGGATAGCTTACATTTCTATGCAATTATCTAACCTAGGGTGTCCTGATCTTTAAATACATCCAAGAACAACGTATCCCGGCGAGCTGAAAGCTATTAAAAATCAATTTCTAGAAAAGAGGGTGACGGAAAGGGAAAACAACGAACTAAAAAATAAACAACCATAATACAATATATATTATTGATCTCTAAGCCTCTAGAGCAACCTTTTTTGTCCTATGTTATTAACTCATACCATTGCTTTCTTTTAATAAGATTCAGGTTTAATTGTATCCACTGGTGTCTTACGTTTCCAAAGGGCTTTTCTAAATTAGGGCTCCTAAAACCCTGTACCTGTGGTGATTTCTCAGAACAAGATCTTCTACATTTTATCTTTTGTTTGTGGATTTTATAATGATCTTCGGTGTAAATACATTTGACCACTTTTTAAACATTGCCATTTTGCACACGTGAGGCCTTCTTTGATTTACCTGCAAATGCTATCTTCACCTCGGGCACGTTTCTGGGTGGAGAGCTTTTTAGTAGGGGCTTTACGACATAGGAAAACAATTGAAAATGCAATAGACATGTAGCAGAGCGACTATGGTTTTATGAAGACATGTGATAACAATCATATAGATATGCTCCCTAACAAGGCCTACGAATATGCAACTGTTTATTTCGTATGGGTAAATCAATATTTGATGGTTTTAAAGTTCAATGTAAGATGAGAATATATGGAGTTTAAAGTTTTGTCACGTGTGATACAATGCATTTTTTTTTTTTAGCTTTTTAAACATGGTTGGTGTACATTGTACTTTTATGGGCACAATTTGGCCAAATAAAGCTTGTGTTTGACTTTGGTTTACATTTGTGTTACTAGTGAAAGTCATTCTCATGAACTTAGCTAGGCACCTGCTTGTATCATTTGTGAGAATTGTATCATAAAACTACTACTAGAAACTTCTACATATTAGGGTATACATTTGAATCTGGTCT